>NC_081407.1:172275390-173475390 GCF_030272615.1 Cryptomeria japonica | reverse complement strand
TCTACAAAAATGGAGCTCAATGACTCCTTTTTTGAATCTACTCTGGTCTGGGTGCGGCTCCCTAGTTTACCGCTTGAATTTTGGTTGAAGGATGTGTTTTTAGGCATTGCTAAATCCTTCAGGGAGCTTGTGGCTATAGATTCTATGACAACAACGCGAAAGAAACTGGTGTATGCGAGGATATGCATTAATATCTCACAGAACATGGACCTTCCTAGCTCTATCAAAATAAATTCCAAGCTAGGTAAGTGGGAACAAGTCATAGAGTTTGAATCCCTCCCTTTCGTGTGCTTTTCATGTAATAAAGTTGGACATTGGGCAAAGGCTTGTCCTAGTAACCCAAAGAATGCTCAGAAGAACAATAATCATGTTAAATAGATCTGGAAAGAGCAGTTGAACAAAAATGAGGAGGGTAGATCGGAAGGAGGAACTGGATTCCCTAGTAACTCAAAAGATATAAAAAGGGATGAAAGGAAAGCTAGTCCTTCCAAGGAGATTCCTCAGAAAGAAATTAGAAAGGATGAAGAGAATGTATTTGAAGTTAAAATAAGCAATGGCTTTGAAGCTTTACAGATTCAAGAAGAAGAAAATGTAATTACAGAAGAAATTATTGAAGACGGTGAGATTGGAGACACAAATGAATCACAATATGAGATTTCAAAAGAAATAGAACAAGAATGTAATAAAGTGTGTTCAAAGGACTCTGAAGCTCCAGATGTAATCTTTGAAGAAAAGACCCAGTTTAGATCGCCCCAGGTTAACCTTAACTCTTTATTCTAGAACTTTGGGACTAATTCGCTCACCTCATCTTAGCGAAAAGGAGAAACTTGGAATAGTAAGAAATCTGCATATAAAAATGAAGAAGATGAAGAGTTAATAGAAGTGGGAAAAAAGAAAAACAAGAAAATAGGGTGTACTAATGGGGTTAAAACTAGAACCAGATCTAAGGTGGATATTGGACTTTCCAAATCTCCACAGGGGCACAAAACTATGAAGTGACACAGGGACCAGGAGAGCAAACAAAATATAGCTGATGGAAGGCAGTGAACCATTCAGGAATCTTGCTCCCAGGTTTCCAAATGACGGTAATCTCTTGGAACATTAGATGCCTAAATGGTCTCCATAAGTAGGATGTGCTCAGGAATTTTATCAGAGATCATAAGCCGGACATTATCCTAGTTCAGGAAACTAAAATGAGTAAGGAAAAAGTAGAAAAAATAAAATTATTTAAACTTGGGGGTGTGTGTGGTAGTAGTTCTAATGGAGCGTCTGGTGGGGTTGCCATATTTTGGAATAAGAAAACTGTTGATGGAGACCTGATTGATGAAGATGGTAATATCATTTTTGTGAGAGTCAAATGCATTGCTGAAGGACAGGACTGGCTGGTTACCAACATTTATGCCCCCAACTCTAAAGCTGCTCGGAGCAAGTTTTGGGACAAAATCCATCAGAAAAGAGGGACTTTTACCTAGGATAGTTGGCTTTTGATGGGAGATTTCAACACTCCTCTGCAGGAAATTGAAAAATTTGGTGGAAGCCAAGCTCAACTGGATAGCAAGATTGGTCTTATGGACTTTAGCAATGCCAATGCCCTCATTGACGTTGACCTTTCTGGAGCTTCCTACACTTGGTCTAATCGAAGGGATGGAGGAGAACTTATTCAGGTAAGGCTTGATAGATCTCTTATTACTCCTGACTGGGTCCTTAATTGTAGATGCTCTCTATCTGTTATTAACAGAATTGGATCGGACCATTATCCTATTTCTTTTGTTGCTAATTCTATTAAGGGCAAATGCTACTTTCCCTTCCGGTTTGAAAAAATGTGGATCTCGCACCCTTCCTTGGAAGCTTCCATTTCCAAATGGTGGAATATAACTGTGGATGGTTCTGCCATGTTCAAAGTTGCAAAAAAGTTAAGAAACATCAAAGATAACATCAAGGTTTGGAATAAAAAGGTTTTTGGGGATATTTTTGAATCTAAGAGGAAGCTCAAGGAGGAATTAGAACGGATTCAAAATTCTATTCAAAAACATGGTTATAAGAATGTCCCCAAGGCTAAAGAAGACGAGGTTCTAGCAAAATTACACAACATTATTTCAAGAGAAGAAATTTACCGGAGGCAGAGATCCAGGGCAATTTGGTTAGAGGCTGGTGACAGAAATACTAAATTATTTCATATGAAATCAATGAAGCATAAAGCGGCAAGCAGAATTTCCAGATTGATTGTTAATGATAAAACTCTTGTCAAAGATGATGATATAGCTGATGAAGCTGTAAGGTTCTTCTCTAACCTTCTGACTGGTAGCAAGGAACTTGACCTTGTTAAGCAGCAAGATCTGGTTAAAAATATTCCTAAGATTATTGGACCTAATCAGAATAGGATTTTATCTACAAATTAAAAGAGTTGTTTTCTCCTTCCAACGGGATAAGGCACCAGGCCCAGATGGCTTCCCCATGTTTTTCTTTCAGGAATATTGGCACATTGTTGGGGCTGATGTGGTCAATGTTGTCAAAGAATTCTTTGGTTCCAGAAGAATTCTTAAAGAAATCAACTCTACCTTCATTGCTCTAATTCCTAAGGTGGTTGGAGCTGATTCTATGGGTAAGTTTAGGCCAATAAGTCTATGCAATTCTTTTTACAAGATAATCTCAAAAGTCCTGATTTCTAGATTGTTAGTTGTTCTTCCTCTTGTTATCTCTGAGGAGCAAAAAGGATTTGTCCCGAGTAGGCACATTTTGGACTCTATAATTCTTGTGCATGAGAATATCCATTCTCTTAATGTTGCAAACAAAGAGGGATTCCTCATAAAGCTAGATTTGGCAAAAGGCTATGATAGAGTTGAATGGCAGGTTCTTTTTAGGATCATGGAAGCCTTAGGATTTGATGAGAAGGTTATCAAAATCACTAGAGAGCTGATATCTACACTGAATTTTGCTATTCTTGTTAATGGATCTCCTTCCAGATTTTTTAAGTCTTCAAGGGGTCTCAAGCAAGGAGATCCTATCTCGCCCATTATTTTCACTATTTTGGCGGAATGTTTGAGTAGATTGATTCAAAAGTTGAAGGAGAATAGGATCATGAATGGATTGAAACCCTCTTCAGCTAATTTCTTCTGCACTCATCAACAGTTTGTTGATGATACTATATTATTGGGATACTCTTCTGTGAGTGAAGCTTCTTCCTTCAAAAATGCTCTCAGCTCTTATTCCCTTGCTACTGGCCAGCAGGTTAACTAGGAGAAATCTGCCATTTACTTCATCAACACTCCCTTGTTGAGGCAGCAGATGATTGCTAACATAATTGGTTGTAAGGTTAAGTTGCTCCCCTCTACTTATTTGGGCCTCCCTCTTTGTTTGGCTCCTCCAAACTCTTTCTGGAATTCTTTGATTGATAAGTTCAATAAAACACTGGCTGGATGGAAAGTCTCTATGTTGTCGCGGGCTGGTAAGCTCCAGCTTCTTCAAGCTACCCTTCAGAATCTACCTGTTTATGCTCTTAGTTTGTTTAGTATACCGGTCAAATTTGCAGAAGCATTAGAAAGAATCCAGAAAATATTTCTTTGGTCTGGTGTGGAAGATAAGAAAAGGATTTCTTTGGTTGCTTGGGATAAAATTTGTGGTCCTAAAAGTAGTGGGGGGTTAGGTATCAAATCCCTTAAACCTTTCAATAAAGCTTTGCTAGCCAAACAGGTTTGGAGGGCCTATGGTATTAAGAGAGATTGGAGTAGGGTGTGGTTTGAAAAATACATCCATAATCAGCCCATTCATTCCCTTCTCTATTTTGAAGATATCCCTATTGGATCTTTTATTTGGAATAGTATGATAAAATCTATTAAAGTTGCTAAAGCTGGAGCGGGCTAGGTCCTTGGAAAAGGTAACAAAATCAAATTTTGGGAGGATGTTTGGATCAAAGATGAGCCTCTTTTTAACCAGGATTGCAGTCATATCATTGAAGATTATAAAAGGAGGTTTGGTTCTATGGTTTGTAATTATTTGGAGGAGAATAAATGGGTTAGACTTGATGTTGTTTATACTAGATTCTCTTCACTCCAACATGATTTGTTGTCCTTTTCTGTCAGCAAAGACTCATATGATGTCTTCTTATGGAAGAGTAATCCTAGGGGTACTTTTACTATTGCTTCTGCTTACAAAAAGATATCAACTCAAACTTGTAACCCTATATGGACTAAAGTTTGGAATAAATTCCTCATTCCTAAAGTTAATATGTTTTTTTGGATTGCCACTCATAACACGATTCTCACTATTGATAACCTAGTCAGAAGAGGATTTATGATCCCTAATAGGTGTGAGTTATGTCAGAAAGAGGCTGAGTCTGTGGATCATTTGTTCATTCACTATTCTTTTACCTGGGAAATCTGGGGTAAAGTGTGTACGCAATGGAAAGTTGATTGGGTTATGCAGAATAGTTTTAAGGAAGTCCTTTAGCATTGGATTTTCTCTACCAAGCTTCTCATCATCAAGACCCTTTGGTCCTTTCTTCTTCCTATGACTTGTTGGCATATTTGGAAGGAAAGAAACAATAGAATTTTTAGGGAGACTAAGTGTTCTTCTCAGGTGGTCTTTGAAAAGATTCGTAGGGCTATTAAAGAAAACATCAACACCATTCACAAAAGCAACAAGTAGTGTAGTTATATTGATATGAATGATAATGATAAAAGGATTCTTACAGAATGAAAATTATTGAATAAGGTTTGGAAGTCTGATCTAAAGAGTAGAAGAGATAATGTGGTTTGGAGGTTCCCTCCTCATTATTGGGTGAAGGTGAACTTTGATGGTGCAGCTAAAGGAAATCTGGGTAATGCTGGTGGGGGAGGTGTTATCAGAAATTCTCATGGCTTTTGTGTTGTTGTGATTGCTTCTCCCTTTGGAATTCAAAACAACTATGTTGCAGAAGCTCTGGCAATGTTAAAATGTCTTCAGCTTGCTCGGGGTTTCAATTTTAAAAAAAATTTATTGGAGGGGGATTCCCTTAACATAATTCAAGTTATTAAAGATATTAGTTCCCCTTCTTGGAATATCCAAAATATCATTGATAAGGAAAAAAAATGTTAGATTCTTGTGATAGTGTGGTTATTACCCATACCTTTAGGGAAGGTAATAGGGTAGCCGATTTGTTAGCTAATGAGGGGGTCATTTTAGCGGAAGATGCTAATTATATCAGAGAGTCATCATGTAAGAACAAAGTTCGAGCACAATTATTTTATGACAGGATCAATGGTACATATTATTCTCATCTTACCCTTTTTGGTTCGGACTTCAATGACAGAGTTATGGAGTATAGCTTGGTTGTGATGAAGGTGACTTCCCAAAATATGATGTGTTGGTTGCCTGCCTAGAGAAGGATAAGCAAAACAAAGATATTGTGATTGTTGATGATGAGTCGGGTTCTAGCTCTGTCCAACATTCTTCCAGATGCATAACTAGGCAAAATGCTAAAGAGTTGGAGTTGAAGACTAAAGGTAATCAACAAGTGCAAGAAAGCAAAGACCTTAAAGAGGCATTAAATGCAAAGATGATGCTTGTCAAGGATGCTGAGGAGACCATAAAGATTTTCACCTAGATGTTCTAGTTTTGTTTTAGGTGTGTCAGTTTCTCGCTGGTCTTTTGTTGTACTTTTCTCTGGTTGTTGTCTTGTGTGCTGATCTTTTGCTGCCTTTCTTTCTTCATTTTGTCCTATCTTGCTTCTCTAATGCTTTTCTTTATGATATGTAAGTGGGTTTCGGGTCCCTTAAAACCTGTTTTTCCTTAATAAAAAACTTAAACCCAAATGAAGATGATCAAATGAAGAATGTCTCTCCTTCCATCCCACCCACTTTTAAAGGTATGGTCTTAGAAAATCTAGACAAATTTCTTTTTGAATTTAAGGTCCTCTATTAGACATATGATTATAAAACCAATAATTAAAAAATTAATTTGCCCCTTCATGCTAATGAATTAAATTGTGCCTAGAGTTTGTATTTAGAGTTAATAAACACTTGGCGAGAAATAAAATATGTATTTTTGGATAAATAGCAATATTATTATATGGTAAGTGATAGGAAGGCAGAACTCTTTTGTCTTGAACAAAAGAGTATGAGAGTTTGAAAGATTTATTAGATATATTCCTCTTTGTATTTAAATGATACAGTGATGATATAATGACTTTTGAATTGGTTCAAGTTATGTTTTTAAAAGGGCTAGATGAGGATGCATAAAGACCTCTTAATTTAATGGAGAAAGGAGGCAAGGCCAAACTAGATCTCACTAAGATTTCTACACTTTGTAGGAACTATTCATGAACCTACTTGGAGGAATTAGAAATATAGCTTAATGAGAGGGACCATGAAATAGAACAATTAAAGGAATAAATATCACTTTTGAAGATTGATATCCTTGTTCAATTAAATTCCACCTGTGATGGAATACATATCAAAACTCCAAAATATATGATGTCTTGTATGTAGAAGGTTTGAAACATAATATTCTAAGTGTGAGTCAAATATGTGATAAAGGCAATATCTCATTCAATGCAAAAGGATATGAAATGAGGAAAATGATATTTGTGAGTTAATTGTGGAAGGAAGTGGGATTGACAATGAAGTCAATGGACATAACTATTTTGTCATACAGAGGGAAGAGAGTTGGCTCTAGCATAGAAGGTTGGGACATATTAATTTTGATGATTGTGTGAAGATTAGTCCAAAAGGTGCAGTAAGAGACATGCCTAAGATTAGGAAGCCTCTATCTACTAGCTGCAAACCATGTCATGAAGGGAAGAAGAAAAGAACTAGATTTCTAACCAAGGAGTATTCCACCATAAATTAATTGGATCTTTCATACATATCTATGTAGACCAATGAGGACAAAGAGTTTGCAAAGTGATAGATATTGTATGATGCTCATTGATAATTGTTATCACAAAAGCTTGCACCCTTGCTGAGCTATCAACCCAACAACCTCGTGAAACATGGAAACAACCCCGAAGTGTGAGATCTTGCACAAGGGGGTTGAATCTCCGGAGAAGGCCAACTTCCTTCTCAATCCAAGTGCAAGTGTTGAACCAAGTCAACACTTCAAATCTTACTTCTAAGCCTATCCTAACAGATTGCAGAAGAAAAGGGAAGAGAGACATGCTTAAAATGAAAGGAGGTGATGCACCAAGATAAGAGATGTTCCTCTCCCCATCCGAGATGGCACAAATAATCAATTGAAATACCCAAGAGATGCACAAACATCAGTTGCATGAATGACCATAATGCAAGTATGGAGGTTAGGACTTGTTGAATGTCAAGAGGGGAGAAGATTTCCCACAAGTCACACCCAGCAACAGGTTAACACAACATATATGTGAAAGAAAGCCACAAAAATACACTTATAATGAAGGTAAGAACAAATACACAACATACATAAGCTGAAGTAAGGCAAGAATGATGATTTCAATTCATTTTAAGGCCAATGGCCAAACTTATAGTTGTAGAATGCAAGATAAATAAAAATATTTAAGAGAAGTGAAAGAGCATAGAATAGCTCAAGCCAACAAGGAGAGAACCCTTTACAATGAGGCCTAACAACCTTATATAGAAAACTGGTTGCAAGAGTTGTTGGAGCATTAAAAACCTTGAGTGTTGATCACACCATCTAGAAGTGTTGCAAGCCGGAAGGAAGTTGGGAAGACTTCGAAAGACAGGTTGTCGAAGTTGGGAAGACTAATGAAGGAACTTCAAAACCTTAGGGTTTTGGAGTTCTGGGGAAGAGAAGAAGGCTAAGGAAAGGAACTTCGGAACTTCGGGGTTCCGGAGTTCCGGGGAAGAGAAGAAGGCAAAGGAAAGGAACTTCGGAACCTCGGGGTTCCAGAGTTCCGGGGAATAGAAGAAGGCAAAGGAAAGGAACTTCAGAACCTCAGGGTTTTTGAGTTTTGGGGAAGAGAAGAAGGCTAAGAAAAGGAACTTTAGAACCTTGGGGTTCCGGAGTTCCGAGGAAGAGAAGAAGGCTAAGGAAAGGAACTTCGGAACCTCAAGGTTCTGGAGTTTCGGGGGAGAGAAGAAGGCAAAGGAAAGGAACTCCGGAACCTCGGGGTTCCGAAGTTCCAGGGAAGAGAAAAAGGGTTAGCAACCTGGGAACTTCAGGGGTTTGAAGTTCCGAGTTTAAGGATTAAGGAACTTCCTCTAGACAAGACAACACTTCACACTTCATAATTCCATTTCTTTTTCTCCTTGATCAACTGGAGCGGCGTTGGTCCATGGATTGTATCTCTGATCGATTCTCACTGACGGACCAAGGGTGTCATAAAATGACAACATTTTTGGCAACCTCTGCGGGATTCTTGCCTGCTAAGAATGAAGTCCAAAAGCCTTGAGCATCCATTGGGCACTGAGTCATTGAAAAGATCCAAAATATGTGTGCACCATCACTTGGAGGGAAACTGGAAACTAGAGCACACACCCTCTTAAGGAGAATGTGGCAGGTGCACAAGCACTTATGAAAGAAAAACAACTTTTAGTCTAATATTTACATAGTCATCAACACCCTCTTTATAAGTAGGGCTTGAGATGAGTCCCATTCACTGGGATTGAAAGAACTTTGCCATCAAACCTGGAGAGATGAAATGAATTGGCCTCCTTGCAACTAGTGATGACATATGGACCACTCCAGATAGCATCAAATTTGGAGTGTCGACCAGCTTTGGCTCTATTTGCATCCCACTTTACTACTAGATCTCCCTCTTTCAAGACCCTATTAGTAGCCTTTTTGTCAAAAAATCTCTTGACCTGTTCTTGATGAGTCTCCAGTGTATGCATAGCCTGACCTCTAACCTCCTCTAGCTCCATTAGTTCAGCTGGCCTTACTGTCATGGCATCATTCTTTGTCAATTCCAGCTAATGTGCTAGTTCAAGAGAGGGTAGCTCTAGGAAAGTTGGGAGTCTTGCTTCTTTCCCATATACCAGCTTGAAAGGGGAGTTATTTATCGCCCTCTTGGGTGTGATCCTATCAGCCCATAAGGTTGCCCTCAAGTTAGTATTCCATGACCTCTGGTTGTCTTCAATCATCATTTTGATTATCCTGATGAGGTTCTTGTTGGAAGATTCAGCTAAGTCATTACCCTGAGGGTAATAATTGGATGACATCTTCAAGTATACACCATGCTTAACTGCCCAAGAACTGATTTGGGTTTGAACAAATGCCTTAGCATTATCTGATATGATTGTAGAGGGGACATCGAATCTTCTCACAATTCTATCAAGGAATTCCAATACTTAGGCCTTAGTGGCATCCCTCAATGCAATTGCCTCTTCCCACCTAGTGAAGTAGCCTGTTGCGGCCAAGATCCACTTGTGGCCAGCACTAGAAGGTGAATTTATTATGCCAATGAATTCTAAACCCCATTGCACAAATGGTTGATCTGCTCATATAGGGTGAAGAGGTAGGGCAACTAGTCTTTGCTTTCCAGAGAAGAAAGCACATTTCTTGCAATTATTCACCCATCTATGTGAGTCATTGAATAAGGATGGCCAGTAATAACTAACCCTCATTATTTTGATAATTGTAGTCCTTGCAAAGAAGTGGCCTCCTGAAGAGCCATCATGAAATTCTTCTAACAATCTGCTGACTTGATTTTGCTCGATACATCTTAACAAGACTCCATTAGAGTCTCTTCGAAAAAGGGTTCCATCCACTAAGACATAGGGGATGGATTGCAACTTGAAATGCCTTCTTTTGGTCTTGTCCAGACCTTGGGGGTATCTACCTTCCATTAAGAAGGTGGTCATGTCACTTACCCAATTGAATTGAGTCTCATTGCCAATTGGTTGATCCTCTTGTAACACAAGGGTGGCCTTTGAAGTAGTCTTAGAAGATGAGACAAGTTGTTCACATAGGCCCCTGCCTCTTACAAGCTTGGCAATCTTGATGTTGATGTCGTATTCCATGACCTCGGTTATCCACCCATCCCTCTTCTTGTTGGTGTCCTTTATTAGAAGGAAATTCTTGACACTTGTATGTGGAACTAAGAGTTGGATCATGTTGTTATTTTTAATGCCCTTACAAAAGTGAAGACCTGCTTCTCTACATAGCTATACTTAAGCTCATAGTCCTTTAAGCCCTCACTAAAGAAAGCAATAGGTTGCTTCAAATTGTCATTGTTTAGCTTTGTTAGGACAGCTGAGATGTTGGATTCTCCTTCGAAGGTATAGGATAAAATACCTTTCACAGTTAGGGTTGACAAGGGTAGGGGCCTGAGCAATTACTTGTTTAATCTCTTCAAAATCGGTCATCCCCTCCTTGGTCCAACTGAAAAACCATTTTTTTCTTCAACATGGATGTGAGGGGTTTTATCATGGTGGCAAGGTTGAGAATGAACCTCCTCACAAAGTTGATCCTATCGAGGAAACTTTGCAATCCTTTCTTGTGACTGGGGAGTGGGAGAGAAAGAATAACCTCCACTTGCCCTGGATCAATGGCCAAGCCCTTTTTGGATACAATCTGTCCTAGCAATCTTCCTTGATCAGTAGAAAATACACACTTTCTAGGGTTCAAGGACACACCATACTCCCTGCATTTCATGAACACCTGCTCAAGATGACCAAGATGGCCAGCTGCATGCTTCAAATAAACATTTATGTCATCAAGGTATATAAGCACAAACTTTGCTAATACACCCTTGAAATCCATGTCCATTTTTCTTTGAAACGTGGCACCTGCATTGGTTAGCCCAAAAGGCATCTTACAATAAGCATGGGTACCTCACTTAGTAGTAAATGCAGTCTTGTATTGGTCTAATTCTTGGACTAAAATTTTATTGTAGCCTGAATACCCATCCAAGAATGAAAATCTTTTTGAGCCACTGACCTTTTGGAGAATCTGCTCCATGGAGTGAAGGGAATAATGATCCTTGATGGAGGCTCTATTGAGGTCCCTAAAGTCTACGCATAGTCTGATTTCCCCATTCTTCTTCCTTACAGGGACAAGGTTGGCCACCTAGGAGGAGTGCTTGATAGGGAAGATGATATTAGCTTCTATGAGCTTGGTCAACTCCTTCCTCATTAGTGGCTCAATCTTGGGGTTTATTGGCCTTTGCTTTTGTCTAACTAGCTTTGCATCCGGGTCTAGCTCTATAGTATGTTGGGCTAAGCTAGGGTCAAAACCCTTCAAATCTTCATAGGTCTAAGCAAATATGTCATCATATTTTTGACAAAGCTCCACAAAGGCCTCTTGTTCAGTTGAGGAACATACCTTGCCCAAGTTTAGAGACCTACCCTCAGCAACAACAACTAGATTGTAATCACCCTTCTTTGCAGCCAAGTTCATCTTCTTCTTCAATTAATCATTCGAGTTGAAAATTCCTTCCAAGGTAACTAGACCTTTAGGCAACTTATTAGAGTTCATCTGCATGATTTGATCTCCATACTGACCATGCATCTTAGACAAATTTTTAGCAGAAAATTATGCTTCATTTTGCAAGAAATTAACAATATGTTGATCACTTTCGAATACTTGCCAATTTGTCTAATTGTCTAGGACATCAGGCCTCACAACAAGCCTAATGTGTTGTTCCTTCTCGCTTGCAACATGCGCTGGTATGTCGAACTGAGCACCAACCACTACAAGACTATCAATATGCTTGTTCTAACCTCTACCAATACTCTGGATGTTGAAGGCCTCGAATCCTTCAATCAAGTCCCAAACCCTGTGTTTTTTATGATTTGAGTAGGTTTTTATTTGTTCTACTTTGAGATCGGATGTGATTAAAAACCAATTCGCTATCTCTAAATACTTGCAAGATTTGATCTTTCTATTTTGTGCAAGTTGGAGGCCTTGGATCAAGGCTTCAGAGTCAACGACATTGTTGGTGCAACCAAATTGAAGCCTAAAAGAGAAGAAATATTTCTCTTGCTCGGGAGAAACAAGCATCACACCAGCACCTGCACTGTTTCTGTTTCTTGAACCATCAAAAAACATGCTCCATAACCCCTCTGAATCTCCTTGTGTCTTGATGAGGTTAGGGATAGGAGTATCCTCCTCATGGATATAATAGGTACCAAATCCAGTCTCTTCAATCTCAGCTAAAGGATCAAATTGAAAAGCATTGGCCCATTCATCCAACAAACAATCAAGGACGTCTTGCAAAAGAGTAGTAGGCTCATGAATAATACACTCCTCCCCCTCTTCGTGCAAAGTGAAATTCATGTTTATAGGGCTGGGGGTGTAGGGCTCAATGTGGTTTTGTGCAATGGTCTTTGCCCTTATGGTAACCTTGGTACCATACCTTGTTTGAAATAGCATGTGGGACCAATCAGAAGATAGGTATCCACCTATCTTGGCGGTGAAGTCTCTAGACAGGCAAATGGCAAAGAAAGCAAGGACGTCGATGATTGATACATCTTGCAAGATAGTGCAACCAGGGCATGCATGCAAGTTTAAATTCAAAATTTTAACAACCCCTACTATCTTAATAGAAATGCCATCCAATTGGACCACCCCTTTAGTCACATGTTCATATTCTATGCCAATAAAATCAGCTACCTTCTTAGGCATGATTGAGCTACTAGCTCCTGAATCTATCGTGCATTTGTGAACTAAGTTATCTCCTATGATTAAGGAGAGATAGAAGAGGGGAGGCTTTCTTATCTTGCTTGAATCTTCCTCCTCCATGGGTTGTACCAAACTGGTGGAAACTGCCTTCTTGCCGACTGTTGCCTCATCACCTGACTGGTTGATGTCCTTCAGTGCCTCCTTGAGCAAATACCTTCAAGATGGGATGGCAAGGGCCTCCCACATAGTGACATTGAGGTTGGCCTTCTTCATCTAATCTACTATATTGACAGGAACACCAGCGAATTTTAGAGGCCCCTTTGAGGCTACGAGGTCTACCTTTTCTCTTTAGATGACTTGGGCCTCCTCCTGCCTCTTGCTCCCTTGCATAGTATTTAGGCTTGTATCCTGGAAAACTACATTGGGTGTTGGAGCTTGGGTTGATGTTGAAGGTGAGGCAGCTTCCATGGCTCTCTTATTTGACCTTGTATATTGTAGCATAGACTCACCATTTGTTTGGTTCATACCACAAAATTCTGCCTCCTGCCAATTGACAAAAGTAGAATCTCCTTGCAAGTAAGCTTGAATGCAAACACTAGTTTGATTTGGGTCATATTGTTGGCCAAGGTGGTTGGCTCATCCTGCACCACTAAAGCTTGGACAAACGCTCCATATCAGCATGCACCTTGGTTGTGTGGCTGATTGCATGGTTGACATCAATCTTGCTCTTAGGCGAGGTTGTTTTGCATTGGAACCATTGCTTTTGAGTTGCTTGCAGCTATGGGGTTCACACTATTCAAAGGCTTAGCATTGCTCCATTATTTTTTCCCTTGAAAGGGTGGCCTATTCTGCTGATAGTTTTGATTTTGTGCTTGAGAAGGTTTGCTATGTTGGGCTTGTTGCCTCTTTAGTGTCACCAACTCATTTCCAAAGTTTTGCAATAGAGTCTTGACTTCATGGAGCTCATTAGAGGATGTAGAGGATGTAGATGATTGACTTGCGGGCGCCATGGGGATAGGGGCCAAGGTGGGTTGTTGAGTAGGAGCTTCTGGGAAGAGAGGCATTGGAGGCCTTGGAGCTATCTTCCTAGCCTGTATCAAACAATTTTCTGCCCTTGTGGCTATGTCATATGTGCTCGGTAGAGAGGCTCCACCCATTGATTGTATCATGACAGCTATATTGTTGTTGAGAGCTCTCAGATAATACAAGAAGGCATGATTTGGAGATGGCTTCACTAGAACATGAATTATATTCCATGTCTTTTGGAATCTGAAATTGAAATCTCCCATGAACTCATGAGATTCCCTCCTAACTATAGTCAACTGCTCCACAAGTGATAGATGATCACTTTTATCCCCAAAATGGTTACACAACCTCTCCCCCAGTTCATCCAAATTATGAATGGAGCTAGACAGAAACCCTCTATACCACTGCAAAGCTTTTCCTTTCAAATATGTGGCTAAGATTCTGACAACAACATCATCCTAAGTGACATTATGGATGGAGCAGATGTTTGCAATATCTTGAATGTGCTCAATGGGGGTAGTAGTTGTTTCACCAGTGAAGTATGGTATACTCTTTAACACAGACACTAATATATCATTCCATTGGGTCAAAATAAGATGACTCCCCCATTGAAGGTAACAAAAACTTGATTTCTGGCCATATGAAACAATGGTTTATTGATATGAGTGGTGGGATCCCTAGACATAAATGGTCTTGTAAATGGAGAGGTAGAACGAGACCTGGGAGATGGAGTGTTTACAACCTTGACCCCCCTGACTGGTGAAATGAAGGTCTACCTCTCCACCTTCTAGAGCCTGAAGATGAGAGTTCTACAAATTGGAAACTACCTCTAGAAGACGCCCTTTTATGAATTTTGGGCATTAAATCCGGAGTTGTAACAAGTCATGAACAAGAGTCGACTTGTGAGAAGAGACTTCGAAACCTTGGGAGTCCAGGGTTCTAGACTTGGGAACTTTGGAACCTGGGGAGTCTGGGGTTCTGGACTTGGGAACTTCGGAACCTAGGGGTCTGGGGTTATAGAGTTAGGAACTAGTCATGAACAAGAAACTAGGCTTGGGAGAAGAGTCACCAAGTGCTTGAGAGATGACTGCCTCTAAAGATTGAGACCTAAGAACAACACTGAATCCTTAGCATGTACATCGAAAGTCTGTCCCACCAGGTGTGCCAAAAACTGTTATCACAAAAGCTTGCAACCTTGTCGCTATCAACCCAACAACCTCGTGAAACATGGAAACAACCCCAAAGTGTGTCACCTTGCACAAGAGGGTTGAATCTATGGAGAAGGTCGACTTCCTTCTCAATCCAAGTGTAGGTGTTGAACCAACTCAACACTTCAAATCTTACTTCTAAGCCTATCCTAACAACTTGCAGAAAAAAAGGGAAGAGATAAATTCTTAAAATGAAAAGAGGTGATGCACCAAGATAAGAGATGTTCCTCTCCCCACCTGAGATGGCACAAAGAATCAACTGAAATGCCCGGGAGATGCACAAACTTCAGTTGCATGAATGACCTTAACACAAGTATTGAGGTTAGGACTTGCTGAATGTCAAGAGGGGAGAAGATTTCCCACAAGTCACACCAAGAAATAGGTTAACACAACATATATGAGAAAGAAAGCCACAAACATACACTTATAATGAAGGTAAGAACACATACACAACATACATAAGCTAAAGTAAGGCAAGAATGATGATTTCAATTCATTATAAGGCCAATGGCCAAACTTACAATTGTAGGAATGCAAGATAAATACAAATATTTAAGAGATGTGAAGGAGCATAGAATAGCTCAAGCTAGTAGGGAGAGAACCCTTTACAATGAGGCCTAACAACCATATATATAAAATTGGTTGCAAGAGTTGTTGGAGCATTAAAAACCTTGAGTGTTGATCACACCATCTAGAAGTGTTGCGAGTCAGAAGGAAGTTGGGAAGACTTCGGAAGCACAGGTTGCCGAAGTTGGGAAGACTAAGGAAGGAACTTAGGAAACTTGGCGTTCCAGAGTTCCGGGGAAGAGAAGAAGGCAAAGGAAAGAAACTTCGGAACCTCGAGGTTCCAGGGAAGAGAAGAAGGAAAAGGAAAGGAACTTTGAAACCTTGGGGTTTCGGGGAAGAGAAGAAGGCTAAGGAAAGGAACTTTGAAACCTCGGGGTTCCGGAGTTCCGGGGAAGAGAAGAAGACTAAGGAAAGGAACTTCGGAACCTCGGGGTTCCGAAGTTTCGGGGAAGAGAAGAAGACTTAGCAACCTGGGAACTTTGGGGGTTCGGAGTTCCGGGTTTGAGGACTAAGGAACTTCCTCTAGACAAGACAACACTTCACACTTCATAATTCCATTGCTTTTCTCCTTGATCAACTAGGGCAGCGTTGGTCCATGGATCATATCTCTGATCAGTTCTCACTGATGGACCAAGGGTGTCATAAAATGACAACAATAATTATTCTAGAATGACTTGGATTACTTTTTAAAAGAAAAAAATAGAAGCCTTTGAAAATTTAAAGCATTTAATGCAATGGTAGAGAATGGGATATGAAGGACAATCAAATGCTTAATATTAGACAAAGGTAGAGAATCTACCTCTGGAATTTATGAAGAATTTTGTGAGATGCATGGAATCTAGAGAAAATACTCTACTCCTAGGACTCCTTAGAAAAAATATAGTAGGAAGAAATAATAGGACTGTACAAGAGATGTCAAGAACAATTTTGAGTCAACCCAAGTTATTGGATTTGTACTAGAGAGAAGTTGTTGAGAAAACAATATACATTTTGAACAAAGCACAAATCAAAACAATGACCACTAAAACTCCATATGAGATATTGAAAGGAAGATCGAAATCATTCATGTATCTCAAGCTATTTGGAAGTAAGTGCTATATCAAAAGGGATGAAGAAAATTTGGGTAAGTTTGATTCTAAATATGATGAGGGTATTTTTCTTGGTTATTCTATGAGAAGCAAGACATACAAATGTTATAATAAAATATTGTGAAGGATAGTGGAAAGTGCTAATGTGTGTGTTGAGGAGACAGTACAATAAACTGAAGTTTCAAATGAAGATGACAGTGATGAATCATTTTGCAGTTGTGATAAGATAACTAAAATTGAATTGAAAAATACACCTACAGAGACTTTTGCCATATATGTCGAGAAGGACCACTCTGAAGATCAAATCATAGGAGATAAAACAATGGAGTTTAGACTTGGAATATAATTGAGAAAGAAAATGAACAAGTAGACTTTTCCATACTGTCAAAAGTTGAACCAAGTACTTATGCAGGAGCTAGCAAAGATAAAGGTTGGTTAGAGGCTATGGAAGAAGAACAAACTCATATTGAAAAGAATGAAACTTGGGAGTTAGCTCTAATACATGAGGACAAGAATTTCATGGGCACCAAATGGGGTTTTAGAAATAAATTGAATGAAGATGGAAAATTATTTCGGAATAAGACCATACTTGTATACAATTGATATGCTCAAGTTGAGGGAATTGATTTCAAGGAGACATTTGTTCTAGTAGAAAGATTGGAGGTAATTAGAATATTTTTTCCATTATTAGGATTCAATAACTTTAAATTCTATCAGATGGATGTCAAATAAGCATTTTTGAATGGAGAGTTAGAAGAATAAGTATACATTGAACAACTGGAAGGGTTTTAACTCTCAAACTAACTAGATTTTGTGTGTAGACTAAAGAAGGACTTCTATGGACTCGAGCAAGCTCCCAAATCATGATATTCAAGATTGGACAAGTATTTTTAACAACATGGTTTTAAAAGAGGTAATGACAACAATCTATTCATAAAAATTGAAGGTAATCAATTTGTCGTGTCATAAATTGTACACACTTTCTAGGGTGGTACAATTTCACACTTAGTTTAGCACCCGCCTTAGTGTGTTTGCATCTTGCATTATTATTTCTCTTTAAGAATTTAATTAATTAATTAAACTAAATCTAAAGTCATGTTTCATCACTTTACATGTTATAAAGTTGGGCCCTTTACCCTAAGTGTGCCCCTTTTCATTTTATTCCTTCAATAAATCATTTAATCATAAACCCTAATTATGTCCTATTTCGACCTTTAAGGCTCGATTTTGCATATCAAAACATCTTGAAATCAGTTGTAACTTTGGGATTTGCTCTAATATCATCATATCTAACAACCCTAAAAATTTGGTGAAAAGTTGGTCGGACCGTGGCAGGAGTGCATATGGTCCTCGCTTTTTTTCCCGAAATTTCGAGAGCATAATTCTATGATATTATACTGCTTAACCCCAAAAGATTGGTAGTAAATTCAATTCCTAGGTCGGCCTAAAGACAAAATTAAGTCTAAATTAAGATCTAGGGTTTCATACATAAGAGCTCTATTTCTTCATTTGAAGGGATCAAAGATCTATCTAATCTAAGGGAGTTTTCAGCAAAGCAAGCATAAGGAGCCTTCTATGTAGTGAGAGAGAAGCCTATGTGGAGTCTTCAACAAAATTCAACAACATTCATCAAGCATTCATCATCAATTAGGAGCCTTGAAGACATTGAAGAGTAATGGGAGATCTAGTGGCAATATCTCTCCCTTGGGATTGGTATGATTTCATGTTATTTTCATGTCTTTGTATGAGCTTCTTTACATTAATTTGCATATTTACATTCATGATTTAGATCACTTTGTATCATTGATTTAGAGCATTTACATTGTCAATTACAAGCATTTAGGGTTTACTCTTTAGGGTTGCTCTAGATTGTTTGCATTCATCATAGGGTCTTGCGTGCACACAATATTCCTACACACACTATTTTACTATACAAATCGGCTATTTGTGGAGGTGGAGATCACCAAAATAGGGGTTTGACTGAGGCAAAACCCTATATAGCCACCCAAACCTTACCTTTTCAGTTGCATGTGCAGGAACAGTTACCCGGAAGCAGTTTCAGATCGGGAAAAGGCATAGGAACCACCCAAAAGTCTCAAATTTGCATAAAATTATCATGGGAAAAGGTGTGGTGCCCTGGTTCTACCCAGGAAAGTGGTGTGGCACCATGGCCCCCCCACATTTCAGTGATTTTTAGCAGGTTTCAGGGTTAGGATCTCAAAATTGCAGTCTGTCACTTACAACTCTCTGTCAGATTCTTAGGGACAGTGGCATGGCACCCTAGTCCTGGTTAGTTTGCAGCATCACGTACACATCCAAAATCCTCCCCCTTTAATGCTTTCAGTATCTCAGATTCAAATCTGCAAGTTTGTGTAATTTCAAGTTCATTTGTACTTTATTCTTCATCTCCTAATCTAGTTGATCATTCAAACCCTAGGTTTTCTCATCATTTGCAACAAGAGGAATAGAAACCATAAGAGACAGTCCTTGGCTCTCTCTTTCTCACAAGAAGTATCCAAAGTGATCTATCTCCCTAGGCTCTTTCGTATTCCCAATGTGTTGGCAAAAGTGGGATTAGGACCTAGTCACTCGATCTCGCTTTTCCTGCCTCCACACAATTGTTTATTGTTGTTTATGTGGATGCCATTATTTTTGGAGGTAGTACTGATGCAATGTGAAAATAATTTTGGGATGCTATGCAAAAATAATTTGAAATGTAAATGTTTTGTGAGTTATCTTTTTGTCTTAGTTTACAAATCTCTCAATCAAAAAGAGGTATATTCATATATGAAACTGAGTATATAAAAGAAATGTTAAACAAGTTTAAGATGGAAGATTGCAAAACAGTAAGTACACCTATGCTTACTAAGTTTAAACTAAGCAAAGATGATGAGTTCACTATGGCAAATCACACCCTATATAGGTCAATGATTGGTAGCTTGTTGTATGTAACTAATTCTAGACCATATATAATGCAAACATTATGTATGGTGGCCAGGTTTCAAGCAACACCTAAGGAAACCCATGTCAAGTAGTATAAGAAATATTCATATATCTAAAGACTACATTGGATTTTCTTTTGTGTTATCCCAAGAGTGAAAAGTTCAAATTGACCACACGTAAATGTAGATCGGGGCAAAAGTATACATGTTTGGAAGAGTACCAAGTGGTGGAGCTTTCTTTCTCGGTGACAATATTTTATCTTGGTTGAACAAAAAGGACTCAGTATCTCTATCTACAACAAAAGTATGGTATGTTGAATTGTAGCACTTTCCTGTTGCAATCATGTTATATGAATAAAATAGAATTTGAAGGAAATGAAAATAGAGTTTAATGAGCCCATTTTGATCCTTTATGATAATACAAGTGTCATAAACATTTCCAACAATGTGGTAATGCATTCAAGGACAAAGCCTATTTTAATTAGGTATCATTTCTTAAGAGAGAAGTTTGTAGACAAAGAAGTGAAGTTAGTGTATGTTGTGACAAAGGATAAAATTGCAAATATATTTACAAAACCTCATCCAAAGGAGAAATATGAGTATCTCGGGCATAAGATGAGAGTGGTTTCTCCTTCCCCTTGAGTCAAGATGAAGTACAAGTTGAGGAGTAATGTTGAATACCTATTGCAAGTAGACTCAGTGGTCTTGTGGAGAGTGTCATTTCATATATTGGGGATCAAGAGCAAGAGAGTTGGCAATTTTAGAGAATGGAGACAAATATTATTGTCCTTTCTCATCAATGTTAAAGGGGGAGAAAGGAACCCCAAATTATGTATCTCTCAAGAGGATTAAGGAAGTGAAATGCTCAAAAGATTTACCTCATAGGAGGAGTCTTTGATAGGCTTGGATTGTGTTGGTGTGTTGATGTTGCTCTCAAGTTTGTGTTGGCAACATTTTGTTATTTTCCATTAATGACAAATGGGGAGACTATTGAACATTATGTTGTCCTTGATGTCAAAGGAGTTAGTGAGAATTAAATGCAATTGTACTTGATTTTAGGTGTCCGGTAGCTACAACATTTTTAGTTACTTGGGAAATGACATGTCTAAGCATTTAAGTTCTGGAAGGACAGTGACAAGTTATGTTGATATCTCTCTTGTAGTATCTTAGTAATATCATCATACATCTATTCCTATTTTTGAAGGTGATCTAGAAATGTTTTTGATATGTTACTAAGATATGTTACTCAGACATTGTGTATATAGTGACAACTTGTTTTGTACTATTTTCTACCACATTAATATTTTATGACTTGGGATTTGGAAGTAAGGATTAGATAAGTATGATGTCTTAGATTTCAAAGTTGTACAAGCCACACTTCATCTTACAAGATGTAACAAAATGATCTTTGTGACAATTCACAATCTATAATGATGTTCGGGATGAATTCGCCAAAAGATGGCAACATGCACTAGTTGTATGAAGCATATGGTACTCATTGGGGCCGGTAGAGTGTGTGTTGGATAACACATAGCGTGTTCTCACTCTTAGAGTAAAGTGTTGGCTTTTGGAAGGGACCTATTACATTTATTGTTTCAGGTTTATTCTTATGGCTAACTTGTGGATATTGTAAAGATGTTCTAGACTGACTTAAGAATGTAATCAATGTTGGAGTGCATACATATTGATGATCATATCCATTTCAAGAATGTGAGTTGGAAATACAAAGTAGTTGTTGAGAAAGTATGTGGATGATGATGTTGAATAAGTAGCATGATAACGATGACAAAACTTGTGAAAATTGTCTACTCAATCATTGTGTGTGATTCTATTTGAAGATCTTGTTCACAGTATGAGGATGTTCTGAAGTTGATAAAATCAACAAGAAGCTTAGGATTCAACCTTGATGGTCTACTTTACATATCTCCTATATATCTAGTTGAGGTTGGTATCTCACATGTTGAGTTGGTACTCAAATCTTGGATTAGAGGATTGGTATCTCTTATAGGTTGGTGTCTACAAATGTAATTGGGGATTGGCTCTAGGTTGGTGCCTTCTTCATGTTATAAGTTCTTTACTATTTTTTGTGAGGTTGGAATTGGACAGTAGATCCAAGAAACTATTCTCACCATGATTTTTGCCTTTTGATTTTCCACGTAAATTTGGTGTTCATTTGTGTGGTTGTGTGTTTATGTTCATCATTAAAGTATGATAGTGTTGGTAAACAGATTTGTCTTCCTTTATTTATTTAATCTTTATACCTTATGGCTCGAGAAAAGAAAGACAAATTTTCCACCAATCAGTTGGATAATCATTATATTGATTAACCTTTGAATTAAGGTACAACTCTCTCTAATATATATTCAATCAGCTCCAAATTACACACAATCAATATTATGCTTTTCATCAGAAAGCACAAAAAGGTAATTGCATTCACCAGTCAACACAAAATGAACGCAAGCACTGATTCATATATAACTCTTTGCATAAAGCCAACAGACTTCACACGTACACTAAAACAAAATGAAAAGCCTTTAAAGATGAAATTCGCTGATAATTCTCTGCACACATAGAAAGTTGAACAAATCTTTCTTTGAAACAGATTTTCACAGAAATCAAGTTCCAAACATCAAACACACAGATTTGAAGTCAAAGATAACTGTTAATAAGATTTTCATTCATTGATGATCATCCACCTTCAACATAAACAAAGTTTTCAGCCAATTTAAAAAGATAGTTTTTCAAAAACTTAGTGAACCTCAATAAAGTCATTACAAAACATATAAATAGGCCACCAGACCAATAGTTTTTAACCATAAGTAAAATTAACTCGAAAGAGTTAATGGAAAACTACCCTAACTGCGTAACCGAAACTAAAAACAACTAGACACGCTGGCAAACAACTGCCAGCAGTGCTAGTCATGTCGTTGATTCGGTCTCGGTCGGATTGCCTGGGTTGTTGTTTTGGACAGACACCATCACCGCCTTTGCCACACTCCACTCTCGATGCACTTTCAAAATTTCCTGAATTACAGTTACATGCGGCAGGCTGATGTGTATTACTCTTTGCTTCCAGAGCTCTTTCTTTCTCTCCACCATCTGCACTTTGTCCCTGTGTGAATCCAGGTGATCCAGACAAACTGTGAGCATCGATTCCACTTTGGAAATCCTCGTAAAATCTTCCACAGCCAAGGATTTCTCCACTTTGATTTGTTTAATGTGGCTGCTAAATTGATTAATCATTTCCGTAGTATCTTCCAAAGTCTGGCTATCTTCTTTAAGCAATTGGACATCCACGCAGCGCAAATCCTTCTGCATGGTCGTCCTCAAGGTTGTTAATTCACCACATAGACTCGCTAATTCACTATGGCCTTGTTCAATAATCTAGTTACGCCACTCAATGCTTTCTTTGTAGATAAACATTACATCCTCATTTAACCCTAGCACTTGCCTTTCGGCAAGGAAATTCATCAGGCCATAACGCTGAATATCGCGCATCTGCTTCGAAATCACTGCCCATTTAGTCTTCTCTTTCTGCCACGAGATTAAGTCGGCATCCAACTTCTTGGTGACTTCATTTGCATCCATGAAAATCTGGACTAAATCCGTTATGTAATTAGTTCCTTGATGTATGATCGAGGTGAGACATTCTGAGCAAACCTCGACAATCATCTTATTTCATTGAATTTCATCGAGAAACTTCTGATTACCTGGCGATTTTGAACTAAAGGGCACTGAGCTTTGAGACAACGACAATGGAGTATTCTGCAGAGCATGAATATACTAAGCCATTTGCATTAAGTTTTGTTTCAATTCAGCCTTGTCTTTTTCGTCCTTCCAAGTACGAGAGATAATCCGTTTGGTTGAAGTCTCCAAATGCTTCACATCTACGGCTCTAGTTTCGACCCCCAAATCAACTCGTTCAATAGCATAATCCACCTCTGAAGCGGTAACAACATCCTTATCAGATGTTGGTTTGGCAATGTCTGCAGTCCAATGCTTTGTACCTTCATCAAAACCAATCATAGCCTCCATTTTTAGCCTTTTAGGCTTCGTGGATTTTCCCAGACATTTACTCATAGCATCCTCCATTGACACTGAAATAGGAACAACATTTCTTTTTCTGGTAATTGAGTCGCTTAACCACTTAGGTGCCAGAGTCAGTTCCTTAGATGGCTTGGGGGGAGATCCTTTTGAAGGTGGCAGTGTAGCACCGTTTGTGTGAGACCAGATATCAAGTGTCCCTGAGTCCTGATTAGTAGCATCTGCGTCAGTTGAAACCTTGTCTACATCGAAAACAGGGGATGCCATTTTGCACAGTACTTCCTCTGCGTCCAAATCAAGAATGAGATGGGTAGCCGGCAATTGAAAACTCTTCTTGGACCTTGACCTAGTAACCCGGCCGCCGATAGAAAGTGCAACCTCGGTGTCAAGTTTCTCTTCTTTAATCTTTGCCTGCCTTTTTCCTTCCTCTGTCATCTACAAACCCCTGTCGCAGTCTATTTCTTCCCACTCCAAAAACTTCTTCTTAAAACTTATCCAAAGAAAATGATAATCTCGACATGACAACTACTCAATTTTAAAGCTGAGAAAATCTTACCCATGATTACCATGAACTGTCCCCTTTACTCTTCGCTCGTGTGACCTTACTCTAAAATGATTGCGCTCGAGCATGCCTTAAATGCTAAGTCACTTCATATATGACACTACAGATCCTCACACCATACTTGCTATAAATGACAGATTTCAAATCATTAAAGAAAGAATATTCCTCTCCTCTGTCGTCGTTTATCATATCTTAAAATCTGCGCCACCACCTCATGCCAAGTCACATGATCTCCAAGAAGTCTAGACATTGAACTTTGAACCTTGCGAAACAATCGCGACACAAATCATAAGCATGACAAATCTTGAACCTTGAACCAAAAAGGTTCAGGTTCAAGTTCAAGGTTCAAAGAATGTAAAACACCGACAAGGACTAGGGAAGACTTAAAACTGCATGGGAGGAAAAACTTTTAATACAACGGCCGTTGAACTTTGAACCTTGAACCCTTAAGGTTCAAGATCAATGCAGTGAAACTTAAACAAGATAGCAATTACCGGATTACATGAGGAATTTTAAACAAATGACTTGACCAACGGATCCAATGGGAGCATAACTCGAACAAGGAGACATATAGAATGGAAATTTTTATACATGCTGCCAACATATAGTAAATGCCACTAATGTTGATTTAAGTTTGAGGTTAGTTGTAATTCTTGGAGAAGTATAATGTTTAATTAATTTAGAATTGGCATATACTGATTCACCCCCCCTCCCACCCTCCCTCTTAGTATATTTGTCTGCTTAACAATATCTTGTAGCTTGTTTATTTGATCTTGGCATAATGGTTATTTTGTAAGATTGTATGCATGTTTATCTCTAATGGGTTATGTAGTAAATGGATTAAATGAACTAGGTATTGAAGCATTATTTACTAAAAAATGGTATTAAAGCTTTCATTGTTGGATTTTGATTTATAGCACAAGCTTGAGTAGATGAGATGTAAAGTTGAACCCATGACTATGCAGGAAAGATCTATGACATTGCAAGGTATAGAACACATTTTCATATTGTTTTATTGCATGTCTAAGGGTTTTGGGGTTGTTGTTATGATAGGTTGTTTGCAGGAGTGGGGTTTGAGAAAAATGGGTCAAAAGGGTTTCTTGGAGTGAACTTTCATATGAGTGTTCCGTAGGAAAAAAATTACGTATGACCTCTTGAGACAAAACGAACCTCACCATTGGATCCAAGTTGGCCAAGAGACAAATTTTGCCACAAAATTTGACCTATTTTTGAAAAGTTCACAAAAAACAAAAAATTAGCCCTAGGTATAGTTATATGGCCTCCCAAGACGTGTAAGGAAAAATAAAATTAAACAATTATTTCATGTGTATGCATAAACTTTTTGGCAAAATATTAAAAAATTGGAACATTCATTTTTTTTAGTTTAAAATAATAATAAAATAAGGTTTGGAGGGAGTTGGGTTTGCAAATCCATACCCATAGCCTATGCCCTAATAGGCACTAGTTGTGTACCATCTTGTCGGCCCACCCACCAAGTTCATTGAAAAATCTCTTTATCTATAGGAAATAAAGTATCATGCCATGTGAAAGTCCTTTTTCAAAAAATCGCCTACTATAGTATTTAAAAACTTAAAAAAATAAAATTCAAATCTTAAACCCTTTAACTACCCCACCACCCTTTATAAAAGTTAAAAATTAAACGAAATTTATAAAGTGGTCGGTTCCATGTGTGAGAAATTTGGAATTTTTGAAATATAAAATTTGTTTGAAATTTGGAGTGGGGCCCATCTTGGTTATACTTTCTCCCAAGTATTGGCTTTTCAGCTTCTTATACTCGTTAGAAATTTGGTACTAAGAACTTTGTAGTGGTACAGGTTTGGTTCTAGTTTTTTCTATTTTAATTAGTTTTTCGAGCTTGTAAGTCAAATGTTCTCTTATTTGCGATTTTTAGCATAACTTTTGCATACATAATCGATTTTTCGATTTCAAATAAGTGTTTGAGAGTATTTGGAGTGTATAACATAGTGGTGTTGATTTTTTCATGAGTATGGAGAGTTTTGTATTTGTTTGAATACGTGTAGATGCCTAGGATTTAGGGTGTGATTGTGTGAGCATTTGAACGAATCAAAAGGCAAAACCTTGAGAGAGTGCATGTTTTTATGTGATGATTTGATTTGATGTAGGAGGTTGTTTCTTTTCTCCTAGATGTTTATTTGGTTCCTTGACTATCGTACTTGGATATGCACATGTTTGGAAGATTGGAAAGGTGGTCAATTTGGTGTTTGAGTTATGTGGTCTAGAGGATTGTCTTCTTTGATATCTAAGTTTGTAGGTTATTGATGTGATGATGAGTTTGCATGTTCATTTCTTAGATCTTTGAGTTATGCAAGTTGTGGATTAACTACCCATTATCTTGCAATAGGATGACTCTTGTGGATTGTTGTTATCCATGTGATTGATTCAGTGTTAATGCAAAAAAAATTAGTCGGCCTTATTTGTGGTCATTTGTGCATTGATATTTTTTCTTTTAGATTAGAGGATGGGTGATTAGAGCACCTAGTTAGTCAATTGTTGGGAATTATAGTATGTGGTTTATTATGATGTCATGATAGCTTGGTTACATTTCATTGGTTATACTTTTCAGTGGGAGGTTTTGACAGTGATAGATTGGTGGTGTTCTTGATGGTTTGTTGGCAGTTGTATCTTCTTGAATTGGAGATCTTGGATTCACTTTATTTACTGACATTTCCATTGTGTGTGCAGACCTCGGTGATATTCATTTAGGAGATGGTTTTATCACAATACCATATGTGACTCGACATCACAATTTAGTAGAAGTTGTTGGCAATGATGTGTATTCACCATTAGATGGTGGATGATCTTTAGTGTTTGCAGATGTTTGAATTATCTCTTAGATCTCGTTCCTACACAAGGGTCTTTCACATTTGCAAGTTCACTTGTAGGAGATGGTTATCTTCATGTGATTGGAGATGTTAACATCTTGAAGCCATGGAGGACTTATGGAGTCTTTGGTTGATGTGTTGTTTAAGCTTTGTCAATTGACATGTTATCCTTGTTGAAAGGGTGTTTTGTATTATGTCATGGTACACTCTTGTTTGTGCACATTAGAGTTTTCGCATGATATAGGTATTTGATATGTTCATGTGGAGCATGTAATCTCCTCGAAGAAGATGGTTAGATCATGTTCTATGTTTATATTCCTAATTCCTTTGTTGGAGCTTTGACATTGATCTTGGTTGGTTCTTTTTATATCAAGTACGTGATCATTCACTTGAATACTTCATGGTGGTGCTATGTTGCATTTGGAGTTTGGCATGTATTGATCGATTATAGGTGCTCACATAGGTGAAGTTGGAGTTCTCTTGTAATTAAGAGACATATGTTGAGACAATTTGTTGTTTCAACAAGAAGACCAAGCAACTTTCACCTAGTCTGGACTTGAGGGAAGAGTGTTCTTAGATGAGTCATAAAGACTTGGTTATTCTGGAGGAGCATTCTCATTCCCCAGTCTTGGTCTACTCGGTGCTTTATCACTTGGGAGGTATTGTCCATTGTTCCTTTCGGGTGCATTATGTTTTATGCTTTATCTTTCATAGATATGGATCTTGAGCTATGGATAGATGACTGGTTATAGAGGATTCATTTTGAGAAATGTTTGGCATTAGTTATCCCTTTGTGCATATGAGTTGATACTATGATGTCATTATGAAGACTTAGGAGATGGTTTATTGGATCGATTTCCTTTATTGGGAATGGTTATTGAGTTTGATTGTCTTGGTTTGAGAGGCTTTTGTCCATGTTAGCTTTACACATGATGCATATCTATGTTTCATCTAAGAGATTGAATGGGTTTGGGTGTTGTTGTAGCTTTTAATCTGGGGTTTTTTGGAGGAGATCATGCTTGACACATCATTGCTTCTTTGAGGTGTTGGCAAATAGACAGTTTATAATTTACAAGTTTTCTCTCTTCATTCTAGGGTTTCTTCCATGAGATTCATGATTATATGATTTGGGAGGATGGTGATAAATTGTGAGAGACTATGCAACTATTTTGGTTTGCATATGTGGATATTGTGATTGCTCTTGGCACTACATATTTGGTTACTTATTACATCTCGATATGAGCATTGATTGGTAGACTTAATATCCCTTGAGCTTATTGTTCAGAGTTGACATTACCCATGCAATGGGAGATCTTGGATATGTATGTACTTCATTGATAGATTTGGTACAAGGAGCTTGATTGTGGTTTATGGGTTGATATGTGATTGGCATGAGTTTATGATGTTGTGTATACCTAAGAGGTATGGATGGTTGAATATATTGGCATGTGCTGTGGGTATCATTTCTAATCATGTGAGTTTTATGACTTACAACAACATCTTGGAGTCATTGTTATCACATTGGATTTGATGCTTGAGTTCTTGGATTAATGTATCTTCAGCTTGGTTTTTTCTTTTTATTCCATGGGTGGCATGTTGGAGGATGATAAGAGTTCTTGCTTGAGGTGGTGGTCACTTTAGTTTTATTGCATGTATCTTGATGGGGTGTGAGAGCATGTTGGAGATTCATGTGGTTTCATGTATGGCTATGATGTATTACATTTGTATGCGGGAAAAGTGGGTCAATAGAATTCAATATGTGAAAATATTCCAAAAGACTTGTCCACACATAGACACAGGACTTCTTGGTGCAAGCTATGGAGGAATGAAGTATCACTCAGCTTCCCAAGGTTGGTCCCATGGTTCTCTATCTTACAATGTCCCTCAAACCAATATTTTTGCTCTCAGATCACTGAGCAAAATGGTTTAGGGATGGCAAATGCAAGAACGATGGATGCTTTGATAGATTTTAGAATGAAATGCATCCTAAGCTATGCATGATTCTAGAAATGCAATAAACTAGATTATAAGATGACAAGGTTAGTATGAATACTATCCTAACATGATTTATTAGTCTATGATTGAGCTAATGATAATAGAAAGTATTCTAAACATGCATATTTAGACTAATTCCTGATTTCAAAGAGGTTAAAATGATGAGCATAAAAATAATATATGAAAGCTTGAATGTATTTGAGCATAAGTGTGATACTACAAATTTGGAGGATGTTTAAAATGGAGGAATGAGAGCTCTATTTATAGCAAAAACAGGGCAATGGATGGCCAGGATTGAAAGATTCAATCAAGGGTTGAGCTTGAAAGTTGAGGATCCATGTTTGCAATTTGCACCAATGAAATGGTGACAAGTGTCAACATAGGGTTGGGTTGAGAGGAGGGGTTGGAGGCATTAAATGCCTGAGAAGACCTTATGGTTATCTAGAGATAAGGGTTAAGCTTAAGTTAGGCTTACCCATTGGATTAAGAGTTAATCCAAGGATAAACTCTTGTGCAAATGATTAAGAGATAATCATGGTCAAAGCATTAAAGGCTTGATGAGACCCTTGGGTTGGATAAAGGTTGAGTTAAAAGAAATTCTTTAACCATGTAAGAGGGTTTGAGTTAACCATTAATGGTTATTGAAGACTTTGGGGAATTAAGAAGTGACCTCCCTTTGCTTAGGGATGTGACAAAGTTTAGAAGATGGGTTAGGCTAATTAGAAGCTATTAGAAGAGTCTAGAAGGGATTAGAAAGGGGTTTAGGAAGGCAAGTGGGAGATGTAGGATTTTGCAAGTGGATGGAGGGATAATAGGATTTAATTGAATTTAATGAATTTCATTCAATTTGGTTGTAAATAAATAAATTAGATTTATTTAATTTAGGATAACTATTTAATTAAATTTGAATTTAATTAAAAGTGGATAGGGGGAATTTAATTGAATAAAATGATTTATTCATTAAGTGGTATAATGAATTTAATTTAAATAAATTGAATAATTTACTTAATTAAATAGAGGAATGCGGGTAATTTAATTAAATTGGATTTAATTAAATAGAGAAATGAACATAAAATATTCATTTAGGAATATGGTCATTTTTATACGTCTACATTTTGCCCTCTTTGAAGTGACGTGTGTGCACATGTTATTTCAAAGAAAATGATGCATTATCGTGATTTATGATCAAATGCCCTTTTGTGTTGCTCTTTTGATTTGCAAGTCGTGCCCCAGATTTGATTTGATGCGTGATGCCCCAGATTTGATATTTGATGGTGATGCCCCCTCGGGAGATGAATCAATATTTTGAATTTTTTTTTTGATTTGATGAATTGTGTGTGGTGTGTGGGATTTCGTCGATGTAAAATGTGTGTAAATTGATTCATCTCTCGATAATGTACAACATGTAAGGTATAGGGGAGACCGCGACCATATTATAGGGCCGTTTGGCTAACCCTAATTTCATTTTCCTCTTATAAAAAGGGGAAAAGAGCTTTGATTGGATTCATTTGTGCCTTGTTGACTTTGGAGAAAGAGAATTTGGTTTGAAGAGAAAATGTCTATTCCGTATTTCAGACACCGTTTCGAGCGCGTTCGGAGGTATCGGAGACCTGCAGTGTATGGACCACTAGTAAGTCAACGTTTTTGACCCACTTTTGATTTTTGATTTGGTCATTTTTAGTCATTTTTTTATTTTTAAAACTTGGTTTTAGCGTTTTAGCGCGTCAAAGTCATAGATTAGCACATACGAAGTTTTAAGTAACGCATCAAGCTAATTTTTAGGGGTGCGTCCGAAATAAAATAGGGTAGCGCATAGGAAAAATAGGTTAACTCATAGATGTAGAATAGCGCATGGCGAATGTCGAGTAGCGCGTAGGGTCAACAGGGTAGCGCGTAGGGTAGACCTAGCGCAGAGGAGCCGTAGAGGTTCGCATAGGTAAGGGGATTTAGCGCGTAGGGTTAACCTAGCGCATAGGGTCAAATAGGTAGCGCTCGAGAGGTATAGATTAGCGCGTGGGTAGGGTTTAGCACATAGGGTAGGTTAGGTGGCGCATGGGGGGAAAGATTTAGCGTGTAGAGTCAGTCTAGCGCATAGGGTGAATAGATTAGCGCGTGGGTGAAGTTTAGCGCAGTGGGAGTCTATTTAGCGCATCTGGAAAAAAATTTGCGAGATGAACCGATTTGTAAATTTGTTGTGTCTGTTTGTCATGATTTTATGGATTTGTCCAATATGAGTGTCGATATAACTTGTTTTGATTTGCGATTTTTCAAGTTATGTAAAGATATCAATGTGGTGTTTTGATCAAAATATGATTTGTTTGCGTATCCTGTTTCAAGTTCAATGTGTGAAGCCTGATTTGTGTTACAAGTTGATATGGGTTGGAAACTTGAGTTGTGTTACAAGCTGATATGGGTGGGAAACTTGAGTTGTTTTACAAGTTTATGTGATTGTGGAGACTTGAGTTGTGTTACAAGTTTTGATATGGTTTGTGAGAACTTGAGTTGTTTTACAAGTTGATATGAAATGATAAGATTTTGAACTTGATGTAGATGAGCAAATTGTTTCATGTTGTTGATGTGAGTTTGATTTTGATATCTTTGTTTTGATGTGGAAACTGATATTGGATTTGTTTTGCTTGTTGACAAGAGCAATTGGGTGTGGTGCAGTTGCGAGAAAGATTTTCGAGACCGTGGACATTGATACCGCGGTTGTCTCAGGCTGATCTCGACATCATTGAGAGATGTGGGTTGACCTCTTTTTTGGATATGCCTTGGTTCACTGTGAACCGGGGGCTACTGACAACATTGGCAGAGAGGTGGCATAGCGACACAAACACCTTTCATTTTGCTACTGGAGAGATGACAGTCACACCAGAGGATTGTTATAGGATCCTGCAGATTCCCGTAGTAGGTGCACTACTACCATATGAGCAGTCGGAGAAGGGTGGTATAGAGGCACTGCGTCGTATTTTCCATGATGAGACAGTATGTGGTTATGAGATCCCATGGCAAGAGTTTTTAGACCTGGATTACGCACCCCTGCCATCTGTACTAGCAGGGTTTATTGGTGGATTCCTTTGTCCTGATCGTAGGTCAAAGGGATTCTCTGTGGGATGGGAGCTGGTTTTGGAGGAGATGGTCACACAGGGCCAGAGGTTTTCATGGGGATCAGCTATGCTGGCCCATCTGTACAGGGGTCTACATGAGGTGGTATACCTTGGTTACGACAGTTTATCGGCTGGTGTGACATTGTTACAGGTATGGTGCTGGGAAAACATTCCAGCGGCGAGGCCACTAGCAGACAGGGACAGGCCCGTTGGAGCGGCATATGCCTATGGGTACAGGGGTCTAGTTGTCCAGTGCAAGCTGGGCAAACTAGAGCATTGGAGGAGAGTTCTTGATGATATTGATACGGTCACCTGGCAACTGTATACATGATGCGAGGTGTGGGTGGAGGAAGGGCTGGAGATGCCCTTTGTATTCATGACCAGATACTTGATCGGGAGGACCCCTTTTGTTATAGAGAGGTTTGTGGTGACCCGAGTTTTGAGATAGTTTGGGCGCCAGCAGGGTATTCCGCAGGGAGCGTGCCTATATGCACAGTGGCGACAAGATGTAGGTGATTGGGGTCCGACCATTGATAGCACAGTGGCAGTGGAGGAGTTTGTCAGGTTGGTAGGGTAGATATGGGATTATGCCCCGGAGATTCTGGACGCGGGCATGATCGATGAGTTTGCGAGATTGTTTGTTGTGCCAATGGTGGCTAGGATATCGGATCCGGAGGAGATGAGGCCAACTTTTGATTCCGATGAGGAGGAGGGAGAGGGAGATGATGATGATGATGGAGAGGATGGAGGAGATGGATGAGGGAGAGGAGCCAAAGGGAGGCGGGGAGGTAGAGGGAGGAGAGGAGATAGGGGTGTGGAGAGAGCGGTGAGACAGGGGGTGATAGACAGGGGGAGAGGTGGATTGGCGATTGGAGCTGGTGGAGAGGGGAGAGCGGGGGAGGTGCTAGCGGCTGTGGGGGGCACTGATGAGGCGAGGTGAGGCGACCAGCATAGAGGAGGAGGATAGATGTGCTCCCACCTCCAGCACCGAGGACAGGTCGAGTAGGAAGAGTTGCCCCTGCACAGGTACCACTACGGGTTCGGGTCCCTACACATATTGAGGATGCGCAGATCTGGACCCTACAGGTGACTGTACAGCAGCTGCAGGCACAGATTTTGACATATCAGCAGCAGATCGCGCAATTGACTACTGAGCGGGACACCGAGATAGAGCGGAGGGGGCGAGTGGAGGAGCTGGTATCTAGCATGCAGAGAGTAGTGGTGGGTGGTCCGATGAGAGACACCCTGAGAGAGCTAGCATTGAGAGCTCAGGAGGCGGAGTACTACCGGCGGCACTATGAGGCGGCGGTACCCAGGGATCGTCGAGTACAGAGCTTTGCACAGTCGAGATCTAGTCGATCTCGAGATACTGGGTCGCGGTTTGAGAGCCGAGATGTCACAGAGCCATCGAGACAGGACCCTCCTGGAGATCTAGGGGCAGGTACATCTGGAGCCAGACCATCTCTGTCCGGGGATAGTCATACTTGAGAGACGGGCTCTCTGTTGTATTTTTGATCATTTGATTCTTTGTACTGGACACAGTGATGATACATTTTGATCATTTTTGAGATATATATATATATATATATATATATATATATATATATATATATATATATATATATATATATATATATATATATATATATATACGACACCATTTTCATTGATCATGTGGTGTGTTAATATGGATGCATGTTATGTGGGTTATTTTCTTTATGTGATGGTGATGCAATGCTTAAATATATGATATAATGCATGACGCAGGATATATGCTTTTATGTGCTGTGAGATGTATCTTGAAAATGAGATGTATGATTTGATATGAAACTAAATGTAAAATGATATGCAAACATGTTAAAACGATATGCAACTAAGTGTAAAATGATATGCAACTAAGTGTAAAATGATATGCAACTAAGTTTTTGGTAGCATCCTTATTCTGGATTTGCCATCCGATATAGCCATATGTTGTTTGCTTTCTTTGTAGATATCATCATTGAGCATTGATTTGTTTAGGATATGTTGAAAATTTATACAAGCATAATGGTATAATTGAACCATAATGACCTGAGAAAAATTTACATGATATTTGATTTTGCAAGATAGCACAAGCATCAAGGTATAATTGAACTAGGACGACCTGAGTGCGTATTGCGTAAACAAACAAGATTAGATCATTTGTATGCGTGAAGTGGAATCAGGCCTTCAGTGATATGCGATGTATCACGTCTCGAGGCAAGTATTCACACAATACAAGTGATCGCCTCCCAGACAGAAGACTAAGAAAATATTGGAAGTTCCTCATGATCTCTAGCTGTGAAGCATTTAGTGAGACAAGGAAGAGAATCCAATAATCGAAAAAGTTCAAAATGCAAAACTAGTCAAGATTTTATGCTATAATGCAACATCCAGTACTTCAAAAAATCATCCATCCTTGGTATTTTTGTGAATTGTTTTGTTTTGTTTTGTGATGAAGCATAGTTTTGGTTTGTTGGATGTCATGCTTTTGAGTTTTGCAAATAGCCTTGATGTCTTGAATGTTTACAATATTTAGATGATTGGAATGCCCCTAGCTGAGTGTGCCTCTTGATGTGAATATGCACAGTGATTTCCAAGCCATGGTGGATTGGTGGCAAGAGAATATATATGGATAAACTAGGATAGTGACTACGCTAAGTATGTCCTGAATGGATATGTGCTAAGTGTCGGGCGATGGCCGATAGTGTTTTGATAGATAAAATGGTATGGAGATAGATAGAGGAGCCATTCTTTCACAAGAGTGCCTGTTTACCAGGTTTTCACCATTTGTTTTTATTGTACTTTATGTTTTTGTTTTTTCTGGATTTTTTGATTTTTTTGCTTGTTTTTGGCTTTTTTCGTGCACTAGGTTACTTAAGTGTAGTACTTCTTTAGATGGATGTTGTTAGTTGGTTCGTCGAGCACATCTCCTTCTGAAGTTGTTAGCTGATAGGCACCTGATCCATAGACTGATATGATAACATAGGGACCCAACCAGTTAGGTTCAAATTTCCCTTTCTTTTCTCGATCTTGCTGATTTCTTGGATTTTCTTTGAGGACTAGGTCACCAACCTTGAAGTTGCGGGGGATGACCTTGTGATTGTAGCTCTTGCACATGCGTTGTTGATATGCTTTGAGATGAGTATAAGTATGCTAACGTCTTTCATCTAATAGTTCAAGTTCTTGTAGTCGGTTAACTCGATACTCTTCATCTGGGATTAAGCCTTTCAAAGAGACTCTGAGAGATGGGATTTCTACTTCCAGGGGTAAAATGGCTTCTGATCCATATACCAATGAGTATGGTGTTGCTCCTATAGGTGTGCGGATGCTGGTCCTGTATGACCAAAGTGCTGGATTGAGTTGTACGTGTCAATCTTTGCCTGCATCATTCACTGTTTTCTTGAGGATTTTCAATATTGTTTTGTTAGATGCTTCCACTTGACCATTTCCGTGTGGGTAGTATGGTGTAGAGAACCTATGTTGGATTTTGAATTTTTCACATAGTTCTTGGACATCTTGATTTTTGAAAGGCCGACCATTATCTGTGATGATTGAACTTGGAATACCATATCTACAGATCAGATAATTGAGGATAAAAGAGACAATTTGTTTCCCAGTCACTGTGGTCATGGGAACTGCTTCTATCCATTTGGTAAAGTATTATGTTGCTGTTATAATAAACTTGTGTCCATTTGAAGATGAAGGATGAATTTTGCCTACTAAGTCCAGTCCCCACTAACAAAAGGGCCAGGATGTTGTAAATGACTGCAGTTCCTGTGCTGGTGCATGTATCAGATTACCATGGATCTGGCATTTAGGACATTTCTTAGCGAAGTGATATGAGTCTTTCTCCATTGTAGGCCAGTAGTATCCCATCCGTAGAAGCTTTTTAGCAAGAGTAGTACCACTTGAATGTGTTCCACAAATACCTTCGTGAAGCTCGTGTAAAGCAGAATCGAAATCATTACGATCAAGGCAACGAAGAAGAGTACCATCTAGACCTCGATGATACAAAGTATCAGCGGTAAGGGTGTAACGGGCAGCTTGTCGGATAAAGTTACGTTTTTGGTTACGGGATTGGTCAATTGGTAAGATATTGTGCTTGAGGTAGTCGTATATTGGTCCATATAACGGAGAATCTAAACCAGTCAAGGCATAGATAACCTGGGACTCAGAGTGGTCATAGGCGAGGGAGAACAGTTTCTCTACCAGGAACTCGTAACGGCTCTATTGCTTTGGAATTTGGTAGTGAAGCGATAGTAGCCATTGCATCGGTTGCTTTGTTGTTTAACCTTGGTATTTGTTCGAAGGTGATGTGTACAAAATATTGTTTGAAGTCATCCACCATTCGCTTGTAGGGTAGTGGCTTGTCATCCTTTGTCTAATAGTCGTTGTTGATTTGATGGACGACTAGTTGTGAGTTTCCATAGACCTTTAATTTTGTGATTTTTCATTCTACGGCCATTTTGATGCCTATAACCAATGCCTCATATTCAACCACATTATTTGTGCATGGAAACATAAGCCTATATGATCTTGGTATAGTGTGTCCTTCAGGAGTGATGAATAGAATGTCAGCACCTGAACCATGTTGTGTATAGGATTTGTCAAAGTATAGGGTCCATTGTTTAGTAGAAAAAGCAAGAACGTCCCTGTCTGGAAATTCAATCTCCATGGTTTGTTTTCCTGGTAGCGGTGCTTCAGCCAGCTGATTTGCAATTGCTTATCCTTTGATAGCTCGTCTTTCTGTGTACTGAATGTCAAATTCACTGAGAATCATGACCCATTTAGCCAATTGGCCTGTAAGAGCTGCCTTGCTGAGTAGATATTTGAGAGGATCAATTTTTGTGACTAGCTTAATGGTGTGTGCTAGCATATAATGTCAGAACTTCTGAGATGCGAAGACCACTGTTAGGCAAGCCTTTTCAATGAACGTATAGTTGAGTTCATATCCATTTAGTGTCCTACTGATGTAATATATGGCTCGTTCCTTTCCTTGTTGATCTTCCTGCGCCAATAGTGCCCCCAGCGATATATCTGTTGTTGAGATATATAGGATAAGTGGCTTTCCTACGACTGGTGGTACTAGAACTGGTGGATTCATCAGGTACTGTTTGATTTGGTAAAACGATTCTGCACACTTGGTCTCCCATCTGAATGGTACATTTTTGTGTAGTAAATGGTTAAATGGTAGACTTTTATCTTCTAGTTGAGCGATGAGTCGCCTGATTGATTGAAGTCGTCCTTGTAAAGATCTGAGTTTACTGATATTCTGTGGTGGTGGCATGTCCATAATGGCTTGTACCTTTGCTGGATCTACTTCAATACCTTTAGCTGAGACAATGTAGCCTAGTAACTTGCCTGATGTAACCCCGAAGACACACTTCTTAGGGTTGAGTCGGACTTGGAATTTCTCCAATCAATCAAATATCTTTGTTAGGATGCTGAGATGTTCTGCTCTGGTAAAGGATTTAGCTAGTAAATCATCCACATAGTCTTCCATAAATGTGTGCATCATGTCATGGAATATTGTTGTCATTGCTCTTTGATAAGTGGCCCCTGCATTCTTTAAGCCAAAAGGCATAACATTACAACAGTACGTTCCCCAAGGACAGGTGAACGCGGTTTTATCTTGATCTTCTGGGGCTATTTTGATTTGATTATAGCCTGAGAAACCGTCCATTAGTGAGAGCATTGCATGGCCTGCTGTGAGATCTACAATTATGTCGATAATGGGTAGAGGAAAGTCGTCTTTTGGACAAGCTTTGTTGACGTCTCTGAAGTCAGTGCATATTCTGATACTACCATCTGGTTTTGATACTAGAACGATGTTGGAAATCCATTCTGCATAGTCAATGGGTCAGATGAATCCGACATCTAATAGTTTCTTTAGTTCAGTTTTGACCATGAGTGCCACCTGTGGTTTCATCCTTCGTAGCTTTTGCTTGACTGGTTTAACTCTTGAAGAGATGGACAAGTGATGCATGATTAAGTGTGGATCCACTCCAGGCATATCAACATATGACCAAGCAAAGTTAATTTGTTGTTCTTTAAAGAAGATGATGAATGTTGATCTTTCTTCCTCTATCAGAGATTCTACAAGGTGTAGGTTTCTAACTGCTTTTGTGGTACCAATGTTGATTGATTGAGTGGGCTCACTCAATACGGGTGATCGTTCATGAAAGTGCTCAGGAAGAGTGTCAAGTCTCCCATCGTTAGGTGCCTTAAAAAGGTTTTCACCTTCCGATGCATCCTTTATTTTTACTTTTTTGTGATCTAGAACTGCCATTGACTGGTTTTCAGCATCAGATCTTTTACTTGGTTCGTTTTTGCGACTAAGAGACTTGGCACTCCCTGGTTTGCAGATAGTGTTACTTTGTTTATTAGTAGAGCTTGTTTCCGGATTTACGGTACATAGGTAATGGATAATAGATTTATCATTTCGAAAAATTGGTATATCATGGATTTCAGGTTCATCCCAGTCGATGAGGTCAGGAAAGACAAGTGGTAAGGAATCATTAGGTGGATCAAGTTCGGCTACTGTGAGTGTTAGGACAGAGTTTTCATCATGATTGTTCTGGGTTTTAAAGAAATCCAGGATTTCGTCGAGGTCTTCGATGGTATTATCTTCCACATAGACTTGTTCATAATGTTTCTGTTCACTTTCTCTGGCGTCCGAGATATTTTGCGGTCCAAATTCAAGAGGTCTATCTTCTGCATTATGTTTTTTTTGAGAAAGAAATATAGAATCATTATCATTAGGGATATCTGTAGTAGCATTGGAGCAGGTACCCCATTCATATTCATTAGACTCAGTCTCCGAGGCATCATCCCAGATTCTATCAGTGTTGTAAACTGGTATGTTGTATGGTGAAAACAAATCTTTGATGATAGATACCATTTTGATAGTTTTTGTTGATTCTGTGTCAGATCCATCTTCTATTTTCTGTATTTGTTCATAGATTGTGCTTCCTCGGGGAGGAATAATGGTATCCGGAGATGATTTTATTATTTTTTGAGATATTGGTGTTTGAATATGAACTACTGCTGCAGATATGACCCTTTTGTGTTTTAGAAGCTTTTCCTGATATAACTTCTGATCTTGACTTTCCCGTGCCTTGCGGATTGTTTCTGTTGATTCAAAGAGTGCTTCCTGCCAAGATTCTTCTTTGTACTTCGTCTTTACTTTCCATTGAGGTTTTATAGTTAGGTGGGGTGGCCCTTTTAATAGGAAAGTGAGCTCACAACCCAATCCTGCTTTGTTTCTATTGGGTTGTGAAGGAAGATTTATGGGTTCAATGACTCCTTCCTTGTGTTTCCCAATAGGTCCTTTATCGTCATATCCCATTTGCTACATGATTAAGTATCATTTCCCATATAGGTGTGTAGGTAGAACGATGTCCAGGGCAGCTGCTCTATTATCTTCTTTCTCATCTTTGTATAACCAGCTAAGAACGTCCTTGTCTTCGGATTCATGTGCTAGAGTGCCCAATTGGATGAAGGTACCATCAAATTTGGTGATGGGCTGAGTGACCAAATGTGTTGATGTAGTAGGCAATCCATGAGATCTAGGTGATGTTGGTAATTTGGCCAAACATAAAGGCTCCAAAGAGTATTCTCCCATACCTTGGTCTTTGATTTGCGTGTGCTGTTCAAAATCTCTAGATAAGGAATTGGGTGTTGCTGTTTGTAGATCTGATGATAAGGATCGCTGCTTTTCTCTATTATAAGGAACCAAACTGTCTTGGGCTGCCCCCATTGCATTGCAATGTTGAAATGGATTGTGATCAGCAGATATGGAGACTTCTTGTCCGTCATAAGGAAATTTGACACACTTGTGATATGTAGAAGGTACTGCTTGCATTTCATGTATCCAGGGTCGCCCTAACAAAATATTGTAGGTAAGATCTATGTCCAAGATCTGACATATAGTATCCTTTTGCACTAGTCCCACTTGAATAGGTAATATCACGGTTCCTTTAGAGGACCTTTCCTCATCATCATATGCCTTTATAGTAATTTTCTTGCAAGGATCAATAGATTCTTCTGAGAAACCTAATGCATGGATAAGCTTTAAAGTACATATATTAAGTCCGGCTCCTCCATCTATTAGGACTCTTTTTACGCGGTGTTTGCAAACAATGACTTCAATATGGAGAGGAGTATTATGCGGATGGCTTAAGGAAGCATCGTCATGCTCTGAGAAGGTGAGGTTATGGGGTCCTGTCATATGGGCGACCATGGCTTGAAATCTATCTGTATCCAGATTTTGAGGTACATTGGTTTCCAATAGCGCTTGTTCTAATATGTCTTTGTGCTTTGGTGATAGTTTCAGCAATTCCACTATAGATATCTGTGCTGGAGTTTTACATAGTTGGCTAACCAAGTCATATCGGATTTTTGGTGTGGTAGTTGCAGGTGTAGTATGTCCTTTCAAGACATATTTCTGAGTTCGGGTTGTTACATTGACAGATTCATGATCACGCTTATCTCGGATGGTGATGACATTTACTTGATGATCTTCAGCTGATATGTGATTTATGTTGTTTTTGTAGATATGGTTGACATGAGCTCCGCGTGTATTATCTGAGGTTGAAGCGCCATCTTTGTTGTAATTTGGAAGAGGATTTTTAAAGGCTCCATGATCACCATTTGTTTTGAGACCATCTATTGTTAAGTCACCTCGATCAATCATATCTTGCACCACGTGTTTTAACCTCATGCAATCGTTCGTTTGATGACCCTTGTTACGATGGTAATCGCAATAGTGTGAATCATTCCACCAAGGTGGTTTGATTTGAGGTTCATAGTTGCTGATTGGAGGCAAGAAAAGAATCTTGTGTGCCAAAAGTTCTCTGAATGCTGATTCTAGTGATTGCCCCAGTGGTGTGAAGATACGCTTTTGGAAATTGTTTGTGTTGTTGCGTGAATTGTTGTTAGGTCCTGGATTCATGTTTTTGCTTTGAGTATCATTGGTGTTGTTTGTGTTGAGTTGTCCTTGATCGATGTTTTGTGCATATGTGTTAGCATTTAGATTAGCATTTTTAGGATTTTTTGTGTTTTGAGGATTTCCAGATAATGCGAGCACTAGTTGCTTAGATTTGGGATCATGTGTTTCATTGTTGCCTTCGTTTTTGTTTCGAGTCCAAAATCGAGATTTGTCAAGGTTGGTGTTGTTCTGGTTATTGTAGTTTGATGAGTTTGTTCCTTCCTTGTAAAATTTGAGTGTTCCCTTTTTGACACATGCTTCCTCTACTTGAATGTCATTTTCAATCAATTTAGCGAAAGATGGTATGCATTCAAGCTTTAGCCTGTAACTCATTTCACTATTCAAGTTATCGATGAAGATTTCCATTTTCTCCTTTTCGAGAATATCTCGAGGATATCTGGATACCATACGTCGCCAGCGTTGAAGGAATATCATGAATGTTTCGTTGTTCTTTTGTTTGGTGTTGCAAACATCTAGCATGGTTATGGCATGTTGGATGTTATAGGAATATTGGGTTATGAATTTGTTAACCAATTCATCAAATGATCTGACAGGTGGCGTAATTTTGGATAACCATTCCATGGTTTGCCCTCCCAAGCTTCTTAGGAATAACCTCATTAAATAGGTGTCATCATGAGAAAATTCAAGGCTCATGGTGCAAAATTCTCGAACATAATCTCGGGGATCACTTTTCCCATCATATTTATCAAATTTGGGAACATCTGAGTTGGGAGGAAAAGGCACCATGTTCAATCGTCTGTCAAATGGATAAGGACAGATTTCATTTAAACAGTACCGCATTGTTGTCCCTTGTTGCATATCCTGTATTTGCCTTTGCAACATTTGCATTTGTTGAGTAAGGGCAGCCAAAGGTATACTGTCTTGTCGAGGGAAAAGTTGTTCCCTTGTATTTGTTCTCAGCTGAAAAGGTGTGGTAAATGGTATATTTTGCTCTGGTGTTTCTAGTTCGAGTATACGCATTTCTGGTATGCGTTGTTTTGGAAAGTGTTGCTCAGGTATGTGTTGTTCAAAGTTACGAGTTTCTTCTTCTCTTTGTTGTTCTTGATATGCATATTGTCGAGATCCAGTTTTAAAGATGTTTGAGTCTAAATCTTTAGGAAGTTTAATGCCTTTACTTGTAAGCATGAGCAGATATTTTTCTTTGTCATTTTCCATGAGCCTTTCTACAAGCTTTTGGAATGAGGGATTTTCCTGACATTCCTGAAGAAGTGCTTCAAAAATTTCAGGTTCTTCTAAGGGTGGAATTTCAAAAGGATTTGACAATCTTTGATTCATACTAGACTCGGCGTGTGTCTCACTTTGTTGGTTTTTTTGAGAGTGAGTAACAGACATTTTTAGTAGAAATTTTTAGTGATGAAGGGGACAAAAGCCTCGTTGATATGTTGCTCGGGGGTGGGTGGTTCTGGTCGAGGTGTGTTATAAGTAATACACTTGTCGGGCAAGAATGCTGGATTGATTTTTCCTCCGCGGTTTATGATTTGATTAAAAGCAAACTTTTGACAGTAGGCTGTCGTCTTCAAGGGTTCTTTTTCAAATTCGTTGGATTTATTTTGGATATAACGTTTGACGTGATGAAGGAATACCCGATGAGATTTGAAGAGTTGACGATTGATGTATAAAAACTCATTTCTCTTGATGAACTTAGAAAAACTAGGTTGTTGTTTCTTCAACGTGATGTTACGATAAAGGTTCTATCTTCTCAGAATATGAGGATTAGTCATGCATGAGTAATCAATGGTTTCCTTTGATTTGTTTGGATTCAGTTGATCTTGTTTTGAAAAATTTCAAATCTTACTCTATCAAAGTGAAGGTTTATATGCCCCTTCACGACAAAGTGTGTCAAATGATATGGATAAAAGCCTCCCGATATGGAAACTTGATTTGACAACTTGAAAATTTTTAAACAAGTGTTTTTGTGATATAAAATCCGTAAGATGATAAAAGATTTTGTTGATACTAATGATGAGGTTTCCAGATTATGATAAGATAGACATGTTTTATCGTGCGATTCGTTTAGGATTTTACGTCGTTTGTTTTGACACAAATTTAGCTCAAGAAATAGTCTTAATGGTTTGTTTTCGCTACTCTGTTTTGATGAAAAATGATGTTTAATGAAGAAGGCTTTTGAAAATGTTTTCAAAATTTTTAAAATTCCTCACTGTTTTGCCCTCTGTTTTTGTGTTTTGGATCACACGCTAAAATATAGACTATATGCGCTACAGAAATTACCCCACGCGCTAAAATAACGACCACACGTGCTAGGTTGCCCCCAGACACGCGCTAAAGTTTTAACTGCTCAAAATTGTTTTCTATTTGTTTAAAAATAATTTATGTGCTACCCTGGGCCTGCAACGCGTTAACTTGTGAACCTGATGCGCTAATGTTTAGCCTCCACGTGCTAAGCTGATGCTTCCACGCGTTAAACTGTTTCTTCGATGCGCTAAATGTTTTCACACTGTTTTGCCTTGAGATGAAATGCTACTGTTTGGAACCGACGCGCTAATTTGATGGTTGGATGCGCTAACAAAAGGTTCTCACGCGCTAAAGTGTTGCTCTTATGCGCTAAACTATCCTGATTTTTCCTTTGGTTGGTTTTTTTGTGATTTTTGAATTTTTGTTGTGAATTTTTCAAGTTCGATGGATGATTTTCTGAAGTAGTAAATGCAAGCACGACACAAAAAGTACAACCATTTTGCCTAATCTAACAAAAAGTGTATGTTCTGCGAGGATGTGTTCAAATCCCCAATGTTTTAACAGGTTTGGATACGAATAATACACTTCAGAAAGACTCTTTATTCAAAGGTCATAAATAACATCATAGCCCACTAGTCTCGATACTCCGTCAGCTCAAACAGTCGTGTCACCCCCTAGGGGGCGCCCCTTTTTTTGCCTTTTGCCAGAAATTAACCCAAAGTGAATTGCTTCATAGTTGAGTAGTTATCTTGGGAGATATATGGTGAGTAATCTTGGGGGCGGATTCTTTCCTACCCTTGCACTATGATGTTATAAATGTCTGGTTACTGACTCGGTTCAAAGCTTCTATTTCTATGGTTCATAATCAAGCTTCCCGTTCGACTGTCAGTGATAAACTCCCTCAGGAGGCTTCCCAACCTTTAGAACAAAGGCTTTATGTATCTCAAGGATACTTGGGGAAGGCTAATCGCTGCGTGCAACCGTTGAAAAGGACTTTCGTCACTTTCCACGTTTGATTATAGTGGGTTGGAATTCTTGGCATCAAAGTCGTTCCCCACTTAGGTCGTTCCCTTCACACCGGCCATAAACGGCTTTAAGAGTTGATTCCAACTCCTCGAGAAGGCAGGCCTGCTAAAGGATTTAAATGCAGTATGACTGAAAGCATAAGAGTAGGCTGGCTTTTTGATCACCCAGTTAAGGGGAGAGCATATACCTTCTACTTTCGAGACAAGGCAAACAAGGTTCTTTTTATCTTTCAAGTCAATGATTTTCTAAGATCTATATGGAAATTGTTGCTCCATGAAAACATGGTGTTCTTTTTATTTCCTTCAAAGCGATGATTTTCTAATCTAGGAAAATAATTTGGTCAACAAAGCAAAATTTCGATCTTGGTGGTCAACAAAAGAAATCGATAAAAGGGGAAGGACTTTTCTCTTTGATTTTAAACAACAAAAAAAATTAAAGTGAGGTTCCTTTTTCTTGCAAAATGTAAAATTGATCCTTTTAAGCACCAAAGGATGGTGATATTCTTTTTAGCCCTTTCTTGCAAAAATAAATATTGTTTTGTTCCTTTTAGAACCCAAATTGAGAAATTTTCTCCTAGAAAATTAAGAAAAGATTGTTGTTGTGGTTCGTTTTACAGCTCAAAGTAAGGTGAGTTCAATTTTATCCAACAAGAATTAAAATGACTCTAAATTTTAACTAACTTAACTAAGTTAGCAAAAATCTAAAACTATTTGTAATTCTACAAATAAAATCCAGCTCTACCTGCAAGAAATTGTCAGAGTCTTGCAAAAATTTCAATCAAATAGTTAGAAAAATCTGGATTTTGGTGGACTTCTAAAAGTCTAAATTTTATTTCGGTTACAATTTTAATTTTTGCCTTCTGTCTGTGATGCGCTATAGAAAGGACTGTACACGCTACAATATGACCTAGATGCGCTACACTGTTTACTAGGTGCGCTACTTTGTGCGTCGAAAGCGTTGCTCTGTTTTTCTCCCGCGCTGAGACCTACAGGAAAATTAGTGATTTGATGTGCTAAAAGATGGACTTCACGCGCTGGATGATGGACTCCACGCGCTAAACAGTGAACTAGATGCGCTAGGCTGTTAACCGGATGCACTAAACAGTGAACTTAACGCGCTAATTCATTTTTCCCGCGTGCCTGCAAAAGTGGTTAAATTTAAAAACTGATTTGATATATGGGGTTGAGTCCCACGGTGGGCGCCAGAAATGTATGCGGGAAAAGTGGGTCAATAGAATTCAATATGTGAAAATATTCCAAAAGACTTGTCCACACACACACACAGGACTTATTGGTGAAAGCTATGGAGTAATGAAGTATCACTCAGCTTCCCAAGGTTGGTCCCATGGTTCTCTATCTTACAATGTCCCTCAAACCAATATTTTTGCTCTCAGATCACTGAGCAAAATGGTTTAGGGATGGCAAATGCAAGAACGATGGATGCTTTGATAGATTTTAGAATGAAATGCATCCTAAGCTATGCATGATTCTAGAAATGCAATAAACTAGATTATAAGATGACAAGGTTAGTATGAATACTATCCTAACGTGATATATTAGTCTATGATTGAGCTAATGATAATAGAAAGTATTCTAAACATGCATATTTAGACTAATTCCTGATTTCAAAGAGGTTAAAATGATGAGCATAAAAATGATATATGAAAGCTTGAATGTATTTGAGCATAAGTGTGATACTACAAATTTGGAGGATGTTTAAAATGGAAGAATGAGAGCTCTATTTATAGCAAAAACAAGGCAATGGATAGCCAGGATTGAAAGATTCAATCAAGGGTTGAGTTTGAAAGTTGAGGATCCATGTTTGCAATTTGCACCAATGAAATGGTGACAAGTGTCAACATAGGGTTGGGTTGAGAGAAGGGGTTGGAGGCATTAAATGCCTGAGAAGACCTTATGGTTATCTAGAGATAAGGGTTAAACTTAAGTTAGGCTTACCCATTGGATTAAGAGTTAATCTAAGGATAAACTCTTGTGCAAATGATTAAGAGATAATCATGGTCAAAGCATTAAAGGCTTGATGAGACCCTTGGGTTGGATAAAGGTTGAGTTAAAAGAAATTCTTTAACCATGTAAGAGGGTTTGAGTTAACCATTAATGGTTATTGAAGACTTTGGGGAATTAAGAAGTGACCTCCCTTTGCTTAGGGATGTGACAAAGTTTAGAAGATGGGTTAGGCTAATTAGAAGCTATTAGAAGAGTCTAGAAGGGATTAGAAAGGGGTTTAGGAAGGCAAGTGGGAGATGTAGGATTTTGCAAGTGGATGGAGGGATAATAGGATTTAATTGAATTTAATGAATTTCATTCAATTTGGTTGTAATTAAATAAATTAGATTTATTTAATTTAGGATAACTATTTAATTAAATTTGAATTTAATTAAAAGTGGATAAAGGGAATTTAATTGAATAAAATGATTTATTCATTGAGTGGTATAGTGAATTTAATTTAAATAAATTGAGTAATTTACTTAATTAAATAGAGGAATGCGAGTATGCGGGTAATTTAATTAAATTGGATTTAATTAAATAGAGAAATGAACATAAAATATTCATTTAGGAATATGGTCATTTTTATACGTCTACAACATTTATTGACCCTTATGCAATGTATACAAGTGGGTGAATGTTGGGATAAGGTGTTGTACACCTTGCATAATGTTTATTTTATTATTATGTGTGTGGTGCACCTACGAGGACCTAGATGGACATGTATCACTAGGAATTAACATTCTTGGGGCCACTTTATGTGTTGTACGTAACATTGGGAAATATATCTAATGCGGGGTCTTGCATTGGGATTTAAGTTAATATTGGGGAAATAATAATAAAGTGAAAACTTAGTACCTAACATTAAATGTGGGATCAATGGTTTTGTGAACTCATGGTTTCGAGTCACATGGTTTTACTTTACCACTTGGTTGTATTTGTGTGAGCTTATGTCTATATAAAAAAACACATGTTTAGTGGTTAAGGTTGGCAAGTGGAGTGAGCTATCATTGTATTGTCTTTCAGAGGTGTGCATATGTGAAGCATGACATGGGATGTGTATATTCATGCTTGGACAAATTGAGGATGAATGAGAGAGGCTTGATGTTTCAAAATTATTCATTGTAACTCTATAAGTGCTTTCTATTGCTTTATTGATGAATAATAAGATGGAGTGTGTATGCTTTTGGAGGTTGGTCTTTTCACTCGTAAGGGTTTTCCCAAGGTATATCTTGTGTTATATTTTGGGTTGTCTATTTGATCTTGGCATAGTGGTTATTATATAAGCTTACAAGCATGTTTTCTCTCATGGGTTATGTAGGAAACGGATTAAGTGAACTAGATATTGAAGCAGTACTTCCTAATAAACACATGCACATGTTTCGATTGAGAAAAGGCCTAAGTTGGATAACAGGGTGGTCAAATGTATCTTCATTGACTATGGTTTGGTTAAAAGGGTACAAGCTTTGGGATCTAATGGCAGAGAAGGTTCTCTATAGTAGAAATATAATTTTCAAAGAGATGAAACCTTCCATCATAGAACTGCATCCACACAAAAAAGAGAAAAATAAGGAGGTAGCTCAAATTCCACCTACTCCAATGAAAGAGGAATTACATACTCTTGTTGGCCTTGACAATAAGGAGAGCTCTAGTAGCTCTAAAAGTTCAGAAGAAGAACCTCAACCTTTGCCATTGAAAAGGTCCACAAGAACTAGGTAGGAATCAAAACATTTGGTTATTCATTGTTGGATTCCAATTGTATTTTTGCTTTTATTTCTAACACTAATGAGCCTAGGATTGTTAGAGAGGTTATGTGTATGGATGATGCACATTCCAAGATGAAAGTTATGGACAAAGAGATGGTTTCTTTAAAAAAAAAAGAACACATGGGATTTGGTACCTTTTCCTCAAGGACATAAACTTGTTGGTTGTAAATGGGTGTTAAAAGTTTGGTCTTGATGGCAATGTTGAAAAGCATAAAGCACAATTAATCACAAAGGAGCATTCACAAGTGGAGAAAATTGATTATGGTGAAATATTCTCTCTTGTAGCAAAGCTAACATCCATTCAAATCTTGTTGTCACTTGCAACAACTTATGACTTAGAAATTAAACAAATATAATTGAAGACAACATTCCTTCATGGTGATCTAGAAGAAGAGATTTACATATCTCAACCAAATCATTTCATAATAAAAGGTAAAGAAAAAATGGTATGAAGTTGAATAAATCTCTTTATGGTCTAAAACAGTCTCCTAAAATGTGGTACAAAAAGTTTGATACTATGTGTTGAATTTGGGATTTCATAGGTCTAAATATGATCATTGTATTTATTAGAAATTTGATAATGGTTGCATTCTCATTATTGCATTGTGTGTTGATTTTTTGTTCTTTGGGAATGAAAAATATTTGATTTCTAACTTGAAGTATCAATTGTTAGCGTAGTTTGAGATGAAAGATCTAGGTGTAGCTAGGTACATTTTGGAAATGAAGATCAAAAGAGGTAAAGCTAGCAGAAAGCTTTGGTTAAGGCAAAGAAAGTATGTCTGTGCAAATCCTTGGTAGGTTTGTTTTGCAAGGAACAAATTTATCTATAGAGGATTGTCCAAAATATCCGACTAAGATGGAGGACACAACCAAAGTACCATATGCGAGTGATGTTGGCAATTTGATGTATGTCATGGTTTGTACAAAGCTAAACACTACCCAAGCAATGGGAGTCCTTGTTCTATGGCTAATCTTGGACGAGTAACATTGGAATACAATAAAGAGAGAGTTCAAATACTTGCAATCTACTTTCAAGTATTTCGTATGTTTTCGTAGTTATCTAACATTCAGTTAGTATTCATAGATACAAGCATTGAGATTGGGCAAATGACATTGATAGCGGGACATTTACTACTGGATATGTTCATAGTGTTTGGTGGTGCTATCAATTGGATGAGTAAGCGGGACATTTACTACTGGATATGTTCATAGTGTTTGGTGGTGCTATCAATTGGATGAGTAAGCGATAGGTTGTCATTTTGTCCACTAGCGAAGAAAAGTGCATAACAACTACTCATGCTTGCAAGGAAGCCATTTGGCTTAGACGATTGCGTTTAGATGTTGGTTTTGATACAAGATTGATTACTATCTATTGGACAATAATAATGCCATTTTCTTAACAAAGAATCCTACTTTCTATGTTAAAACAAAGCATATTGTTGTACACTCATTTTGTTCAAGATATGTTGGAAGATGGGAAGGTGAAATTGGAGAAGATAGACACTAGCAAATGTCACAAACGCATTGACAAAACCAGTGAGCACAAATAAATCTAAATGGTGTTCAAAGTCTATGGGCCTCACTACCCCCAGTACTTGAAATCGTGTTAGTTCCATCAGCTCTTCAAAGGTGTTCGACGAGTGGGAGAATGTAGGGATTTAGGTGTGTCAACCTTTGCAAGTCCTAACATTTATTTGGTGATTATTTAATTATTTTATCCTAAGTTTATTTTCCTATGTTATGTAATTAGATGTGCACCTAATGATGTCATTTGTGGGAGATGATGTCATTTGTGGGAGTGGCAACTTGAATTGTCTTCATACATGTGAGTTGTCTACAATCAAATTGATAGTTAATTCATTATGGATTGTCAAGTTCAAATTGCAGTCTCTCTTTCCAAGTAGTCATCAAGTTTGGAAGTTGCTATCATAGGTGGAGTTATGCATGTAGGCACTTTCTATTTTGTGTTTGAGTTTGCCTTGAATGTGGATGCCTTGGAGGTGCAGTTATTTTTTAGCAAATGCAATTTGTATATGCAACTTGCAAGTTTCTTGACAATTGGTAGTTGCAAAGTTGCCTGTGTAATTGTGTTGATAAATGAAAAGTAATCATTCTACATGTGTGCTTTTGGTGCCTAGCATTTGCATCTTCACTCTTTGGTGATGCATTTTGGAAAAGTCTAGTTAATGCATCTCCTATATATTGAGCACTTGTATTTTGGGATTGGATGATGTTGTATTCTTAAGTACTTTAATGCTATCAAAATTACTCTCGAATCCTATAGAAATGTGAAGACTCATGCAAGAGCATAGCTTTGCTATTGTAATCCTTGTATTGATAATATGTTGGCTTGTGTTTTGTAGTGTGGGGTTTTTCTTCTGTAAGGGTTTTCCCCACATAATTTTTATGTTAGTTTATTTTGATTATTTGTTTATGATTTGAATGTGCATTTAAATCTATAACTGTAAAATTGTTTAGAATATTTTTGCAATACCTTGTCTACTTAGATTGGTGTAGGAAGCATCTTCCATGCACTTGGCTTCCTTTCAATAGCATACCTTACTAATAATTACCATTACAGAAACATATGAAAAGTAAACATCCAAATAATGTATATGACATTCTTACATCAAAATAAGTGTTACTAGTAGTGTAGGCTAAATAATAAAGATAATGTCCAAGATAAATCTATGATAAGCAAACTAAGATAAAGCAAGTGTGACTAAGGTTACAAAAGCATTGAGCCTTACAAATACTTCTTGATATTGAGCACAGCATTTTCCCATAACACCTTAAATTAAGCATCTCCTACAAGAGATTGGCATTCCTAGAATTTTGTGTGATTTCTAGCCAATTGAATTTAATCAGACTTTTCGTGTATTGAATGAAGTAGACCTAATGACTGTGCTGTCATACTTACAAGGCAACCAAAGGTGTAATGTTTGCATCTCCAATCCCTATGGATCCCAAAAATAATGGACAAGAGAATGATCTGCTCTTTACGAGTTAACATAGGTCCCAAGAATGATGTTCAAGGATATGCTCTGTATGTTAACATGATCATCATACCGACATATTAGACAGGTTGGGATGGAATGCATACAGACATGATGCGGTTCATTATCTTATATGCCAAAGCAATCAGTTTGAACAGGTTTAGTTGAAGCCACTAATTTTATTTAATTTCGATGATGTTCAGACATGCTCTCAAAATGGACAAGAAACTATCTGGCTTGTTTTAGATTAGGCATTCAAACTCTTCACCAAAAAATCATTTATTAGGGGAAGGATGCAAAGTATTTTGATTTCATATAATCAGACATGTTCTTAAGATCTTATGATGGGATTGTACTTTTCTCTTTGAGAGCATTCAGATCTGTCCCTCCCAAAGTTTGGTAATCTGATTGTTGATGAGTGCATTGTCGGTGGACAAACCAGCAAAGCATACTGGTGAGAATATAGTTCACAAATTATTTCGTTGTTGACGACAAAGGGTAACTGTCATTTAAGAATAAACAATTACCCTCTCACATTCATATCTTTTTAAATAGACGTTATACATGCTAAAAGTCTGAATCCCCTTTGAAAGCAGAACACAGAATCAACTTCCAACAAGGAAATCTGGGATATACGATTCATCATTTAATGTCCTCAAGGAAATGCCTACTAATCAACTTTGTCACCCATACGACTGACAAACATCAATGAATAAGGATTCTCTTGTTTAGATAGAATGGTGACTTAAGGTAACAAATTTTGTCACTCATACGACCACAAACATCAATGACTGAGGATTCTCTTGTTCTAGATAGAATGGTGACTTAGGGTAAGAGATTTTGTCACTCATACGACCAACAAACAAGAGACCCTGAAATACAGTGCTAGAAACTATAGATCCTTGATGCTGATGAGTGATAACATTTAAATATAAAGAGATTTAAGGTTTACATAGTCTATAAGTTAATACGAGGGTTTTCCTAAAGCATCTTTGTGTAAACATATAAATAGATTATTCAACATCTAAAAAAACTTGGTAACAAATTTCTTACTTGCATAGCATTACATTATTCTCATTTTCAACGGGTGTGCTCATTAGCAGCAGGTGGGTCACTAGGTGATGAATATAGAGTAAGAATATTATATATATGAAGTTTAAAAAAATGATTTTCATTGATTTCATTCATCTATTTGTAAGAATCTTTGTTGTTAACTAAAATCTACTGGAAACCATGTTCATTATGAAATGGCAAACTAAAATTTCAGATATCTCCAGAGTTGTTGAAAGTTTGGAAAGATTTTTCGATCATCAATATAAGTAATGCCCATTGCATGATCAATTAAGCATCGGTGAAGTCTGTTCGATATATTTCACTATAATCACACAGCGTTCTTACAATAATAAGGATAACACAAGTCTCTGTTACCTTAGAATGCTGAAAACAGTAAGTGAATTAGAGCAATACATTTTCATTTTATGAGCCCAGATTAACAAGAACCAAAATAGCCGCTTATTTAGGAAAACTTTGTAGTGGATGCTGTATAACATCAGTTCTTCATTTTGAATGGAAGAATGTTAATGCCTTTCTCTAATGTTTAGCAAAGCTGGAACTCAGAAGACAATGAAATCATATTACGCACGGCAGTACCTTTGTCACTCAGAACATCTACTAGGTGGCCTCAAGGAGATGGACTATGTACTTTTATAAACCATACTAAGAGTGATATCTAGAGAAAATTTAATGTTTGTTAAAGGCAGGCCCCCAAAAATGAAAAGATATTATAATATTCAAATTTTCATGGGTTTTGCACAATAGCTCATAATAACACTTAAAATGACCAATTACAAAACACTTGGGAAAAGCATGGTCGGGTGGGCTCATCAAAGACCTGGGAGACATTTGGGAATTCAAGTTCCACTTGGGGTTGAAGATTAAAACAAACTAAATTGCAGTCTGTGATCATCTATCGAATATAATTAGTGCCATTCATGAATCATAATGGCATAACTTAAAGGATCTCACATGCACGAACTTCAAAAAATATCCTCTATCCACAAGAACGAGGGACAAGCTTCTTTGTCAAATTCCATCAGTAATCAAATCGAAGTGAGTGTCTCACTCTCTAAATGGATTATGAAGGTGAATTCTCATTATCTAGTCAATAAACTTGTAGTCTTGCAAGGAGATAGTGGCAAGAGTAAACAAGGCCTTACTCTTTTGAAGTTTTTCTGCGTTGGATTTCTCCAGGATAAAATTCCTTGTATGCAGTTTGTCCCGGGTATTTACTGGATTTTTTTATGTCATTTCATCCATGTAACAATTGACATATGTTACAGTTCTTAAGCAACTCATTTTTCAGCATGAATTGACAGTTTTCAAACATTACCAAAAAGAGAACATCAAGTCAAATAAACAAAGTTGGTCTTCAAATGAGATGAGATTTGCGTTGGTAAATCAGCTAAAGAATATCTAATTGCCAATTAAATTGGTATAAGAGCAGGTTTCTGTATTTGTATCATTTCTTGTGGTTTTGTTGTTTTGCAAACTGCTGTCCATTACTAGAAAAACTAACGAGTTGGTTAAGGTGAAGTAGTCCCTTTCTAGCTGAAAATGCCCACAAAGAAATAGAATCAAGTGAAGAGCATGATTCATAGGGGATGCCTCGAAACAGTGAAGCAAGATTAAGTTGAAAGAGGATGATGCAAGCATTTCTCAATCCCTTAGGAAGCTGGATGGATTAAAGATACTCACGGAGGCTCCCAAATCAAACGAGGTGTGAAAAATATAAGCTCAATCCCATGAATAGCAGTCCCCATGCCAACCAGGCTACCCAACTCAACCTCTATTCAAAGCAGAGGACATGATAGAAATTCAGCCTTATAAAGATCATGTAAAAGCTAAAGAAGTTAACCATTGGTTAGACTAATTTGAGGTATATTTCAGTTTGCATCAAATTAATGAACAACCAATTTTTTATTGTAATGTTTAAATTATCTAGGCATTAATCAACTTGGTGTAAAAAGTAGGTTCATTTGGTAGCTATAAGGAAATCAACACCCATTTATAGATAGAATGAATTTAAAAAGTTAATGAAGGAATTATTTTATTTTATTTGCCATGAAAAACAATGGTCGATTAATTGACAATAATTTAGGCAAAAACAAGGCCAAAAGTGTGTAGAACTATATAGGTGAATTTCACAGTGAGTTGTCTACAATTCTAAATGAGCAAAAAGATGTGTAACAGTAAGATTATGATATCCTGATGGAGTATACTGGAGGACTTCGTGATCATTTTGGGAGGCTCATATCGCTGAATCATACTAAAGACAACAATGAGGCATTCTATCAAGCTTAGCCTTGGGACTTGGCAAAAATTTGAAATATTAAAAAAGATAAAACAATCAATAAAATGAACTTAAATAATGCGCAAAATGCCATTAAAAAGCATAATTCAGTCAGCTAAAAGAGAAAATTGTTGAAAATTGTTGAAAATTGTTCAAATCCACAGTAATGGAAAAATATTTCCAAAATATAACTGGAAATAATGATTCTGCTAACTAGAGAGTTTCTGGAGGATACTTGTGAGTACTCACCAAAAACTAAGCATCCAAGTTTCTAGCGAACAACTCATCAAGTACTTTTGGCTCATGTGGTTTTTTAAATTACGATCTGAAGAGAGGCATGCTTAAGTAGCAATAAGGCTCATGATAAAGATTAACTTGCGAACTCTCATATCAAAATTCAAACTAAGAAGATTAAATTGATCCTCCTTTTGAATCTTTCGATTTCCAAAGAGTTGGTAGGAAAGCTTTAATTGCTTACAGTAAATCATCACAATAGTTGTTATTTGGATTGGGATAACTAAAAGTTGAGACTTGGTTGCCAAACAATGAAAACATGAAAACTTAATTTTCCAAATAAATATAAATTAACTGAAAAAGATTTCAAATAAATATACATTAATTGAAATTTTGTGGTTAATGTTCCTCGTGATATTTGTGGCATAGTCTTTGACAGCCAATATATGCATGTGATTGATGCCATCTTCATAAGAAAAGCCAATAAGTATAGTTTGGCTAAGATGAGAAAATTTCATCATCAATGAATATGAAGGTAAATAAAAAAGCTCCTAGTCAATAAAGCCAAAGGATTGACTAATGTTAAGGAGAAGTTTGCTTTGCTTTTTTGAGATAAGCAAAACAACGAGATAGTTGAATATAGATTTCTTCTAGCATGTCAATTAATAAACAAAAAAATTGGGGAAGAGTACTTGCATTAATTCAAACAAGTTTTGCAAGGAACCAAAGGTTTGCCACCAAAATGAGCAGTTGAACACAAGATCCAATTGATACTGAATGGTCCTATCCCTAACACTGGTGTCTATAAAGAACCGTTGATAGATGTTAATGAGGTAAGGAAACAACTTCCATCTTTGTTTACCAAGGTGTAGTCCATTCCAGCACTTCTCCGTGTGCTTCTACTATTGTTATTGGAACTAAAAGGGATAGTTCATGCAAGATGGGCATTGCTTAAAGGGCCTTCAATAAGATAATCATAAAAAAAAGATACCCTCTTTTAGGCATCGATGATTTGTTACAACAACTTCAACATGCCATGTACTTTAGAAAGTTAGATTTTAAATCCCTGTATCATCAAATACAAATCGAGAAGAATGAATGAAAAACACCATTCTAAGACAAGAGAACGTCTGTATGAGCGGCTTCTACTTCTTTTTGGGCTGTTTAATGCCCTTACTACTTTTATGAGGTTGATAAGTAAGATATTGAGATCATTTAGAGAATCTTATCATTGTTTTCTTGGGTGATATATTGGCTTTTAGCAAAACACTAGATGAGCATTAATTGTATTTGAGACAAGTTTTCCAAGAGAATAAATTACATGTAAGTTTGCATATGATTGGACACAAAGTTGAGAACTGATCTAACAAAATGGAAGCCATTTTAAAGTGGCCCAAGCCTTCCCATATGGTGGAGACAAAATCTTGGAGGGGCAGTCTAATACCTAATTAACTCCATCATTCCATGACATGTGATAAGTCACTTAATTGGGGTAGAAATCGTTGAAATGGTTTTTTGAAATGAAGCTAAAGATCTTCAGTTTAAAAAATAACAAATTTACAGCTACCATTTAAGGTGAAAAAGCTAAGACCTATAAATTCAATTTGTCCAAGCATAGAGCAGCTAATGCTTTTGAACTAAGATCAGTTATTCATGTTATTTTAATTACTTTCCGTTTTTTTTCCTGGGCAAAGTGTATTTCAATCCACATACCTTTTATCTAACCATTACTAGCAAATGATGGACAGCTCATTAGCCTTTATCCCACCAGTATGGAAAAGATTTCAACAGTAGTTAGAGGCAAGCAGATCGGAGAAGAAATTTGATTGCAACACAGCCAGCCATTCTAGCTCTCATAAAATCACCATGTTGACGAAATGAAGAACCTCTTGCCACTGTTTCTGGTAGAAGAAAAGAATGATTGATGGCGTGCAAAAAGATGGGGAGAAAGTGGAGCAAGATATCGGATGCCTCAAGGAAGGATCAGGGGAATGTATTTAGGATAGAGAATTGGATGCAAACCAAACCAAAGAACCTGAAGCAGAAGAGAACCACCAGGATTCATAAGATGGCTGGACACTATAAGAGTATGTTGTATTTCAATTCCCTATCCTTAGGCTGCTATGGCTTGTTTTAAATTCTGATCACATGTAGCTTTTCAGATTGTTAGTCATTTTCTACTTCATTAATCAGATTCGAGATTCTGCTAAAAGAATCTTCAGATCAATTACGAAAGACTATCTGCTTAATTCGAAATTGATTAATTTGGGAAAGGCATAAAAACTTCTTGGTTTAGAAGCCATAGATTTATTGCTCTATGAATACCCTTTGGCCACAAAAAGGAGGAGCATGCTTTCCTAAAGCTAAAAGGTGTGCAGTACAACCATGGAAACTTTCTTTTTTGATTCTTGACTTTGAAGTGACTATTTAACTCTAAAAAAGAAAGATTTGTCCTCAACTTGCCTGAACTTAATTCCTGACATTTACTGACTAAAAACTATAATATCAGTTCTAGTAGAAAAACAATATTCACACAAAGACATTGTAAGTGAAATTATGACAAAAGACAGGTATTCACTCTAAAATAGAAACACTCTGGTCACATTAAGCAACTCGTCGCAGTTCTACGTATTATTACTTTTGCTGAATTGCAACCATTTTTTCATGCTAAGAGTTTGCACTATGTACACAAACCCGTTGTTGAATTGGTGTCCTACATGAAGGACAATCATTCATGCCTTGTTTTCCATGCAGCTCATTGCACTTTGTGCAAACTACTTGGTGTGCACAAGGCAAAAAGACCACAGACCTCTCCTCACTTAAGCACATAACACATTCACGATCACGCTGAACCTCACTATGAGACAAATCCTGCAACTCTGCAATCTCAGAGAGAAGTCGAGTATTAGTCTGTCTCAAAATCTGAATACTATTTGTATCTGATGGACAAGACGAAACAGTTTGATTTGAATCCCACTGCATCGCTGCTAGTTTTGAAGACTCGGTTGTGAATCTTAATTGGGTGATTTCATGTTCAAGACGCTGCACTTCATCTCTGTAGCGTTGAGTGTCCATTTCAGCTTTTTGATGTAATGCATCCTCCTTTCTTTTAGTCGCAGCCTCAATTTGCTCCTTTGCTTGTTTTTCAGTTGTAGCTCGCATAATTGCTTCTTCCTTTGATTTTTCCTCTTGCCTCCACCTAACCTGTAAAATCCCCATGTTTCATAAGAGTTATAACTGCCTGAATACTGTAAGACAAAATATCGACTAAAATGATATGTCAGAAAAAAATACTAAGGAAAACCCAAACAATATCAGACAAATTACTAGACAATCAAATGCTATCATTCTATCATAGTTAGAGAAAACTCAAAATGCAAGAATGGCATTCTGAAGATTTTGTTCTAGTACAGAATTCGGATTCAAGCCTCACCTCAATTTGAAGTTGTCGTTCTTTAGCTTTTACTAGCTGTTGCTGTAAGCTAGCAAGCTTACGCTTCTCGCTAGTGAGTTCCTCCTGAAGCATGGCCTTTTGTCTCTCCCATGCTTGAAACTTCTTTAGCGTTTTTTTCTCTCTTTTGGAAACTTCTAGACAAGCAACTGCAGATTCAATGGCTATTAGTTTTGCAGCATCCATCTCCTGCCTTAATTTTTTATTCTCTTCTTCCAGTTTGCTAACTGTAGCATTACCACGCTCCATCTGCGCCTTTGCTTTCCGTAATGCATTATCCATTTCAGAGAGTTTCTTCATGTTACTTTCTTCAACTGCCTGTTTTTCCTTCTTAAGACGGGCAATTTCTTCTCTCTCTTGCCTTAGAGCTTTTAATTCAGCTTTCTCTTTACTGAGTCTGCGAGCTGCCTGCATTACCTTTTGTTGGGCCCATTCAGTCCATTCTTGTAGCTGTGTTTCAATTTCCCTTGCACGATGGAACATTTTCATAATCATCTCATCCTTTCTGTCCTGGGATCCATTTCCTCCAAAAATCTGATCCAATGATAAAGTATCATAATTTGTATCAGATGCCTCTTCAGCAACACTCAAAGAATCATTTAGTTCTTTGTCTCTGGAGGAAGACAATGACAAAGAAAGCTCTGCGCCAGCAACTACAAAGCTTGATGCATCATCTACTGTCTCGGGATCTATTCTAGAAGCTCCAATTGACAATTCAGGTTCTATTAACTTAAGAGACTTCCCTATCAGCAAGTCAGCTTGTAATGGATCTACTGAAATTTGAGAACTCTTGTAAACTTCATTACCACCTGGACATTTGATGCATGGACCTGGTATGGTTCTATATATTGAGCCTGAATTTTCAGTACCTGTCAAACACGATCCTTTTTCAATTGAAGACATCTTCAACAAACATGCTTCACTTGTTTCTACTTGGTCTACTTTATCAGCTGGCCCAGAAGGAGAAACCAAAGTTCCTTTTTGATACACCGAATTGATGTTTAGATTGTCTTTCATTTTATTGCCTTCATATATAAATCTTTCAGCTTTTTGAAAAGGCTGAGCCATGCTCAAAGCACAATCCTCAGCACTCACCTCAGAAGCATGATGTCCTGGTTTGTAATCAGTTCCAAGTGCTGCAGTGAAAGCTGAAGAGCCTTGAAATTGATCTGATGATAAAACTGCCCCAAGCTGCAAATTACAACTAAACTTTGAATCTCCCATTCTGCAACAAGGATGGACTGGTCCAGATTGCAGAGCTTCTGGAATATTTGATACTGACATACAATCATGCTTGCAAGCATTTTGAACCATATTGCCTGACATAGAAAACCCTTGAATTGGAAAAGTAGGCACCCCAGTAACAAAAGGCATTGAAGAATTTGCAACCTGAGAGTTCTGAGGCACCGGATGCAGTGGAATGGCATTTTTATTGAAAGCAGGCATGTTTGTAACAGAAGGCATGGATGATAAAGTTGTTTCTGAAGTGGACTGTACAGATGATGAGCTTGTCTCCGGAGAAGACTGCACAGACGATGCAACAGGAGCATTTTCTGGCATTGGATCCTTGTTAAAATTATTCAAAGCATCCTCATCCATTGCACAGGCATGAGCCACATTCATGTCACAAATTAGGAGGCACCACATTGCATCACCACTGCTGAAAAAAGGCCGAACCTCTCTCAACACACACACCATCTCTGCTAATATGTATTTCTCTAATTGTTGCAAATCTTCAAAGTAAAGGTCCTTTCCATCCACATCATGTGTATTACTTAAATATACTAAAGCATTATCTACTATATTAGAGAGGGTGTCTTTACTACCATAGCACTTACCATGTTTCAAAACCGCTTTGAGAGCCATGTCCTCTGTATAGCCAGACGCCACAATCTTCTTCATTGCACTCTTATATATAGCATCCAGATTACTCAAAAGCAATTCCTCGAGTTGAGATTCAGTACCACCACTCCAATCTGCCTCTTGAAGCTCCTCCAGCTCTCTCTCTTCTTGCAAACGGTCTCCACTAGAACATTCTTCATATCCATAGCTTGTTTCCCTAGTGTCTGGTTGGACTCCCTTTCCACCGTTTAAGAATGCAGAGCATTTACAAGAATTAAGATGCTCTTGGTGAGCTTTACAGGAATTGCAAAACTCACTGGTGGCATAACAGGCAGCATTATGACAATGACTATGATTATGATTATGATTATGATTATGACTCTGATTATGATTATGATTATAGTTATGACTGTGAAAGTGGGTGGCAGATGGAATTCCATTGCCATCAACATCAGTGCTGTTCCCATTGAAGGATTCACCAGAGTGGTAACCCATTTTATAGCCACCGAGAGCAACAAAGCCCTTGTTGGCATTGCCATTGGCATGGGCATTACACTCGGTGCAGGGAACAAGCGGCAACGGGGGCGGAGGATCAGCACGGAACTTCCTCTTGTTCCGGCTACCCTTCTCCTTCTCGCTCAATTGCGAACTATTTCCATTTCCATTACAATTATCGTTGCCACTACCATTACCACTACCACTACCAAGCATGCTTATACTTGAACTTGCCATGCTCAATCCAAAAGGGTTTACCCTAACCGATTAACAACCCTCTTTTGGCCTATCAAACAATAAATTCACCTCCTGAAGGGCAAGAGACCTAATAAAAGCTACATGCATAAATCAGATTCTATTCCATAATAATCTGTAATCAAAATTAAAAGAAAAATATGACAACGAATGCACCTTTGATCGAAGCGACGCCGATCCAAGGGAATCCAATCCAAACTGCCGACTGCCAGCTAAAACCTGCATCATCATCATCATCAATTAACAGAAGAATCAAGAACGATTTATACTAAAATTGCGTACGGAAATAAGGAGGGTTTTAAATAGGGTATTCAGCGCACACCGATTGAATCTGATTGGAGCTGCTATCTATGTTATTGTGTTATATTGTGTTATACACCCATTCATTTTATTTTAAGGGTTTCTGTTACTCTGCTCTGCAAATGCTTTTAGTCTTTATTGCCAACCTTCTTCCTCCTGATTTTGTGCTTCGTCTGTGTTATTGTGAATGAATTTAGTAAGTCTTTTACTGATTGTGAAATTGAATGATGTGCACAAAACTCCAACACAAACCAACCACGAAGGATTCTTGTTTGTTGGGAAGACAAATTTGGGTTGATGACTTGGTTTTGCGGTTGGGTTAACCATGGGTTAAATTTGGATTATTTTTAATTCTATGGCAGCAATTAATCTGGCTGGTGGACCCACTGTTGGACATAAAAGGGTGAGCATTTTCACATTTTCAATCAATTACCCTTTCAATTGGTGCACTAGTCATTCTCTCTTTGTTCTGAATGTGTGTTGAGTTGCCTCAAAGAAGAAATTGGTATGCTAGTTCAATGATCTAGAGTTTAGGTCTTTGATATGGAGAGCATCTCTTATAACCTTTCAGAGTGTCGATCAAGTGTAAATTAGACAAATTCGAAATAATCATAAGCCCTTAATCACCTATGCCACCCTTTCAAGTTGTATATTGTTGAATATATAATTTTAATTGATTTTGTATTTATATTGATTTTCAAATTGGTTTTGCTTAAAAAAAATCATTTTTCTGTTTTTTTATGGAAATACTCGGATCACATAAATATCAAAAAAAAAAAAAATGTGCTTTATGAATAAGTAGATTACAATATGATGAATAAGCATACATCTAAATAAGAAGTCATTATTTAGCTAAGTAGACATGAGCAAGCAGATCGTTTGTCAAAGTCACCAAGGGTCGAACTTGGCTTAATCGCATCTTTAGGGTTTGAACCTTAATGGATAACATAATCAAAGAGCATACCATCATCCTCACCAATTATGGCTTTGACCTATGGTAGGGTCATGCATGTTGCCTTTGAGAGAACATCAAGATCTTCTAGATTGAATGCATGTGCCAGTTAGAGCCACATGACTCAAGCACACACACACACACACACACTCCTTGTTATGAGAAGAAAAACACAAAAAGAAAAGAAAAATGAATTGATACACTAGTGATACATTAAGCTGTGAAATGAGATGTACATACAAGAGAGTGGGAAGAAACTGCCATCTATAATAGTAGAGAAGACTAGGCAAAGAACTCTTACTAATTGAGATCGATGATGAGTTAGCTTCCTCAAGACTAGCACGAGGTGGCAAGCTAACTCCCACTAACTAGGACATCTAAGTACGCTTAATGTCATGTAGAATTATTCATGTGTGTAAAGTGCATGAGATAATATATACGCTAACACTCCCCTTAAGCATAGCTTAGGTGTTCTCAATAAAAGGTTTAGTGAAAATTTCAACAACTTGCTCTGAATACTAGGAAAAAATCAAGTTGATGATCTAACCATGAATGAGCTCCCAAATATAATGCATGTGAATCTCTATGTAAATTGATCTGATTTGGCGTCGGTGTTGGCTAAGATTAGTGCAAATTTGGATGGTACTTTGGTTGTCACTATAGATGATTGTGGGGTACCAAAATAGAATTTCAAACTAAGTGAGAATGCTTTGAAGCCAAATAGCCCTAGTAGTTGTGTCAATAGCTCCCTTGTACTCTACCTCTATGGATGATAAAGAAATGGCATTTTCTTTTTGTTAGACCAACTAATAAGACTTAAACCTAGTGATAAATTATAAACTAAAGTGGACTTGTGATTTAAGTATCACGAGCCCAGTTTGAATCTATGTATTTAACCAAGTCAATATTTGTATCAAATTTATAATGAATCTTGAATCTAAGAGTACCTTGAAGGCAATGAAAGATCCTTTTAGCTATTTTCGAATGCACTTCATAAGGCTCTTACATGAATCTTGAAACCTTTCCTAGTGCATATGAAATATCAAGCCTGATATGAGTCTTGCAAATGAAACTACCAATAAGTTTTTAATACAAGGTAGCATCAATCGATGGTGCAATATAGTCAACCTCAAGCTTGACTCGAGATAGAAAGTGTGATGTCCCCGTTTTTACGCCATATTGTTATGTGAGCATTGGCTAGTTTTCAAAGTTATTTGAAGGTTTTTGGGTGGGCTAGGAGAGGTATAGTGTTCTTGGAGAGTTTAGTTTAGGGTTTTCTTGACATCTAATGATGGTTGGGAGTTCAATTGGTGACAATGCTCTTTGTAGCATTCTGGGGTTTTTGGGGGGTTTGTTCTCCTCAGTCCTTAGAGAACACTACCATTTATAGTAAGTACTCAGTTGGGTATCAATATTTCTAGGTTTTTTGGGGTTTGTTATACTCAATCCTTGGAGAAAACTATTATTTATGGCCATTGCTTGTTTTGGCACAAGACATCATTAACATCAATTATTTTCTGACATGATCAATTTTTGTTTTTGGTGCCTTGGCAAGTTTTCTATAAGGTTTTTTATAATATTTTAATATTTGCACTAAAGTAAACATTTTATTATTCACTTTAGTGTTTAAATATTAAAGGTGCCTCTTTTGTTCTCTAAGTTGGATGACTAGGAGATGTGGGGGACGTAAGATGTTTAGAAATATTATGGGAGCTTTTTTGAGGAAAAATAAAATATATGAATTTTAAGATACCCTAATTCCCTCTAAACTCTATAAAATAGAGTTTTCGCTCTTATTTCTCTCATTCAGAGTTTGCACACATGAGGATTTTTTGTCAGAGTGAATAGAGGAGTTCTTCTAGGTATTGTTGAGGCTGAAAAACCTCTTCAATCTTGTTAGTTTTGGTGGTGAGAGACCCACCCTAGTTGGTTTGGTATTTTCACTTAAGTAATACATTGATTTTCATGGTGTTTTAGAGACTTTGAGGTTTAAAAAATATGAGAATTTTCAAGGTAAACTAGTTGAAGTTTTCAAATATTTTTTGTAATCATTGGCATGGGTTTTTAGGTGTTTGCTTTAGTTCTAGGATTCATCATATGCTCCATCTTGCAAGTCAACCTCTTCTTTTTAGTGACGATTGCTAGGGAATTCATCAAATGATTTTGAGTGTTGCTAGGATGTGATTCAGACATGTGAAAACACATTTTTCACCATTTCATATGACATCAAGCTAGCTGGGTACTTTTCAGACCTATCACCATAGCTTGTAATGTTTATGTGTTGATGAAGTTCATAATTTGAAGTTGTTGTTGGTCTAACCTACTAGTCATGATGCTACAATAGACTTGAAATCTATACTTCTCCAGTTATCAAGTGGTTGTTTGGACTTGTTGAGGTCATATATATAAACTAGATCAATCCATCTTAAGAACAACTAGATACTAGGTGATTTAAAGCAAATTTTGAGTGTCATTCAATATCTGACCTCTAGACATGGGAAATCATGCATTGGGGCTACTTGTTTGTCATTTGTTGTTAACTATCAACACTAAGAATCTAATACAATGGGTATGCAATAACTTTAGAAATCTTATAATTCAAGGTATTTAAGTGTTTAATGGTTGATCATTATGTTGGATGTCTTATAGTGCCTACCTAGTTGTTAGCGGGGTTCAAAATTTTTAATAATAGTGCAATGATTGAATATGTTCATCATCATTAAATGGTAACAACAAAAGTATTTGATCATCAAACCTCTTAATTCTCATGATGCTTAAACTTGCATGATCACTTGTTCTTGCTTCAATGCTTGTTATGACATCATTGAATGAAATTTCACAAAAAAATCAGTGGGTGATCGTATAGAAAGAGACTTAGAAATGTCTTATAACCAATCACGTGAAATTGAGCAAGTAGATCAAGAGCATATTGGGTTGTACAAGAGTAATATTGGGTTGTTCAGATTGTGAATTCTCAATGCTAATTAAGTAATGCAGTAAACCCAAGTTTGTCATGTTAAATCTATCCTATAGAGCTAACCTCACTACTCCAATAGTATATGAAGAGCTCCCGATGATCAAAATATCATTAACATAAAGTACTAATATCAATAGTAAATCATCATTTCATAAGAGATATACTTTATCATCTAAATAGCATTGAGTGAAACATGAATATAAGAGGAAGTAATCCTTCTTGACATACCAAGTCTAAGGCCCCTATTTGAGGCCATAGTTCGGATTTCCTAAGTTTACAAATTAATGAAACCTAAATAAACCTACTAGTTGTTCCATGCATATCTCCTCCTCGAATGTTGGAAGTATATGTTGATGTGTTGTTGTGGTTGCCATTGATGTCAAACTTGTTTTTTCAGATTGGTCTGAAATGTCTGTGGTGCAGAGTTATCTTGTTGTGTTGATGTTGCAGTTGTTTTGAAAGTGTTTGGATCTAGAATCTGTTGCTAATGTTGAGTGTTTTTTTTCTAAAGCTGAGTGTTTTTATTATATTCATTGGACATAGTTTTGGTATTATGGATATGATGGTTATGTGGTTTGGAAACATCTTTGTGTTCTCCGAGTGTTGTGGCATTGATCGTTGCTGGTTGTGAGATTCTATGTTAGACCTATCCTTAGGTCCGGATACAATTTGTGAAAGCATGTTTGTATGTTATGGGTCTCATTGTAGCGTGTGGAGATCCGGATTTGAGTTATGTGCATTGGAGAGTATGTTCTTGACTGTTAATTGCTTATATGGATGTGTAGTGTGTGGATATGTTGTTGGTTATGTTCTGGTGATTGTAGATCAGTGAATTGATCTTTATAAGTTGTGTTTTGGTCCTCTCTTTCTCTTGGATTGGATTAGTGCATGTATTCTTGGTTTAGAAAATGTATTTTGATTCAGGTCGACTTGGTTTAAGCTTTGATTATCTATCTTGTATATAAGGATGTGTATGATTGAGCTGTGTAGTGAGGCAAGGGAAGAAAAGTGTGCTGAATATAGATGCGAGGATAATCAGTGAGGTTCGGTAAAGAGCAGAAGAAGAGTTGTGTTTCAATGATATATAAGCTATGTTTAAACTATGACAGAGATTTGAGACAGAGTGTTGGTAGTTGAGATCAGAGTTGTGTGTTGATTTTGGTCGCTTGATGCAAATTTCAAGGACAACTTCATGATTGGGAGATCCTTCTTTTCATATCATTTTTGTATATTGCCTTGAGTGTTGTTAGCTTCAATTTTTGCAAGTCCTCTTTGTATCTTGCTCTAAAGTGGTGAAAAATTAGGGTTTCCACTACAAGAATGATGAAAACCACTCATTTTTTCTTAGGGACCAATTACATTCAAAAGAGGGGTTGAATCCAATAGATTCAATCACAAACCAGCAAGGATAAGTACTAAGAATACTGATTGGATTCAAGATGTGAATTTGTTTACACTCTTTTGTAGGTTGAATTGCTAAAATTAGGGTAAAGTGCTGGAAATGAGAATGAAGACACATAAAATAGTGAGCTATGGTCGTCAGATTGAGCCACACACCTGGATCTAAGAAATGTAAGCAGATTTGGACCTGTTCCCCAAAAGAGCTCCCAAAATGTCGAGATCGTGGTGCCCGTCGCCCTAGTCCTCTAAACTTTTCACACACCAAAGGGGGATTGATGTGTCAATGTAAATAATGCTTGTTTTGAAGATCACAACTTTGAACCTATTTATTTCACACAGAAAGAAGGGGAAATAGGTTGGGAATAGGGGTTTGCTTAAGTCAAACCCCGATTTAGGAATTAACCTTGATTGAAATATTGTAAATACTGAAATAAATAATGAAAGGATATACCTCCAATCTGTAATGATTGATAATGATTCTTTTCTTCTTGAATGTAATCACATATGTTGCATGAAACGACATGAACATGACAAAACCCTAATCATACACATGCTTGCATATGGATGATGTAATATTGCTCCACAGCTGATGAATGAAGAATATGCAGCCTTGAAGACCTCTAGAAATGCTTGATGATGAATACTTTAGTGCTTGAATGCTTATAATTTCATCATTCTCCTGTATGATGATGATGTGAAATGAGAGGGGAAGGCCTTCTTATATACTTGCCTATTGGTAAAATATCTTAATTTTTTGACAAGGGCCGACATGGGGATCACATTCTCTCCAACTAATTATGACCATTGTGAGGGCCCAAATTGGGGTCCTATTTGGGAGAACCAAGGTGCCATGCCCTGGTCCTACCCCATTTTAGGATCGAGAACAAAGGGCCATGCAAGGTGTTAAGTGAAAATAAGACTTGTTTTGCATGATATAAGCATAATTAGGTCTTAATTAAGCACTAGGGTACACACACTAAGGTGAGGACCTCAAATGTGGACCAAGTCGTACGAGAGTACAATTTGCGATGATACACTTGCCCCATAAGTAGTTAGCCTTGGTGTGTAAGTTCGGAGCAATTAACTCTTTTCTTTGTAATCTAATATACATAGTGGATATATTTTGTGGGTAGGTGCTCACCATGGTTTTTTCCTATTTGGGTTTTCCACATATAAATCTTGGTGTTCATGTGTTGGATGTGTGTTGAAGTTTAATTATTTATATGTTGCATTTAATTTTTTGTTTTGGATTGATTCACCCCCCTTCGGAGTCTTGCCCTAGGTTCAATAATTGGTATCAGAGCAAGGTTCCTCTTGAGTAAGTTTAACCACTTGAGGTAGATCCTTTATGGCGTAGGACGTGCATTATAAATTTCCTATCTTTAATGGTACAATTTTTTCATATTGGAAGGAGAGAATGGAGTCGCACTTGGAGATACTGCATAATGGAATTTGGGAAATCATTCAGATCGGATACAACTTCACAGGGTGGTGCTCAAATTGTAGATGAGATAACATTGAAGGAGACTAATGCGAAGGCAAGAGATATAATTTTTAGTTGTATAAGTGATTCAGTGTTTGGAAGAGTAAAAGGATTGAAGGAAGCGAAAGCTATATGGGAAAAGTTTTGTTTGGCATATGAAGGAGATTCAAAGACAAAGTAGGCGAGGTTGATGAATTTGAAGCTGAATTATGAGTACCTAAGAATTCTAGAAGATGAGAGAGTTGAGAATTATATTCATAGAGTGACTGATCTTGTTGATGGCATTAGAGCTACTAGTGGACATTTGCAAGAATGTGATGTTGTTCATTAGATCTTGTTGACTTTGCCTAAATCCTACAAGATGCAGAGATGTGTTATACAAGAGAGTGATGATTTGAGTAAGTATACCATTGATCAACTTATTGGCACCATTGCAGCCTATGAGATTTTGGAAATAGAGCAAGAGAAGAGAGAAAAGAAAGAAGCAACATTTAATGTTTCAAGGCTTGATGATCTGAAATGCAGTGGAGATGTAGACGAAGCTGAAGAAAATTTTGTAAGATTCCAACAAGGGACTAGAAAATACAAAGGTAAGTTATCTTTGAAATTCTTTCTTGTGGTAGAATTGGATATTATGCTTCTAATTGCATTTACAGAGAAGGTTATAAGAGATCAAATGATGATGAGAAGAAGAACAAGTTTAAAAGATGCAATTTTAATAGAAGGGAAAATAAGGGCTCGTGTTCTATTGAGGAGAATACATCAGAAGATGAAGTTTATGATGATTAGAATGAAGAATCCTTGTTTTTGGCAATTGAGGATAAGGAAAATATTTTGGAGAAACTCGAAGAAGAGAAATTAGTTGAGACTGCATTGTACGCTAAGCTAGAACTAAGTACATGGATTATAGGTCCTCTGAATGTTCAAATCATATTACTGGTGATAAAGACAAGTTTATTAATCTCAAGAAGTATGATGGAGGATCAGTGAAGTTTGTTGGGGAAGATGGTGCAACTATTCAAGGTATTGGAAGTGTTTCTATTGATGGTAAGCATAAGACTGATGATGTTTATTATGTTGAAGGATTAAGACATAGTTTGTTAATTGTTAGTCAGATGTGTAGAAAAGGATATGAAGTATTGTTTAGTAGTACCAGATGTGTGATAAAAAAGGAGAAGACTGGTAAAAGAGTTGTATAAGTTAGAACAAGTGGAAATGTATATTATATCAAGGATAGATAGGAGAATAGATGCTTGTTGGCACAAAAGGTTGAGATTGTTCCAATTGTTCTAGAGAAGTCAAGTGATCTAATAGAAAGAAAAGAGAAGGAGACAAATGATGAAGAAGAAGAAGAGGAGAATTCAGAGAAATTTCTTGCTAAGTATTTTTAGAAGCATCATTCAAAGAGTTAGATAATTGGAGATAAGAAAAAAGGTGTTCAAACAAGAAGGAAGATTGCAAAAGCTCAAGATCAAGCCAATTATTGTTTTATATCTATGATAGAGCCGAAGACTTATGAGGAAGCAAGCAAAGATGAGAGTTGGGTAAAAGAAATGGAAGAAGAACTAAATCAGATTCAAAAGAACAAGACTTGGGAGTTGATACCTAGATTGGTGGACAAGAATATAATAGGAACTAAATGGGTATTTGAAAATAAGTTAAATGAGCAAGGATAGGTGACAAGGAATAAGATAAGACTGGTGTGTAAAGGATACTCTCAAGTGGAAGGTACTAACTTTGAAGAAACTTTTGCTTTGGTAGCAAGTATGGAAGCTATTCATATGTTTCTTGCATTTTTTGCTTACAGGAACTTTAAAGTTTATCAGATGGATGTCAAATTCAACATTTTTAAAAAGAGATCTAGAAGAAGAAGTTTACATTAAGAAACTAGATGGATTTAGATTGACAAAAGATCTGGATATGATCGTATGCAGACTAAAGAAGGTATTGTATGGACTTAAACAAGCACCTATAGCCTGATATGCAAGATTGGATAGGTATTTGCTTCAACAAAATTTCAGGTTAGGTACAATAGATAATAATCTTTATTTCAAGATTGATGCAAATAAGGTGTTAATTGTTATAGTTTATGTTGATAGCATATATTTGGAGGAGATGATAATTTATGTAAAGAACTTGCTAAGGAGATGCAGATTGAATTTGGAATGTCAATGATTGGTGAGTTATCTTTCTTTCTTAGGTTGCAAGTTATTCAATCGAAAGATGGAATTTTTATTTCACAAGGCAAGTATGTGAAGGAAATGTTGATGAAATTTGGTTTTGATGATTGCAAACTAGTTACAACTCCTTTAACCATTGGATGCAAGTTAAGAATAGATGATGAATCTCCAGAAGTTGAACAAAAGAAGTACAAGTTGATGATTGGTGGATTGTTGTATTGTTGTATTTGACTATGTCTATACTAGATATCATGTAGGATGTTTGTTTAGTAGCTAGATTTTAGGCAAATATGAAGGTGACACATGAGCAAGCTGCAAAGAAAATTTTCATATACTTGAAAGGTACTGTGGATTATGGACTTTGGTATAAAAAGGGTGGAGATTTTATGTTGAAAGCCTACACTAATGTAGATTGGGCTGAAAGTGTTGATGACCAAAAGAGTACTAGTGGTGGTGCTTTCTTTTTAGGGGACATATTGGTCTCCTAGTTCAGTAAGAAACAAGATTCAATTTCCCTATTTGTTGCTAAAGTAGAGTATATTGCAGCAACATTTTGTTGTACTTAGGTAATGTGGATGAGACAAACTCTTAAGGATATCAAGGTAACATATGATGAAGCAATTCCTATTATGTGTGACAATACCAATGCAATAAACATTTCAAAGAATCCAGTTATGCACTAAAAAACAAAGCCTATTTCAATGAGATATCATTATTTAAGGGAGAAAGTTGTTGAGAAGGAAGTTCGACTAGAATACATTTCTACGAAATAGCAGGTTGCAGATATTTTCACTAAGGAATTGGTGAAGGATACATTTGGGTTTCTTTGGGAGAAGCTTGGGATCATTGCCTCTCCTTCTTCTAGCTAGGTGCATTATGGGGATGCATCTTTCCAGGGGGAGTTTTCATGCCTATTTATTTTTCTTGGATTGATGTTGTGGCTACTCTCAAGGGGAGTAGTGGTGTGTGCAGTATTGTTGTGATCTTTATCCTTGATGGAAAAGGGGGAGAGATTGAGAAAGTTTGATATTTAGAGAAGAAGTTGAGTTAGCAGTTTGAAAATTGAGATTAAGAGAGATAGTGTAGAAATGTGATATTAAGCAGTATTATTCTTTGAGGTGTAGGTGCCATCAAGTGTTTCCATCAATGACAAAGGGGGATATTGTTGGAAGAATGTGTTGAGGTGTTGCTCTAGTTGTCATTGATGTCAAACTTGTTGTTCTGGATTGGTCTAGAATGTGTACGGTGTAGATTTATCTTGTTGTGTTGATGTTGCAGTTGTTTTGGAAGTGTTTGGGTCTAAAATTTGTTGATGATGTTGAGTGTCGTTAATATTTTTATTGGACATAGTTTTGGTATTATGGATATGATGGTTCTGCGGTCTGGAAAAATCTTTGTTTTCTTTTGGTGTTGTAACATTGATCATTGTTGGTTGTGAGATTCTATGTTAGACCTATCCTTAGATTTGGATATAATTTGTGGAAGCATGTTTGATATGTTATAGGTCTCACCGTAGCATGTGGAGATCCAGATCTAAGTTATGTGCATTGGAGGTTATGTTCTTGATCATTACTTGCTTATATGGATGCATAGCATCTGGATATGATGTTGGTTATGTTTCAATGATTGCGGATCAGTGAATTAATCTTTGGAAGTTGTGTTTTGGTCCTCTCTTTCTTCTGGAGTGGATTAGTGCATGTATTTTTGGTTTGAAAAATGTATTTTGATTTAGGTCGACTTGGTTTAAGCTTTGATGATATATCTTGTATATGTGTATGATTGAGTTGTGTAGTGAGGCGAGGGAAGAAAAGTGTGATGAATATAGATGCGAGGATATTCATTAAGGTTCGGTAAAGAGTAGAAGAAGAGTTGTGTTCGATTGATATGCAAGTTGTGTTGAGACTCTAACAAAGATTTGAGACAAAGTGTTGGTCATTGAGATCAAAGTTGTGCATTGATGTTGGTAGCTTGATGCAGAGTTCAATGATAGCTTCATGATAAAGAAATCCTTCTTTTCATATCATTTTTGTATCTTTCCATAAGTGCAGTTAGCTTCAAGTTTTGCAAGTCCTCTTTGTATCTTGTCCCATGAGCATTTAGCCTTAGTGTGCAAGTTTAGAGTAGTTAACTCTTTTCTTTGTAATCTAATATACATATTGGATATATTTTGTGGGCAGGTGCTCACCATGGTTTTTCTCTGTTTGGGTTTTCCATGTATAAATATTGGTGTTCATGTTTTGGATGTGTGTTGAATTTTAATTGTTTATATGTTGCATTTATTTTTTGTTTTTAACCGATTCACCCCCCTTCTCAATCTTGCCTTGGGTTCAACATCAAAGTCTCCATGTAATAAGAATTTTTCTTCTCCATTTGGTGCACATCCCAACCATGTCCAACAACAATAGTAAGTCATGTTTAACTCATTTTGGCCACAAGTGCAACTTTCTTTGTGTAATCAATGCCACCAACTTGTGAAAAACCCTTGACAACCAAATGTACCATATACTTATCAACCAATCGATCTACATAAAAATTGGTCCAATATATCTACCTACATTGAGCCATCTTCCTTCCCTTAGGAAGCAGAGTCAAGTCCCAAGTGTGATTACTAATTAAGGAATCATATTCCTCCTGCATAACAATTTACCACTCATGTATGCATGATGCCTCTCAAAATGTTTATGGATCAAAGGTTGAGGCAAAGAAAGCATGTGACCACTTTACTAATCTAACTGATTATGTCTACCATCTATTGAATTTTTCTACCTAAGTGCATACACTCTAAAGTGTCTATCTATCCCAAAGAGGATGAGTTGGTTGCCAAAATATCATCCCCCAAAACATGTATATAAGTGGAGAAAGATGACTCCTAATCACTATCCTCACCAACAAAACTAGAAGAAGAAGAATAAGAATAAGAAGATGCTACCTTAAGAATATATTGTGGATAGATTGAGTCACTAGAAGGATTGTAAAAATCAAGTGAGTCCATAATAGAATAAGAAATGTGAATTGTAAAGTTAGAACAACTATCTTGGAACTTAACACTGCTCTCAAAGAACAAATCATGTGTGGTCAAGTGGAGTAGGCATTAACCTTTAACACCATTGTTATAACCTACAAAGATGAAAGATTTTGAATGAGGTTCTATTTTCTTATGATTTTTTTTTTGGAATACATGTCGTAGCTAGATATTCAAAGACCTTGAAGTTCTCAATTGATGATTTCCTACTTTTCCAAGTTTCAATGGGAGTGATTTCTTTCAAGGATTTGGGAGGAACTTGATTCTAAATAGAACAAGCACATTCTGATTTTTTTTTCCTAGTATTGAGATATAAGACCATTGGAATGTATCATCCAATCAACCATATCATTTGAGTATCTATTCTCATGTTCTAAAACACCATTCTATTGGGGAGTATAAGGAGTTGCACATAATAATTATATCCCGTTAGTTGTACAAATTTTTCAAACATATTGTTGGCATTCTCACCCCCATTATTTGCTTGAATAACCTTGATGGCCTTCCTTGACTATTTTTTAGCAAGGTCCTTCAACTCTCAAAATTTGTTGAAGACTTCAAATTTATGTTGAACAAAGTAGACCCATATGTATCTAGCGAAGTATTTTATAAAAGAGAGAACATACCTTGTCTTTGTGAAAGATGGATGGGGAAATTCCCCTAATACATCACTTCCAACAAGCTCCAAAGCCTATGTACCTCTCCATTATTTTCCTTTGTCAAATTTCTCTTCAAGATGCTTCCTAAGGGTACAAGCCTCACAAAGACATTTAGAGAATCTTACTCTAAACAACCCTATGACCATATCTTGTTGAATCAGTTGATTAAGATGTGGTAGATAATATGGCCAAATCACTCATGTTATTTTTTACTAACTCCATCTAAATAAGTAATGTTGTAGGAGAAACATTAGGTGCAAAGTAAGAGAAGGTATATAGCTTGGCTTAGTAATCTACTCTTCCCAAATTTAATAAATTGTTGTGCAATTTTGTAATATCAAATTGCATATTGAGAAAAGTTAACTATCATTCCCTTACCTATGTGGGTAATCTAATATACACTATTAGTAGATTAGTTGAAAGAGAGGGTAAACTTGAAACATTATTAAATGTTCGACCTTCAACTTAATAGAACATCTCCTAGCAACCATTATTGGAGTGTCATTGCCCAAAGTGATAGAGAACATACTATAAGGCTTTGAGGAAGAAAACTCAACTTGTGGTGTGAGGCACTTGAGTCAAAGATGATACAAGATAAAGTTGATGATGGTAAAATGGTAGCTAGATCCTTGTCCATATATTGCTCTTTACCTTTTTCATTTTCCTTAGTATATGTTTGAGTTGATAAAGATTGTTTGATAGATTTAGGGAGCTCTATTTTGCTCTTCTCAAGAAGATGTGAGAGGTGGTCAATCTATTTATTCATACATTTATTCTCATCTTGCCCAAGTTTCTTACAATAGAAATGCTTAATTTTTTTATTCTCAGGTTTCCCTTGGTTTGAAGAAGTCTTGGTGTTGGCTTTGGAGGATTCAATTTTTTTTTATCCTTTTGGACTCTTTGTCCTTTTGAGTGTTTTACTTCTTCCCTTTTTTGTGGGAAACTTGTTGTTTCCCATTACCAACAACGAGGGTTTGATGTTTTGATGACTTCAATGTGCCCATCTATACTAACTTATCTTACTTTCTACTCAAGTTGAAAATGAAGTTATCAAGAGCAGGCATTTTCCATGCAAATACAAGAGCCCTTTTAGTAGAGTAGAAGGTAGATACAAACCAAAAATAATTATGACCTAATTTGGACACTATAAAAAGAACTAGTTGATCCTCTTTTTTATCTTTTCCATTTTCTTTCAACTACAACCTTAATAATTTGAATTTAGTGAAAAAAAATTGTAGGCTATAAAGGGAACTAGTGCTCATGACTATCAAATCATTCTTTATCTCATAACTCTTCATCTCATCCATTTTCCCAAAGAGTTTTTATAAAGCAATTCAAACTTCATTGGGTGGGTTTAAGGCTTCTACATGAAATAGGAGTTTAGGGGACACATTAAAAAACAAGAATTCAAAGGCTTGATCACATTTGTTAAACCATTTTTCTTTAGCTCCCTTAGAAGTAGGTTCTTTTACAATGCCCATTGTTACCCTGCATAGTCCTTTGTTCTTTATACTATAAGTTATACTTATAATTTTCAATCACAATAATTAAAGGGTGTTAGAGACAATAGAAATATTATTAGAGTCTATTCTTGAAAATATATTTGTTGCAAAAAAGAAATGTAAAAAATAAAATTTATGAAAGTGCACAAGGCATAATATAAAATATTATGAACAATCTCCATATTTGGCACTTTATATGTTTAGTTCATAAACATGTTTAATGGAACTAAAAGGGGCACCTTATAATTCAATACAATGACATTTATAATGGATTAGATATAATAAATTATTCACTTTAACAAATGGCACACAAATTCGAGTTTCCTATCAAAAGTTACAACAAATTTTGTATTTGTGTATATTGTCTCATTATTTTCTTCTCACAAATTTGAAATGGTATTTTAGGTGGAATTGGAGAGGGGGTTGAACTTAGCCCTCACTAGTAGCTAGCCCAAGATTTAAACTCTCATATGAACCTATCATATGACCAAAGGTATACTTCTACTTCTCAAATAATAAGTGCTTTAGAAATCTCATCATTCATTTTCATATTTATGTGCTAATATGTGTAAATGTCAGCATGCATTATTAGCTAATGATCTTTTAGATAAGTCATTGTAGTGTAAAATTTTGTGTATCGATCTACTTAATAAGCATTTACACAACATTCAATGAAACATTGCATGAAAGAGTAAAATAAATAAACAAACTAAGCAACTCCCTCAAATCGTCCCATTGTTCTCTATCCTCATGGACCTTCTTGGTTTATGGGATGGCTCTCAGATGCATGGTCGCAAGAATTCTACATGAGAAACGAGAGTAAAATGATGCAATTCTAAAGTCTATATGATGATATGAAATTCTAAAATATCATGCTAAACTATGCTAAAATGCCATTATTGAGAAGCTAAATGATCTAATTGATATGCTACACTATGATGCAAAAGCTATGAAAATGTTGATAAATACTAAGAGGGGGGGGGGGGTGAATTAGTATAAAAAAATTTACTGTACTTAAACACTTTAATAGTCTAGCAGTAAACCGGTAAAACAGTTTAGCAAACAAACTGGTTAACACACATGCAAACCAAATAGCAAATAATGCATTCACCCACAGAAGCACAATCACCATAACACGAGATTTTGACGTGGAAACCCAAATGGGAAAAACCACGGTGAGATGAAACTCACAAGTAACTATCTGTAGAATAGTAACCAGACCGATTAAGGTCAAACCGATTAAGGTCATACAATGTTCTTTACCAGAACAGATCCTGTTAGGAATCTCAATCTCTGTTAGGAGATAAGTCCGATTAAAGACTACCTTGTGAGAGGATTTTAGATCCACAGATGTGAACCACCTTGTTAGAGGATTTACAAAGGCTTTTCTGGGCCTACCCGGTTAAGGGTTTCTAACTCGTCAAAGATGTGAGTAATCAACAAGTGAATGATCTAGCAAATGGCATAGTCTACTTGATTAGATCCACTGTAGCTCATAGCTAATGCATTTCAACATTACTTTAGTCTTCAATAACTCCTCACTCTGTTACAGCTCACAGACTTGATCTTCTCAGTTAAGATCGCACATTCAAGAACTTTTTCAACCACTACAAAACCTAACAGCTATACTCTCATACTCTCTCTCTCTCTCTCTCTCTCTCTCTCTCTCTCTCTCTTACAAAACCCTAGACATGATGTCCTTAAAAGGAATCTAATGTCCATCCAATAGGATTACATTGCAAGTTCCTAGGTTCATTGTATCTAGACACATTTGATAACATGACACAAAATCACCGTCAAAGTGTCGATGGATGGTAACTCATCACAAAGATATACCGATTGGTAACTCATCACAGAGTATTACCAATTTGTCCAACTTTTTGGTTATCGGTTGGTAACTCAGAGTGATACCGATTTGAACAGATTTCCGGTTGACAAAACTTGAAGACTGGGAAAAAGATAACTGTCGCTTCTGGCTCCTTTGCTTCACTCCACTTGAGATCCTTAGACCGCTTGATCTCTCTATGCTGCTTGGGTATTTATACCGCTCGAGATCGGTAAACACTTTGTACATAACAACAGTATTCTAAAGACTACAACATGATACTGGTTTGGAACAATTACCGGTTGAGCATAATTCATACATTCTCAAAGTGATCTCATAGCAAGTGTGTGACCATCAATGACAATCACAACATAATCATCAAAAATACCAACAATCTCCCCCTTTGGCATTGATGGCAACACTTAGGAAAATTTTTGACTTCTAAGTGTTTTACAACAAAATCATGCCATAAGCAAAATTACTCCCCCTAAGCATATACACTATCCATTTTGCAAACAATACAATGTATACTACTTTCTTACAGAGATAGACATGAAAGTATACATAGCATGCATCAAAATTTAAATACAGATACTACTCCTCATAAAAATTTTAATTCAAGTATACTACTCCCCCTTTGCCAACAATGACAAAGTACAGCTGAATAACCCCTGTTCTATTAGCATTAACAAAATAAGAGTTTATGACAATAAAGAGTGAAATTTGTCAAAAACAGATTTAAAGTCCTGCATAAATGTCTTCATGGATAAATACCATGATTCAAGCAATGAGGTAGCAACCTCATTCTCTGTTTGCATCTGATAAACTTGCTCCTCCATGGCATCCATGGTACTCATCTCTTGAGTAATCATTAGGGCATTTAGATTGAGATAGCATTTCTGGAGAATTTGCAGTCTTGGCAGTAGGACCAGTTGAAGTTCCTGCAAATTACGTGTCCGGTTGCTTATCTCTACCTCAATTCTTGCAGACTGGAGTTGAAACCGGTGAGTAGTTTGTCCATATGTAGAGAAGGAATCATATGGCATCTTGAAGGTGCTAATAAATGACTGCATATTAGATTGTAGTTTGTCCTTCTGAGTGAGTACATCATCACAAAATAAATGAGGTTGACAAATCTTGCTGAGTAGTAGATTGCCCTCATCCATTGCATCTCTGATGTCCTTTTGTGCCTTTTGAAGTTCTGACCGAAGCTCATTCAACTTCTTCACCAAGGCATTGTTCAGAGCCTTTTCATGCTCCTTCTTGGCATTTGATTCTGCAACTTCTTCCAGGCTTTGGACCTGGTCTTCCACAACTGTACATAGAAGCTTTAATTGGGCAAGTGAGGAATTGGTACTAGGGAGGTTCGTACCAGGTATCAAATTGGTGAGTGTTTCCACTGTAGTTTGGATAACATCTTCCTCCTTTTCCCTCCTTAGAGCATCCAAACTCTCTTGAGCAAGCTTAATGCTCTGCAGCAGCTCTGATTCGTTTGCAGACTGGAGGTCAATGGGACTGGTAATGTCAGCCAGTTTGGCTTGACTATCGGTTTCCTTTGGAGTCTCCATTTGAGTGCTCTGTGTCGCTTCTTCTTTCTCTTTGGATCTTTTCTTGTCTTCTTCTGCCCTCTTTTTCTCCTCTTCTTTCCGCTTCTCTTCATCTTCATCCTTCTTCTTCTCCTTCTCTTCCTCCTTTTTCTCCTCTTCCTTTTTCTTCTCCTCTTCCTTTCTCTTCTCCTCTTCCTTTTCTGCTTCCTTCTTCTTCTTCTCATCTTCTTATTTCTTATTCTCCTCTTCCTTTCTCTTTTCTTCCTCTTTCTTTTTCTTCTCATCCTCTTTCTTTTTCTTCTCTTCCTCTTGCTCCTTTTCCTGTTCTACTTGTTTTGTCTTTTCTATCTCCTGTTTCTTCCTCTCTTCCTCTGCCTGTTTTCTCTTGTCTTCCTCTTGTTTCTAATGACCTTCTGTTTCTGCTGGTGCATCCGAAGTAACGTTATCACTGTTTAAGGCATCAACATCAATCGATTCCATTTGAGTGATGACCGGTTCTCCTTCACTATTGTATACTTCATCCGGTTGAGTGATTTCCAGTTCTTGCTCAACCATTTCATTGGCTTCAGCTACTTGATGTAATCTTAATGCTGATTGAGCAAGGGAGTGGGTATCTTTGACCACTTCTAAAACTTTTCCTTCCAGCAACTGGAGTCTTCTTCTTCTCATGAAGAAGAGGCCCTTATATCTCTCCACTACTTCATACAATTTTGATCTAGGTACATCAGTGAAGTAATGTGAAAATACTTCTCTTATTTCCTGTTCTTTCTCTATGGCAATGTGCCATTTGTTATCTAAAGAGTTATATAAAGAATCAGGTGTCTCAGACTTAATTTCTGAAGGCCACCGATCATTAATACATAAATAATTAATAACTTCTTATTCAACTTCTTCCTTTTCAACATCATTAAAATCATCAAAACATTCTTTCAAATCACCAAGCACCTTTCTTCTAATATTCTTAATTGTTCTTTGACAATGTGTCAAAGGTTTGTAAGAATAAATGTCAATATTTACCAGTGCCGATGTTGCTGGTTCATTCTTTGTCTTTTTCCTCGTTTGCCTAGTCTTCTTAGGTTGTTCTTTAGAGACAGTGTCCTCTGAGTCTGGTGTATTGTTCTTTGTCTTCCACTTTGTCTCGAAGACTTTGGCAGGCGCCGCTTCTGGTTTCTTCTTTACTGGTCACCACTTGGTCACTTTGGGACTTGTTGGAGTAACTGGTGCCAATGCTGAAGGCATTGCCTTTCCCTTCTTTACTGAGGGTTCTTTAACCGGTGTAACCCTTTCTAGATAGGTGCCGGTTCTTTTTGCCTTGGGATCAAGAGGCGAGGCAAGTAGGGTGGAGGCATACTCATCCAACATATCATACATTACCTCATATCCCATTGGTTCCACTTCTTCCTATTTAGGCTCAACTGCCTCCATTATGCACTCATCAACTTTGATGGTGAAGCAGATGTCCTCCTCATACTTTTTGACTATATCACCAGATATTCTTACCCTTTGGTTCATTTTGCATCTGAACTCATCAAAGTATTTGTTCAACACTTTTGAATAGCTGGTTCCAACAGCTTGTAAGCTTTCCTTGATTTGCTTTGTCACCGATTGGTCAGCAAACCACTGAATATCACCTACTCCTGGAAAGTAGCCTTGGAAGTAAAAGAACAACCCAACCAGTAGTTGTCTGAACTTAAATCTCAGTGCATTGTCCTATTTGATCGACTTGAGATTCAACAGAAGTTGTCTTTGCATACAAGTGCACAGATCAAATGATGCATCTTCCTTGATCATCCTATAGGTGGCATTTACCGCTGCAGTAGAGACAAAGTTGATTCTACTGGCATGGAACGTCCAGTATCCTATCACCATACATGCATATTTGACAAGATCATGCTTGATTGAATTGATAGTCATTCCCCGTGAATCGCTTATAGAACTGGTGAGCTTAGTCATTTCTATCTTGCTAATCTTTCTTAGGGCTGGCACTTCACCAACGTTGCAAAAACCGGTGACGGTATGAATCGCTTGTGGTGTGATATCATGCATCTGCTCTAAGTACATCTTATCACCGTGTACTCTGCCTAGAATAATGCGAATGTGATCATCCAAAAATTCTTCAAGAAAATAGACTGCATTGTGAAGTTTCTTCTTTTCAAGAATGCTGAATTCTGTTTTAATCTTCTTATCCTTCTCGCAGAACAAACTCAACTGGGAATGGATCATCAAGGATCCTAGGTCTTCAATCTTGTAGTCAATGAAATCTAAAATGCCTTCTTCTACTATAACACCAGCGGGTATTTGAGATAAGGCATTGTATTTTGCCTTCCATTGAATGAAGTCTACAGAATCAACAGGTGCACTAGAGCTAGCATGTGATGCGAAAGCCATGATAAACAGAGAATTATGAAAAATACCTTCGTAGATCGAAATTTAGGGCTTCGCAATTTGAACTTCACTACACACTCCTTTGGTTGCTAAAATACCGCTTTGCGTTCTACAATTCTCGAATAAATGTTTGCTTCAGATTCTTCTTCAGGATTTTGATAAATTCTTTGAATCGCAATGTAAATCGCTTTTCTTCACTCTGCACTTGAAAACTTCTTCACTCGAAAAATGATAGCGAGAAATGATCTGAAAATTCCTTTTAAACAGATTCTCCACCTACCATAATAAATGCTCCACTATTAGGGCATAAACCCTAATTTGCCTTATACTGTTTCCGGTCTTTTGCCAATTTGACAAGTATCATATACCGGTTAAGGTCTTTTACCAGTGTAAACCGGGGGTTTGAGATATTTTCACCATTTGCTCCCCCTAAGCTTTTCTGATGCTTAGTTTGCTGGTTCAACAACTTCCACACTAGGTGTAGAAACCTGTTCTTCTTGAATCACTTCTTTTGGCTTCCTCTTCTAGGTTTTCTTCATATCTGCTTGAACAATTTCAACATCAATCTTTCCTTCCGGAGTGACCAGTATATCATCCGATATACTCTTTCTACTTTTGCAGAATCTTGCTGAATGTCCCGGTTTGTTGAAATGATAGCAAACCATTCCATGTGCTCTTCGAGGTCCATTATTCATGTTTCCATTCTTCCTTCTACATGTTGTAGCAGTGTGACCATGACCATGACAAATCCAACAGTTTGCTTTCCATCCGGTTGCCACTTGATAGCCACCGCTACCTAACTGATGACTATAGGTATTAAACCGGTTTGGGTTCCGGTTCCCAGAGGGTTCAGGAAAAACTCCTTGATTCCTTTGAGGATACCTTCTGGTATTGTGCATGACAGACCTGCATTCAAATGCTCTATGCCCAAACTTGTTGCATGCATAATAATTACCATTGAATTTATTGGATCTAGGCTTATCGTTTAGAAAATAAGGAAAATTATTGTAAGCCTTACTTCTACATACATTAGTAGTGTGTCCTTCCATGAGACCGTGGAAACAAATAGGTTTGAACTTTTGCTTACCTTTATCCTTTGATGTCGGTTATTTCTTTGATGCTCCATCTTTTGTTCTAGAGGTCTCACCTTCCTCATAATCAAAGAAACCAAGCCCATTGGTATTCTTTACCAGTTTTGCTAATTGAAGCTTTTGCTCTAGCTTGACAGTGCTCTTATTGAATTTGGCAAGTTTTCCTTTGACTTAGTGAGTTCTTTGGAAATAGCAACATTGGATTCCTTCAAGGTTGCATTCTTAGAAATAGCCATGTTTAGTTCACCTTGTACTTCTTTTTTTTCCATTTTGCTCTCATGAAGGTGAGCGGTAAGTGCACTGATCTCTTGATTCAGCTTGGAGATCTCATAATCTTTGTCTTTTACCAGATCTTTAGCTTTTCTCCGATTTTCAAGCTCTTGACACATTCGGATAGTCAGTCCTTCCAACTCCTTTCTCAGGTTGGAATTGGATTCATTCAACTTTTTTACTTCTTGAATTAGGGCTTCCATGTCCGCTTCATTAGAAGAACTATTTTCAGTTAGATCCATCAGTTTTTCAGCATGCTCTCTTCTTTTTGCCTAAGAGGCCTTATATTTGACCATAAGTTCATCATAGGCTTGCTCAGACTGAGTGAGCCGATGAGTAAGTTCCCTCACAGTGTATTCCCCCATATCTCTTTCCAAGTGGTTAGACTTATAGAAAGGTTGGCTCTGATACCAATTGATGAATACTAAGAGGGGGGGGGTAAATTAGTATTAAAAAAATTACTGTACTTAAACACTTTAATAGTCTAGCAGTAAACCTATAAAACAGTTTAGCAAACAAACCGGTTAACACACATGCAAACCAAATAGAAAATAATGCATTCACCCACAGAAGCACAATCACCATAACACAAGAGATTTTGACGTGGAAACCCAAATGAGAAAAACCACGGTGAGATGAAACTCACAAGTAACTATCTACAGAATAGTAACCAGACCGGTTAAGGTCAGACTGGTTAAGGTCATACAATGTTCTTTACCAGAACAGATCCTGTTAGGAATCTCATTCTCTGTTAGGAGATAAGTCCGATTAAAGACTACCTTGTGAGAGGATTTCAGATCCACAGATGTGAACCACCTTGTTAGAGGATTTACAAAGGCTTTTCTGGGCCTACCCGGTTAAGGGTTTCTAACTCGTCAAAGATGTGAGTAATCAACAAGTGAATGATCTAGCAAATGGCATAGTCTGCTTGATTAGATCCATTGTAGCTCATAGCTAATGCATTTCAACATTACTTTAGTCTTCAGTAACTCCTCACTCTGTTACAACACACAGACTTGATCTTCTCAGTTAAGATCGCACATTCAAGAACTTTTTCAACCACTACAAAACCTAATAGCTATACTCGCATACTCTCTCTCTCTCTCTCTTTCACACAAAACCCTAGACATGATGTCCTTAAAAGGAATCTGATTTCATGTCGGTCCAATAGGATTACATTGCAAGTTCCTAGGTTCATTATATCTAGACACATTTGATAACACGACACAAAATCATTGTCAAAGTGTTAGTGGATGGTAACTCATCACAAAGATATATCGGTTGGTAACTCATCACAGAGTATTACTGGTTTGTCCAACTTTCTGGTTACTGGTTGGTAACTCAGAGTGATACCGGTTTGAACAGATTTCCGGTTGACAAAACTTGAAGACTGGGAAAAAGATAACTGTCGCTTCTGGCTCCTTTGCTTCACTCCGCTTGAGATCCTTAGACCGCTTGATCTCTCTACGCCGCTTGGGTCTTTATACCGCTTGAGATCAATAAACACTTTCTGCATAATAACAGTAGTCTAAAGACAACAACATGATACCGGTTTGGAACAATTACCGATTGAGCATAATTCATACATTCTCAAAGTGATCTCATAGCAAGTGTGTGACCATCAATGACAATCACAACATAATCATCAAAAATGCCAACAAATGTTGTAAATGATGCTAAGATGGCTAAAATTGGTAATATCATGAGATTACTAAGATTGCTAAGAGTCCTCTCATGGCTGAAAAGAGGGCTATTAATAGATTTTTCAAGGCCAAGGCTGAGGTGGCATGAATCAATGGTGAACATTTGATCTAGAAATATCAACGATTGGAAATGAAGAAGTTAGGAAGGAAGTTGAAGGATAGGACACTTGTCATCCCTAGAGGGACAAGTGTCAAGGAATCTCCATCATATGCTAACAAGAGGGCAAGTGGCAAGGAGATGAAGGAAATGTGGCAAAGGTGCCATGTGTCCTCAAGAAAGGATGAACAACCCACAAGAGGTTAGAATGAGGAGGTTGGAGAAGATAGGGTTAGTTAAACCCATGGTTAGATTAGTGGGGTAGGGGTTATAAAGAGGTTAGGTTAGGAGGTGGTTAAAGGTTAGGACACATGTGTCCAAATTTGAATAAAAAATTCAAATTTAATGATGAGGAATAATTAAATAAATTAATTAATAAAATTTGCCTATTTAATTAGGAAAATAGAAGAAATGAATTAAGGTGGGAGGAATTAGAAATAATGAGCCATATAAATAAATTATTAAATTCATTTTATATAGTAGAGGAATAAAAGATCTTAATTAATTAAATAACTATGTATTTAATCATCTCTAGACCAATTTTTAGTGTATACATTTTTCCCCTCTTTGAAGCGATGTTTAGCAACACATTGGTTCAAAGAAAAACTCACTTGATGCGCAAAATGGTGCTCCAAACGCTGATACTGATGAAAATTTTTAGTCGTTGCCCTAGATTTTGACAATTGTGTGGTAATACGTGTATGCCCCCTCGGGAGATGGATCAATTTATTTTTTTGATTTTTACGATTTTTTTTATCAATTTTATCAATTTTTATGATTTTTTCAAATTTTTTGGAATTTTTAAAGATTTTTTATATTTGTATTGACTTTTAAATTTTTTTGGAATTTTCAAATTTTTAAATTTTCACGATCGATTCATCTCCCGATAGAAAGGAGAAATTGAGGAGAGTTTGAAAAATTAAGCAATCCCACTTAATTCACTCTCTTCTCTCTTTATAAGGGTAAAAGTGAATTTCATATACCATTGTACAATTCATTTGCAGCTTTGTAACTTGAAAATTGGAGCTCTAAGGCAAAATGGTTATCCCACATCGAGATCATCGATTTGATCAAGTATGATGATACCAGCGGTCTCCAGAGTACAGTCCTTCGGTACATAGATCGAAAAATCCTCTTTTGTACAATTTTTTTCGATTTTTAGCATGTTTTTACATGTTTTAGTGCCAATTTTTTTGTTTTTGCATTTTCGGTTCTTGTTTTAGCACTCTCAGTTAGGGTTTTAGTGTTTTGAATTTTAGGGCTACAAAATAGCGTTTTAGGTGGATTTGTTAGCATTCTCGGTCAAAGTTTTAGCATTTTCATTTTTTTTGGCATTTTGAATTTGTAGTTTAGCATTCAGGTTCAATATTTTAGCGTTTCAATGAGGTTTAGCATTTTTAGCCTTTTGATTAGTACATAGTGTCCGTCTTTTAGCACATCTCGATTTTTGGTGTTTTAATGCTAGTTTTTAGTGCTTTGATGGCGCAAGTTAGCATTTTTGGTTTTTTAGCGCTTGCATTCAATTTCTCGACGTTTTGATGAGTTAGTTTAGTGTTTGGGTACTGGAATGTTAAGAATTTGATTTTACATCCTCATCTCTGATTGGTTTTGATAAGTTTCGATTATCATGATGTTAATAACTCAATAGGATAGATAAAAATGACCTCATGATGAATGAGCGTCGATGATAAATTCTCAACGAGATTTGATCAAAATATCACATGAGTGATACATATTGATAGATATATTGATAGATAGATTGATAAGTCAAATATTGATATTGTTGGAGTTGAGAAACACAACACCACAGGAGCCTAAAGATCTTCTGCAAGCTAAACAATATGTCACAAGGAGAAGCAATGAAAGCAATAACAATCTGCAAAACAAAACACACGAAAATATGCTCAAATGAGGAGAGCTCTATATTCACCAAATGTGTAATGACATAATGAATCAAAGAAAAGAAAATTGACCTTTAATAGGTCAAGAAACCCTAAAAGGGAAAACCCTAGGCTTGCACATAATAATTAATAAAAGAATTAATTATTATGCACCTAATGTTAGCTTAAGTGTAAAAAGATAATAGGGAACTCAAAGAATTAAACAAATATTGTTTAATTGATCAAGTAAATACCCAATTACTCTAACAGATATTGTGATTTGATGTGGTATGATTGTAGGAGGACTTAGGTGCCTTGCAGTCTGGGAACGTTTCCCGAAGACCTGGCAGTTGATACCCCATCTTAGATAGGTTGATCTTGACATTATTGGCCAATGCAGATTATCATCATTGATAGATATACCTTGATATACGATTAACCAGGGTTTGTTGACCGTGCTAGCCAAGAGATGGCATAGCAAGCATAACACCTTCCACCTTCCTACTGGTGAGATGATAGTGATGTCGGAGGACATCTACATGATTCTACGCATCCCTGTTGTTGGAGACATTGTTGTCTATGATACGACTGAGCAGGGTGGTACAAATGCCTTGAGGAGGATATTTCATGATGAGAACATTTGCGGGTACGACATCTCCTAGCAAGAGATGCTTGATTTAGCATATGCTCCACTACCTTCTATTCTTGCTGGATTCATTGGAGGATTCCTTTGTCCTAACCATAGGTCAAAGGGATTATCGGTTGGTTGGGGTCATGTGCTCGAGCAAATGATTAGAGAGGGTACATGATATTCCTGGGGTTCCTATATACTCACACACTTGTATCATAATCTACATAGAGTAGTCTATCTTGGAGCTACCAGTTTGTAAGCAGGGGTTACACTATTGAAAATTTGGTGCTGGGAGCACTTTGCCATTACACACCCTTTGGTAGACAGGGATTGTCTAGCTGAAAGACCTTATGTATGCAGATATACAGGTGTTGTTGTTCAGCGTAAGCTGGACAAACTAGAGTATTGGCACCGGGTGCTAGATGATTTGGATACAACAATTTTGTTGGAAATATGCCTCAAATTAACTTGACTTGTGTTCAGATTGATCGGAGTAACCTATCCCGATGAAACAACTATTGGTGTGACTCTTGCCGATGGAACCCTCTTCTTGTGAACGGCTATCGGGTGAGCAAGTTGAGTAGATTTGACGGTCGGGCAAAAAGATCCAACGGTGGTCGCTGATCCATGATTGGAAGATGTACGACCTAAATCCATCGCGGATCAGCGACAAGGTTGTGGTGGGTCCGGTGAAGGTGAGGCAGTGACCTAGCGACAAATAAGAGCTTCATTCTGGGTGGTTAGTGAGGTTGTGCTAAGGTGGCAGGGCAGGGACTCTGGAGCCAATCAGTGAGTGACACGTGGCATAAGTGAGCGGCCCAGGTGAGATAAGGGTTGTGCAAATCGAGAAGATCCAATGGCAGATCTGAGGATGATCAACAGTGGAGTAAAATTTTGGGACTATCAGTGGATGTCGCTATACCGAGGTTGTGAGGTGCCCAAAATGTTATCCCTCGCGACATGGTGACCAAGTGGTGGGACCCAATAGGAGAGCGGCTAAGGTGAGTTAAAAGCCGAGTAGATCACAGATGATCGGATGACGATCGCAAAAGATCCGACGATGGTCGCTAGGTTGCGATGGGAAATTGCTTGTTAGACTTCCCATTGCGACCTAGTGACAAAGAAGAGCTTCATTCCGGCGGTGAGTCCATGACAGACTGGAAAAGATGCGAGCTAGAGGTCGAGCAAGTGGAGTAGAGACCAACTATAGGTGTGCGCTAGAACCAGAGTCCAAAAGATAAACGCTTGGACATTGAAGATGGTCTCGTCGATGTATATGAATACAAACCAACCCAACTCCTGGTGCATGTGGGATATTGTGTTTCTCATGAATGCAGACCAACGTAGATGATTAGACTTCAAACCGTTGGTGCAATTTCTCAGATGAACTGTCGACAATCTGATATATGAAGCCATTGGATAACTATGGTGAAAGTAACTGATTATCGATAGCGTGAGTCAATTGTAGTGTCCAGTTCATGAGAAACTGAGAACGAATACCTTTAGTTGCAGACTGAAACTTTATTGTAAATTCATGTACTGGAAATAAAGTGTTTCAACTGTTGGTGGTGGGCTTTTTACTGAAGGGGTTTGCCACGTAATTCTTGGTGTTCTGTCTCTATGTTGATTCTATGTGTTTTTGTCTATGTTATTCTTAACGTTCTGTAAAAGATTTAAATTGCATTCTTTCATGATTTTCCCTGTTAATTAACATTAGGAAGGCATTTACGCACTGTTCTTTCCTTACAAGTGGTATCAGAGCTTGGCCCATTTTGTTATCCTTGCTGGGTAGGGTTAGTTTTTTGTGTCAATTCTGTTTCAGTGGGATTCTTGCAGAGTGTCTACTTGTTTGTTTTACAGGTTAAGATGGCGAGCACCTCATGGTGCATAGACGTGGAGAAATTTAATGGTTCCAGTTTCGAACTATGGAAACTCAAGATGGAAGACTTGTTGGTCGACTGAGACCTTTGGATTGCTATGTCTAGGAAGAAACCTACAGGCATGAAGCAAGAAGATTGGGAATTAGCCAACCGGGAGGCAAGGGGTCTAATCAGGCTATGTCTTGCTAATTCTGTTCTATTAAACGTCCATGAGGAGAAAATTGCACATCTTCTTTGGAATAAGTTGGGAGATATTTATCAAGGCAAATCCTTGGTGAATAAACTTTTCTTGAGGAAGAAGTTGTACTCTCTGAAGATGGATGCAGGAACACCATTGGCAGACCACTTGAATGCATTCAACATGGTTCTTGCACAGTTAACTTCTATTGGTGTGACTATTCAGGAAGAAGAACATTGCATGTTGTTGTTATGTCCATTGCTTGACTCTTGGGATCACTTAGTGATGGCTATCAGTAGTACTATGACCCAGTTCAAGATGGATATTGTAGTTAATACTCTTTTGTCAAAAGAAATGAGAAAGAAGTCTTCTGAGACGACAAAAGATGCACTCTCTGTTCGAGGCAGACCAAAGGACAAAGACAAGAAGAAAGGAAAGAAGTCCAAGTCCAAGTCTCAATAGAGATCAAAATCTCTAGGCAAGAAGTCAAAGGTGAAGTGTTGGAACTGTGGGCAAAAAGGGTATATCCGAAAGGATTGCAAGGAGGAGGAGAAGAAGAAGTATTCTGACACTGAATCTTCTCAGAGTGATGCAGATGCATTTGTAGTAGTCCTGGCAGTGCCTACCTTAGATGACACCTGGTTAGTAGATTCTAGCGCATCTTTTCACATGACCTCCCACAAGGAGTGGTTCTCGAAGTATGAACCGTATGCTGGCAGAGAGGTATACTTGGCTAGTGATTCTATGTTGGAGATTGTAGGGAGAGGCAAAATTAAGATTCAATTCCTAGATGGTAGAGTGAAGGGGATTAATGGAGTTCTTCATATACCAGGTCTGGCAAGAAACCTTCTATCTGTAAGTAAACTTAATGATGTTGGAGTACAAGTTACATTTGTATTTGGTGGTTGCAAGATGACTAGGGGTTCCATTGTATTGGCAAAGGGTGATCGCATTGGTACACTGTATAAGTTAAATGCTGAACCTATATATTGTAATGTAACCTCTGAAAAGTCAGTTAAGACAACTGTAATGATGCATAATGCTTATTCATTGGAAGCTAAACTTCCTGCAGAGAAAACAATGCTCTAGCATAATAGGTTAGGCCACATAGGTGAAAAAGGTTTAAAAGCTTTGAAGAATAAGAATCTGGTTGAAGGTCTGGATGATTGTAGTTTTGAGTTCAATTTCTACGAACACTGCATATATGGAAAACATAACCATGTTTAGTTTTATTCCACTTCTCATAAGTCTTCTGACATTCTGGATTATGTTCACTCTGATGTGTTTGGTCCAGTGGATGTTCCTTCTCTATCTAAGTCTAAGTACTATGCATCTTTTGTAGATGATTATTCAAGAAGGGCATTTTTGTACTTTCTTAAAAGTAAATCGGAAGTGTTTAGTCGGTTTAAGGAGTTTAAGAACCTTGTTGAAAATCAAACTGGGAGAAGGATTAAATGTTTAAGAATAGACAACAGTGGTGAATACTGTAGTGTAGATTTCGACAAGTACTATGTTGATCAAGGAATTAAGAGACATAAGACTGTACCTTACACTCCACAACAAAATGGAGTTGCTGAAAGGTTGAATCGGTCTCTAATGGAGAAAGCAAGAAACATGTTGAGCGGAGCTGGGCTGGAACAAAAATTCTGGGCTAAAGTAGTTGCTACAACATGTTACATGCTGAGTCATTCTCCTACTTCAACATTGGTTGATAAAACACCTATGGAAGCATGGTCTAGTAAGAAACCTTCTTTAAGGCACCTTCATGTTTTTGGTGCAGAGGCATATGCTCATGTGCCTGATGTTCATAGATCTAAGTTGGATAACAAAGCTGTGAAATGTATCTTCATTGGCTATGGAGTTGGTGTGAAAGGATACAAACTTTGGAATCCAGTGACTGGTAAGGTTATGTACAATAGAAGTGTGATTTTTCATGAGTTGAAACTTATGTCACTAGATCACAACATAGGAAAGCAAGGAGAAGCTGAGGTTGAAATTCCTCCAGCTAAGGAAGAATCTCCAGAGATACCTAAAGATGAGGAGAGTTCAAGTAGTTCAAGTAGTTCTAAAGAAGAACATGATGATGAGCCTCCTGTTGAACCTTAAGAAGCCTCAACACCAGAGTTGAGAAGATCTACTCGAGAGAGGCGGCAACTTAATAGGTATACAACTAATAAGTATAGTCACTCTATGTTGAATGTTAATTGTGCTTATGCTTTACTTCCAGATACTGATGAGCCTAGGACTGTCAAAGAAGCTATTAAAATGCTTGATTCAGATTCCTGGTTGGAAGCCATGAATGATGAAATGTCATCATTGGATAAAAATGGAACTTGGGATTTGGTGCCATTGCCTAAAGGCAGAAAGCCTGTAGGCTGCAAGTGGGTGTTTAAAAAGAAGTATGGTCCAGATGGCATCATTGACAAGTACAAAGAAATATTGGTTGCAAAGGGGTATTCTCAAAAGGAAGGTATTGACTATGGAGAGATCTTTTCTCCTGTGGCTAAGCTGACATCTATCAGATTTTTCTTGTCACTTGCAGCAATATATGATTGGGAGATTGAGTAGATGGATGTGAAGACACCATTTTTTCATGGTTATCTTGAAGAAAAGATTTATATGTCTCAACCTGAGCACTTTGTGGAAAAAGGTAAAGAATATTTGGTATGTATACTCAAGAAGTCTTTGTATGGTTTGAAATAGTCTCCCAGAATGTGGTATCAAAAGTATGATACCTTTGTTTTGGCCTTGGGATTTATGAGAACAAAAGCTGATCATTGTGATCACTACAAAACTGAAGGTGATAGGGTTCTTATCATAGCTTTGTATGTAGACGACATGTTGTTCATAGGAAATACAAAAGGTATGATCTCAGATTTAAAATCTCAGTTATCTATGAAATTTTAAATGAAGGACTTAGGAGCAAAAAATTACATTCTGGGAATGGAGATCAAAAGGAATAGATCTACGAGGAAACTTTGGCTCAGCCAGAGAAAATATATAACCAATGTTCTTGACAGGTTTCATATGTCTGACTGTAAATCACAGGTTGTTCCCATCTTATAGGGAACTAAGCTATTTGTGCTTGACAGTCTGAAATCTCCAAAAGAGATTGCTGACATGAAGAACATCCCTTATGCAAGTGCTATTAGCAGCTTGATGTATGCTATGGTCTATACAAGACCAGACATTGCCCAACCAGTGGGAGTACTTAGAAGGTTTATGTCAAATCCAGGAAGGTTTATCTTAATAAGGTAGACACTCTGGAAAATGTTGTAGATGCCTTGACAAAACTTGTGAGCACTCACAAGTTTAGGTGGTGTTCTAATTCTATGGGTCTTGATACCCATGTTTCTCAGTAACGTCTGGAATGGTAATCACTCCAGTGAATTCCTTGTCAAGTGGGAGTTTGTTGGAAATGTGCCTCGAATTAACTTGACTTGTGTTTAGATTGATCGGAGTAACCTATCCCGATGAAACAACTATCGGTGTGACTCTTGCTGATGGGCCAATGAAACCCTCTTCTTGTGATCGACTATCGAGTGAGAAAGTTGAGTAGATCTGATGGTCGAGCAAAAAGATCCAACGATGGTTGCTAATCCATGATTGGAAGATGCACGAGCTAAATCCATTGTAGATTAGCGACAAGATTGTGATGGGTCCCGTGAAGGTGAGGTAGTGACCCAGTGACAAAGAAGAGATTCATTATGGGCGGTTAGTGAGGCAGTGCTAAGGTGGCAGGGTAGGGACTTCGGAGCCAATCAGGGAGTGACATGTGGCATAAGTGAGCGACCTAGGTGAGATAAGGGTCATGCAAATCAAGAAGATCCAACGATAGATTTGAGGAAGATCAATGATAGAGTAAAATTCTAGGACTATTAGCGGCTGTCATTGTACCGAGGTTGTGAGGTGCCCGAAATGTGATCCCTCGCGGAAGGTGACCAAGTGGTAGGACCCGACAGAAGAGTGGCTAAGGCAAGTTAAAGGCCGAGTAGATAGCAGATGATCGGACAACGATCATAGAATATCCGATGGTGGTCGCTAGGTCGCGATGGGAAATCACTCGTTAGACTTTCCATCGTGACCTAGCGACAAAAAAGAGCTTCATTCTGGTGGTTAGTCCATGATAGACTGGAAAAGATGCGAGCTAGAGGTCGAGAAAGTGGAGTAGAGAGCGACTACGGGTGTGCACTTGAACCGAAGTCCAAAAGATAAATGCTTGGACATTGAAGATGGTCTTGTCGGTGTATATGAATACGAACCGACCTGACTTCCTGGTACATGTGGGATATTGTGTTTCTCATGAATGCAGACCAACGCAGATGGTTAGAATTCAAACCGTTGGTGTAGTTGCTCATATGAACTGTCGACAATTTGATATATGAAGCCATTGGATAACTATGGTGAAAGTAACTGATTATCGATAGCGTGAGTCAATTGTAGTGTCCAGTTCATGAGAAACTGAGAACGAATACCTTTAGTTGTAGACTGAAACTTTATTGTAAATTCATTTACTGGAAATAAAGTGTTTCAATTGTTGGTGGTGGGTTTTTTCCCGAAAGGGTTTTCCCACGTAATTCTTGGTGTTTTGTCTCTATGTTTTTGTCTGTGTTATTCTTAACGTTCTGTAAAAGATTTAAAATGCATTCTTGCATGATTTTCCATGTTAATTGACATTAAGAAGGCATTTCCGAATTGTTCTTTCCTTACAAATTTACAGACCTTACCAAGATTGTGAGTCATGGCCAGAGGTTGCACTCTAGATGTTGTATGTATCTTCCTCTTGGTACCTGATTAGATGCACTCCCTTTGTGATAGACTGTTTCATTGTTACCCAAGTATTTAGGTAGTATGGTTGAGTACAAGGGCTTCCACAAGGCACAACACATTATGCACAGATACGTTAGGATGTGGCTGATTGGGGGCCTACTATTTCTTATGAGCAGGCTTGTGCAGAGTATTTATCACTTGGGGCTCAATATTGAGACTATTTGTGGGGCACTATGGATGGGGGTTTTACTGTAGAGTATTCAGAGTATTTCCTAGTGGTGCAGGAGCATCTAAGACTTAGGCTAATAGTCATTCTTCAATTTTGGCTTGTACTGACCTTAGCCAAGTCATATTTCTAATAAGGACTCCAAGAGGGTCCAATGTGTGTTATTAGAGTCTAGGTTTAGTCAAGTGTATGCCTAGTTTAGTTGGTTTCTTTCTAGGTTTGCACTTTGTTGGTTGTTCTTGGTTTGAGTAGTCAATGATGCCCTCTAGATGGTCAAAAGAGGCATAGGTTGATTAAATTGTTAGAGGGGTTCAAAATAGATTTATAAATGTTGAAAAAGAAGTTAGTAATGATTTGTAATTGGTTGTGTAAGTTAGAAAGGCAAGATGTGGAAAATTGTAAAAGTTGTCATGACAAATTGGTCCTAAAAGGATGGAGTTAGGGTTCAAACATTGACCTAAGATGCCTCCACATGTGGGGAAGGCTATTTAAACCCTTTTTTGTACGGATACCAAGGTTGGAAGCATTGATTATTGTGAATGACAATCTGAAACCACTCACTTTCAGACTGTTATTATTATTTTTGTCTTATTTTGCATTGAACAGTGGATACAAATGGACTGAATCCATTGATTCAAACTTGGGCTATTGTTCTTTGGTGTGTTCTGGTGTCATACAATCCATTTCATGCTTTGTAAATAGGTTTTGTTAGTTTTTTGACTGTTTTCTTTTCAAACAGCTAGTTTTGGCTTGTAAATAGCATATCACTGAAAAATGGTTGCCCCATAAAATCCCACCGTGCTATCATCATGGCCTATTGGGAAATGGTAGGAAACCCAATGTAAATTTTAAATATGTAGGGAGGATTTTTGGAAGAGAAGTTTACTATTGTTGTCACCTTGCTCTAGACGAGTCCTGTTGCAACCCGGCTAGGAAAGACAAGGTGAAGAAATGACAAAAGATTGCAGGGGTGAAACCAAAACCTTAACATAAGAATTTGGCATTGTTCATTAGGTCCATATAGAGTTTCAGATGAAAGGAGAAGCTTTGAAAAATCCATTTGATTCCCTTTTCACAAAGTTGAATAGTCATAGTCCTAAAAGCCATTGAAACCCTAGCGAAACCTCATTTTTGGGTTAGGGCATTGTACGGACACTTGGGGGTCTAAAACCAACAAAATATCTTAGGGTTCAATGAGTTATTGAAGAATCATAAAACTCTTTGTAGGGTCTTTTGGACCGTATGACCAAAATCCTAAAAACCCGGATTAGGAGGCCTAATTGGGGTTCTTTCCTAATAGCCCTCTTTTTAAGCATTTTCTTGAAATCGGTAAGGAAGATGAGTTTAGCAATAAAACACATGGACCTTGTTGACCAAGTTCCATGTTGAATGAAAACCTCCACACCTTTGCAAAACACATGACAACATTGAGGGTGAGAGTGACAAAATGTCAGTTTGAAGGATTGAGAACTAGTGAAGAGCATTGAATTGGTAGAGTTCCTAGTGAGGACACTTGTTGAATGTCACCTTAAGGTGGACAAAGAAATAGTCCTGGTAGAGTTTGAGAAGGACTAGGAGGTCTTGAATCATAGAAAGGCCTAGTGGAGTTGGTGGAGTGAACAACATCAATAGGAGAAGTGTGAACAAGCTAGGGAAACCCTATCAAATTGGTATCAGAGCCTATAAGATTTGGGCTAGGTAAAAGTTGATGTAATTATAATTGGAAGAGTTTGTTGGGGAAAACATGGTGTCCAATGTAGAGTTGAAAAAGAAAGTGGATGATCAGGAGGAAGAGAATAGGCTCCTAAAGGAAAAATTGGCAGAATTGGAAGGTAAACTTGGTGAAATTGAAACCAAGGCAAATGAAGTGTTGGTAAAGGTTGAAGGAGTAGAAGGGAAGGGTAAAGAGGTGTCAGAAGTATACAAAGTGCCTAAACCTGATCGTATTTTGGAACAAGAACCTTTCCTAAAAGCATTGAAAGACTTGAGTGGTAAATCACTAGAAGGATTGCCATTGTTCATTGTTAAGATGGAAGTAGAAGTGGTTCTAGAATGGATAGAGGGCATGGAGAACCATTTTAAATGTAAAGGCATAACTGAAGCTCAAAGAGTCAAAGTGGCCAAGTCTAGGATGAGGGGAGTTTCTCTCACATGGTGTAAATTTGTGCAGGATGAGAGGAAGAGAGTGGGTAAAACCCCCATCTCTTCTTGGAAAGGGATGTTAGTCAAAATCAAAGAAGCTTATCTTCCTGATCACTATGAAGTGTAGATCAATAGGAAAAGACAAAACCTAAGACAAAAAGACCTTGATGTAAGTGGTTATATGGAGGAATTTCATAAACTTAGTCTTAGGTCTCATGTTGTGGAAGAAGAAAGCCTTAAGGTAGCTAGATACCTAAATGGACTAAGATGGAATATCCAAGAGGAAATCAGTCTATTGAGCCCAAAGACAATACACCAAGGCTATCAACTAGCCCTTAAAGTGGAAGAAAAACTGAAAAGGAAACATGATTCAAGTAGTAGCAGAGGCAGAGGTAGAGGAAAATAAAATAGAGGCCATAGGGGAGGCTTTGGAGGAAGAAATTCAGAGCAAAGAACACAAGGTGAGTCTAAACTCACTGAGCAACAAGAAGTTGGTTCAAGTAGAGGAGGATCTAGTAGAGGAAGGGGGTCAAACAATGGTTTTAGAGGAAGAACTAGTGGACAAGGTAGGGGTTCATCATATTTTACCTCAATGAAATGTTACCATTGCAATCAGCTTGGTCATCCAGCATATAGATGTCCAGAGAAGGGATCTTCATCATAGAGTGGTGAGAGAAGGGTAAACTACCTTCAAGAAGAGTCTTCAAGCAGTAAGACCTTAGAAGTGACTTTAGAATCAGAGGTAGGTGACAACCTAATGATAAGAAGAATTTTGATCAAAGAACCTGTCAAGGAAGGGCCTAGCCAAAGGAGATCACTATTTAGAATCAAATGCAAGATTATGGGCAGAGTTTGTAAGGTGATAATTGACTCAGGATCAACAGACAACATTGTGTCAGAAGAGGCAGTGAGTAAGCTCAAGTTGCAAAGGATTCCTCATAACAACCCATATAGGGTCACTTGGTTGAATAAAGGCCAACATGTCTTGGTAAATGAGCAAGCATGGGTGGATTTCACCATTGGGAGGTATAAGGACAAAGTGCTATGTGATGTCCTACCCATGGATGCGTGCCACCTTCTACTAGGAAGACCATGGCAATTTGATAGACAAGCTATTCACGATGGAGCCAAGAATGTATATTCATTCAAGAAAGATGGAGTCACATTCAAGATACAATCTATCCTTGAGGAAAGTGAAAAGAGAGCAGCAGGTCCTAATGTCCTTTTGGTAAGTGAAAAACAGTTCTTGAAGACACTTGAGGAAGGTGAAGAAATAGGGTTTGCATTAGTGATGAAACCTGAAGAGGAAGATAAGAAGGAGAAACCAAATTTGCCAATAGAGGTTCAAGACCTATTGAAATAGTTCAAAGGGATAGTGAGTGATGGACAACCAGCCACCTTACCTCCTAAAAGAGCCATAAGCCATCAAATTGACTTCATACCCAGAGCATCCTTACCTAACAAAGTGGCTTACAAAATGAATCCCCAACAAAATGTTGAAATTGCTAAACAAATTCAAGAGCTTTTAGACCAAGGCCTAATTGGGAAAAGCATTACCCTTGTGTTGTACCTACTGTCTTAGCCCCAAAGAAAGGTGATACTTGGAGATTGTGCACTAACTCTAGGGATATAAATAGGATCACCATTAGATATAGGTTTCCAATTCCTAGAATAGAGGACCTAATGGATTGTTTAGGGGAAGCCAAATACTTTACCAACATTGACCTTAAAAGTGGATACCACCAAATTAGTATTAAGGAGGGTGATGAATGGAAAACAACATTCAAGACAACAGAGGGTCTTTATGAATGGCTAGTAATGTCATTTGGCTTATCAAATGCCCCAAGGAACTTCATGAGGCTCATGAATGAGGTGTTGAAGGACTTCATAGGTAAATTTGTGGTGGTATATTTAGATGATATTCTCATTTTTAGTAAGAATAAGGTAGATCATGTTAAGCATTTGCAAATTGCGCTGCAAAGATTGTATGAGGAGAAGCTAACCATGAACTTGGACAAGTGTGAATTTATAAAGCAGGAGTTGATTTATCTTGGGTTTGTGTTCTCACATGGAAATATAAAGATGGATCCTAGCAAGGTTGAAGCCATAGTAAATTGGCCTACTCCTAAGTCAACAACAGAGGTGAGAAGCTTCCATGGTCTAGCTCAATATTACACGAAATTCATTAGGAAATTCAGTGCTATATGTGCACCAATGTTGGACATTGTTAAAGGTGGAATGAAGGAAAAGTTTAAATGGAATGAAAAAGAAAATAAAGGTTTTGAAACCTTGAAAGAAAGGATAGCCACTCAATCGGTTTTGGTGTTGCCTAGTTTTGAGAAACTCTTCATAGTGGAATGTGATGCAAGCAATGTTGCAATAGGCATCGTCCTAAGTCAGGAAGAAGGACCAGTAGCTTTTAATAGTGAGAATCTAAGTGATGCTAAGAGGAAATACTCCTCATATAACTTGGAGTTTTATGCATTAGTACAGGCTTTGAGGAAGTGGAGACACTATCTCCTTCCTAAGGAATTTGTATTTTACACAGACAACCAAGCTTTAAGCTTCCTAAACTCACAAGACAAGCTTAGTCACAAACACATGAAGTGGGTAGAATACATGCAAGCCTACACATTTACAATCAAGCACAAAAAGGGTCAACTAAACAGGGTTGCTGATGCATTGAGTAGGAGACTCTTCACAGTCCAAGAAATTCAGTTAAGAAGCATAGGTGTTGATAGTTTTAAAGACCTATACCCGGATGATGAAGATTTCTCCAATGCTTATAAGGTATGCGTAGAGTATCAAAACCATTTCTATAGTGAGTTTTCTTATTATACCTTGCAAGATGGGTTATTGTTTAAGGGAGGGCAACTTTGTGTGCCTAGAGGTTCATTAAGAGAAAATCTCATACAAGAGAAGCATAATGGCAGTCTTAGTGGTCATTTTGGAGTCAACAAAACTCAAGAGTTAGTCCAAAGGTATTACTATTGGCCTAGGATGAATCAAGATGTTAGGAAGTATGTGGAAACTTGTATTGTTTGTCAAAAGGCCAAGGGCACATCTTCAAATGCCGGTTTATACCAACCTCTTCCCATACCAAATAGACCTTGGGAGTGCATTAGTATGGAATTTGTAGTGGGTTTGCCAAGGACAAAGCAGGGATTTGATAGCATTTATGTCATAGTGGACAGGTTTAGTAAGATGGCCCACTTTGTACCTTGCAAGACCAATCATGAAGCATGACATATTGCTTAGTTGTTCTTTAAGGAAGTGATAAGGATACATGGATTCCCCATGAACATTGTTTCAGATAGGGACTCAAAGTTTATGAGTCATTTTTTGAAAACACTTTGGCAAAATCTTGGTACGAATCTATCTTTTGGGTCTGCATACCATCTACAAACGGATGGACAGACCAAGGTGGTAAATAGGAGCTTAGGAAACCTATTTAGGTGCCTTACCAAAGAATATGGTCAGACTTGGGATCAAGTGTTGACACAAGTTGAATATGCTTACAATGATACCATAAATAGAACCACAGGAAAGAGTCCTTTTGAGGTGATCTATGGTCTTCACCCAAGGGGTATTATTGAACTATGAGACTTAGGGAATGCAACAACAAGGAGTGGATATGTTGAAGATTTTGCTCTGTTTATGAAAGAGATACATGAATCAGTTAAACAAGCATTGAAGGATAACACAAATAAGATCAAACAAAAGGTTGATGAGAGAAGTAAGAACCTACAATTCCAAGTAGGAGATCTTGTTATGGTGCACCTCAATAGAGCAAGGTTGTAGCAAGGGATACCTAATAAGTTGCAGATGAGAAGGTTGGGTCCATGTGCCATCTTAGCCAAGTATGGAGAAAATGCATACAAGGTGGACCTACCAAGTGAAATAGGACTGTCATTGGTTTTCAATGTAGCAGATTTAGTGGCTTACAAAGGACCAATTCTAGATTCAGATCACAATCAAACAGAGATAGTAGATGATGCAAATAGCCTTCAAATGCCAGCAAAACCAAGTCCAAAAGCTATGAATATAGTGAGTTCAAGGGTCACAAAAAAGACAAGACACCAAACTTATTGGGAGCACCTAGTTAAGTGGCAGGGTATGGATGATGCAGAGGCTACATGGTGCCTGAGACAAAGTTCAAAAAGTTAGGCATTGATCAGAATTTGATCCCGAAAGAGGTGACTTAATTCTTTTTTGTTTGGGAGAATGGTGCAGGAGTACCTATGACTTAGGATAATAGTCCTTCTTCAATTTTGGCTTGTACTGACCTTAGCCAAGTCAGATTTCTAATAAGGACTCCAAGAGGGTCCAATGTGTGTGGTTAGAGTCTAGGTTTAGTCAAGTGTATGGCTAGTTTAGTTGGTTTCTTTCTAGGTTTGCACTTTGTTGGTTGTTCTTGGTTTGAGTAGTCAATGATGCCTTCTAGATTTTTCAAAAGAGGCATAGGTTGATTAAAGTGTTAGAGGGGTTCAAAATAGATTTATAAATGTTGAAAAAGAAGTTAGTAATGATTTGTAATAGGCTGTGTAAGTTAGAAAGGCAAGATGTGGAAAATTGTAAAAGTTGTCATGACAAATTGGTCCTAAAAGGATGGAGTTAGGGTTCAAAAATTGAACTAAGATGCCTCCACATGTGGGGAAGGCTATTTAAACCCTTTTTTGTATGGATACCAAGGTTGGAAGCATTGATTATTGTGAATGACAATCTGAAACCACTCACTTTCAGACTGTTATTATTATTTTTGTCTTATTTTGCATTGAACAGTGGATACAAATGGACTGAATCCATTGATTCAAACTTGGGCTATTGTTCTTTGGTGTGTTCTGGTGTCATACAGTCCATTTCATACTTTGTAAATAGGTTTTGTTAGTTCTTTTACTGTTTTGTTTTCAAACAGCCAGTTTTGGCTTGTAAATAGCATATCACTGAAAAATGGTTGCCCCATAAAATCCCACCGTGATATCATCATGGCCTATTGGGAAATGGTAGGAAACCCAATGCAAATTTTAAATATGCAGGGAGGAGTTTTGGAAGAGAAGTTTACTATTGTTGTCACCTTGCTCTAGACAAGTCCTATTGCAACCCGGCTAGGAAAGACAAGGTGAAGAAATGACAAAAGATTGCAGGGGTGAAACCAAAACCTTAACCTAAGAATTTGGCATTGTTCATTAGGTCCATACAGAGTTATAGATAAAAGGAGAAGCTTTGAAAAATCCATTTGATTCCCTTTTCACAAAGTTGAACAATCATAGTCTTAAAAGCCATTGAAACCCTAGCAAAACCTCATTTTTGGGTTAGGGCATTGTACGAACACTTGGGGGGCTAAAACCAACAAAATATATTAGGGTTAAATGAGTTATTGAAGAATCATAAAACTCTTTGTAGGGTCTTTTGGATCATATGACCAAAAATTCCTAAAAAACTGGATTAGGAGGCCTAATTGGGGCTCTTTCCTAGTAGCCCTCTTTTCAAGCATTTTCTTGAAATCGGAAAGGAAGATGAGTTTAGCAATAAAACACATGGAACTTGTTGACAAAGTTACACATTGAATTAACACCTCCACACCTTTGCAAAACACATGAAAACATTGGGGGTGAGAGTGACAAAATGTCAGTTTGAAGGATTGAGAACTAGTGAAGAGCATTGAATTGGTAGAGTTCCTAGTGAAGACACTTGTTGAATGTCACCTTAAGGTGGACAAAGTAATAATCCTAGAAGAGTTTGAGAAGGAATAGGAGGTATTGAAGCATAGAAAGGCCTAGTGGAGTTGGTGGAGTGAACAACACCAATAGGACAAGTGTGAGCAAGCTAGGGAAACCCTATCACCTAGCTCATGTATTTTCGAGGTTATCATGTCCTGACGAGCTAGCACCAACATTTGAAGATGAGGAGAAGTGACCACCATGTAGGGTTGTGAGATGGAGGAGGGATGGTGTTGAGGGTGGAGGGGATGTAGGAGGAGGTAGTGGTGGTGACAAAGGAGATGGTGGTGGTGGATCTAGCAGTTTAGCAGCAAGAGCTACCCGATGACTGGGAGACACGGGTAGTCAATAGGAGGAGGTCTAGGGGATAGGTAGGACAGGTGCAACTGACACCACAATAGTAGGCACCCCAGGCAGAGGCTCAATGACACACCTCAAGAGGCACCACAATAGCCTCGATGGATATAAATCAAAGTGCCATCCCACCAGTAGCAAGCACAAATCAGTAGCTTACAGAGACAGGTTCAACGGTTACAATGGCAAGTGACACAACTATAGGGTCAGTTAGCACAAACATAGGCCCAGATGTAGGCTCAAATTGTTGCATTGACAATAGAGAGATGTTTCCATACAGAGATATGGTTGCGTTGAGGAGCTAGTATATACATTACAAGAGAGCTTCTTAGAGATTGATTAGGGATACCATGAGAGATCTCGTCTATCACTCAAGAGAAGTTGATTTATACAAGGGTCTCTACATCCAGGCTATGCCTTCAGAGATACGAGCAAAGTCTTATGCACAGAGTTCCAAGCATGGGGGATCTCAACGAGGTATAAAGAGTCGGGGCATCACAGACCCTAGGAGAGACCCAAGAGGTGTAGGAGGAGCAGGTCCCTCAGGTGGTGCAACAGGCATAGGTGCAGCTAGGCCTAAAGATTTTGGGGAGAGTTCAACTCATCTCCCCACTTGACCTACTGAGACATTGACCATTGATCTAATTTTTTTATACACTGTTGATGAGATATATGATGATTCCTGCTATGTATTTTTTTGTAATGTATCTCCGATATTTTTGTGATATAATTGTACTTTGGACATCGATTCTTTTTTATTATATGAGATGCAACCGATATTATTGCCTTATATATTTTATGATGCGATGGATGCACTTATTTACATGATTATGCCTTTATTTTCTATATGATGTATGGAGCTTATGAGATTTGTTGATGATGAGATGCAATGCATGATGGATCTATTTATTGTGGTTTATACTTATGAATGCTTATAAAATGGATAATAATTAATCTATATGATCATGTTTTAAGAATGATGCAATGATTTTATGTACTATTCTATGCACATGTAATGAAATGATGATGCTATGTACTATGATGATATAATAGGATGATGATACCATGTATGATATGAGATGTCTATTGATATGATTCCTTTTATCTTTATGCATGTATGACTTTGTTTTTATGCTTAATGATTCAATGATAATGTGAAATGCAATATTTAATAAAATGTGATGATATGTGAATGCCATATGCAATGGATGGACTAATTAAATGAATGACATGTTGTACAATGATAATGATATGAAATGCAAAGGTTGATGAACAATGCTATATGAATGATTTTCTTTATTTTTGCTAATATCCAATGTACTCAATCACTTAATAAGAGAGATAACACCCTTTTGAAGCCTTCAACATTGGAAAAGTGGAATGGCTAGTATTCTTATACAAAATGCAATATAAAATGCAATCGACTCTATATATGCAAACACTAATTAATGCAATGTTGCGATTAGATCGGTCATTTGATCATGCTTTTTATCATCATCAAGCCTTTAAAATGTGGCAAGAGAGTGCAAACATCGATGGTATAATTGAACCATGATGACCTAAGCACTATTTACCTGGATTATGATATTGCAAGTTAACACAAGCATTGAGGTATGATTTAACCTGGATGACTTGAGTATTGCTTGCATACAACAAACAAAATGTTAATCATTTTCCTATGCAAATCCGAAATGTCATCGATGATATATGTCTGATCATTTCCTGTGACAAATTTGCATAGTACTAATAATTAACTAACAAACAACAGACAAAGAAAAAATCATGTTCCTTCCTTGCTTCTCTAGTTTGAAACATCCTTGAGTTTCTCAGGAAGCACGATTGACAAAAATCAAGATACAATAGCTAAACATTCTTGCTAAAGTGTTTCAACCATGATTCAAAAGATATCATCCATTGGTATTTATCTTGTGTGATGTCGAGTTTGATTTAGATATTTGTGCTGAATGTTCATCGTTGGATTTTAAGATTTCTTGTCTCGCTATTGTTTGTCTATTGTGTTTAAGCTCAATGCAGATTGCCTCCAACTAGGTTCAGGATTTTGCCCCTAGTCCAAAACAACCTTTATTATGGGTATATACAATGATCCAAATCATGGTGAGGATTTACATATGATGCCTGCATATGTACAAAAGGCTTTATTATGGATATGTACAATGATGGTGGATGGATGCAAGTAGAAAGATGCATGACCTAATAGATGGAAGAGTTAACCGACAAATAGTGTCTATTTCCAGGTTTTCACCATTTTTTTATTGCACTTTTTCTCATTTTCCTTTTTTTTTACTTTGTCTGATTTATTTATTTTATTTTTTTTTGCTTTTCCTCATTTTTTTGATATTTTTAATTTTTTTAATTTTTTTTTTATATTTTGCTTTTTTTAGACATAAAACTTCTTTAGATGCAAGTTATTGATAGGCTCTCAAGTGGATCCCCTTCTATTGTTGACAATTGATAAGCTCTAGATCCATATCCAGCTATGATGACAAAAGTGCCCAACCAGTTCGGCTCAAACTTCCTTTTCTTTTCTCGATCTTGTTGGTTATGTGGATTATCTTTTAACACTAGGTCTCCAACTTTAAGTTCCTAGGATTAACCTTGTGATTGCAAATTCTGCGCATTCGCTACTGATATGATATCAAGTGATCAAAGGCATTTTGGTGATGTTCTTGCAACAATTCTAGCTCTTGTAGCCTAGACACTCATTGTTCTTCATCTAGAATAAGACCTTTGAGTGGTACACATAGGGAAGGTATCTCCACCTCAACAGGCAATATTGCTTCAGATCCATAAACCAGAGAGTACGGTGTGGCACCTGTAGGTGTGTAGATATTGGTACGATATGCCCATAGAGAAGGATTTAGCTAAACATGCCAATCTCTACCACCGTCATTGACTGTCTTTTTCAAGATTTTGAGAATTTTTTTATTGGACGCTTCTGCTTGACCATTCCCTTGCGGGTAATATGGTGTAGAGAATCTATGCTAGATCTAATTTTTTTCACAAAACTCCTTGACATCCTGATTCTTGAAAGGTCTTCCATTATTTGTGATGATAGAAATAGGAATGCCATATCGACATATGGTGTAATCAAGGATAAATGTAGCAATTTGTTTCCCTTTAACATTTATGAGAAGTACCACCTCAATCGATTTTGTGAAATATTTGATAGTTGTGTGGATAATTTATGACCATTAGATGAAGGCAGATGAATCTTTCCTATTAGATCAAGACCCCATTGAAAAAAAGGCCAAGAAGTTGTGAGAGTGTGAAGCTCTTGAGGTGGTGCATGTACGAGATTACCATGAATTTGACATTGCTTGCACTTCTTAGCGAACTGAAAAGAACCCTTTTCCATAGTTGGCCAATAATAGCCCAATCGTATGAGTTTCTTTGCCAAAGTAAGACCACTTGAGTGAGTGCCACAAATACAATTATGAACTTATTTTAAGGCCTTCCTAGATTCAACCTGCTCGAGGAATTTGAGGAGAGTACCATCCAAACTACATCTATAAAGTGTATTTACAATAATGGTGTAGCAAGCGAATTGTCGAATGAAGTTTTATTTTTGGTTCTTTGATAAGTCGAGAGGAAAAGTATTATTTTTCAAGTATGTATATATTTGGCCATAGTGGGAGGAATTAGATCCGACTAAGTGACAAATGATTTGGGTATTAGGACAATCATAGCTGGGATAAAACAATTCTTCTAACAGGAATTCGTAACGATCTTGATTTTCCTATGTTTGGAGCAAAGAAGCAATTGTAGCCATGGCATCTGTTGCTTTATTGTCATTTCTTGGAACTTTTTCAAAAGTGATTTCCACAAAATACTTTTTGAAGTCATTGACCATCTTTTTATAAGGCATTAATTTGTCATCTTTTGTTTGATAATCATAGTTGACTTGATTGATGACCAGTTGAGAATCTCCATGAACATGTAACTATGTGGTGTTCCATTCTATAGCCATTTTGATTCCTATGACCAATGCCTCATATTCTTCCATGTTGTTGGTGCAAGGAAAGCTCAATCTATATGACTTCAGAATGGTGTTTCCTTGAGGTGTGATGAACAATATGCCTGCTCCTGATCCATGTTGGGTATAAGAATCGTCAAAATAAAATTTCCAAGTTGTCTCCGTGATTGCACGAACATCTGCATCTGGGAACTCAATATGTAATGGATTGTTATCTTGAAGTAGTGCTTTTGCTAATTGGTCAGGAATTACTTGACCTTTAATGTCTTTTCTGTCAACATACTCAATGTCAAATTTGCTCAAGATCATCACCCACTTGGCTAACCTACTTGTTAAGGCTACCTTGCTGAGAAGATATTTCAATGGATCTATTTTGGCTATCAGTTTGACTAAGTGGGTTAGTATATAGTGTCGTAGGTTCTGGGATGCAAACACTACCACTAAGCATGCTTTCTCAATCAGTGAGTAGTTGAGCTCATATCCAACTGAGGTCTTGCTGATGTAATAGATGGTTCATTCTTTCACTTCCTAATCTTGTTGTGCTAGCAAATATCCTAGTCATACGTTAGTGGCTGATATATAAAGCAATAACAGTTTGCCTTTGATTAGTGACATTAACACAGGTGGATTCATGAAATATTCTTTTATCTTGTCAAAGGCTTGTTCACATTTGTCATCCCATTTGAAAGGAACATTTTTATGCAAGAGATGAGTAAAGGGATGACACCTATTAGCTAATTGAGCGATGAACCTTCTGATGGATTGAAGTCTTCCTTGGAGAGACCATAGTTGACTGATACTTTTAGGAGATTCCATTTCTGTGATTGCCTTTACTTTATCCAGATCAACTTCTATCCCTCGTGTTGAAACAATATATCCCAGAAGTCTGCTAGATGTGACTCCAAAGCCACATTTCTTTGGATCCAGTCGTAGCTTGTATTTTTCCAATCTATCAAAGATCTTACCTAGGATTTCTAGATGTGCTTCTCTAGTGTATGATTTAGCCAGTAGGTCATCAAAATAATCTTCAATAAAGATGTGCATCATATCATGGAAAATTGTTGTCATTGCTATCTGATATGTAGCACCTACGTTCTTGAGCCCAAAAGGCATTACATTCTAGCAAAAAGTACCCTAGGGGCATGTGAAAGTCATCTTCTCTTGATCTTTAGATGCTATTTTTATTTGATTATATCCTAAAAAATCATGCATTAAAGAAAACATAGCGTGTCTAGTTGTCAAATCCACAATGATGTCTATGTTTGGTAAAGGAAAGTCATTTTGGAGACACTTTATTGAGATCTCTAAAGTCTATGCATACCCTAATACTCTTGTCTAGCTTGGAAACAGGAACTATATTCAATACCCACTCTTGATTTTCTACAGGCCTAATAAACCCAACATCAAATAGTTTCTTCAATTTTGCTTCAACAAGCAAGGCTATGTGAGGGTGCATCTTTCTCAACTTTTGTTTTATTGGTTTGGCCCTTGGAGAGACATTTAGATTATGCATTAGAAGATCTAGATCTAATCCTGACATGTTTGCATATGACCAAGAAAATTTTATTTGTCTCTGCTTGAAGAACTCAATGTAGTTATGCTTCTCTTGCTTTGATAATGATGTTGTTGGATGCAAAATCTTTGGATTGTCTGATGTACCAATGTTAAATGCTTTCATTGGCTCAATCAATATAGAAGATCTTTCCTAATAATATTTGGGAAGAGTGTCAAATCTCCCATCCTCTGGCGCCTCAAGGAGGTTTTTACCATTAGATACGTCCTTTCTTTTTACTTTTCCTTGATCTAATGTTTCCATTAATTGGTTTTCAACATTAGACTTGATATTTGTTTTTTATTTTCACTTTTGTGACTTAGAGATTTAGCACCCCCTTGACTAGAAGATGCATTAGCGAAATAATTAGTGGAAGTTGTTTTAGGTTCTATCTCAATGGGTCCATTGTTTTCCTAATCAATAAGTTTGGGATGCCTCAAAGGTAAAGGATCATCAAATTGTGGTGTATCTAGGGCATTAAAGGTCATAATAGAGATATCAAAGTCTTCAATGATTATTTCTAGGTCCAGGATATTATGCTCCTTAGAATGACCTGTCGCGAGTAGTTCCTGATAATCCTCAATGAAGTCAAAATTGATAGATTGTGATTCTAATTCAAGTGGTCTGTACTTTGACGTTTGTCCTTCATGCAAGTGAACTAAATAGACATCAACATCTTTTGCATAAGATGAATCTTTAGAGGATTGTTCAAAGTGGTAGGAATCCCATTCCCACTCATTGGAATCTGTTTCACTAGAAGCTTGTAATTTGAAAGTTTGCTCATAAAAATTATGAGTAGCTTCTTCGCGCTTTATAGCAAGTTCTTCTTGTCTTTTTTCCTCTGCCTCTTCTTGTTGCTTGTGAGTTGCTTCTTCTTCCTATTGTTTGCAAATTGCTTCTTGTTCTTGTTTGTGTTTTACTTATTCTTCTCTCTTAATGGAAAGTTCTTCTTGTTTTTGTTCATATTCCTCTTCTTGTTGTCTGTGAGTGGCTTGCTCTTGTTGTGGATCTAGATTGTTCTGTCCAAACCCTAGTCTTGATTTATCCTTAGCATGTTGAGAAGGAGGTTGTATGGGTTCTAAGATACCTTCTTTTCTTTTTCCTACGAGACCAGTGCCACCATATTCCATTTTCTGCATGATATCATATCCTTTTCCATGCTGCTCTATCGGGATGCTGACATTGTTAAATTCTAGTTAAGTTTCTACTTCATCTTTTTATAACCATTGTAAAAAATCTTTATCCTCTGTTTCCTTAGCTAGAGTGCCTGCTTTGACAAATGATCCGTTAAGTATTTTAAGTGGTTTTGAGATTGTTTGTTGTTTTGACACTAGTGGCTTTCCATATGATTTTGGAGAGAGTGGTAAGTCTGGTAATGAATATTATCCTACCCCTTTGTCCTTCAGCTACACATTTTTCTCAAAATTTGCTAAGATTGAGGCAAACGCCTTCTCTTTGGGTGGTGTACTAGAAGAAGATGCTTCCCTATTGTGTGGAACAATAACCTCTTGCACTAGTTTCAAATTACTGCAATATTGAAATGGATTTGAGTTTGCTGATATTGTGATTTCTTGTCCATTGTAGGGAAACTTGAGGCATTGGTGGTAACTTGAAGGAATAGTTTGCATGTCATGGATCCATGGTTTGCCTAGGAGTATATTATAAGATAAATTTAGGTCCAAAACTTGACACACTATATCTTTTTGCACAGGTCCTACTCTGATTGGCAATACTATGATTCCTTAGAGAAACGCTCTTCTTCATCATAAGATTTTATTGTGATCTTTTTACGAGGATCAACTGCATTTTTAGAATAGCCAAGGAACAAACAAGACCTAATGAGCAAATATTTAGGCCAACTCCTCCATCTATTAGGACACATTTAACACTGGTTTTGTGGATGAGAACTTCGATATGTAAGGGAACATTATGTGGATGTTGTAGAGACATGTCATCATCTTCAGTGAAAGATAAGCAATGAGGTGCTATTAGGTGTCCCACCATGGTTTGGAATTGATCAACACCTAGATCTTTGGGGACTGTAGTATCCACTAGAGCTTTTTTTAAAATCTATTTATGCGTGGGTGATAGTTTCAAAAGCTCTAGTATTGATATTTGCGCGAGGGTCTTCTGCAATTCGTTGACTATATTGTATTGTTTAGAAGTGGATTGTGTGTTGTTTGTAGGACCTGGTAAATTGAATTTAGCTTTACTTCTCATGATGGCATGTGCAGGTTTCGATTGTTGCTTTTCGTTAACTACAATAACATTGACCATATTATCATGTGTGAGCATAGATCACTTTCTCTTTGCCTTTGTTATTCGACAGTGTTGAGGTTTCTCCCTTTTCGTAATTTGGTAATGGAGTTTTGAATGCTATGTGAGATTAATTTGTTGTATATCCCTCTACGCTTATAACCTCATTGTCTATCAAGTATTGAATGACATGTTTCTATGTGTGGGAAAAGTGGTTAGCAGAAACACAAAATTCAGTTTCAAAAAGATCCACACACCAATGGGACTCTTGGTGCAAGTTATGGAGATATATTTAATAGCTCAACTTCCCAAGGGGTGTTCCATTGTTCTCTATCTCATAGGATTCCTCAATTCAATGCCTTTTCTCTCAGATCACTAAGCAAAGTGACTTGGGAATGATAACTCCAAGCATGAGTGATATTTGATTAATTTAACATGAATGCATTCCCAGATATGTATGATATTGAATCTATGATGATTTAAACTAGCATGAATATGATGTTATGATAAAGATTAGTAATCCTATCCTAACAATATATACTAGTCTAACATGGATATGCTATGATATTGAAAATTACTTTTAAAATGCTATTAAGATGGTTTTTATCAAAGAGAGGCTAAATGCTTAGCAAAATGACTATAGATTAGATGCATGAAACTTGGATCCCTCAAAATGGAGAATGAGAGCTCTATTTATAAGAAAAATAGGGCAATGGATGGTCGAGATTGGATAATCTTAACAAGGGCCGGGATTGAAAGTTATCAATCCATGTTTACAATTCTCACCATGAAATGGTGACAATTGTCAACAAGAGGTTGCTTGAGAGGAGATGTAAAAAGCATTAAATGCTTGAGAAAACATGATGGATACCCTAGGAGGTAAAGGTTAAGGTTAGGTTAGGGTTATCCATAGGATAAAGCTTTTATCCAAGGGATAAACTCTTGTGCAAGGGTTAATAGGATAACCAAGGTTAAAGCCATGAATGCTTGATAAGGCCCTTGGGTTAGATGGGGATTGAATTAGAGAGAAAGTCTCTAATCATGCAAGAAGGTTGAGTTAACCATTAATGGTTATGAAGACTTTGAAGGTTAACTTGTTGAAGACACAAAGCCTTTAATGGTTATTGAAGACTTTGAGGGTTTGAGAAGCGACTTCCCTTTGCTTAGGGATGTGATAATATTTAGGAGATGGATTAGGCTAAATTGGAAGTGATTAGAAGAATCTAGAAGGGTTTTAGGGAGGCAAGTGGGAGATGTAGGAAAATGCAAGTGGATGGAGGGGAATTTTAATTAAAATAAATTACTTTATTTCAACTAAAATAGATGCAACTTGCATAGATACAAGTGGGGGATTTAAATAAATAAATTAGATTTATCTATTTACAATGGACAATTTAATTAAATGTAAATTTAATTAAAAGGGGAGAAAGGGAAATTAATTAAATAATGTGATTTATTTAATCAAAGGTTAGAAAAAGGCTTAGGTGAACTTAATTAAATAATTTATCTAATCAAATAGATGAATGTAAAGAATTTAATTAAATAGAGGAATGAGGTTAAAATGAATATTAAATATTCATTTAGGAAAGTGGTCATTTTTATACGTCTACATTTTGCCCCTCTTTGAAGTGACATGTGTGCACATGTTGATTAAAAGAAAATTTTGTTCAGATATGCTATCAAAATTTGATCGATATGATGTGAAAATTTGATCGATATGATGTCATGTGTCGAGATGTTGATATGATGCCCCAGATTTGATGAATGATATTGATGATGCCCCCTCGGGGGATGAATCAAGGATTTTGAAAAATTTGTTATTTTGAAGAGTGTTTTTGAATTAATTGCATTTTGAATATTTGGACTGTGTTGAATGCATTTGAATTGATTCATCTCCTGAAAATGATGTTGATAAGGTTAAAAGTTAGAAAAATGAGGAAGATACATGCCCCACTTACTAACCTTGTTGACTTTTACCCTATAAAAAGGTAAAAAGTGATTTTTTTCTTATCCTTTGCACATTTGTCTCCTTGTGATTGTGATACTTGAGCTCTGACGAAAATGTCGGTTCCCTATGCTTCGCACTGATTTGAGCGCGTTCGTCAATATCGGAGGCCCGCTGCGTATGGCCCACCTGTAAGTCATCTAAATTTTGTCACGTTTTTAATTGATTTTGCTTCACGTTTTGCATTTTTTAGTTGAAAAGTTGTCAGTTTAGCACATACGGGTATAGTTTTAGCGAATACGATAGGAACAATAGCGCATAGGGTTAACCTAGCTAGGTTAGCATTTAAGTTGCATTCTGCAACACGCCGGCAAGTTAGGGTAGTGCGTCTAGTAAATTAGCGCATAGGGTAGACAGGTTAGCACTCAGGGGAAAAATGATAGCGCGTCAGGTAGATTAGCACTTTGGGTTAGCAGGGTAGCGCAATGGCAAAACCAGTTAGCGCATAGAGGGGGTTAGCATGTAGAGTAAAGTGTCTAGCACATTGGTGAAGAAAGATAGCACATAGGTAGCAACTTAGCGCATAGGAGGTTTGTTTTGGCGCGTGGGGCCAAAAATGGGTAGAAAAGACTTGGAAGAATGCATCACAGGGTGAATAGATGAGGTAGATGGCTTAGGGGTGGCTAGGTGCCTGCTGAGTGGTTCAAGATGAGTCATGAGTCAATATTTTTGCCTGCTATGATGATGTCTGAGTCTTGATATGATGATTTTTGGAGACTGTTTTTGAAATTGCTTTCGATATGGAGTGCCAAGTTGGGTGATTGTTTGAATGAGGATCTTGATTTTCTATTGATGTGGATCTGTGATTTTTGCCTTGCGATATGAATTTGATGTCCGATATGAGTTTCGATTCTTGATTTTCGATATGATTCCTGATGTGATGCTTGCATTATGGATCTTTGATATGATTTCTTGATATGATGCTTGCGTTATGGATCTTTGATATGATTTCTCGATATGATTCTTGCATTATGGGTCTTTGATATGATTTCTCGATATGATGCTTTCGTTATGGGTCTTTGATTTTCGATACGAGTCTTTGATTTTTGATATGGGCCTTTGATATGATTCTTGATATGGGTCAGATTGTCTATATGGGTTTTTGATATGATGTCTTGATATGGGTCAGATTGTCGATATGGGTCTTTGATATGATGTCTTGATATGGGTCAGATTGTTGATATGGGTCTTTGATTGTCGATACGAGTCTTTGATTTTTGATATGATGTTGTCTTGGGATGTTTCATTGTTTCAAGTTGATTTTGTTTTGATTGGATATATTGTATAGATGTGGTAATTGATGATGGACATTTGTTGTTTTGCAGACATGACTTGGTGTACTTCAGTTATGAGAGCAATTTCCGCGACCATGGTCATTGATTCCATGATTGTCACAGGCTGATAAGGATGTGATTGAGAGATGCAGTTTATGGTCCTTACTAGACATGCCTCAGTATATCATTAACCAGGGTTTGTTGACAACTTTGGCAGAGAGGTGGCACAATGACACGAACACCTTCCATTTGGCTATTGGCGAGATAACAGTCACACTTGAGGACTATTATCGCATTCTGGGGATTCCTATCGTGGGGGCCTTGTTGCCATATGCGTAGACTGAGGAGGGTGGGATAGAGGTTCTCCATCACATCTTCTAGGATGATTAGATATGTGGATATGAGATCCCATGGCAAGAGTTTGTGGATCTGGATTATGTTCTTTTGCCTCTAGTAGGTTTTATTGGTGGATTCTTGTGTCTCGACCATAGGTCAAAGGGACTAGTTGTGGGATGGGGACTGGTTTTGGAGGATATGGTGACACATGGACACATGTTTGCATGGGGGTCCTATATGTTAGCCCACCTTTACAAAGAGCTTCACCAGGTGGTGTATCTAGGATACATCAGTTTATTAGCGAGGGTGACATTACTACAGGTGTGGGCTTGGGAGCACATTCTTGTGTCGAGACCACTTACAGATAGGGATAGGCCAGTTGGGCGAGCATATGCCTATGGGTATACAGGTATAGTTGTCCAGCGTAAGCTGGGCAAACTAGAACACTAGCAGAGAGAATTGGACAATATTGATACGGTCATTTGGAGATCGTATATGAATTGTGAGGTGTGGGCTGAGGACGGGCTAGAGATGCCCTATGTCTATATGTCAAGATATTTGATCGGGCAGACGCCCTTTGTCATTGAGTGATTTTTGCATAGCCATGTTCAACAGCAGTATGGGAGACAATAGTGGATACCACAGGGAGCGTGCTTATATGCTCACCAGAGATAGGATGTGCCCGAGTGGGGACCCATAGTGGATAGTGTAGCGGCAGTGGAGGAGTATATGATATTGGTAGGCCAGATCTAGGATTAAGGAGTTAGGGTTGTTGATGCTGGGATGACAGAGGAGTTTTATATCTACTTCATGGCACATGCAGTGGCATGGATATCGGATCTAGCAAAGATGTTACCTTCTTTTGATGATGATGAGGATGAGTAGCCAAAGAGGTGAGGGGGAGTTGGATAGAGAGATGAGGAGGGAGAGGAGGTAGGAGATGGAGGTGGGGATGATGAAGGAGGTGGTGGAGGAGGTGATATAAGAGGAGGTGATAGAGGAGGAGGGAGAGATAGAGGGAGAGATGGAGGACGAGGGGGTAATGGAGGGAGAGGAGGTGATGGAGGGAGAGGAGGAGGACTTATTCTTGGTGTTGGTGGTATTGGTAGGGTAGGTGCAGTGTTAGTGGCGGTGGGTGGTATAGGGGATGTTAGGCGACCCACCCAAAGGAGGAGATCTGATGTTCTACCTCCACAAACACCTTAGATAGGGACAGGTATGGGTGGGACCACAACACAGGTACCCGTTCGGATTAGGGTACCCACCCATCGATAGGAATCACAGATTAGAGCCCTATAGGTCAGAGTGTAGGAGTTATAGGCACAGGTGCTAGCATAACAGCGCTAAATTACACAAATTATGGCAAAGCGAGATATAGAGAGAGAGCATCGGGGTCGGGCAGAGGAGCTTGCTGAGATATTGGAGAGAGAGATAGGTGGTGCCTCGATGCGGGATGCACTGAGGGAGACATGGTACATGGCCAAGGAGGCCGAGTACTACATGCATTTATATGAGGAGTTGGTCCTTAGAGAGCACAGAGCTCCTAGCTATGCAACCAGTTGATCTTCTCGGAGTCAGATGGGGACAGAGAGAAGAGGTGTCACGGGGCCTCCCCGACGTGATCCACTTGGTGGAGATCCAGGAGCTAGGACATCTGCTACAAGACCGTCAACCTTAGTAGATAGTCATACCTGAGAATTTGTAGCAGTGAAGTGATAGTGGCTATTGTATCGGTTGCTCTGTTGTCCAATCTTGGTATTTTCTCGAAGGTGATGTGTACAAAGTATTGTTTGAAGTCATCCACCATTCTCTTATAGGGCATTATTTTATCATCCTTTGTTTGATATTTATTATTGATATGATTTATAACCAGTTGGGAATCTCCATAGAATTTCAATTCCGTGATTCTCCATTCCATTGCCATTTTGATTCCTGTTACCAGTGCTTCATATTTGGCGATGTTGTTGGTGCATGGAAACATGGGTCTATATGATCTTAGAATAGTGTGTCCTTCGGGAGTGACGAACAAGATGCCAACACCTGATCCATGTTGGGTATAGGAACCATCAAAGTATAGGGTCAATTGCTTGAGTGTAACAGTAAGGACATCCATGTCTGGAAATTCCACCTGCATTGGTTGTTTATCTGGTAGTGGTGCTTCAACTAGTTGATCTGTAATTACATGTCTTTTGATAGCCCAACGCTCTGTGTACTGGATATCAAACTCACTAAGAATCATGACCCATTTAGCTAGTCAGCCTCTAAGAGATGCTTTGCTGAGTAAATACTTGAGAGGATCAATTTTTTCTACTAGCTTGATTGTGTGAGCTAGCATGTAGTGGCAAAAATTTTGAGAGGTGAATACCATAGCTAGACAAGCCTTCTCAATGAATGTATAATTTAGCTCATATCCATTTAATGTTCTATTGATGTAATATATAGCTCGTTCCTTTCCTTATTGATCTTCTTATGCTAGTAGTGCCCCCAATGATACTTCCATTGTTGATATGTAGAGAATGAGCAGCTTCCCTGCTATTGGTGGTACCAGAACTGGTGGATTCATTAGATATTGCTTGAGTTGATAGAATGATTCCGCACACTTGGCTTCCCATCTAAAAGGTATGTTCTTGTGTAGCAGATGATTGAATGGTAGATTTTTATCTACTAGTTGAGCTATGAATCACCTGATAGACTGTAGCCATCCTTGTAGAGATTTGAGTTGACTAATGTTCCTGGGAGGTGGCATCTCCATGATGGCCTATACCTTTGCTGGATCTACTTCAATGCCTTTTGTAGACACAATGTAGCCTAATAGTTTACCTGATGTCACCCCGAAGACACACTTCTTAGGGTTTATCCTGACTTGGAATTGCTCCAATCTTTGAAAGATTTTATCTTGATCCTCTGGGGCAATTTCGATTTGATTATAGCCAGAGAAACCATCCATTAATGATAGCATTGCATGGCCCACTGTTAGGTCCACAATTATGTCGATGCTAGGCAAAGGAAAGTCATCCTTTGGACAGGCTTTGTTGACATCTTGAAAATATGTGCATACTCTGATGCTTCCGTCCGGTTTTGAAACTGGTACAATGTTTGAAATCCATTTAGCATAGTCTATAGGTTGAATGAATCTGACGTCTAATAACCTCTTTAGTTTAGCTTTGACCATTAATTCCACATGTGGATTCATCTTTCTTAACTTTTGCTTGACTGGCTTAGCTCTTGGAGCAATAGATAAATGATGCATGATCAGGTTCAAATCTATTATGGGCATATCAACATAGGACCAAGCAAAATTGATTTTCTTTTCTTTGAAGAATCTGATAAACTCTGGTTGTTCCTCTTCTATTAGTGATTCTGCTAAGTGTATGTTTTTAGCTACTGCTTCTTTATCGATGTTTATTGATTGAGTTGGCTCAATGAATATGAGGGATTGCTCTTGATAGTGTTCAGGAAGAGTGTCAAGTCTCCCATCCTTAGGTGCCTTAAAAAGGATTTCACCCTCAGATGCATCCTTTATTTTGAATTTTTTGTGATCTAGTGCTGCCATTGACTGGTTTTCAGCATTAGATCCTTTGTTTCTTTCATTTTTGCAACTGAGAGACTTGGCACTCCCCTGATTGCAGATATTGTTATTTTGTTCGCTGGTAGAGCATGTTTTCGGGTTGACTGTACATAGGTAATGGAAAATGGATTCATCATCTAGGAAAATGGGTATATCATGGTATTAAGGTTCTTCCCAGTCTATGAGATTAGGAAATACAAGCGGTAGAGAGTCATTTGGTGGGTCGAGATCGGTTGCAGTAATTGTCATGATAGAGGTATCATTAAAGTTGTCTGAGATGCTAGTTAGGATAATGATATTGTCAAGGTCTTTGATGGTATTGTCTTTGATGTAGACTTGTTCATAGTGCTGCTTCTCAATCTCCTTAGCCTCATAGATATGTCATGGTCCGAATTCAAGTAATCGAGACTCTACACCTTGTCCCTCTTGAGAAAGGGGTGTGTGTGAATGGATAATACCTTTCTTGACATCCTCGGTAATATTTGAACAACTACCTCATTCATAGTCATTAGAATCAGTTTCTGAAGTACTACCCCAGAGTCTTTCAGTTTTGTTGACAGGTACGTTGTAGGGTGAGAAAAGATCTCTGATAATTGATACTAGTTTTGTAGTTTTTTTCTGATTCAGAATCAGAGCCTGCTTGTACCCATTACATTTGTTCATAGACTGTTTCTCCTTGGGGAGCAGTGATTTCTTTAGGCGGTGACTCTACCTTGTTTTGAATAGGTTCTTGTACATGATTTACTTTCTCATAAGATGCTTCTTCCCTTTGAATGGATAGTTCCTCTTGTCGTTTCTCTTTTTCTTGGTGTTCTTACTCTTTCCTTGTTGTTTTTGCTACTTGGTGTAGTGCCTCTTGCCATGAGTTCTCATTGTATTTCTTCTTTGCTTTCCATTGAGGTTTCTGATACTTATTTTGTTTATGCCTAGGGGGTATGTTGCGTCCATATCCTAGTCTGTTTTTGTCCCATGAAAATTGTGAAGGAGGTTCTAGTGATTCTGTAATGCCTTCTTGATGCTTGCCAATAGGTCCTTTACCATTGTATCCCATCTGTTGCATGATCAGGAATCCTTTTCCATATTGTTGTGTTGGTATGGCCACCTCCAGAGTAGCAGCTCTGACCTCTTCCTCATCCTTGTATAGCCAACTAAGGATGTCTTTCTCTTATGATTCATTTGCTAGTGTGCCTAATTGGATAAATTTGCCATCAAACTTGGTGATGGGTTGTGTTGCTTGATGTGTCGATGCAAAAGGTTGTCCATGAGATTTTGGTGATGTTGATAATTTTGATAGACACATGGGTTCAAAAGAGTATTCTCCCATGCCTCGATCTTTGATTTTCATCTTTTGTTTGAAGTCCATGGATAAAGACTTGAGCTTTTCTTGATGATGATCTAATGTTGAGGAAGCTAGAGCTTCCTTGTTGCGTAGAACCAGGTTGTCTTGAGATGCCCCCATAGCATTGCAATGTTGAAAAGGATTATTATCGATAGATATGAAAATTTCCTATCCATTATACGAGAATTTGAAACACTGATGGTATATTGAAGGCACTGCTTGCATTTCATGTATCCAAGGATGACCCAATAGAATATTGTATGTTAAGTCTATGTCTAAGACTTGGCACATAGTGTCCCTTTGTATCGGTCCTACCTGATTAGGTAGTATCAATGTTCCTTTGGATGACCTTTCTTCATCATCATAGGCCTTGATGGTTATCTTTTTGTTTGGATCAATAGACTACTCAGAGAAGCCTAATGCATGGATAAGCTTTAAAGTAAATATATTGAGACCAGATCCTTCATCTATTAATACTCTTTTAACTCGATGTTTATAGACTAAGACTTCAATATGAAGGGGAGTGTTATGTGGATGACTGAAAGACACACTATTGTGTTCGAAAAAGGTGAGGTTATGAGGCCCTGTCATATGAGCCACCATGGATTGGAATTTATCAATGTCCAGATCTTGAGGAACATTTGTTTCAACTAGTTCTTGTTCTAAGATGTCCTTATGTTTTGTTGAGAGTTTGAGTAAGTCGAGTATGGATATTTGAGCGGGATTTCTCCGCGGTTGATTAACCAAATGATATTGAGTCTTGGGAATAGTGGTGGATGTTGATGTATGCCCTTTCAAGACGTATTTTTGAGCTCTGGTTGTCACATTGATTGATGCATGGTCTTGTTTGTCCTTGATTTTTATGACATTTATTTGGTTGTCATCTGTCGATATGTGATTGATGGTCTTGTTGTATAGGTGATTTATACAATCTCTCCCAGTATCATTTGATGATGAAGCTCCTCCCTTGTTGTAATTTGGAAGAGGATTTTTAAAGGCATCATGGTCACCGTTTGTTTTGAGACCATCAACCGTTAAATCACCTCTATCAACCATATCTTGAACATTGTTCTTAAGCCTCATGCAATCATTTGTGTGATGTCCTTTGTTTCGATGAAAATCACAAAAATGCAAGTCATTCCACCAAGGTGGTTTGACCCGGGGTTCAAAGTTATTTATGGCTGGTAAATGTGATATTTTTGTTCGCCAGGAGTTCTCTAAATGCCGATTCTAAGGTTTTCCCTAATGGTGTGTAGATGCGTCTATTTGGGAAAGTGTTGGTGTTACCTCTTTGGTTTGTATTATTCCCTTGGTTATCATTGTTTCCTTGGTTATTGTTGTTGCCTTGGGTATTGTTATCGCCTTGGGTATTGTTATTGGTGTTTGAAATTGAAGGTCCTTGATTGGTATTTTGTGGATAAGTGTTAGTACCTTGATTAACACCTTTTTGATTTTTGTTAGATTGTGGATTACTTGATAAAGTTAATGCTGGTTGTTTTGATTTCATATCATTAGCATCAGCTCCTCCATCATTAACAACATTTTTGTTTCTTATCCAAAATCTAGATTTGTCTAAAGTGTTGTTGTTGTTTTGATTGTTAAAGGAGTGAGTGTTGGATGAGTTAGTTCCTTCCTCAAAGAACTTCAATGTTCCTTTCTTGATGCAGGCTTCCTCTACTTGGATTTTGTTTTCTATCAACTTGGAAAAAGTTGGTATGCATTGGAGCTTGAGTTGATAACACATCTCACTATATAGATTTTGGATAAATATCTCCATCTTTTCCTTTTCAGGCACGTCTCGAGGATATCTTGAAACCATATGTCTCCAACGCTGAAGAAACACCATGAATGTTTCATTGTTTTTTTGTTTGGTGTTGCATACATCCAACATGGTGATTGCATGTTGAATATTATAAGAGTATTGTGTGATGAATTTGTTTACCAACTCATCAAATGATCTGATGGGAGGTGTAAGTTTAGACAACCACTCCATTTCTTTCCCTCCCAAACTTCTTGGGAATAGTCTAATTAAGTAAGTGTCATCGTGAGAAAACTCTAGGCTTATGGTACAAAATTTCGAAACATGATCACGGGGATCACTTTTACCATCGTATTTGTCGTACTTTGGTATATCTGAATTTTGGGGAAAAGGTATCATGTTTAATATCCTGTCAAAGGGATACAGATAGATCTCATCCAAGGAGTATCACACCGTAGTCCCTTGTTGCATGTCCTGCATTTGCCTTTGCAAAATTTGAATTTTCTGTGTAAGAGCGACCATGGGTGCATTTGTACATCGAGGGAGAGCTTCCTCCCTTTCATTAAGATTATCCTGAGTTCGGGCATGGTTGTGTTTGGGTGTGTTATTTTGTTCATGTATGATTTCTGGGTCATGCATTTCTTCTTCTCTTTGTTGGTCTTGATAGGCGTAATTTCTAGACCTTGTTCTAAAAATTATTTCGTCGACATTCCTTAAAGTTTTCGGTATCAAAATCTTCAGGAAGTGTAACTCCTTTGCTAGTTAGCATGAGTATATATTTTTCCTTGTCTGATTCAATAAGTCTTTCCATGAGCCTTTGGAATGAGGGGTTTTCTTGAAATTCTTGGAGAAGTTCCTCAGTGATCTCTATATCTCCCAGATTAGTATACTCAAAAGGGTTCGATAATCTACGGACCATACTTGACTCTGGTTGTGATTCACTTTGCTTGTTTCTTTGAGAGCGAGTGACAATGAGCATTTATTTCTATTGGGGTTCCTGGTGGTGTTTGGTGGATAGAATATGTTCCTCAATAAAAACTTTCCGTTACAAAGGGAGTTTCATCTTCTTCTTCTCTCTCAGGGGTTGGTGGTTCTGATAACTCAATGATGAGCAATAAGTACCAAACCGGTACTAAGAGGGGGGGTGAATTAGTACAATCACAAAAACTTTTCCCCGAACTGGTTTGACTGCAAACACTGCAAATTTATGACAAACAGTAACACCGGTCTGAAACAAAGTGCAACCCGTAAAGCTAAGAATGACTGAGACAAGCATTAACCGGTTAATCACTTAGCTTTCCACTCAACTTAATACTACACTTCCATTTCACCTTTATGCATGAATAGGCAATCTATCATCAGAAATAAAATAACAGCTAGCTCAGCATGGTTTACCTTCAGACACAAATCACTTAAATCATCACATGAAAAATACTACACATGACACACAAATTTTTCACGTGGAAACCCAACTGGGAAAAACCACAGTGGGGATGAATACCCACAAGCTACTTTTGAACTCTTTAGAAGTCCACTCTATTAGGAGCCTAGTCCGATTAAAGACTGTTACAACAGGTTCTGCTAGGAACCGATCCTATTAGAGATCACCCGGTTAAGGGATTGCTAAATACCCAGTTAAGGGTTAAACCCTGTTAGAGGTTACCTTGTTATAGGATTTCAAGAACTCAGTGAGTTTGAGTCACCCTGTTAAAGGATTTATAGCAAGCTGATTAAAGCTACCCAGTTAAGGGATTTTCCAACTGTTGAAGTGGTTAAAGATCAACAGGTATTACAATAATCTGATAATAGCACTCAATGCATAATGCAGATCCGCTTAAGTTCCTTCCTTCTGCATGCACACTATGTAGGAATCGATCCTCTTATCTCATCTGGTTTGGAAAGAATCACGTATCTCTGAACTTAGATACACACACACCATTTTCCAGCAACCTCAGCATGAAACACAACATCGACCTTATAGGAAACAGATAGGTCGCTTGCATAAACCCTAAACATTTAGGTTAAGCTATTTAGGTGGTTCAATCCTGGCCATTGAACACTTTGCATTTGAATACACTGGTCTTGAACAGATCTCGAGACATTCTCCATCGCTCGTTCTTCACCGCTTCGTGGAAGCTATAACCCATCATGCATTCTCCACTGTTTACAGGGACTTCACACATTCCCGAGGTAGATAGGATCAATTTCCTTCATGCAAGATCCTTTACACACACAAGGCTAACATGGCACCATGATCTAATCTTCATTACAACTCTAACTCATCACACGATGTCATCAGTTGAATCACACAGGCTTGGAATACTTCAACCAAAAACCCTTAAGCTAACACTACCAACCAGTAGTCATACCATATCAAGCCTTCATAGAAAACATTCCATATGCCTGTTCACATTTCATCATACCGATTCTCTTGGACAAACATACCACTTCACCTATTGCTCAATATACTGGTTCCTACCACTATACCGGTTCTGTTTGCCAGCTGTTTAGCTTCAATATATCTGTTCACTTCTTTGCACATATACCGGTTCACCACATTGTACTGGTTCACATTTCAGCATATTGCTGGTTCACTCTCCAACATATTGACATCAATGACAACATAATATCATCATGTCAACATACTCTACACAAATGCCAACAATCTCCCCCTTTGGCATTGATGGCAATATACAAAGATTTTTCTTTCTGCATCACATCTTCAACCCATTGTTGCGGATATCTTCTCCACTTCACATCTTCTCCCCCTTTGACAACAATGCCAAAGTAGATATTACTATCTTCACTTGTTCTTTTAAATCCAATCTTCACAAGATGGGAGTGCAAGTGTTCATACCATGCTCTAGGTGCCTGCTTCAGTCCATACAAGGCTTTATGTAGCCTACACACCATGTGACTGTCTTCTGATAGGGCAAACCCATTCTATTTCTCTATATACACCTCCTCTTCAAGAATTCCATTTAGGCATGCAGGTTTTACATCCATTTGGTATACCTTGAATCCTTTAAAAGCTGCATATGCAAGAAGCATATGAACTCCTTCCAATCTGGCTACTGGGGCAAAGGTTTCTCCATAGTCTTCTCCTTCTTCTTGAGCATATCCTTTACATACTAGTTTGGCTTTGTTCCTTACCACTGTGCCATCCTCATTTAGCTTGTTTCTAAAAACCCATTTGGTACCAATGACATTTTTATGCTCCGGTATGGGTACCAAAGACCATGTGCCATTCTTCTCTATCTAGTCAAGTTCCTCCTCCATTGCCTTGATCCAGTATTCATCTTTATGTGCCTCTTTGAATGATTTAGGCTCAAATTCAGAGATCATACAAGAATTTTCTCTAACCTTTCTTCTTGTAAGGATTCCTACATCCTTATCTCCTATGATCTGCTTTGGATCATGATTCAGTTTGACATATCGAGGAATGCTCTTGACTGATTCCTCTTGCTTTTCTTTTTCATCCTCATCTTCATCAACATCAACATCTACCGGTGTAGGAACACTATTACCGGTACTTGGCTGATTAGCAGCTGGTTCCGAGAAGGTTACTACCGGTTCATCTCTTACTTGCTTACTGCCAGTTTCCTCAGGTTTTCCAGAGTTTTCATCAGCTCTAACATTGATACTTTCAACAATTCTCTGAGTCCTATTGTTGAAACATTTGAGAGCTTTGCTCTTGGTGGAATATCCTAGGAATATTCCTTCATCACATTTTGCATTGAACTTGCTCTGATGTTCACTCCTCTTGATATAACATTTGCTACCAAACATTCTAAAGTAGCTTACCACTGGTGTCTTAACGGTCCAATACTCATAAGGAGTCTTATCCTTTCCTTTCTTGATGAGTACCCGTTTCATTGTGTATACTGTAGTGCTCACCGCTTCTCTACAAAATGTGTGAGCAACTTTTCCTTGGATTAACATAGTTCTAGTTGCTTCAACCATAGTCCGGTTGTTTCTCTTTGCTAAGCCATTGTGCCATGGAGTCCAGGGGGCAGACAGTTGCCTCTTGATGCCGTTCTCTTCACAATATTTGTTGAATTCACCGGAAGTGAACTCTCCTCCTTGATCAGTTCTAAGGCATTTGATTCTTCTACCACTTTCCTTTTCTACCAGTGCTCTGAAAGCTTTGAACTTTCCAAAAGCTTTAGACTTATCTTTCAAGAATGTGACCCACATCATTCTTGAGCAATCATCAGTCAGAATCATGAAATACATATCTCCCTGTACACTCCTAGTTTTCATAGGACCACACAAATTAGTATGCACAAGATCAAGTAAATTGTTTGTTGTGAAAGATTTACCTTTGAAAGTTGAGGAAGACATTTTCCTCGGTTGACATTCTCTGCACAAAGAATTTTTTGGTTTGCTCAGCACTGACAATCCTCTGACTGCCTTGGTCTTACTAGCCTTCATAATGTTATCAAAGTTTACATGGCAGAGTCTCCTATGCCATATCCAACTGTCATCAAATTTAGCCATAAGACATGTACTTACATTTGCATTCAGCTGAAATAAGTTACCTTTGGTCTGCATACTGGTGGCCATCAATTTACCATTCTTTCCTTTGATTTTGCACACTCCATTTTTGAATTCCAGAATGAGTCCACTATCATTCAGCTGGGAAATGCTCAATAGATTATGTCTGAGACCTTCCACCCAATACACATTGTTAGCAATGCTCTTTCCATTCAGAGAGATGGACCCTCTTCCTTTAACCATACATGGTGTATCATTACCAAAATGAACCACACCACCATCATATTCTTCCAAAGATAGAAACTTGCTTCGGTCACCAATCATATGGTGAGAACAACCACTGTCAATAATCCACTCATTGGAATTATCAAAGCGGGAGACAAGAGCCTTCTTGTCTGACACATCTTCCTTTACTGCAACAAACACAATATCTTCATTCTCTTCATCTTCTGATTCCTCATCTGTGACACCTTCATCAACTGCAACAAAATAGTTTCTCCGGTTTCCTCCTTTGAGTTTCTTGAACCTCTCCGGTTTGTCCTTGTTGTCACTATTAGGACAGTTTATAGCAATATGTCCTATTCGGTTACAAGAAAAGAATTTCAAAGGGAGCTTACCTCTGTATTTACCAGTTCCTTTAGGAAGTTTCCTGGCAAGAAGAGCTTCAAATTCCATCAGGATCTCCTCATCATTCATTTCTCTGCTTGTCTTGGTTCACCACTGGTGCTTGCTTCTTTTCCTTTTCTGGATGGTACAGCAGAAGCTTTAAAAGCTGATTCAGCCTTTTGAACACTACCATCAAAACTATTTAGCTCATAGGCTATCAACTTTGCAATGATGGAGTCTAGGGATACCTTAGTCTTGTCTATTGATCTCAACTCCTGAATAACAACAACCCTTATTGCATAGACTGGTAATAAGGATCTCAAAACTTTTCTTACCATAGTGGAATCTTCCATTTTACCACCTGCACTCTTGATATCTCCGACAACAGTTTTGATTCTTATTCCATACCGTTGAATGGTCTCACCTTCAACCATCCACATGTCTTCAAACTTCCCTCTAAGGCTTTCTTCCTTAGCTTGTTTTACATGCTCATCACCGCCATAGATACTCTCAAGAGTGTCCCATAATTCTTTGGGATTATCTTTATCCTGGACATCAATAAACTCTATGTCAGATAAGCTACTGATTAGGGCTTCCATGACTTGCCGATTCTCCTGTATTTCTCTCTTTTGATCATCGGTGAGAGTACCGGTAGGAATAACAAAAGCATTCTCAACATAGCTCTAGTGTTGAGCACCCATGCTTCTGATGTAAATCTTCATTCTGTCCTTCCATATTTTGAAGTTATCTCTGTTGAACTTTAGACCTTCCCTCTTCATCATTAGAATAGGATCTTTCCCTCAAGCGGTTAAGCTTACAACACAAAGGACCTGGAGGATGCTCTGATACCAATTGATAACTCAATGATGAACAATAAGTACCAAACCAGTACTGAGAGGGGGGGAGGGGGTGAATTAGTATAGTCACAAAAACTTTTCCCCGAACTGGTTTGACTGCAAACACTACAAATGTCTGATAGACAGTAACACTAGTCTGAAACAGAGTGCAACCGGTAAAGCTAAGAATGACTGAGACAAGCATTAACCAGTTAATCACTTAGCTTTCCACTCAACTTAATACTACACTTCCATTTCACTTTTATGCATGAATAGGCAATCTATCATCAGAAATAAAATAACAGCTAGCTTAGCATGATTTACCTTCAAACACAAATCACTTAAATAATCACATGAAAAATACTACACATGACACATAGATTTTTCACGTGGAAACCCAATTGGGAAAAACCATGGTGGGGATGAATACCCACAAGCTACTTTTGAACTCTTTAGAAGTCTGCTCTGTTAGGAGCCTAGTCCGGTTAAAGACTGTTACAACAGGTTCTGCTAGGAATTGATCCTATTAGAGATCACTCAGTTAAGGGATGGCTAAATACCTGGTTAAGGGTTAAACCTTGTTAGAGGTTACCTTGTTAGAGGATTTCAAGAACTCAATGAGTTTGAGTCACCCTGTTAAAGGATTTATAGCAAGTTGATTAAAGCTACCCAGTTAAGGGATTTTCCAACTGTTGAAGTGGTTAAAGATCAACAGGTATTACAATGATATGATAATAGCACTCAATGCCTAATGCAGATCCGCTTAAGTTCCTTCCTTCTGCACACACACTATGCAGGAATCAATGCTCTTATCTCATTTGCTCTGACAAGAATCACGTATCTCTGCACTTAGATACACACATACCATTTGCCAGCAACCTCAGCATGAAACACAACATCGACCTTATAGGAAACAGATAGGTCGGTAGCATAAACCCTAAACCCTAAACATTTAGGTTAAGCTATTTAGGCGGTTCAATCCTGGCCATTGAACACTTTGCATTTGAATACACCGGTTTTGAACAGATCTCGAGACATTCTCCATCGCTCGTTCTTCACCGCTTCATGGAAGTGATAACCCATCATGTGTTCTCCACTGTTTATAGGGACTTTGCACATTCCCAAGGTAGATAGGATCAATTTCCTTCATGCAAGATCCTTTACGCACACAAGGCTGACATGGCACCATGATCTGATCTTCATTACAATTCTAACTCATCACACGATGTCATCAGTTGAATCACACAGGCTTGGAATACTTCAACCAAAAACCCTTAAGCTAACACTACCAACCGGTAGTCATACCATATTAAGCCTTCATAGAAAACATTCCATATGCTATTTCACATTTCATCATACCGGTTCTCTTGGACTAAACATACCACTTCACCTATTGCTCAATATACCGGTTCCTACCACTATACCAGTTCTCTTTGCCAGCTGTTTAGCTTCAATATACCTATTCACTTCTTTGCACATATACCGGTTCACCACATTGTACTGGTTCACATTTCAGCATATTGCCGGTTCACTCTCCAACATATTGACATCAATGACAACATAATATCATCATGTCAACATACTCTGCACAAATGCCAACAGGTTCAGGTCGAGCTTCGATATAAGTGATACAAAATTGTGGAATAAAGCGGGGTTGATTCTTCCTCCACGATTTAAGCGTTGGTTGAATGCCGCTTTTCGAATATAAGCTCTACTTCTTAAAGGTTCTGTGTCAAACTCGTTTGATTTTCCTTGAATATACAATCACATGTGACACAAGAATGCACGATGTGATTTAAAAAGTTGGTGATTGATATAGAGAAACTTATTCCTTTTTGCAAGTGTCTTAGAACTAGGTTGTCTCTTCTTCAACTTAGTTTGGTGATGATGACTTGTTCTTCTCAAAATAAGAGGAGTGGTCATACATAAATGATCAGTGGTTTCCGTTGATGTTGGATTGTGATACTTTGTTTGAAAAACTCAAGCTTACTTCATCAAGTAGAGGTTTAGTTAGATTCGCCCCCACGACAAAGTGTGTCAAATGATATGGATAAAGTCTCCCGATATGGAAAATTGATTTGACAACTTAAGGATTAAACTTGGTATGTTGTTTGTGATAGGATCCGTTAGATGGTGAAACTTTGATCAATGTGATGGCATTGCCTGATTTTGGCTAGCTAAAGTCTTATCTCGAGCTAGTTTAAGATTCAAAAAATTTGTTCTAAGGATGCTTGTTTGATTTTGGAATTGTTTTCTCTGATAATCTGGTTCGTATTTTGACTCTTGATTTTGATAGAGGACCAAAAATGTTACTCACAACTGGTGATAAAATTTTCCCGAAACGCTTGTGTTGCTCTCTGTTTTTCTTGATTTTGAATATGCGCTAAGACAGAGACAGGATGCACTAACAAATGACCTAGATGCACCATAGAAAGTTCTCTATGCGCTAAGTTGCCTCTTCTACATGCTGACTGAGGTTGTTTGAAATTGTTTTGACTAGAAATGTTACGCGCTAATATGTCCCTAAAAAGTGCTAATGTTTGGGCTAAAAGCGCTAAGATATGCCTCTTATGCGCTAAGCTGGTATCGCAAAGTGCCACTGTAAGTTTACTGAATCTGAAACTGGTTATGCGCTAAATTTTGGTGCAGATGCGCTACAGAATGGTTGATACATGCTAAGAAGTTGCTCCTATGCGCTAAGCTGCCCTAATTTTTTGTTTTCTGCCATTTTGGGATTTTAACACTTGTGATTTTGATGGATGATTTTTGAAAAAATAAATGGCAAACACGACACACAAAATAGATAACAAATTTTGCCTATGCTAGACAAATAGTGTATGTTTTATGAGGATGTGTTAAAATCCCCGATGTTTTCATAGGTTTAGATACCAAGTAAGATAAATCATATAGACTCTTTATTCAAGGGTCATTAATAATATCATAGTCCACTAGTCTCGATACTCCATTATCTCAAAGAACCTTGTCACCCCCTAGGGGGCGCCCATTTTTTTGCCTTTTGCTAGAAATTAACTCAAAGTGAATTTCTTCACAATTGAGTAGTTATCTTAGGAGATATATGGTGAGTGATCTTGGGGGTGGATTCTTCCCCACTGTTGCACTATGATATTGAAGATGTTTGGATACTGACTCAGCTCAAAGTTTCTAGTGCTAAGGTTCGTAATTAGGCTTTCGTTCAATCTTCAGTGATAAAATCCCCCAAGAGGCTTCCCAACCTTTAGAACAAAGGCTCTACGTATCTTTGAGATACTGGGGGAAAGCTAATTGCTGAGCAAAACTGTTGAAGGGGACTTTCGTCAGCCTCCACTTTTGATTATAGTGGGTTGGAACACTTGGCGATAAAGTCGTTTCCCACTTAGGTCGTTCCCCTCTCACCGACCATTTAAATGGCGCTCTAAGAGAAACTCGGGAGGGCAGGCTTGCTAAAGGTTTTAAATGGTTAAAATGAAGAAAACATAAGAGTGGTTTGGCTTTTTGATCATCGAATTTAGGGGAGAGCATATACCTTCCATTTTCGAGACAAAGCACACAAATTCTTTTTATCCTTCAAATCAGTGATTTTCTAACTTCTACTTGGAGATTTTGCTCCAAAAAACATGGTGTTCTTTTTACCCCTTTATAGCAATGATTTTCTATTTAAGTAAAAGAAATCCTGGTCAACAAAGGAAATTTCGATTTTGGTCAACAAAGTAAAGGCGATAAATAAAAAATTTCCTTTTGCCTTGCACAAAATAAATATGAGGTTCTTTTTATCCTTTGCAAAAATGAAAATGGATCCTTTTATGCACCAAAGGAAGGTGAAGTTCTTTATACCTTTGCAAAAAAAGAAAATTGTTTGTTCTTTTCAGAGCCCAAATGAAGTGTTTTTCCTAACTTGTAGGAATGAAAGATTTTGCTATGTTGTTATTTTTAATCCTTTAATGAAGTTCCTTTTAAGCCCAAAGGAAAATGTAGTTGATTTTAAACCCAAAAAGACAAGTTAGATTCTTTCCAAATTTATAGAAAAGTGAATTCTTTTTACTTTAACTCGAAAGTCAAAAGAGCTAAAATTTCTTTCTTAACTTAATCTAAACCTACAAGAAAATAGTTAGCTACCTGCAAGCAGAAAGTTAGTAAAACCAGAATCTGATATGGGCTTACACAAGACTAAAATTATTTTCCCTTGGTTACAGTTCTGTGTTTTTCCCTGTTAGAGTTATGCGCTAGACTGCATCACAGATGTGCTACATAAAAGTGTAGATGTGTTACAGAAAGATTCCTATGCGCTAAGCTGATTACCTAGTGCGCTACTCTGTTTACCAAATGTGCTATGATGATACAGAATAAAGCCAGAACTATTAGGCGCTAACAAAAAGCCTAAATATGCTAAGGAATGAGTCTTACGCACTAAACAGTATACCAGAAGCGCTACTAAAAGGATTCTATGTGCTAAAGAAAGGGTCCAACGTGCTAACTCAGCTTTGCCGCATGCTTGCAATATTGCTCCTACATCAAAAACGATAAGATTAATGGGGTCGAGCCCCACGGTGGGCGCCAAAAATGTGTGCGGGAAAAGTGGCTAGCAAAAACACAAAATTTGGTTTCAAAAAGATCCACACACCAATGAGACTCTTGGTGCAAGTTATGGAGCTATATTGGATAGCTCAACTTCCCAAGGGGTGTTCCATTGTTCTCTATCTCACAGGATCCCTCAAGTTAATGCCTTTGCTCTCAGATCACTGAGCAAAGTGACTTGGGAATGACAACTCCAAGAATGAGTGATATTTGATTAATTTAACATGAATGCATTCCTATTTATATATGATATTGAATCTATGATGATTTAAACTAGCATGAATATGATGTTATGATAAAGATTAGTAATCCTATCCTAACAATATATACTAGTCTAACATGGATATGCTATGATATTGAAAATTACTTTTAAAATGCTATTAAGATGATTTTATCAAAGAGAGCTAAATGCTTAGCAAAATGACTATAGATTAGATGCATGAAACTTGGATCCCTCAAAATGAGAGAATGAGAGCTCTATTTATAAGAAAAATAGGGCAATGGATGGTCGAGATTGGATAATCTTAACAAGGGCCAGGATTGAAAGTTATCAATCCATGTTTACAATTCTCACCAATGAAATGGTGACAATTGTCAACAAGAGGTTGCTTGAGAGGAGATGTAAGAAGCATTAAATGCTTGAGAAGACATGATGGATACCCTAGGAGGTAAGGGTTAAGGTTAGGTTAGGGTTATCCATAGGATAAAGCTTTTATCCAAGGGGTAAACTCTTGTGAAAGGGTTAATAGGATAACCAAGGTTAAAGCCATGAATGCTTGATAAGACCCTTGGGTTAGATGGGGGTTGAGTTAGAGAGAAAGTCTCTAATCATGCAAGAAGGTTGAGTTAACCATTAATGGTTATGAAGACTTTGAAGGTTAACTTGTTGAAGACACAAAGCCTTTAATGGTTATTGAAGACTTTGAGGGTTTGAGAAGTGACTTCCCTTTGCTTAGGGATGTGACAATATTTAGGAGATGGATTAGGCTAAATTGGAAGTGATTAGAAGAATCTAGAAGGGTTTTAGGGAGGCAAGTGAGAGATGTAGGAAAATGCAAGTGGATGGAGGGGAATTTTAATTAAAATAAATTACTTTATTTCAACTAAAATAGATGCAACTTGCATAAGTACAAGTGGGGGATTTAAATAAATAAATTAGATTTATCTATTTGCAATGAACAATTTAATTAAATGTAAATTTAATTAAAAGGGGAGAAAGGGAAATTAATTAAATAAAGTGATTTATTTAATCAAAGGTTAGAAAAAGGCTTAGGTGAACTTGATTAAATAAATTAAGTAATTTATTTAATCAAATAGATGAATGTAAAGAATTTAATTAAATAGAATTTAATTAAATAGAGGAATGAGGTTAAAATGAATATTAAATATTCATTTAGGAAAGTGGTTATTTTTATACGTCTACAGTTTCAATCCTTAACAATCATTAGTTTGATGTCCTTTACTTTGATGATAATCACAATAATGATCGTCATTCCCCCATGCAGGTTTAACTTTTGGTTCAAAATCTCTCACTTCTGGTAATGTAATCAATTTATTTTGCAAGGAGTTTTTTTAATGTTGATTCGAGGGGTTGTCTAATAGGTGTGAATTTTCTGTGAAAAGTAGTGAAAGGTGGTTTAGGTTTACTATTATTTTGATTAAACACAACTGTGTGACTTGATAGATTGAATATGGGTTGCTTTGGTTTTAAAGTATTATCATCCACTATTCCATCATTGACAATGTTTCTATTCATGTTCCAAAACTTAGGTTTGTCATTACTGTTGTTAGTATTGTTGGAAGAATTAGCTCCTTTATAAAGTTTTAACACTCCTTTCTTGACCAAAGCTTCTTCAATCTTAATTCCATTTTCAACCATCTTGTCAAAACTCAGTGGACATTGCAATTTTAACGCATAACTCATTGCATCATTTAGGTTGTCAATGAAAATGCCCATCTTTTCATTATCAGGCACAGGATGGGGATATCTTGCAAACAATCATCTCCACCTTTGTTAAAATGTAATGAATGGTTCTCCATTTTTCTATTTTGTGTTTCACAGGTCTAGCATGGTTATCTCATGTTGAATGTTATATGAGTATTGAGATACAAACTTATCCACCAACTCTTCAAAAGTTCTAATGCCAAGTGGGAGTTTAGAGAACCACTCCATGGCTTGTCCACTTAAACTCTTTGGGAATAGCTTCATTAGATAAGTGTCTTCATGTGCAAACTCCATGATCATTGTGAAAAATTACCTCACATGGTCTTGCAGGCCAGTTCTACCATTATATTTGTCATATTTAGGGATTTCACAATTTGGAGGAAATGGTATCATGTTTATATTTCTGTCAAATAGATAAGGGCAGATATCTTGCAGTGAGTACCTCTTTGTAGTTCCTCTTTGCATATCTTGAATTTGTGTTTGAAGTGCTTGTATTTGTTGAGTGAGAGTCAAAAGAGAATTATCTGCATTGTTCCTTGTTTCATTGTCTGTTATTTTGAATTCTCTCATTATGAGTATCATTAGTATCATTTCGAGTTTCACTTGTTCTTTCACTTTGTTTCAATAGTGTGACATCAAAGTCATGAGGCAGATTGACACCTTGATGTGCCAACATAAGGAAATACTTTTCTTTGTTCATTTCCAAGACTTTTTACATGAATTTACCAAATTTTAGATCTTTTTGCGCTTCTTTGATATTTTCTCTCGTTATTTTCTCATCATCATTATCTTGATTGCAGTATCTATAGAAAGGATTTTCCTCAGCCATGGTAGATTTTTGTTTTTGTTTCTACTATTTTAATTTCTTCCTTTGATTTCTGGTCAAAATTGACATACAAGTGATTTGAGATGTTTCAGCTTCAATCTTTATTTGGAGTGCAAGTTTAGTGTGATATAACCCAGTCAAATAGGAAAGGTCCTATTGATAAGATTAGATTAGTTTGATTTGAACAATCTTTGCTTCATGATAAAGGATGATATATCCTGATAAAGAATTTGAGTTGAAAAATCAGTGGTTGGAGATATTAACTATGCACTTATGATATTTGATCTTAGCTTTGTTAAAAATATTTCACTTGTAATACTGTTCTTCCCTATTTTGAATCAATCTAACAGTGATGAGGAAGTAATCTGGTCCGAAATGGGTATCTAAATCTGTGATTATCTTGCTGGAAAAAGTCTTATTCTGTGCTCTATCTAAGGTATTAAATTATCAATGCGCTAAAATGGAGTCTTGAAATGCTAAATTGTTCTACCAAAGCACTATTTTGGACCATTGATGCACTATGCTGCCCCTGCTATGCGCTAATATGAACCATTGGTGTGCTAATTTGGGTTTTATGTTCTGTTTCAATGATGTGTTATGATGTTGCAGTGATGTGCTAATCTGATCCTTTGATGCGCTAGTCTGGACTATTAGTGCACTAGACTATGGTATTAATACGTTATTATGAAACAGTCGAACACTAATTTATGGAGTCTATGTGCTAAAGTTTGATTTGAATACGCTATTGTTTAGGCTGAATATGATGTTCTAAGGTATCAATACGCTAAAACGTGGTTTGGATACACTAATTTTCAATTTCAATACATTGTTCTGCGGTAGCAATATGCTAAAATATGGTTTGAATATGCTAGTGTTTAATTTTGATGCGCTAATCTATACCAGTGAAGTGCTAAATTGTTTTGTCTTGTTCAGTGTGAAGCATTTTGACAGTTTGAAGTTTAATTTTGATTGGTTTTGGGGTTGTTTCAATGGATGATATTTCTGATCAATGATTTTGGAAACATAGAAGACAATGTTCAAGCAGTTGTCTTTGTTCTAAATTCTGGACACCAAGTGTATGTTCGAGGCTCAAATAAAGCCCAAGATTTACACAGGTTTGCACAAAGAAAACACTTCAAGTAGTTCTATCATAAGGAGTCAGATACAATGTGATAACTCAGCGCACAATCTGGAATCTCTGTAGGGCAAGTGTAAACACCCTAAAGGGGGATGCCCACTTTTGTCGTTGTCAAGAGGTGGCAGATAGGAGCCTCCAAGATTGGAAGGATAACCCAATCATCCTCTCCCTAGAAGACTACAATTGGTCTATACCACGGGAGCTTCACTGGCTAGGCAATATTATATCACCTGCATTCATATTGGAGGGTTTAATATTGCCTATAGGCAAAAATAGGGGGGTTTTTAATTCAGACTATGAAAAAATATAATATCTGATGAAAATAGGGGGCTTTTTTTAAGGTTGTGTATTGGGAGGGGGTGACTAAAAAGGAGTTTAGGGCAATATTTTTTGAAAATAGGGGGATTCTTTAGTATGCACGTGATATAACCCGGGTTCACGAAGTGAAGCCCCCGTGGTTTATACAAAGCCGATGATTTTTGTGTCTCCTCCAAGGAGCCAAATGGTGAGTGCCTTGGCAGGAAAACTTGCTATCCCCTTGCACTGAAACTATCACACCGAGGCTTATAACGGTGGCTTCTACTCTAACGGTACTAGTAAGGGCATTCGCTCGGTGCGTCAGAGTATAAACTCAATTAAGAGGTCTCTCAACCTTGAAAACCAAGGTTTGATATACCTGGAGGTATGGAGGAGAGCTATTCCCAAGCACTATCATTGACCTTGATTTTCATCGAAATCACTTTTATTTTATAATGGGTTAGATGAACATGGCGTTAGTCGTTCCCACTTGGGTCGTTCCCCTCTCACCTGGACTTATGGTCTACTCGGGAGGGCAGGCTCGCTAAATTTATTGAACTACTTGAAAAGAAAGATTTGATGGGTTTGGTCTTCTGATCACCCAATGAAGGGGAGAGAATACTCACCTACCATCTTAGACACATAAGACATGTTGTTTATTGATCCCCTAATTTTACTATGTGCCTAAATTAAATAAAGAAATGCAATACTCCAATGGCTGCAAGCAACATTAGTAGTCTCAATTAAAAGTCTTTGACTGTGTAAAGGTTTTTCAATCTTAGTCTCTAGCAGCGTAAAAGTACCTCCAAAACAAAAAGGTGAAAATTAGTTTATGGAAATTTGAATTTTGCAAGCAAAATTGAAAATGCTACATAAACTCATCCAAGCGCTATTCTGGGCTACCAAAACGCTATTCTATGTAAGAAAAATGCTACTCTATGAAACAAAAATGCTAATTTATGAAATAAAAGTGACAATCTGAAGAATCAAAGCACTAATCTAAAAGATCAAAACGCTAATCTACCATAGCCAAGCACTAATGTATGACACCAGAACGCTAATCTGGAAAACCAAAATGCTAGTTTTTGGAGTCAAAACACTAATCTGGATGACATATACGTTGAAATAGAAACTCAATACGCTAATCTAAGTTGCCAAAACACCAGACTAGGTCTCCGGAGGCACCTGCCAAGAAAATCTTGCAGAAAAAGATATTAAACTTTTTGGGGCTGGGCCCCACGGTGGGTGCCAGAAATAATGTAGTGTAAAATTTTGTGTATTAATCTACTTAATAATAATTTACACAACATTCAATGAAACATTGCATGAAGAGTAAAACAAAACAAATTAAGCAACTCCCTCAAATCGTCCCATTGTTCTCTATCCTCACGGACCTTGCTGGTTTATGGGTTGGCTCTCAAATGCATGATCACAAGATGACTATGTGAGAAACGAGAGTAAAATGATGCAATTCTAAAGTCTATATGATGATATGCAATTCTAAAATATCATGCTAAACTATGCTAAAATGCCATTATCAAGAAGCTAAATGATCTAATTGGCATGCTGCACTATGATGCAAAAGCTATGAAAATGCTGTAAATGATACTAAGATGGCTGAAATTGCTAATATCATGAGATTACTAGGATTGCTAAGGGTCCTCTCATGGTAGAAAAGAGGGATATTTATAGATTTTCCAAGGCCAAGGTTGAGGTGGCATGAATCAACGGTGAAGATTTGATTTGGAAAAATCAACGGTCGAAAATGAAGAAGTTAGGAAGGAAGTTGAATGATAGGACACTTGTCATCCCTAGAGGGACAAGTGTTAATAAATCTCTATCATATCCCAACAAGAAGGCAAGTGGCAAGGATATGAAGGACATGTGGCAAAGGTGCCATGTGTCCTCAAGAAAGGATGATCAACCCACAAGAGGTTAGAATGAGGAGGGTGGAGAAGATAGGGTTAGTTAAACCCATGGTTAGATTAGTGGGGTAGGGGTTAGAAAGAGGTTAGGTTAGGAGGTGGTTAAAGGTTGGGACTTACATGTCCAAATTTGAATTAAAAATTCAAATTTAACGATGAGGAATAATTAAATAAACAAATTAATATAACTTGCCTATTTAATTAGGAAAATAGAAGAAATGAATTAAGGTGGGAGGAATTAGAAATAATGAACTATATAAATAAATTATTAAATTCATTTATATAGTAGAGGAATAAAAGATCTTAATTAATTAAATAACTTCGTATATAATCAATTATCACCAGACCAATTTTTAGTGTATACAGTCACTAAAAGCACTCCCCATTCCCATGAGTTACCAACACTATCTAATTTATTAAATGAGGGAAACAATAGTAAATCTAATTTTAATTATAGTGATGATAATTATGTACATATAAAATGGGTATGACCCCACAATGCAACAGTTTGCGAGCCTCCTACATGGGAGGTCTTGGGTTCAAGTCTACTCGAGCCCCATGTGTCCCACACATAGGAAATGGAGAGATAAGGTGATGTCTAGCCGTGGAAGATATGACAACACAAGGAGATATAAGGATGTTAATGCCCCAAAAAATTGGGAATGAGTCCCCTAAAAAATGTGGTTTCATTGCTCTAGTAAAAAGTGATCTGACTTCGGCCCATTACCAAACAAAAAAAATTATGTACATATAAAGCCAAAAATATTTAGATAGCTCACTAGATTGGAGGATCCTCCACGTATCATATTGGAACAACTTTTCCAACAAAAACTCATTGTTTTGTCTCTTATTAAAATAATAGATATGTGAAGTGTTGGACCACTACTTAAAGCTAAATATTTATATTGTTATGACCACATACAAATGTATTGCACTCAAATATAAATTAATTCAATATCTAGCTAAAAGGAATATACATGGTGAGTATATTCATGATTATGTGCATACATCTTTATTACCTCCAAATGGTGAGCTTATCAAATAGAAATGAATGGTAATGGTTCTTCTAATTTTAGGGATGATGTATCTTGGTCTTGATGACAATAGTGCACCATATGTAAATATTATACATAAGGCTATCAAACAAAATGAACATAAAGGTAAAGAACAAATCATCTAAGTTGATTATTTCAAACAATATATTACACTTGGCACATTTATATATAACACTTTTTTCACCATAAACACTTCACAATCACAAATAGTCCTCTATACATGGGAACATGGATTTATGTCACATCACTCAAGCATACTAAGATGGACGCACAATATGGTGATGATTTCACTGGTTATTCTCTTCATCTATATTTTTATGCTATGTTCATTTCTATGCTTTTCACCTGAAGTAGTAACTTAGGGGTTAATGTTGTTTGTATTTGCAAGGTGCATGAAGTAGTAACTTAGGGGTTAATGTTGTTTGTATTTGCAAGGTGCATGTGTTCATGATCAATCGAATTGGGGATAAAATTAGGGCCTTCTCATCTTTCATTGTCAATTATCACATATAGATAAATATATCATGTATGAAAAACCTTAGGATTGATTGTTGGTTTGTCAAAATCTGAGTAGTTAAAATTTGTGGTTAAATTGTCTTAAGACACGTTTTTTGAGGTGAGTTATAGAGGTAACTAAAAACCATAAAATCGCCTATCAATTTGTCAAAATCAGAGTTCAGGGAATTCTTTGCAAAAAAATTCAAAAAGTTTCCATTTTTGGAAAGTTTCTATTTTTGGAAACTTGCTATTTTCAAAAAGTTATTTTTAGAAAAATTTCCATTGTTGGGAACTCTTCAAGCCTTCCAAACCATAAAAAGTAGTAGTAGTTTTTTTTGCCCATAAGTTAGTCGTATGAGATTGAAATCGAAAAAACAATATATTGTTAGAAAGATGGTTCCAACACTAATCTATTCATGGTCATAGTTTTGTTAGATTTTTCTCCATGTATCTGCCACAAGCTTCCAAAGTTAGCCTTCTATTTTATGTGTTTGGGGCCATATCTTGTGCAATCGAACTCTATTTTTGACTTCCGCATATTGTCGGAAATATATCAGTCTTATATTTAGATACACTGTTAATTTTTCTAGTTTTGGATATCATTTTGTGAAGTGCATATCTCTCACATCTATATGATTTTTTCCTAATTTTTTGAATGGTTTTTAAATAATATATTAAGACATATTGTAAAAAAAATAGAGAAATTGGAGTCAAATGAAGCAATTTATTATAGAATTAGGGTTTTATTGGGAAGCACATAACTCTTATATTTGGATGATATTTTTTTTGATTATAAAAATATTTTCCAATAATATGTAGCGTGGGTCTACAATAAAAATATTAAAGAAAATGCAGCCAAATTAAGTGATTTATCATAGAATCATGGTTTCTACCATATCATTTGGGAAGAACATATCTCTCATATCTAAGCAAATTTTTTCCTTATTTTTAAAGGTTTCTCAAAAATGTATTGAAGCATCTAAATTTTAGAGGAATTGGAGTAGAAATAAATGAATTATTATAGGATTTAGTTTTCTAAAAAAATTATCTTAAGGTGAAAAATAAGCTAATTTTATGAATAATTATCTAGGTATTTGTGGTCTAGACATTGATACATTATAAGAAAAATTTCTAATTATTTAGAATTTAATTATTTGATTTATTGTAAAATTATTTTTCTAGAACTTATTCACGACCAAAAATAACAAGAAATAACGAATAAGAATAACAATAACAAATAGCAACAAAAGAAGAAGAGAAAGAAAAAGCTAGCATTAAGGACAATGCCTTTGTATAGAGGATGGGAATGCTATTTCCCTAATCGTATAGTGCTTATTGGGTTATGATAGTTTGCTTATGCCTACATTAACTCTTAATTTGAAATGTTCTATTTTTTCAACCCAAACATTCAAAGAGGATATGATTTAATTAATTAGATTAAATTGTCTAAATTAATATTTTTTAGGCAACTTGTATTTAATTAATTATGCTATTAAGTTGAATATTTCATTTTTATAAAGTGACTTTACTCGGCGCCAAAAAGTAAAATAATATTAGGTCACTTATATGGAGCTAAAATAATTATTTAATTAAAAAGTGATTTTAAAATTTAATTTTCAAAAGTTCCACAAGTTATTTTAAAAGGTCGAGGAGAATCATTTGGGCATTTTGGATAATATACATTTTGAAAACCCTAATTGAAGAGATTAAACAATTTGTTTAATCCTCAATCCTAGGATGAAAACCCTAAGGTGAATATTGGTTTCCTTAACAAAAACACACCTAGCCAAGTTTGGATGGATTCATAAATAATTGTTATAGTTGAAAATATTGTTTGGAGATTACAAAGATTTATCAATAAGGTTTATAGAGTAAACAAATATTCAACACTAGTGAGTCCTCAAGGTATGTATACTTTAATTCAAAACAGTTATGAGATTCAAAAACTATATGCACAAGAATTATCTATAAATACAAGAGAGATTCATGGAGATTATGATGCCCTAAATCACTTGGTGTAGCACCATAAGGTATTCCTAGCTTCAAACACGTATATGTTATATATTTTTGGAGGGCACATATAGAAATACACTTAGTGTGGTGTGGGATTATTCAAACATAATTGCTATCTACGAGGGTTTAGAAATTTAGAAAAAGGTAATTTAGAGGAAATCAAACACCCTTAGGATTGGAAAAATATGTACAACCCAACTTGAAGGATATTTGAAAGTTAAATAAAAGGTATCATAATCCTTTTGAAAGAATCCACATACCTTAGAACTCTTATCAAATACCTCTGGTAATCTTTTATTGATGTCCAACTGATTAAAAATTGTAGTGCTCCACTTACATGAGTCACGCTCGTATTCAAGAGAGGTTGAATGGGGTTAAGAGCACCTTATTTAGCGTAACATGGGATGTATGTCACAAGGGAATGACTATTCAAAGGAAGTTAAATCTATTAAAAGGTATCAATTACTTGTGGAAGATGGCTAACAGCCTATGTATCCCCATAATAGCCTTTGTAGGCTATAAATGCTATTCACAACACTACAAAAGGAATTTAAGCTTTAACAAATTCTAAAGAGAGGTATTGGAAGTTACATGAGACCCTTTAAACGAGTTGCCATTTCTTAGGGGGTTTATATATCTTAAAATTTTTTCATACCATATGTGAAGAAATTGTACCACCAATAGAGGTGTTGTACAACTACAAAAGGGATTTGAAGTATTAAAGGGATGTTGATTGGATTCTACAACATAGACATTTCATCATCTCTATTTAGAATTTTAGGAGATTAGGTAAATAGGACAAAAGCAGTTCAATATCAATGATAATCTTGCTAGAAAATCTAGTGTATCATCCAAATAATTTATTAGTTTTGTTCTTAGCCTTGCAACAAAATTTGATCCACTATACTAATGTAGGAGCATCTAGGTGCATGAGTAATCTTGCACAACCAAAAAGAAATGATTTATTTATTGAATTGATTTTGTTGTGCTTTGATTTTTTGGTCTTGTAGATGGGATTTTCCTTCAAATATTTTCTCTCCTTCAACTCTTTGTAACATTATTAAATTTGGAAGTTTGCTTTGCTAAGTTAAAGATTGATAGTAAAGTTGAATATTTTGTATTTTTCTCCATATTGTAAGAAGACAAAAACCCCATGACAAGGCATGAAAGGGAAATTCAATGCATTTTTTGGAGCCTTTGAAATTTGAATTTATTTTCCTATTTTGAGCATGGATAGCCCTAGACACTTGGTAATGGATAGTATGAATATATTGCAGAATCGAGTGAGTGGTGCGAGGTATATTGATGGTGGTATTTGTATGGAGGTTGAATTGGGAAGATTCGCACACCCAAGAAGGGGAAAATCAAAAAGAAACTTGCTGATATTGGTGGAGAAAGTGAGGTGCCTAGATTGGAGAAGGTTTTGATATGCTAGAAGTAGTACAATAGAGAGAAAAATAAGAGTAGAAGGTAAGAGCTATTACCTGGGTGCCAGAAGGAGGATATCTAAAGAAAATGAAATGAAATTTCATATGCTTATATTTGGTTATGGTGTTCTTTGTTCATATTTGCTAGTGTTCAAAGTTATAAAAGTTGCATAGTTAAAGAAGAGAACGACTTGACAATTGCCCCTAAAGCTTGTTGAATGTAACAAACTGTTGAGTGCATTTTATTATCAATAAAAATTATCTTGTGTGTTATTTACTTTACATGAATTTTGTTTTAGTCTTTAAAAATTTGCATTTTAAAATATGGGAATTCATGATCTCTATTTCAATAATATAATCCTTCTTGGATTTTCAATTGTTGATATGCATCAAATGGTAGCAGAGCAAGTTGGTCACTGGCATGGCGAGAAGTATGCTTGAAGATGAAGGTATGAGAGAGTTGAGAAAGAGAGATTTGTGGGTGTGTTTGTTTGTTGTAGGCATAAGAGAGGGTTTGTTGTTGTAGTAACGAGAAAGGATTTGTAACTACTATCCTTGAGCAGAGATAAAGGTGGGTAGAAGGTGTACAACTTCCTCTACTAAGAGAGAGTGGGTAAAGGGGATTTTGAGAGGTGCATCTTCTAGATTATTTGTTGGGTAGAGGGTAGTGTGATGTGGTATTTTTTGCAAGGAGTACCTTTAAATACAGGAGGGTTGATACCTTGAAATAAGAGAGGTGGTTGCAAGGACATGTAACTGCAAAGAAACTTGTGAGTCTTTGCAGATGTCTTCAAATAAGAAGACAAGATGAGTCATTAGAAGATCCGCAAGAATTTTACCTTTGAAAGAATGGAGAAAAAAGAGGTTTACAAAATTTCTTATTGAAGAATTAAAGAAGTTTGAGGCCAGATTGGATGTGATAGAGATGAAGCAGAAAACATAATTAAGCATGAGCAAAGATTACGTGAAAAGGGTATGGTGACTAATGAAAGGTGTAAAATTGATGCTTTTCTCATATGACTGGTATTGGGCTGATTGGGGTATAGCTAAGAGCGAAGTTTGTGTGTTATTGGTTGGCTCCTCAACATCTTCCACCGTTCAGAATGACTACATTTCGATCCCTAGTGTCATGTGCAATTTCAATACTCGAGGGCTAACAGGGCTATTGAAGGAGGTATTCACGATTTTTGGGGATGTGGAGGAAGGGGTGTGTAGAATATCATAGGGGAGAAGGTGCTGGTATAGGCCATGTGCATAATAAAGAGTTATTGGAGCACTTCGTGTATAATATTCAGCGAACCACTGATGACAAAGTCCTAACAGTGATGGCTATCAGGCATTTGGTGCATCACTAGCTGAGAGGGAAAGTTGAATCGGCCCTCAACCATTGGATGGTAGGAAACATGAAATTATTGGGAGCATGCAAGTGGGACTGGTCCAGAACCGTTTGGACACATATGCTTATCTGATTCGTGCAAATAAATATGTATTGACTCCTGCATGGATCGAACGCCTTCAGGAAATGGTGGAGGCCATTTGGTTTTTGTTGCACACTCTTTGTACATGATTTTGTTTTAATGAAAAGGGCGCTACCCCCATGGTAGCAGTTTGTCAAATATATATATCATGAAATAAAGATATCAAGAGATATCAAGAGGGTAGTGAGAAGAAAGCTGAAAAGATGCATTATTACAATCTTATGATGTGGAGGTTATGGAAGAAATAATGGAGAAAGAAAGAGGAAAAAAGGGACACAATTTATTTGAAGGAGAACTTAAAGAGGAAATGGAGATGTAAGAGGATGAATCCCATGTTTTATGTGCTAACATTTCTTTGAATGTGGGTAGAATAAAGGATGTAGCAGAGCTAAGGGATAAAGTAGAAGATTGTGAAAGAAAGAGTTTGCAGCTATAGAATGTCTTTTTGAGGGCATTACACAGAAGGAAGGGATTGAGGACGCAAAACTTTTACAAGAAAAATTTAATGAAGAAAAGGTTGGGGCAACAATAGACAAACAAGAGGATACCTAGGTAATAGGTCATTTTTTCTAAAATACATGAGAGTGAATTTAGTGTTAAGTTATTTGAAAGGGGTGGAATTACATTGGTGGATATGGAAAAAGATGAAAATGATCATGCTATTGTAGAACATAACAATGAAGTTTCAGAGATATCGATAGTTTATATATGGGTAGATCTTCCATATGGGTGGGATGACATGTAGTGTTTTTGGGTAGCATATAGTATGGATAGTTGGGACTATGGTGGTTTTTTGATGAGTTTGGTGGTAGGAGATTGATATACTAAGATGGACATACTAAACTTGTAATATTTTTTGAATATTAATACAATCGGGTGTTGCCCCTTAGTTGTTTTGAGTGATAAAAAATAATAATAAAGAAGTTTCAGAGGTAAAGAATAGTAAAGTTATAGTAGAGAATGGTTGTAAGGGGATTATATGAAGATATTAGAAAATATGTTTTAGTAGTAGGGAAAGGTGATATTTCAAAAGTAAATGCCAAATTTTTAAATTTTACTGATTGGTATTGAAGTTTATTCTTATTTGAATGAAATGGTGAAAGAATATGGACAAGAGGAGTCATTAGGTGCAACAATTATAGGTTGCAAGATGAATTGCAACAAGATTGTTTTCATGTTTTTGACCTAAATAAAGAAGAGAATGTAGGAGAAATGGGTGAGAAAGATGTACAATTCATCGACTGCCATAAATTTATTGGAGCTAATTTGTATGTAGGTGTTGAAGATTATGATATGGAGTGGGAAGAAGCATATTGGTGGGAGTTAGATTATGTTGGATTAAACTTAATAAGAGGAAGAAAGAGAGGAAGGATGAAAGAAGAGAGAGACATGAAGGTACAAAGTAAGGTGAAGAATAAATTTTAAAAAAATAAAGAAGAATGGTGGATCCAAAAGAAGTTCATAATTTTAAAATGTTCACGAGTTTACATTTCTTCTTACTCAGTGTGCTTGATGTAGGAGCATTTGGGCACACAAGCAATCTTGCACAATAAGAAATAAATGATTTATTTATTTAATTTAATTTGTTGTGATTTGATTCTTTGGTCTTGTAGGTGGGATTTTCCTTCAAATATTTTTCCTCTTTCAACTCTTTCAAACATTTTTAAAATTTGGAAGTTTAATTGCTAAGTTAAAGCTTGATATTAAAGTTACACATTTTTTATTTTTCTCCAAATTGTAAGAAGACAAAAATCCCATGCTCAAACATGAATAGGGAATTTAATGCATATTTTGGAACCTTTGACATTTGTATTTTCCCCCCCTATTTTGAGCATGGATAGCTTTAGACACCTAATAATGGAGAAGATGGAGTATGAAGAGATTGGCGAATCAGGTGAGTGGTGCCAGGAATGTTGACGGTGGGATTTGTATGGAGGCTAAATTGGGAAGTTTCCCATGCCCAAGAAGGGGAAAATTAGATATAAATTCTTTAGTCTTAATGGAGAAAGAGGGACACCCAAATTAGAGAAGGTTTTGATATGTTGGAAGCGATAAAAGAAAGAAAAAGAAGAGTAGAAGGAAAGAGTTGTTACCTAGGTGCCAAGAGGATGATATCTAGAGAGAATGGAATGAAATTTCAGATGCTTGTAGCTGATTATGGTGTGATTTGGTCAGATTTATAGAATTTATAAAGTTAGAGAAGTTGCATAGTTAAGAAGAAGAAATTGGCTTGATGATTTCTCTTGAAGCTTGTTGAATGCAACAAATTCTCGAGTGCATTTTAATATAAATGAAATCAACCTATGTGCTATTTACTTCCAATGACTTTTTATAATTTAATATTTTTATTTCAAGTCTTTAAGAATTCACATTTCAAAATTTCGGAGTTTGTGATCTGTATCGCAACAATTGACAATCCTTCCTAGATTTTCAATTGTATTTTATTAAGGTAAAAACATATTTTGAGGGGAATCGAAACCCCATACAAAAGAGAACCAGGGACTAGAACCCAACAGATAAGGCTGCCCAAATACATAGACATTAAACACCAGCAACCCTGACCAACACAAGAAAAATGATAGCAAGATACTATCCCAAATACAGGCACCCTAAACCAGGGGTATGAGGGTTTTAGCTGGCTCATGTTAGGGTTTCAAGCAGATCCGAAGCAAATATGAACTAACAATTATATGCAGATTTAAATACAAAAGATAAAGAAATAAAATAGGACACAGATAACACAGAGATTTAACGTGGTTCACCCAGAATGGGTTATGTCCACCATACACAATCGTCCAATCTTTCTTATTATCCAGCAAAAATAGTACATCAACCTTACAATGCCTTAAGCATCCCGACCGCTTATAACATGCGTTTTTAGGGCAACAAACAAAGTTGGCCTTTTTAGGGTTTTATTACAATGTCGGTTTTCATCAACAAAAAATGACAATTTTTTTTTTCTCGGGGGCTACTGCCCTTGAACCCCCGTAGCGAGCTTCGCTCGCTTTGGGGGCTGCCACCCCCAAACCCCCGCAACGGGCTTCGCCTGCTTTCTCGAGGCCTAACCCAGCCCCTGACCTCGGTGAGAATACGTGCTGAGTGTACATTACTTTGCTGATCAGTCACCACATATCAACAGCTCCCTCAACCTAAAAAGAACAAACAACACATTACTTCTTTCCTTTATGGGAACAAAGGTTCATATCAAAAGCAATCGCAGATTTAGATTTTCTCCTTTTCACCGATATCCACCCTTCTTCCACCTTTACAATGGAATCCATCCAAGAAGTCAGGTGCAAAAGACCCAAGAAAGAGTCATCCAAGCCCAAAGAACCAACATCCAAAGAGCTAGCAGTATCAACTTCCTCCTTGTCAACAACAGGAAGGACACCATCATCAAAAGAACCACCAACCTGCGATCCAGAAGCCCCAGCAACCACCAAATACTTAAATAATTATCATCAAGATATATCATTCTCAATCCTTCCTTTATTCTTATTTTCAGTAATTCTATTGCTATCTTCATCATCTATCTTTGGTTTTTAGCTAAGCTAGGGGTAAAATATGTTGAACATAACACAAGATTGAGAGGGTGGGGGGGGGGGTGGTGAATTAGTTTGGACCTTAAAAAAACTTACTTATAATCCTTTAAACATCATATCAAAATTAACTTATCTCTACAAATATGAAACATGAAACCATAAAGCACAACACACCCAAGAACACTAGATTTATGTGGAAAAGCCAAGAAGGAAAAAACCATGGTGATAATCACACTCACAATATGAATAATTAATTATAAAGTTTTAGTCTCAAGGCCAAGGAGCTCATTGCACCTGACAATATTTGCAAGAATAAGACACACAACCTTAGGGAAAGGTACAAAGGACTTGCATTACTAAGACACACATTCTCAAGACAAAATACAATTACTGAACAAGATGCCAAACGACTCACTGTCTTTTGGTAGGTATAAGGAAGTAATGAAGTGAAATGAATAATATCTCTTGATCATGAAATTTTCCTTGAACCATAGTGTCAAGTGAACAATATCATGGCAAACACATCACACTTCATTCATTTTCTCAGAATACTATCATACTGAAGAATAATCATCAAGGCTCATCACAAACTAAAATGCACATTTCTACTTCTTCACTTGCACTTGCTGATCATTCACATCCAATTCACAACAATCCACACGCCAATTCACACATCCACACTTCCATTTATACAAGGTTACTCATTGAAACCCTCAACAAAGTCAACCAAAAATTGAGTAAACATGAATTACATAAAGTTGGCCACCCGTACCAAAGACACATAACGTAGTCCACTCCAGGAGATAAGAGGACCCAAATACATCACAACACATCTTCCTAAGATGTTTTCAACAAACCACACACACTAACACTTTGTCCAAAGTTGGCACCAAATGTAACGTGTAGGAAAACAATGAAGCATGTTAACCAGTCAGCCCAAAGACATCGCCTAATGTAAATTACATAATGCAAATCTACACATGCCATAATGAGACCCATATAAATATTCTAATTAAACCTCCAATGCATATTCAGACCAAAAGAGAATGATCCAAATAAGATAAATCAATTAAGTCAGTCAAAGATCAATACAACTAACAACACCAAAGACAAAACAACATAATTTCGCTTGTCAATCCAACCAACACTGTAAATCTAAATTGGAACAAAAAATGCACCATATGAATATGTCATCCAAATTGCAACACTTGAATCAACACAGTGGAGCAATGCAGAGCATTCTCTAGATCAGTCTTGATAGAAAACCCCATTGTCAACAAATTACCACAACCAACTGCATCATTTGAGAAAGTGAGGACCTAAAAATATAATGGTGCAACATCCATAGAACATATACGTTATATTTAGAACCACAAGACACCATCATAAAGAACCGAAGGAATTTGAAGCATTCTTCCATAAAGAAATGAAATACTCTTTCTTTCCTATTGTATCTTCCATGCTATTGTAGCCTTCTGGAAACACCTCATACTTAATATCACCACCAAACAACATCTAAACACTCATTTTTGGACCATCTACTATATCTATACAACTAATCAATTGCAACTACCTCTTCACTAACACACATAGTGACATCAATGACAACACCAAATAGGTTGACATCAATGACAATGAAAGACAAGTTTGACATCAATGACAAAACAACTCAACTTTTCGACAACCTCCTCCTTTGTCATTGATGGAAATACTTGTACCACCAACCAACAATAAACTCTTTCCAATTGTATCTCTCTCCCTCTACTATATTTCTTCTATATCTCTCTCACTATATGACATCAATGACAAGGCACAATATTGTAAACAATAAATCTATCGCCAATAATAAATCTTTCCCTCTCCCTTCAAGGTACAATTTTAATAGCTACAATAATCCCTCTATTAGGGATAATTCACTGACCCCCCTAAGAGAAATCACCACATCAATCTAGGAGATAAAAAAATGAGCTTTGATTCTCCCCTTGGAAAGATGCACCACTATTATACATCTAGTTTGAAGGAGGAGTACTAACCCCTAACTTCTATCAAAGATACTCAAAGGTATCCTTCATGTTTGATATTGTCATGCATTATTGCTGCTAGGATATGTCGTTTTCATTGATGTCAACATATTCCTATGTATTGATCTGTTGATTGCCGATTGGGAAGAAATTATGATCCGGTTTGTAGTTTGGTTTTGCTAATCACTGTTTTGCAGAGTTTAGTATATCCTTCGGTATATTCCGGTGTGATCAGATCTTGTGCTGAGTTTTTGGGGTATTGTTTAGGATGGTCTTGTGTATTTTCATTTCAAATGGTTCATGATTTGGTGCTCCGCAAGTTATCTTTATTCGTGACTGTTGCTGATTAGTTGTGTTCTTGAGCTTTCAGATGTTGACAAATGAAGATTTGATAAGTGGCATTGGTGTAGTTGTTTCTGATGATTCTAACGTTCTTGCTGGTATTTCCTAGTCATGTCCTATTTGTTTTGGCAATCTGCATTGATTTTTGCATGATTTTTTGGTGGTTTTGATCAACCGATGTTGATTTTCATGTTATGCATTTTTTTTGGTGGTGTAGCGTGTTGCAGTTGTTCTTGCCGTAATTTACAGTGGAGTTGATCATTTGGGAATTTGATTTAGGTCCATTCTATGCTATGTAAATCATTGTATTGGTCCAGTGGTCGATATTTGTATCATGTGATGTAATTTTGTAATTATGAGTTGAGGGTTGAGGGTTTAGCCGACCTTGTTATCAAAGTTGATGATTTGTATATATAGGTGATATATTCATGTAGTTTGTGTATCAATGTTGTATCTGCATTATCAGTGAGAGGTGTGTGTGCGAATAAGTTATTTATCCTTGAGTGTTGATATTGAGGTGTGTTTGGTGTTGTAAAGCAGACATATGTGCTTAACCAGAACTATAATTAGACATTTAGAGATGCTATTCTTTCAGTTCATTTCTTCTAGATTGTAGTCTGAATCTTATTGTAAGTCAATGAGACTTCCCTGAGGGTTGTAGCCTTCTGAGCAATTATATTTGAGTAGTGAGCTCTAGGCAGTGTTCCTGAATGCATGTGCATTCCCCATTGTAATATTTTCACATACTACTGCAGAGTATCATCTTACTATAGGTAGGTTCCCACCATGGTTTTTCCCTTAACTAGGTTTTCCACGTCAGAATCTTGGTTTTGTGTGTTGTGCTTTCAATTTTCCTATCTATCTTATTGCTACAGTTTGTTAGATATTTTTTTGGTGGTTAAGTTTGTTATTCCAGTGAAGACTGATTCACCCCCCCTTCTTAGTCTTCCTTGATTGCTTCTAACACTTCATTGGTGCCTTGGTAAAGATGTCTGCAATTTAATCCTTTGTAGACACATATTCCAATCTAACTCCCTTCTTTGCAACCTTCTCTCCTAAGAAATGATACTAGATATAAATGTGTTTAGTGCTTGAGTGCATTATTAGATTATTTGAAATGTTAATTGCACTTGTATTGTCACACATAATAGGGATCACCTCATCATACATCACCTTGATACCACTGAGAGTTTGATTCATCCACATGACCTAAGTGTAGCAAGATGCTGCAAAATATATTCTACCTTTGTAGTAGTTAATGAAACTAAATCCTTCTTTTTGCTCAACTAAGAGACCAATCTATGTCTGATAGGGAGGATCTCACAAAAGAGTTGCACTTTGATTTGTAGGTTAGAAAGAGGTGTCATAGTGGGCTTCCATTCTTGTTTACACCCTGATCTCCTCTTGAATCAATCCCAACATCTAAACTCTTTTGGAAAGTTCTCTATCAACTACTTTGTTCCAATTACTCAAGTTCATGGCTAGAACTCACTAGTGTAGTCCAACCATCAAGTTGTCAAAATATTTAACCTTCACTTACAGGGGACTAGGAGGATGCTGAGATGGTGTAACAACTCCCATCACGTGGTTTTGTGAATTTTTTCACTCCATTTCTTCATCGCTTTCACAAGTTCCTATTTTCTAGGCCTAGTAGCCCTAAGAGCCCCTTTTAGCCCTACCTTCACGGTTTTTCCTCAATTGCTCATAAAACTTCCAAAAGACCCCCTAAAATCTTTAGAGATCTAGATACCCTTTTGGACATACTTTTATTTTTAGGAGGTAAGGTTGTTTGATACGTCTGTACAGGTACGAACCCCAAAATGGTTCTTTTTAAGGGTTTGAGGGTTAAGAGCCTTCTCCAATAGGGTTTGTTTCTTCCCACGACCCGTCACACCTCCATAATCCTATTGACACTCTCTTAGGAACTCATCTCTCATACCAATCACTTGGCACAAACACATTTGATCTACCCTGCAAGCAAAAGTACAAAATGTTGTCTTGTTCCCTAGCCGAGCTATGGCAGAGCTCGCCTAGGGCATGATAATGAATTACTTCAATGCAACTTACAGGACACTAAAAATAATTTTTGCACGATACACAGGATACATGAATTGAATCCTAAAGGCCATAGAGAACACACAATGGGATTTCAAGTTGGAGCCATTGCTAGGGTCTTAATCCCTTTGCTCAGACCGAGAGCAGTGCAGTTCAAGAAAAATTTCAAACAAAACACTAAACCTACACAATGAAGGAGTATAATCACTTCCAAAGCACCACAATAATTAATTCTAAACCACTATGAAAGAACAATACTAAGATGAATCCATCTAGTACAGACTGCTATAAGCAAATTACAAGTTTTTATGCAAAATCTGGAAATTGCCTTCAAATATATTTCAAAATTTTCTCTTTGGATCTTCCAACCCTTTTACAATGTTTTAAAAAGCATTATATATTCCTACTTACTCATAACCAACCACCCATCAGTTTCTTAACCACTGATTTGATCATTTTTGAAAAGTTGCTCGAAAAGTTGCAAAAAGTTGTCAAGCAACAATGACAACTTTTGCTCCACCATGCATTTTTGAAACAGACATATCCACACATTCTAAACCCCCTAGGATGGTTCCCTAACATCAAAACAACATGTCCAAAAGTGTTATGAGGCATTACAAGGGGTTTTACCCAATTTTGCAAAATGATGCCATTTTTGGCTTACGAAGGCACATTGGCCAAAAACTAAGAAAACAAGCTAACACTAGAGACAAACAAACTACAACTAACCCTAAGACACACTTGTGGACCTACCAACAATCCATTACTCAGTCATTTATCCTATTGAGGATCATCCATTCCAAAATTGTGAAAATTTAACAAGAAATCTAGGTGCTCTTGCACCAATATCCCAAGAGAAATGCACCACCACTTGTACTTCTTCTATTATTAGCACATTTGTCCCAATCAGTATTTGTGTATGCTTTCAAAATGAAATCATCATTCTTCTTGTAGCACAAACCAAAATCTGGAGTCTCTCTCAAATATATGAGTATCCTTTTCATTGCTTGATCATGAGATTGCTTTAGATTAACTTGATATCTAGCAACCAAATAGACAACATGTATAATATCTTGTCTGGAAGTAGTCAAATATGTGACAATCCTCCAATCATAGAACTATATTTTTTTGATAATCTTTTAGAGATCCATCATCCTTACTTAGAGTTGACCTTTTTCTATCAACTTAGCTATAGATCCAATCTAAGAAATTCAAAAGCTTTCACATAAGCTGTGTGTTATGCGCACTTGCATCACCTACATATTATGCACACTATGTTTGCAACATGATGAAGGGGTCTCTTTTGTAAGTGCATCTTTCCCGGGCTCCTGAGTTCTATTTTTGAGTTGACTGATTCAGTCGATCAACTCACTTAAGTTTTCATTGGCTGGAGGGTCTTCTGTTGTTTATGGATTGGTTTTCTCCTTCATTTTTCCTTACTAGCTGATGATGATTTATTCTTAGGTTCGAGGCCCTTGCTACCTCACAAGGATTTTTAAGGTCAACAGATGACATTGTGGGATAGCGGAATGGTGGATCTAGCCTGTGACATTACCCACCCTGCATAGGCAGATGACCAAGTGGCAAAGGCTCGCATGACAAAATGACAGAGTGAAAAGTGATCTTCCATGCCTTTCAACAAAGGAGTTTTGGGAAGCAGTTTGGCCACACAGGGAAAGGAGAAAAAGGCAAAAATAGTGCGGGATAGTGGGAGATAGAGACTTGGTCTCTCCCTGCTACCTCGTGAAGGGAAATAAAAATAGAAAATAATATTGTGGGGCAACAAGAGACGAAGGTGGATGGTTTTCCCTACCACCCTGTAGGGCAAGAGGAAGGCAGAAGCACCCTTGTAGGGTAACACATAGATGAACCATTAAGGTTCCCTACCATCTTGCACTAAGCAGAGTATCAAGCAGATGGTCACGCGGGGTGACCATCCATTGAGAAATAGCCCTAGTGGATCCAATGACTTGGATGCAATGTAAGATCCTATTAGTTTTGTGGGGCTAATGGGCCCAACTTAGAGAGGAAGGGCCTTTTTGGCCAGACTTTCATACAACAGGGTAAGTTTTTTATGTTTGGGCAAAAGGCTATGTCTTTTTGAACTTTGAACTTGGCCATTGGATTTTCATAAAGTATCTGATCAACGACGACATTTTAAACTTTTGTTGGGCAGAATGAGTGATTACGTGGCATCATTTCATGCATCCATCTGTACACGACGTGGATGATCCGATGACCCATTTTTAATCCCATGATGAATGTTGAGTTTCAAACAAGTGCAGGGGTGGTTGGTGACTTAATGGTCGAATGACTGTTCTACCTTTGTTGACCACCCAAATCTGCTTAGATTTCAGCTCAACCACTTTCAAGCGACTACAGGTTATTGCCATTACTCTAGATTGGCCTTTGCAGACAGATTCCAGACGCAACTCATGCCTCTTCAATGTAGATTGAAGACTTTTGCGCTTGTAGACATCATCCAATGCATCTATGCAGAGATTTTTCCCCTTCTTCGCATATATTTTTTTTCTTTAGAGGTAGAGGATGCCCTCAAAGACTGCTTGACACGACATTAGATCAGTCAATTTGATCTTCTTCTCTCTGATCCTCCCTCTTGTAGATTTTTGTAACCTAACCCCAGCTGGGTTAGGGTTTCAGCTATGATTTAATTTTGAGTTATGCCTCAACTATAAAGGAAATTTTTGTATATTTCTCGAGGCATATTTTCTTTTTCTTTGTAGAAAACTTATGTTTCTCTACATGAGTAAAAAATTGCCCTGCCTTCATATGAATAAAGTTTACTCTTTTTACCTTTATCTAGTTCTTACAATTTGTGTATCTTTCTTATCCTATTGTCTAAATACATTCTTGTTTGATTTCCTTAGTTGTAGGTGATTGCGTTGATTTCCAACCTTCACTTTGCATCTTGGAAGCTACTTAGGATAATATTTTGTGTATGTCTTGGGTGATTTTTCTCATGTTTTGTGCAATCATAGGTAGGAAGATCAAAGTTTCAATCTGGGTGCAAATCCCTTTTCCCCTCTTTCAATATCTCTTTCCTCTTTCTCCCTTTTCCTTGTTAGATCAATAGAGTAGGATTTATCTATGTTGCTTTGGACCAACATTCACAACTAGATTGGAAAGGAAGTCAACCTTCTCCAAAGACTCAACCTCACTTCTGCAAGTCCCACACTTTGGAGGTTGTTTCCATGTTGCACAAGGTTGATGATCAAGGTTGTTCATCAAGTGGGTTCAAGTTTTATGACAACAGTTTTTGGCACCCCCGGTGGGACAATTTGAACCATCTTTGGTTCTAGCTTTCTTATCATTTTGTTGATGGTTCATGTGTCCGTTAGAAAATTCAACCTTTGGAGGCAACATCTCAAGCACTTGGTGACTCTACACAAAGATATCTACTAGTTATAATAGTCCAGAGCTCAAACAACTGAAGATTTGGTGTGCTCTTTAGTTTCAAGCACCTGACTTCAAACAAATCTTGGTGATCTTGGTATCTCACCTTTTTCTCTCTAGTAGGGCAGATTTTTTGTCCTCTTCATAGCATTTTATGTAATAAAGATCATCTTTTTAATACTTTAATATGATCTCCTACCATGGGTGTAACTTCCATTCACCCCCTTTTTTGAAAATACCAATCAACCTCTCCCATTATATCAACATGAACAAACTAGGTCTGCTCCTAGTTTTAGCCCAAATAATGGCTTTGCTACAACAACAGGTGGGTATTTCCCTAATGCTTGACACCCACCCACCCCTGCTCTACCTCCCGATCAGCCTCCAAAGAGTGAGGCGACCCTTCTTTTAGAATCCACTATGGCCAAAATGGCAAACATAATGTTGGATTACAAAAGGCAACTTCATGAAATCAAGCAACAACTCTAGGAGCAGTAGTAGGAGGATGCATTTTACCAACAACAACAACAAGAGGAGCTTTCTTATCAAGGTCAACTACAGTAGCAACAAGAGTTGGAAGCCTAACAACAACATGAGACATTTTTTGCAGAGTAACTTGCTTCTGCTAGGAAGGAGGAAATTAGACATTTGGTGGCACTTGAGGTCAAAATCATGCAAGCAGAGGCCTCTGCTCCTATCCCCCCCTAAAAAAAGATTTCCAAGTTTCATACAGGGGAGCCTTCCTAGATCTTTTGAGGAGCCTGTCCTTGAGCAGATCCACACTTTACATGGAGCCTATCTAGGAGAGCTCTAATTTCAATGCCCCAAATTTCATGGGAATGCTAACTATGGATGTGCATGAGCCTATTTTTCAAGCTCCTCAGTGGTCTAGACCTGTTTAGATCCACCTTTGTAAGGATGAACCTATTGTTTGGAGGGCAAATTGAACCCATCCTCCCCACATATATACCTATAGACATATAAAAATGACCACTTTCCTAAGTGAATATTTAATGTTCATTTTAACCTCATTCCTCCATTTAATTATTTAATTAAATCATTCACATTCATCTATTTGATTAAATGAATTACTCAATTTATTTAATTAAGTTCATCTAAACCTTTTCTAGTCTTTAATTAAATAAATCACTTTATTTATTTAATTCCCCTTTCTCCCTGTTTAATTAAATTTACATTTAATTAAATTGACCCTTGCAAGTAAATAAATCTAATTTATTTATTTAAATCCCCCCACTTGTATTTAGGCAAGTTGCATCTATTTTAGTTGAAATAAAGTAATTTATTTTAATTAAAATTACCCTCCATCCACTTGCATTCTCCTACATATCCCACTTGCCTCTCTGAACCCCCTTCTTGATTCTTCTAATCACTTCTAATTTAGCCTAACCCATCTCCTAAATATTGTCACATCCCTAAGCAAAGGGAAGTCACTTCTCAAACCCTCAAAGTCTTTGAAAACCATTAAAGGCTTTATGTCTTCAACAAGTTAACCTTGAAAGTCTTCCAAACTATTAATGGTTAACTCAACCTTCTTGCATGATTAGAGACTTTCTCTCTAACTCAACCTTCATCTAACCCTAGGGTCTCATCAAGCATTCATTACTTTGACCATGGTTATTCCTATTAACCCTTGCACAAGAGTTTATCCTTTGGGTAAAAGCTTTATCCAATGGACAACCTTAACCTAACCTTAACCCTTACCTCCTAGAGTAACCATGAGGTCTTCTCAAGCATTTGATGCTTCTTACATCTCCTCTCAAGTAGTCTTATGTTGACAATTGTCACCATTTCATTGGTGAGAATTGTAAACATGGATTGATAACTTTCAATCTTGGCGCTTGTTAAGATTATCCAATCTTGACCATCCATTGCCCTATTTTTCCTATAAATAGAGCCCCTCTTCTCTCATTTTCATATCCAAGTCTTTAGTATCAAACTTATAGACATTTTACTAAGCATCTAATATAAATCATTTTAATCAAGCATTTATCCTCTCTTTGAATAGAAATCATCTAAATAAGCATTTTGAGAAGCATTTCTAATTATCATAGCATTATCATATTAGGCTAGTATATCATGTTAGGATAGATTTTACTAATCTTTCATCTTATAATCATATCCATGCTAGTTTAATTCATACTATATTTAATATCATGCACAACTAGGATTGAATTCATATTAAATTGATCAATATCCCTTGTTCTCATAGTTGTCATTCCTAAGTCACTTTGCTCAGTGATATGAGAGCAAAGGCATTGGCTTGAGGGATCCTGTGAGATAGAGAACAATAGAACATCCCTTGGGGAGTTGATCTATTCAACATAGCTCCATAACTTGCACCAAGTGTCCCATTGGTGTGTCGACTTGTCCAGAAACCGAAATTTCCGTTTCATTGCATCACTTTTCCCGCACACAATACCAAGTGGCTTGCTGCTGATGAAGGTGACATTGAGGAGAATGAGATGCTGTAGGAGGAGCCTAATGTTGACCTATTACAACAAATCACTAGTCGAGAGAAAATATGCAATGAGGAGGAAGTCTTGGTCATCTCTAATAATCTCCCCTCCTTCATTAAGGATGAAGAGACAAAGCTTTCTTCACCCATATCGATGGTGGACATCCTGCAGGAGCTTGCATTAGAGGAGGGAAATCATGAGGAATGTGGGGTAGTAGGAGATCTTAGTTCTTCTCCCATTTCCATTTTTCCAGACCTTCAGGAGAATTGTAGCAATGCCCAAATCAATCCTATTTTACAAAAAAGTGAAGAATAATTACATGAAGATTCATTTTGGGATGATTTGGAAGGTTTTTGTTTAGATCTGGACATGTTGCAGCCATGTCAAGTGCAATTCCAGGAGAAAACAAGAGATGACTGTCAATTTTTGGAGAGTCAAAAGGATTCCTTACAGGAAATTGTTGTTCAAAGTGAACAAGAACACAAATAAGTTATGATTGATGAAGATATAGTTTCTTATATATTTGATTTTCAAAATTATGACATTGAGGTAGAACATGTAAAGGTTTATCATGATTTTAATGTTCACATGTTCTCAAATATCATTGATTTTTTATGTTCCAACCTCAATGATGAGTTCATGCCCTTGGGATGGGAGCAATCTGGTAAACATGATCAGAGTTTGCTGGGGGAGACAGTTGAACCTAAGCACGCCAAAGGGGAAGGTTCAAATTTTGGCATATCAAGAGGCTTCCCAATTAGAAATCTCTTCATGATTGTGGCCAAGCATGAAGTTGCAAAGCCACATGCCCAAGCTACAAGAGAATCACACATTAGCAATGTGCCTGATCTAGCTTTTGGGGTATGTATGCTTGTTTGTGAGTTGCGAGGCTTCTTGCAACTGGCCTTTGTTTTTCCCTTCATCTTCTAGCTTTGTATTTCATTTCAGAGCCATGTAAATCACCCTTCATTATTTAGGGAGGGTAGCTACTTTAACCAATCTATGAATGGTTTTGTTTATTAGCTTCAAGTTCATTAGCTAAAGTAGGGTAGTGTAGGATTTCTTTTCCTCCAAGTGCTTTAGCACATTGTTTTTTCATTTCAGCTTTTCCAACTTTCCAAGAAGTGCATGTGCACACTCTACTAAAAAAATTACAATTCAGGTTGTAGAGGCAGAAAGCATCTAATTTTGTTCAGGCCTTGACTCTACACCCAATGGATATACACAAGGACATCTAGTCTTGCCCTAAGTAGGCTTAGGGCCCCCTCCGAGTCGCCAAAATGTTGACCCTTTTTCTGTCAACTTAGTTGTAGATCCAATCTGAGAAATTCAAAAGTTTTCGCATAACCTATGTGTTATATTCACTTGCATAACATGCATGTTATGCACATTATGTTGGCAACATGATGAAGGGGTCTCTTTTGCAAGTGCATCTTTCAAGGGCTCTTGAGTTCTATTTTTGAGTTGATTGATTCGGCTGATCAACTCGCTTAAGTTTTCACTAGTTGGAGGGTCTTCTGTCATTTTCAGGCCGATTTTCCCCTTCATTTTTCCTTATTGGCCGACGATGGTTTCTTCTCAAGTTCGGGGCCCCCGTTACCCCGCAAGATTTTTTAAGGTCAGTGGATGACACTGCGGGATAATGGGATGGTGGATCTGGCCTATGACATTACCCACCCCACATAGACAGACAAAAAATCATAATTTGAACCAAATCATCAATCCTAGATACCCTTTTGGACCTTTTGTCGAGCTCACCAATCAGAATTTGAACCAAATCATCAGAACAAATATTCCAAAAATCTAGCAAGCATCCTTAGAGCAAAATTGTCGAATCTAAAACTAGCTAGAGATGAAGACTTCATCCAATCAAAATTAGGTAGTACCATCACATTGATCAAAAGGTCCGCCATCTAAATGGATTCTATCAAACAAACAACATATTGAGTTTAAATCTTAAGTTGTCAAATTGAGTTTCCATATCGGGAGACTCTTATCCATATCATTTGACACACTTTGTCATGGGGGCGAATCTAAACCTCCACTTGATAAACTAAGCTTAATTTTTTCAAACAAAGTATCTCAATCCAAACATCGAAGGAAACCATTGATCATTTGTGTATGACCACTCCTCATATTTTGAGAAGAACAAGTCTTGATCACAAAACTGAGTTGAAGAAGAGACAACCTAGTTCTAAAAAACTTGCCAAATAGAATAAGTTTCTCTATATAAATCTCTAGCTTTTTAAATCACATCACGTATTCTTGTGCTATATGTGATTATATCTTCAAGGAAAATCAAATGAGTTTGACAAAGAACCCTTAAGAAGCAGATCTTACATTTAGAAAGCAACATTCGACCAATACTTGAATCATGGAGGAAAGATCAATCCCGCTTTATTCCCACAATTCTGCATCACTTATAATGTAGCTCGACCCGAACCACCAACCCTTGAACAAGTAGAAGAGGATTTTGTTCCTTTTGTCATAGAAAGCTTCTACTAGATTCCCACTATCACTTGCTCTCAATGAAATAAGCAAAGCAAACCACAACCAAAATCAAGTATGGGTCGTAGATTATCAAACCCTTTCAATTATTCTGATCTGAGAGAAACAAAGATCACTGAGGAACTTCTCCAAGAATGTCAAGAAAACCCCTCATTCCAAAAACTTATAAAAAGACTCATAGAAGCTGACCAAGAAAAATATATTCTCATGTTAACAAGCAAAGGAGTTAGACTTCTTGAAGAATTCGATCCTAAAAACTTGAGGAAGGTCGATGAACAAATTTTTAGGACAAGGTCTCGAAATTATGCTTATCAAGAACGACATAGAGAATAAGAAATGCGTGACCTTGAAAACATACCTGAACACAAAATACCTGAACAACACAACATACTTGAACACAACCATGCCCAAACTAGGGATAATGAAAGGGAAGAACCTTTCCCTCGGTGAACAAATGCACCTATGGTCTCTCTTACGTAATAAATTCAAATGCTGCAAAGACAAATGCAAGACATGCAACAGGGGACCACCATATGATACTCCTTGGATGAGATTTGTCCTTACCCCTTTGGGGGGAGTTAAACATGATACCTTTTCCCCCAAATTCAGATATACCCAAATATGATAAATATGATGGTAAGAGTGATCCCCGCAATCATGTTCAGGAGTTTTGTACCATAAGCTTTGAATTTTCTCACAATGATACTTATTTGATGAGGCTATTCCCAAGAAGTTTGGGAGGTCAAACAATGGAGTGGTTGTCTAAACTTACACCTCCCATCAGATCCTTTGATGAGTTGGTAAACAAATTTATCACACAATACTCCTAAAATATTCAACACGCAATCACCATATTGGATGTATGTAATACCAAACATAAAAACAATGAAACATTCATGGTGTTTCTTCAACTTTGGAGATGTATGGTTTCGAGATACCCTCGAGATGTGCTTGAAAAGGAAAAGATGGAGATCTTTATCGATAATCTCAATAGTGAGATGAGTTATCTACTCAAACTCCAGTGCATACCATATTTTGCCAAGTTGATCAAAAATGAAATCCAAGTAGAGGAAGCATGCATCAAGAAAGGAACATTGAAGTTCTTTAAGGAAGGAACTAATTCATCCAACACTCACTTTAACAACCAAAACAACAACAACACTTTGGACAAATCCAGGTTTTGGATCAGAAACAAAAACATTGTTAATGAGGGAGGAACTGATGCTAATGATATGAAGTCCAAACAACTAGTGTTGGCTTTATCAGGTAATCTGCAAGCTAACAAGAATCAAAAGGGTGTTAACCAAGGCACTAACACGTATGCCTCTTCAATGTAAATTGAAGACTTTTATGCTTGTAGATGTCATCTAGTGCATTCGTACAGAGATTTTCCCCTTCTTCACATAGATTTTGTTTCTTCAGAGGTAGAGGACACCCTTAGAGATTGCTTGACATGAAATTAGATCAGCCGATATGATCTTCTTCTCTCTGATCTTCCCTCTTGTATATTTTTGTAACCTAACCCTAGGTGGGTCAGGGTTTCAGCTATGATTCAATTTTGAGTTATGCTTCAATTTTTGTATATATCCTTAGGGATCTTTTTTCTTTTTCTTTGCAAAAAACTTATGTTTCTCCGCATGTGTAAAAAATTGCCTTGCCTTCATATGAATAAAGTTTACTCTTTTTACCTTTATCTAGTTCTTACAATTTGTGTATCTTGCTTACCCTATTGTCTGAATACATTCTTGTTTGCTTTCCTTAGCTGTAGGTGATTGTGTTGATTTGCAACCTTCACTTTGCATCTTGGAAGCTAGTTAGGATTGGATTTTGTGTATGTCTTGGGTGATTTTACTCATGTTTTATGCAGTTACAGGCAAGAAGATCACAATTTCAATCTAGGTGCAATCCCCCACTTTTCCTCTTTCAGTATCCCTTTCCTCTTTCTTCGCTTTCCTTGTCAGATTAGTAGATTAGACTTTCATGTGTTGGGTTGATCCAATACTTTGCATTGGATTGAAAGGAAGCCAGACTTCTCTAGAGATTCAACCTCACAACAACACAAGGTCCCACAATTGAGAGGTTGTTTCCATGTTTCACAAGGTTGATGATCAAGGTTGATTATCACAGGGTGCAAATTTTGTGACAACACTTAGCTTGCAACTAGTAGTAATAGGAGTTCCAATTGGTTTACACTTCTCTATACCAAACTTCTTCAACGTCTCCTTAATACATGGTCTAAGAAATGAAAATACCATCTTTTGACTGTGTCACTTGAAGACCAAGGAAAATGATAACTCAACAATCATAGACATCTCAAATAATTTATGCATCTCTTCTACACATATCTTACAAACACTATTATCTCTTCCAAAAATGATACCATTAACATACATAACAACTATTAATAGTTTGTCACCTTCAACTTTGAAATAAATATTACTATTTGATGTACCTTTCTTGATGTTTTGTTGCAACAAAAATCTATCCAATTTTGCAGACCAAGCTTTGGGAGCTTTCTTGAGACTATAGAGTGCCTTCTTGCATTTGTAGACCATATCCAAATATTTTGACAATTTAAACCCATTTGGTTTTTCAATATACACCTCCTCTTTAATTTCTCAATTTAGGAATACTAACTTGACATCCATCTGATATACCTTAAAGTTCTTAAATGCAACAAACACAAGAAACATCCTTATAGCTTCCATCCTAGCTTTCAGAGAAAAATTCTCCTCAAAATATATACCTTCATCTTGTGAATAGCCTTTACTGACCATTCTTGCCTTATTCCTTGTGACTTTTCCACCCTCATTCAACTTATTATAAAATACCCACTTTGTTCCTATCACATTCATGTGTACCGATGTAGGTACTAATTCCCATGTCTAAATCTTTTCTATCTAATTCAGATCCTCTTCCATTTATTTCATCCAACCTTCATCCTTTCTAGCTTCTACAAAAATTTTCTTGTTCAGTAGTCTTAGCAAACCTTCTTCTTGTTTGAACTCCTTTATCTTTGTCTCCAATAAAATGATCTTCTAAATGGTTCTTCCACACACACTTTTCTTGAGTCTTAGATGCTTGTGCATGTTCCTTATATTATTCATTTTTTTTCTTTGTCTTCCAAAACTTCCTTCTCTTCCAGAGTAACAAGAGAATCATCTATCTTAACCTCAGATTCAGGTGTAGCATGATTCCATTCTCCACTCACTTTGACATTCATACTTTCCACAATCTTCTTCAACCTCTTGTTGTAACATCGGTAAGACTTTCTTATTGTAGAATATCCAAAGAGTATTCATTCATATGATCTTTCATTTTACTTTCCCAAGTCCACTTCATCTCTTCTTATTTAGCACTTACTTCCAAATATCTTGAAATACTTGATAGTAGGTGTTCTTCCATGCCATAGTTCATAAGGTGTCTTTTTGCGATTCACTCTTACTTATACCCTATTAAGAATATATACAACAATATGCACAAATTCTTCACAATACACATTAGGTAGGTTAGCATCTTTCAACATAGTTCTAAACATCTCTACAATTGTTATATTCTTTCTTTCAACCACTCCGTTTTGTTGTGGAGTCCTAGGTAAAGATAATTGCCTTCCAATACCATGTTCTTCACAAAATCTATCAAATTCATTTGATGTAAACTCTCCTTCTATGTTAGACCTCAAACACTTAATTTTAGTCTATTTGATTCTCAACCATATATTTGAAAACCTTAAATCTATCAAATGCGTCAGAATTTTCTTATAAGAAAGTAATCTATGTCATTCTAGAATAATCACGAAGAAGCAACATAAAATACCATTCATCATTTATTCCTCTTGTCCTTGTCAGTTTTCATAGATCTATATGAATCAACTCCAAAGGTCTTGTAGTAGAATATTCTTTATTCTTGAATATGTTCCTTGTTTTCTTTCCCATTTGACATTCCTTACACACTGTATTAGTAGGTTTGATATGATGAATAAATGATGAACAGTTAGTACCGAACTAGTACTGAGAGGGGGGGGTGAATCAGTACAGACAAAAACACTTTCCCTGAACCGGTTTGATTGCACACACTGAACTTTGACTGGCAAGCAATAACACCGGTCTAAATCAGATTACTCTCGGTAAAACACATTGAGAATGTGAAAGACATAAACCGGTAACTCTTAGCTTTCCACACAATCTAATACCTCATTTCCACTTCACCCTTATGCATAAACAAGTAATCTATCATCAGAAATATAATGACTACTAGTTCAACATGTTTTACAACTTTGACATAAAACACTAAACCATCACATGAAAGACATCACACATGACACACTGATTTTTCACGTGGAAACCCAACTGAGAAAAACCATTGTGGGGATGAATACCCACACGTTGTTCTTTGAACTCTTTTGAAGTCCACTCTGTTTGGGGCCTAGTCTTGTTAGAGACTTTTACAATATGTTCTATTAGGAACCGATCCTGCTAGGGATCACCTGGTTAAGGGATGGCTAAATACCTGGTTGAAGGTTAGAACCCTGTTAAAGGTTACCTCACAAGAGGATTTGAAGAACTCATTGAATTGAGTCACCCTGTTAAAGGATTTACACAAAAGCTTGTTAAAGCTACCCGGTTAAGGGATTTTCCAATTGCTGAAATGGTTAGAAGTCAATAGGTAATACATTGATCTGATAACAACACTCAATGCCAAGGCAAATCCACTTTAGCTCCTTTTCTTTTGAAATCACACTCTGCAAGTATTAACACACTTCTCCGGTCTGGCAAGAATCAAGTATCTCTTCACTTGGATACACACATAACATTTGCCAACAACTTCAAAATGAAAAACATCATCGACCTTATAGGAAATAGATAGGTCGGTAGCATAAACCCTAAACCCTAAACATTTAGTTTTTACAATCCAATCGGTTCAATCCTAACCATTAACCACACTGCATTGAATACAACAATCTTGAATAGATCTCAAGACGTTCTCCAACGTTCATTCTTTGCCACTTCAGGAAGCTGATAACTCATCACGTACTCTCCACTGTTTACAGAGACTTTGCACATTCCTGAGGTAGATAGGATCAATCTCCATGCAAGATCCTTAAGGAAATCCTTCACGTGCACAAGGCTGACGTGGCAACACTTATCTGGTCTTCATTACAATGCTAACTCATCACAAGATGTCATCGGTTGAATCATATAATCTTGGAATGCATCAACCGAAAACCCTGAAGATGAGACTACCAACTGGTAGTCATGCCAAATGAACCCCGATACAAAACTTCCATATACCGGTTCTCATTCCAACATACCGGTTCACCTTGAACAAACATACCACTTCACTTTTTCACAAATACCGGTTTACATCATCATACCGGTTCTCTTGCCAGTTTGCTTACTACAACATACCAGTTCATACTTCAGCATATTGACATCAATGACAACATACAATATCATCATGTCATCATGCTCTGCACATATGCCAACAATCTCCCCCTTTGGCATTGATGGCAATATACAAAGATATCTTTTTGCTTCTACTTCACATCTTCTCCCTAATATGGCAGATATCTTTTCCACTTCACATCTTCTCCCCCTTTGACAACAATGCCAAAGTGGAGGCATACACATCTATGTTCCACTATGTTGCTCCCCCTAAGGAGTAGCATCCTTCAACACACCAATCCTGAAAAAGATATATCAATGTAAGATCTGACCGATGTGGAGCACACACCTTTAGTTCACCTCTTGAAGGGGTAGCATCCCTAATTCACCTCTCAAATAGATAAAGGTAGCCTTCAGTAGAGGCTTGGTGAATATGTCTGCTAACTGCTCCTTACTAGAAACATGTTCCAATAAAACCTCTTTGTTCTGAACCTTCTCCCTTAAGAAATGATACTTGAGCTCGAAGTGCTTGGTTCTAGCATGTAAAACCAGATTCTTGGAGATGTTAATTGCACTTGTGTTGTCACAAAATATACTTACTGGTTCAAATATAGGAACTTTGAAGCCATTTAATACATGCTTCATCCAAATTGTCTGGGTGTAGTTCATAAATGCTGCAACATACTCCGCTTCTGCTGTAGACTGAGAGATACAACTCTACTTCTTACTCATCCATGAGACTAGTCTACCACCAAGAAAGAATGCACCATTGGTTGTGCTCTTCCGATCGTCCACTTTACCAACCCAATCAACATCTATGAACACTTTCAAGTTGAAATCATTACTGTATGGATACCATAATCCATAGTCAATAGTTCCCTTCAGATATCTCAAAATCCGCTTGACAGCTACCAAGTGGGATTCTCTTGGGCTTTTCTAGAACTGTGCAGTAATGCCCACTGCATGTGCAATATCCGGTCTGCTATGTACTACATAGTGCAACTTACCAATCATTGATCGGTATTCCTTCTCATTTACCAATGCTGAGTCATCCTCCTTTGATAGTTTACAACTGATCACCATTAGTGTACCAACTGGTTTGCTGTCTTCCATGCCAAAGGTCTTCAATACCTCTTTGACATACTTGGAATGAGTGATAAAGATTCCATCTTTCATTTGTTGAATCTGTAGTCCAATAAAGAACTTAATCTCCCCTATAATTGACATCTCAAATTCCTTCTTCATCTCTTCTGCAAAGTCATGACTCATCTTGTCATCTCCACCAAAAATTATGTCATCAACAAATACTTCACAGATCAGAATTTGATCTCCTTCTGATTTCAAGTAGATATTGCTATCTTCACTTGTTCTTTTAAATCCAATCTTCACAAGGTGGGAGTGCAAGCGTTCATACCATGCTCTAGGTGCCTACTTTAGTCCATACAAGGCTTTATGTAGACTACACACCATGTCACTATCTTTTGATAGGGCAAACCCATCTGGTTGCTCTATATACACCTCCTCTTCTAGTATTCCATTCAGGAATGCATATTTTACATCCATTTGATATACTTTGAATCCCTTGAAGGTTGCATATGCAAGAAGCATATGAACTCCTTCCAATCTAGCTATCGGAGCAAAAGTTTCTCCATAGTCTTCTCCTTCTTCTTGAGCATATCCTTTGCACACCAGTCTGGCTTTGTTTCTTACCACTGTGCCATCTTCATTCAAATTATTTCTGAAAACCCATTTGGTGCCGATGACATTTTTATGCTCAGGTCTGGGTACCAAAGACCATGTACCATTCTTTTCTATCTGGTCAAGTTCCTCTTCCATTGCCTTGATCCAGTCTTCATCTTTATGTGCCTCTTTAAATGTTTTAGGCTCAAATTCAGAGATCATGCAAGAATTTTTTCTGACCTTTCTTCTTGTAAGAATTCTTGCATCCTTATCTCCTATGATCTGCTTTGGATCATGATTCAACTTTACATATCTAGGAATGATCTTAGTTGTTTCCTCTTGATTTTCTTCTTCATCCTCATCTTCATCAGCATCAACATCTACCGGTGTAGGAGCATTGTTACTGGTGCTAGGCAGTTTTGCAACCGGTTCCCAGAAGGTTACTATCGGTTCCTCTCCTACTTGCTCACTGCTGGTTTCCTTAGGTTTCTCAGAGGTTTCATCAACTCTAACATTGATGCTTTCAACAATTCTCTGAGTCCTATTGTTGAAACATTTGAGAGATTTGCTCTTTGTGGAATACCCTAGGAATATTCCCTCATCACATTTTGCATCAAACTTGCTCTGATGTTCACTCCTCTTGATATAACATTTTCTACCAAACACTCTAAAGTAGCTTACCACTGGTGTCTTACCAGTCCAATACTCACAAGGATTTTTATCCTTACCTTTCTTGATGAGTACTCGATTCATAGTGTAGACTGCAATGCTCACCGCTTCTCTCCAGAAAGTGTGAGCAACCTTTCCTTGGATCAACATAGTTCTGACTACTTCAACTAGAGTTTGGTTGTTCCTCTTTGCTAGGCCATTCCACTGTGGAGTCCAGGGGGAAGATAGTCACCTCTTGATGCCATTCTCTTCACAGTACTTGTTGAATTCACTGGAAGTGAATTCTCCTCCTTGACTAGTTCTTAGGCACTAAATCCTCTTACCGCTTTCTTTTTCAACCAGTGCTCTGAAGGCTTTGAGCTTTCCAAAGGCTTCAGACTTGTCCTTCAAGAATGTGACCCACATCATTCTTGAGCAATCATCAGTAAGAATCATAAAATACCTATCTCCCTGCACACTCCTAGTTTTCATAGGACCGCACAAATTAGTATGCACAAGATCAAGTAAATTGTCTGCAGTGAAAGATTTACCTTTGAAGGTTGAGGAAGAAATTTTCCCCCGTTGATACTCTCTTCACAAAGGATTCTCTGGTTTTCTCAGTATAGGCAATCCTCTAACTGCCTTGATCTTACTGGCCTTCACAATATTATCAAAGTTTACATGGCAGAGTCTCCTATGCCATATCTAGCTATCATCAAACTTAAGCATTAGACATGTACTTATATTTGCATTTAGCTGAAATAGGTTACCTTTGGTTTGCATACCGGTGGCCATCAGTTCACCACTCTTTCCTTTGATTTTGCACACTCCATCTTTGAATTCTAGAGTGAGTCCATTATCATTCAGCTGGGCAACACTCAAAAGGTTGTGTCTGAGACCTTCTACCCAATACACGTTGTCAGCACTGCTTTTTCCATTCAGAGAGATGGACCCTCTACCTTTTACCATACATGGTGCATCATTACCAAAATGAACCACACCACCATCATACTCTTCCAGAGATAGAAAATTACTTCGGTCACCAGTCATATGGTGAGAACATCCACTATCAATAATCCACTCATTGGAATTATCAAATCGGGAGACAAGAGCCTTCTTGTCTGACACATCTTCCTTAACTGCTACAAATACAATGTCTTCACTATCTTCATCTTCTGATTCCTCATCAGTGACACCTTCATCAACTGCTACAAAATAGTTTCTCTAGTTTCCTCCTTTGAACTTCTTGATCTTTTCCGGTTTGTCCTTATTATCACCATTAGGGCAGCTTACAACAATGTGTCCTATCCTATTGCAAGAGAAGCATTTCAAAGGGAGCTTACCTCTGTATTTACTAGTTCCCTTAGGAAGTCTCTTAGGAAGAAGAGCTTCAAATTCCATCAGGATCTCCTCATCATCCATTTCTTTGCTTTGTCTTGGTTCACCACTGGTACTAGATTCTTTGCCCTTTCTAGATGGTGCAACAGATGCTCTAAAGGCTGATTTAGTCTTTTGAGTACTGCCATCATAATCATTTATCTCATAAGCTATCAACTTTGCAATGATGGAGTCTAGGGATACCTTTGTCTTGTCTATAGACCTCAACTCCTGAATAGCAGCAACCCTTATTGCATAGATCGGTAATAAGGGTCTCAAGACTTTGCTGACAACAATGGAATCATCTATTTTACCACATGCACTCTTGATGTCTCCAACAACAGTTTTGATTCTTATTCCATATTATTGGATGGTCTCTCCTTCAACCATCTGCATGTCTTCAAACTTTCCCCTAAGGCTTTTTTCCTTAGCTTGTTTCACATGCTCATCACCACCATAGATATTCTCAAGATCATCCCATACTTCTTTGGGATTGTCTTTATCTTGAACATCAATAAACTGAATGTCAGATAGACTGCTGATTAGGGCTTCCATAACTTTCCCATTCTCCTGAATCTCTCTCTTTTGATCATTGGTGAGAGTACCGGTAGGGATAACATAAGCATTCTCAACATAGCTCTAGTGTTGAGCACCCATACTTCTGATGTATATCTTCATTCTGTCCTTCCATATTTTAAAGTTGTCTCTATTGAACTTTGGACCTTCCCTCTTCATCATTAGAGTAGGATCTTTTCCTCAAGCGGTTAATCTTACAACACAGAGGACCTGGAAGATGCTCTGATACCAATTGATGAATAAATGATGAACAGTTAGCACCAAACCGGTACTGAGAGGGGGGGGGTGAATCAGTATAGGCAAAAACACTTTCCCTAAACCAGTTTGATTGCACACACTGAACTTTGACTGGCAAGCAATAACATCGGTCTAAATCAGATTACTCCTGTTAAAACACAGTGAGAATGTGAAAGACATAAACCAGTAACTCTTAGCTTTCCACACAATCTGATACCTCATTTCCACTTCACCCTTATGCATAAACAAGTAATCTATCATCAAAAATATAATGACTGCTAGTTCAACATGTTTTACCACTTTGACATAAAACACTAAACCATCACATGAAAGACATCACACATGACACACTGATTTTTCACATGGAAACCCAAGTGGGAAAAACCACGGTGGGTATGAATACCCACAAGCTGTTATTTGAACTCTTTTGAAGTCTGTTATGTTAGGAGCCTAGTCCGTTTAGAGACTTTTACAATAGGTTCTGCTAGGAACCGATCCTGCTAGGGATCACCCAGTTAAGGGATGGCTAAATACCCAGTTAAAGATTAGAACCCTGTTAAAGGTTACCTCGCAAGAGGATTTGAAGAACTCATTGAATTGAGTCACCCTGTTAAAGGATTTACACAAAAGCCTGTTAAAGCTACCCGGTTAAGGGATTTTCCAACTACTGAAATGGTTATAAGTCAACAAGTAATACACTGATCTGATAACAACACTCAATGCTAAGACAAATCCACTTTAGCTCCTTTTCTTCTGCAATCACACTCTGCAGGTATCAACACACTTCTCCGGTCTAGCAAGAATCAAGTATCTCTTCACTTGGATACACACATAACATTTTCCAACAACTTCAAAATGAAAAACATCATCAACCTTATAGGAAACAGATAGGTCGGTAGCATAAACCCTAAACCCTAAACCCTAAACATTTAGGTTTTACAATCCAGTTGGTTCAATCCTGACCGTTAACTACACTGCATCAAATACAATAGTCTTGAATAGATCTCAAGACATTCTCCAACATTCATTCTTTGCCACTTCAGGAAGTTGATAACTCATCACACACTCTCCACCATTTACAAAGACTTTGCACATCCCCGAGGTAGATAGGATCAATCTCCATGCAAGATCCTCAAGGAAATCCTTCACGCGCACAAGGCTGACATGGCAACACTTATCTGGTCTTCATTACAATGATAACTCATCACAAGATGTCATCGGTTGAATCGCACAATCTTGGAATGCATCAACCGAAAACCCTGAAGCTGAGACTACCAACTGGTAGTCATGCCAAATAAAACCCTGATACAAAACTTCCATATACTGTTTCTCATTCCAACATACCGGTTCACCTTGAACAAACATATCGCTTCACTTTTTCACAAATACCAGTTTACATCATCATACTAGTTCTCTTGCTAGTTTGCTTACTACAACATACTGGTTCATACTTCAGCATATTAACATCAATGACAACATACAATATCATCATGTCATCATGCTCTACACATATGCCAACATGATAATCTTTGGTAAATATCCCATGACATGAGTCGAATTTATGTTCACCATGTTGTCAAAGTTAACATGTCCCATTGTGCCCTGACCAATGATCACTGCTTTGTGCTAGAAAACAACTACTTTCTCTATTTTTCTTTGCATAGTAGACATTGTCATTTGTTCTTTTGCCTTCTGTAACCAATCTTCTAGAACCTCCTTTTCTGATCTCAGATTTGGACCCATGCAATATGATCTTGTAGCCTTTACTACACATCTAACTCGCACTCAAAATATTATGCCTCAATCCTTTAACATAATAAATATCATGTGTCTTATGCTTACCATCAATAGTTATGGTTCCTTTACCACAAATAGGTGCTACCTCCTCACTAGTAAACTTCATTGATCCACCATCATACTTTTCAAAGTCCACGAACTTCTTTTTATCAGTTGTTATATGATTTGAGCATCTAGAATGAATTATTCAAGCTTTAGGTTCCACTTTTGTATGCACTGTAGTCTTCATTGTCACTACAATTTTACTATTATTCTCATCATGCAAGTACTAGACCTTTCACAATATTTTTCATTTATGGCTAAAAGCAATGATTCTTTATTTGAGTCATCACCATCTTTATCTTCAAAAGAATAGGTCAACATTGAACAAAAACTCCTTTTAGACTTATCTCTATCATCTACTCTTTTGTTTTGTCCATCTCTCGTATAATTATCTTTTCTCTTTCTATCATCATCTGTTTTCTTATAGTTATCCTCCCTGAAAGTAGATCTAGAAGCATAATAACAATATCTTCCACAATTAAAATATTTAAATGAAAACTTGCCTTTATAATTCCTAGACCCTTTCTTCAATCTTCTTACAAAGTTTGTTTCCACTTCATCCATGTCATTGACATTGCTTGTTTTAGGTTCATCTTTAATATTCTTGGTAGCCTTAAATGTTGCTTCCTTCTTCTCATTGTGCTACTCACTAAGTTCTAAAATTTCAAAAGTAGAGAGTGATCAAAAGAGTTGATCTCAAGCATATTTATTCATATCATGACTCTCTTCAATGGCATATTTCTTAGGCTTATAGTTGTTAAGCAATGTTGTCGTCACTTTTGTCACCACTTCACTTTCTTCCATTTTCCATCAACACTTATGATTGCATTGATTATCTCATACACTTAGTGTAGGTAACCTTTAATGTTCTCATCTTCAGACATTCTCAATGTCTCAAATTTGTACTTTAGATTTTGCATTTTGACTTGCCTGGTCTTCTCATTTCCTTCATAAATGTTGCTCAAATTTTCCCAAGTTTTCTTTGCACTTGTGCATCCATTGATTTTTAAAAACTTTGAGTCACTCAAATTACTAACAAGTACATTTCTTACTTTGGCATTATTTTCACGATTCTTGATCTCATTTAGAGTAGTCAGACCATCGTTTGGAGCAATATAACTAGTTTTGATAATGTCCCATATTCCAAGTGACAAATAATTCAAATGATATTCCATTCGTGACTTCCAAGTTGAGTAATTTGTGCCATCAAACCTTGGTTCCTTGAAATAGATGTATTGTGCCATCCCAAAAAAACTTCAAGCAATTAAGCTTATATTAGAGGAACCTCACTATGATATCAATTGTTGAACACACCACAAGATTGAGAAGGAGGTGAATCAATATAGACCTTAAAACAACTTATAATCCTTGAAACATAAAATCACAATTAACATCTCTACAAATATGAAACATGAAACCATAAAGCATAACACACACAAGAACGCCAAATTTACAATTGAAAACCCAAGAAAGGAAAAACCACAGTGAGAATTACACTCACAATATGAATACATTATTACAAAGTCTTAGGCTCAAGGCCAAGGAGCTCACTACACCTAATAAGACTTGCAAGACTATAGTGTACAACCTCATGGAAAGGTTTGAGGACTTGCACATTGTTGAGATGCACAATCTTAACATGAGATACAAAGATTGCACAAGTTGCCAAATGACTCACTGTCTTTTAGAACATAAAAGAAACTAATGAATTGAAATGAGGAAGATCTCTTGATCATGAAATTTTCCTTGAACCATAGTGTCAAGAGAACAGTATCATGGCAAACACATCACACTTCATTTACTATCTCAAAGCACTATCAAACTAAATATATGATCATCAAGGCCCATCACAAACTAAAATTTGTACTTCTACTTCTTCTCTTGCACTTGCATATCATGCACATCCAATTCAAAACAATCCACACCAATTCACACATCCACACTTCCATTTATACAATGTTATTAATTGAGACCCTCAACAAAGTTGACCATAACACATAGTAAACATGAATTACATAAATTCAACCACCCAGACCAGAGACATACAATGGGGTTCACTCCAAGAGATAAAGATGACCTAAATACATCACAACACATCTTTATATGATGATTCCAATGAATTCCACACACTAACACTTCATCCAAAGTCAACACCAAATGATACATGTAGGAAAACAATGAAGCATGTTAACCAACAAACCCAAAAATATTACCCAATACAAATTACATAATGTGGATCTACACATTCCATGATGAGACCCATATCAGCATTCTAAATCAACCTCCAATGTATATTTGGATCAAAAGATCATGATGCATATAAGATAAATCAATTGAGTCAGCCAAAGACCAATATGACTGACAACACCAAACACAAAGTCACATAACTTCACTTGCCGATCCAACCAATGCTAGAAATCTAAACTAGAACACAACACAAACTATATGAAAATATCCTCTAATCCACAATAGTTTAATCAATACATCAAAGTAATATAGAGAATTTTATGGACCAGTCTTGATAGGACACCTTACTATCAACAAATCACCACAACCAACTATATCATTTGAACAGTTGAGGACCTAAAAACATGTTGATGCAATATCCACAGAACGTAGACAATATATCCAAAATCGCAAGCCAACATCATCAAGAACCAAAAGAATGTATAACATTCTTCCATAAAGACATTAAATACTCTTTCCTGAATATTGTAACTTCCACTACTGTAGCCTTCTAGAAACACCTGATACTTACTCAATATCACCACCAGACAACATAACAACATTTGAAAACTCATTTCCAAACCATCTACTACATCGACACAACTAAAGAACTACAACTACCTCTTCACTAACACACACAATGACGTTAATGACAACACTAGACAACAAAAGACAAGTTTGACATCAATGACAACACAACTCAACTTTCCAAAAAAAAAAGTATTTTTGTATCATTTATGCATGCATTCTTGCATGATTGTGCGTATTATTATTAGTAGTAATGATCCTAAGAATATACCACTATAGTGATATTGCTTGCTTGTGATCTTTTTCTATGTTCTAATGCTTTACACAGTTGACATATCATCCCCTAGTCCTTATATATTCATACATAATATTAAATTATTTAACAAATAAAAGGTTTCTCAACTAACTCACATGACAATTCCCCTATTCATTCTTTTCCCCCTTCCCAAGTGTCTCTTAACTACTCTTACCATCCAAATATATCCATGATTTCACCTAGTTCCAATTTCTTATCTTCCATATCCTTTATTCATTTTGAGAGCACATCTATGTTCTTTGAACCCACCTATACTCTCAAGTGGATACATGTAGCTACCTCAATCTCTTTATCACTCTCATTATTTAAATGGTTGGAACATCTTATTACTATTCCCATCTCTTACGAAGCTACCATGTTTTATTCTTTTTTAAGATAACATTGTTTCATCTAGTTGCAATCCCATCTAAAAGAGGGGCAAAATATAGATATCATAAATTTAATACATCTTAACAAGACTTGATTTTATCCTACCTAGAATTAATTGAAGAAAATTAATTATTTAATCAACCTTCCCAATCATATTCCTAACATTAATTAAATAAATTTAAATTATTTAATCAATTAAATAAATTTAATTTATTTGATTAATTAAATAACTAATTTAATTTGTATCCCCATATTCTATTATTATCAAACATTGGTTAAATAAATATAATATTCTTCATATCCATATCCTCCAAAAACCAAATAAATACATGTTATTTATTCAATCACTGAATTCTCCCTCAAACTATTAATTGAATAAGGCCAATTATTTAACTAATAATTCCACTTAAACATTCATAAGCATACATAATCCATGGTCAAACTAACATATTTTATGCATGTACATGACCAATACTTCTCACTTCCCCATAAAATCTTCTCATAAAATCTTATGTATCTATTTCTTCAAGAAAATTTTGACCCTTCACATATCTCCCAAAAAGGACTTTTTCAACTTCCAAAAAGGTTGGTTTTTATACACACCCTTCATTTCTTTCCAACAAAACCTTGCGTTATAATTTTTAATTAAATATATAACCCAAAATCTAGTGCATAGAAATAGATTTAAAATAAATAAAAATTAAATCAACTAAGTTTCTTAAATTGAGATTCTTCACAAAATGCTTGCTACATTATGCGAAAAATATGGAAGGAGATTTACATTATATAACATAATAGTTTCTAAATTTGATGAGGATGGGGATACGTTAAAAATCCAAAAAAGAAGAGATTTCTTGTCCAAGTTTCCAAATCTTTTGAAAATAAGAAAAAACTAAAATCTCATGAATGTGCAACATTATTCTTCCAAATTGAAGTAAAAAAATAAATAATTAAACTTAAATGACCTATGCAATGTTGGCATTGATATCAACCGGTAGAGGCATTGTGGTGTCATTGATGTCCACTGGTATAGTTGTCGTTGATGTCAACCGATAGTATGATCAATGAGGTCAACCAATGAGTATACAAGTTGGTGTTAACCCGCAAGTAGGCATTATGGCAATGTCAACTGGTGAGTGATGTGTTGACATTGACCGATAAGTGATGTGTTAGCATTGTCCTATTGCCAATCGGTCAGTTGGTAACTGGTAAGAAAGCAGGGTGAGCTAATAAAGAGTCTGCAAGAAACCAGTATACAGATTGATGACAATCAACAAGACTCCCACCAGATAGAGATGTTGTCACTGGATAAAGAGAAGGCTGACAGATAGTGTGCTCAATAGGGAAGTCACATTAATACCAACAAGTCACAAAGATCCTCTCCCACTGGGTATTTGGCAGATTGAGTGCTATTGTCTATCTACTCCCACCGGTTAGTGGTAATACTCAGCTTATCTCACAACATGCATATAATGAATTATAACCCTTCGAGATAAGACAATCAGAGAAGTTAAAGGCGGGTGGTTGAAGACACATACCAGATGACCAAAGTGAAACATCAGAAGCCTCCAACATGTGAAACCAAAGATGTGCACCGGATCAATAAGAGAAGGCATGATGAGTTTGTCACTTTGACAAACTAGTTGAGAGGAGAACCGATCAAATGAAGAAAAAGGTAAGTGTTAGATTTGTGGACATGGATTCACTCTAGGTTGCTGATATCAACAAAGATTCTTGTTGATGATTGATATCTGAGATTATCATGCAATCGATATGATAGGAGGTGTGCATTAGAGACCGTTGACATGTCAATGTCAACCAGTAAGAGAGCAAAGAGGCAAAGCAAAAAGCTCCTATTAGATGAACATGTGTATAGTGACTCACCCTGGATACATGGTGCAAATTGGAAAGTGTGGTGACTGGGCAAATATGATCCAACCGGCATAACAGAGAAAAACATGGCATGAAGGTTGACCGGTTAGTGTATAACCGATAGGGTAAGAAGACTGATAGTATGGAGTATACATCGGTTGTGTGTTGTGGTCGATGACTCATCCTAAACCAACATAGTGAGCAGAGGTGGATGTTGACAAAGAAGACACATAGACTACAGATGTCAAGTGTGTAGTAGTTGGTGAAGCATGAGTCAGTGATGCATTTGGTGATTGGTTAAACATTAATGTCGACTACAAAATACAAGGATTAGTTGCAGAGGTGTGCAACTCGAGGTAAATTGAAAGGTTGACTGTTGTGTTGTGATGATCGATGCAGGTTGTGCAGATATGGATCTAATTTGGAGTAAGAAGTTGTGAGTTCATTCATTGTGATTAAAAAGTGCAGGCCGACAAATAGATCGTGTTTGCTAAATATAGAAAACGTGTATTGGAAGCAACAAGATTGGCGGAGTTGAGTGATCTGTTGCAGGTGGTCAATCTCTGGAATAAGATCTGATTGGATTTGGTATGCCTCATGGTCGATGAAGGAAACCCTAGCATGCCAAGTTTGAAGTTATGTTTTGGCGAGAAGATTGATGGATAAATAGGCAGACAAAAGATTGAAATGGATTGATGCTTCCAGATGATGAGGTGTCGGATATTGAAGATCAAAGTGTGAGAGTGCAACAAAGAGTTAATCAATCAAAGTGTAATCCGCAGAAGATCATAGTGACTGAGTGCTTGAGAGAATTGGTAAGAGGGTTTAACTAGTAAGGTTAGACTAACCGGTAAGTTGCAAAGAGTGCAACAGTCAAGTGAACCGGTAGTGCTAGAACCGACAGAAAGGCAACAGAGGTTGTTGCAGGGTAGTGTGAATGTCAGAGAAGATCTGACAAGGTAAAAGAAGAGCAGAAGGGAAATTAGACAAAGTGAACTGAGAACTGGTAAATAGATGCATGGTCTAACAGCCCATCCAACCAATACAGTCTGAACTAGTACGACACCAACAATGAGCAGAGGTAGAGACAGAGAAGGTGAGCAGAGAACCGAAATATGTGTGAGAGTTACAAAGTTCATTTGTAAAAAGGTTATTATGATTGTTGTAGTGTCATAAAATTTTGACCCCTGCAATTTTAACCATATTTTGGGTCCTCACCTTGGCGATGACATCTCCTTCCCTAGCTGAGACCTATTTCTACATTCTCATCCCTTCACTCTTCCTCCTTCATGTCTTGTGTCTTCTCTAGACCCTGTTTGGGCCCCAAAATAGGGCAGAGTAGGGGCATGGTGCCCCTGTCACCTCTAGGATAGGGGCATGGTGCCCCTATCCTCACCCCTTAGGGTGGCCCTATGTTAGGTCTGCCTGATCTCCTATGCACAATTTAATGTCTTCGGGGTTTGCAATTCCTCTTTGTCAGCCTTTGGTGGTTGAAAATTAATCCTTGAGGCATGTATAAAAAGAAATTTAATACCCTCATTCAAGAATAAAGATCATAAGGAGGAGATACAATATTTCAAGGTCATCATCAAGCATTCAAGCATTCAAGTCTTCTTCATTCATCCATGGGAGAAACATTAAAACATTCATTTAAAAGCATGTGTGTGTTAGGGTCTTTTCATGTTACATGCCATTTCATACAACATTTGTGGTTACATTCAAGAAGCAAAGCAATCATCATCAACAAGTTGCAAATCTACAAGGTATACATTTCCATTGTTTACATTCAAGCATTTGCAATTACTTTCTTTTAAGGTTGATTGCTCAACTGGGGTTTGACTGAGGAAAAACCCTATCCACAACCATTCTCCCTCTCTTTTATGTGTATAGGTTGCAGGTGTGCAACTGTAATTGCAAGTTTGGACTTCATTTACAGAGACAGAAGAACCCTTTTCGTTTCACAGATTTTGTGGTAGACCATGTACGTTCCCGCCACGATCCCAACGAATATTATCCAAATTTGAGGTGCATATCCATATCAATCTAATTAACTTAGATCCAAAGTTACAACGTGATCCTGAACTGGTAGCTCCTCATTTCACTCATTTCCTTTATCTTTTCCACATAGTCGACAAGTCAACTTTCTCATTTACAAAAGAGGGTAAATCACACATCAACTGCTTGCAATCCACTTAGAATTCACATCCTTATTTCTCTCAGATTTGGATCTAGCGGATTCAATCCCCTCTTTTGAATGTAAAGTTCCTTTCCAAGTGAAAATCATCCTAGTGGCTTCCTTTCTCTCTCCTAGGTGGGGAGTCACTAGGATCCAATTTTCCACTTTACATTTTGGTGAACCCGACGTCTTACACATTAACTCTAATTTATCATTCTTAGATCTGATTAATTGCAATTTGAATTTCAAATTTTTATTTTCAAGTTTGATCTATTTGCAAATTTTAGATGTTAATTGCATAAAAACCCTAATTTTTCATTTTGAGAAAATTAGGCTTGTGAGGTATAAAATTTTAAATTGCTTATTTCAGATCTAATTCCTATTTCAAAATTGCAATTCAAAACTGTCTCTTTATTATGAAAATTCAGTGGTTAAATCATAAAACCCTAATTTTTAAGATCTTTTCATTTTCGATCTTTGATTGCAATTTTGACCGATCTAGACATCTCCAAATCGTTTGTTTTTTGGATTCCACATTAAAATCATAATCTCTACCATCCCTGAAAATTTCAAAAAAATTTGGTCAGATCGTGTGCGTTCCTGCCACGGTCCTTGGCTTTTTTCCTAAAATTTCAGGAGACGGAAATGACTGTATTTTTCTGCTCAGATCTAGAAAATCAGCATACTTTATGAATTTTAACACTCTCTAAGGTCAAACACAAATTCAAAATTCATCAAATTGATATCTTAAAACTAATTTTCATAAAAAGGTCCTAATTTTATATTTGCTTTTCCAACAAATTCAGATTTCACTTAAGAGACTTTTAATGACAATTAATAAATTGGATTTACTTTCTCTGTTACATGTGATTACATTAATTTTTGCATATATTTATCATGTGTCGGATAAGAGTTTCTTCCATTTTCTTTTGCTTCTCTTTCTTCATAGCACTTGGTCATATTGTGTTGGTAGGATTTCCAAATCAATAGATCTCAAAGCTTTCATGTATCATTTATGTTGCATTATGGTGATGTTGTTAACAACATGCATTTCCTATGTTAATCACCTTAAATATTTTGTAGATCCTAAACCTAAAGATCCTAACCCTTGTACCTCTCCTAGGGTATCTTGTGTGAAAGAAATGAGATCTAATGCTTTACCCAATGATCTTTCTACAAGAGAGCAAGCATTGAAAAGTAATATGGATCCATCTTCTTCTTCTACACACACCCTTGAGAAAGGGGGGAACTATGAAAACATCAATATTCTTACAGCTTTAGATCCTCCTTATTCTTCTAGGACCTGTCTTCAACATCAAAGTCTATGTAGAGAGGATTATGTCATGCATTTTATTCATGACCTTTCTCCTCGCATAGAAATCACTAAAAATGAGCTTTTAGATGATGAATATGTTCTTACCCAATCCTCCAAAAAGGATAAGCTTGATAAAGGAAAAGAGATTATCATTCCACATGATAATTCTCCTTCATCTACAAATCCTTTTCTACCTCCTTACACATCAGATTTCAAAGAAATTCATGAACTTGTTCCTCCATCTAGTCAATCGCAACATTCTTATAGTCGTGACTTTCATATAATGACAAAATAGGGTTTTAAAGGACAAGGAGTTGGGAAATTTGAGCATGGAATTTGTGTCCCTATAAATCATCCTACACAAACTACTACAAGAGGCCTAGGAAGTAGTACCCCTCTTTCTATGGAAGAATTACTTAGGCTTCAAAACTTTCAAGATTACCTTCAAAAAGAACAAATCAAGAGAGCCCACAAGAATGCTTCTTCTTCAAAGTGTCCTTTTTGTTCATTTCATCAAACCCATGACCATAATGCTGATGATTGCCCTGATTTTCAAAAATCTATTAGATGTCATAGATAGTGGCAAAATTAGAACTGTGGATAATGAAACTTCTTCTCCTAACAAACACTCTTCTTCATGGCAAGATGATATTTACCATCTTGACAGATTAGCTGCAAGAATCTATTGGAAGTTGAAATATGACAAGAATATTTCCTTTCCTCCTAACAATAAAACCAAAAATCTTAAGCAAGTGAAAGGTACTGAATATTGCATTTTTCATGATTCATATTCACATTCTCTTGGAAAATGTTATGCATTTAAGAAATTTGTTCAACTGCAATATGATCTTGCACACATTTGTCTCACAACAGATCTAGCTATATTTCTTGATAAACGCATCATGCCTTAGCACTTATTTTCCCTTCATGTTTCTCTTGACCCTATGACATAATTAGCCCATTTAACAGGAGCTCTTTATCATTAGTGGTGGTATTGTTTCACTTTAACATACTTTGGGGCAGCAACATGAAGTCTATTTTCCTTCTTCTTTCTATACATTTACCTCTATCTTTTTGCTTTCGTCATTATTAGATCTATTTTCTGGCATAGGGTTATTCTTATGTGAGCATATAATTGTTCTTTGGTTTCCCTCTTTGCTTGGAGAGGGGCATCTTTAATGAGTACTGCACTTCTTCTCTTTCTTTCATTCTCTTGGAAATCTTACCTCTTCTATGGTTTTGATTATTCACAAGTATGATATGCCCCTTAGCAGGGAATGATCTCTTAAGAAGCATGTATCCCTTCCTTGAAAGGATTTTGTTCCACTAGGATGGCATATCACTTGAAACTAATCACCATCAGAAAATGTGTAATGTTTTTCTCCTCACTTGGGGGGCAAGGATTTTCACTCTTTTTCCTTTCTTTCTTTCTCATTTATCATTATTTCCTTTCGAGGTTGTATTTTTCATATGTGATTATCATTTCTTACAATGGTATGGTTTTATGATTAATCCCCCTTAGGGAATACATGATGCATTTTCTCTCTTCCTGTCAAAGATTACCACGTCTTGAGACATGCATTTTACATTTACAGATGTCTTTTCTTGCATCTATTCATGTAAGTTCATTGCACATTTGATTATGTTTAATCTCTCTCTTTTAGATTGTCTAAGCTCTTCTCATTGTCCCTTATCTTGGGGGGCAATGATCTTTCTCTCTCTTTCTCTAGGGATCCACTTTGCCCTATTAAGTGGATGGTGTGAGTTCTATTACTTGATGTTGTAGACGTATAAATCTGACCACTTTCAGGAATATTTAAATATTCATTTTAACCTCATTCCTCTATTTAATTAAATGCATTACTCAATTTATTTAATTAAGTTCACCTAAGCCTTTCCTAACCTTTGATTAAATAAATCACTTTATTTAATTGAGTCCCCTTTCTCCCTTTTTAATTAAATTTACATTTTCTTAATTTAATCCTTGCAAGTAAATAAATCTAATTTATTTATTTAAATCCCCCCACTTGCAAAATCCTACAAATGCAAGTTGCATCCCCTATTTGGCTAAAATAAATCTTTTATTTACCAAAAATTGCCTATTTTCCTTCACCCACTTGCAAAATCCTACATCTCCCACTTGCCTTCTAAACCCCCTTCTAGATTCTTCTAATCACTTCCAATTAGCCTAATCCATCTCCTAAATATTGTCACATTCCTAAGCAAAGGGAAGTCACTTCTCAAAGCCTCCAAAGTCTTTGAAAACCATTAAAGGCTTTATGTCCCCAAAAAGTTAACCCTCAAAGTCTTCCAAACCATTAAAGGCTCTGACATAACCATTAATGGTTAACTAGACCTTCTTGCATGATTAGAGACTTTCTCTCTAGCTTAACCCTCATCTAACCCAAGGGTCTCATCAATCATTCATGGCTTTAACCTTGGTTATCCCTTCAACCCTTGCACAAGAGTTTACCCCTTGATAAAAGCTTTATCTAATGGATAACCCTAACCTAACCTTAACCCTTACCTCCTAAGGTAACCTTCATGTCTTCTCAAGCATTTAATGCTTATTTCATCTCCTCTCAAGCAACCTCTTGTTGACAATTGTCACCATTTCATTGGTGAGAATTGTAAACATGGATTGATAACTTTCAATCCTGGCCCTTGTTAAGATTATCCAATCTTGACCATCCATTGCCCTATTTTTCCTATAAATAGAGCTCTCATTCTCTCATTTTCATACATCCAAGTTTCATGCATCTAATTTATAGTCATTTTACTAAGCATCAAGCCTCTCCTTGTTAAAACATATTAAACATTTAGAAGCATTTCATTTTCATAAGCATATCCATGTTAGACTAGTATATATTGTTAGGATAAGATTACTAATCTTTATCATAGCATCATATTCATACTAGTTTAAATCATTCTAGTTTCAAATATCTTATATGTTGTAGGAATGTATTCATATTTATTAGCAAACATCGCTTGTTCTTGGAGTTGTCATTCCTAAGTCACTTTTCTCAGTGATCTGAGAGCAAATACATTGACTTTAGGGATCCTGTGAGATAGAGAACAATGGAACACCCCTTGGGAAGTTGAGATATTCAATATAGCTCCCATAACTTGCACCAAGAGTCCCATTGGTGTGTGGACACTTTGGAATCGGACTTTTATGTTTCTGTCACCCACATTTCCCGCACACAAATGTCATTCCTTGTGTAGAATTGTTGTTGCTCACTCAAGGATTCTCTCTTATACAAGAGGTGTAAGTCCTTGAATGCAACCTCTTTCACACTTGGTAATGAACATCTATGATAAATTTACCCACCCCTATGGGGGCTAAAAGTGAGTCATCCCTCATCAAGAATCCATTTCACCTAGAAATAGGAAGAAGGATTGCATTCTTGTTCTTTCCTTTTCTTGTTCTAGAAGATGTTATATTTGTTTAAGATAACTCCTCTTGGGGATAGATTTATTTTGAACAAAGATCTCTTCTCGTCCAAGGATCACCTTTACACTTACAACAAGATATCTCTTTTCAACTATCTTATCCTTGCTTGAAGAGTATTCCCTCTCTTGCTTGGATTTATGACATTGTTGCATAGCGGATAGCTTCTTTGTGATGAAGGTAGGTATCCTTGGTCTACTTTCCTTAAGATATCAACATTAACCTATGTTGACATCTTAAGGGGGGGGCACCCACACTGCTCCTTTGTACTATACTTCTCTCATGCATTGTAAAGTGAGACATTCTTGGAACTAGAGGGAAACCTCTTAGAGCAAGCTATCATCACTTTTCTTGTACAATGAGACATTCTTGGAACCATAGGGAAACCTCTTAGAGAAAGATGTCGTCACTTTTATTGTACAGTGGGTCATTCTTAGAATCAGAGCACGGTCTCTTAGAGCGAGATGTCTTCACTTCTTCTTTTTATTTTAGAGTGAGACATTCTTGGAACTAGAGGGAAACCTCTTAGAGTAAGATGTCATCACTTTTCTCCTGTATAGTGGGTCATTTTCAGAACTAGAGCATGGTCTCTTAGAGAAAGATGACGCCACTTTTCTTTTATGTGGGGTGATTATTCTCAAAACCAGAGCATAGACTCTTAGAGTGGGATGTCACACCTTTCTTAACACTTGTACTATACATTCTATACAGGTTGTAGCGTACTCGGGCATAAACTTCTATGAGATGCTTCAAACCTCACTTGCACACACACACATGAGTTTGAGTGGAACTAACAATGTTCTCTCTCTCTCTCTCTCTCTCTCTCTCTCTCTCTCTCTTTATATGGATCACATAGACAGGCTTTAGGGGTGAGTTTTTCCATGTCCTTCTCTCCGTGGATCACCTAGTTTTAGGGGCAAGATGTCCATGGTTTATTTCTTCTTTGCTTTTCTTCTCATGGATCACCAAAGTGTGTATTCATGTTCTCTCTCTTCTTCCTCTCATGAACTCATAATTTTACTATTGATAGTTCATGGATGATGTCATCTTTTCTCTTTTACATGATTTCTTGTGTTTATGTAATGGCATTGGTCTTTGTGTCCTGATTAGTTGTTGAGACATTTGAGCTCAAGATCTCTTCATCTAGTTAGTTTTTCGTCTTGTGTCTTGTTCTTGTCGTGTGTCTTTTTGTGCTTTGTCTTTGTTTTTGTGTCTCATTCCTTTTTGTTTTGTGTGCTCTTGCATATGTTTGAGTGAGTTAAAATCCTAAGGTTGGGGGCTTGGTTCCTCAATATTAGTGATGTCTTATACTCCTTGTGGCTTTTTCTCCACATCTCTCATCTTCATCTCTCTCTTTCTTCTACTTTACCGGTAGTGGTGGCGTAAGCCATACTCCTGGTAAAGTGGGGGATAAATGTAGTGTCATAAAATTGCGACCTCTACAATTTTAACCACATTTTGGATCCTCACCTTAGTGACGACATCTCCTTCCCTAATCGAGACCTATTTCTGCATTCTCACCCCTTCACCCTTCCTCCTTCATGTCCCGTGTCTGCTCTAGACACTGTCTAGGCCCGAAAATAGTTCAAGGAAGGTGCGTGGTGCCCCTGTCCTCACCCCTTAGGGTGGCCCTATGTCAGGTCTACCCGATCTCCTATGCACAATTTGTCTTCAGGGTTTGCAATTCCTCTTTGTCAGCCTTCAGTGGTTGAAAATTAATCCTTGAGGAATGTATAAAAAGGAATTCAATACCCTTATTCAAGAAATGATGAATAACGCATAGATGGATGATAAGGGATAAAGAGCATAAGGAGGAGATACAATATTTCAAGGTCATCATCAAGAATTCAAGCATTCAAGTATTCTTCATTCATCCATGGGAGTAACATTACAACATTCATTTTCAAGCATGTGTGTGTTAGGGTCATGTCATGTTACATGCCATTTCATACAACATTTGGGGTTACATTCAAGAAGCAAAGCAATCATCATCAACAAGTTGCAGATCTACAAGGTATACATTTCCATTGTTTACATTCAAGCATTTGCAATTACTTTCTTTCAGGGTTGATTCCTCAACCGGGGTTTGACTAAGGCAAACCCCTATCCACAACCATTCTCCCTCTCTTTTTTGTATATAGGTTGCAAGTGCGCAACTGTAATTGCAGGTTTGGACTTCATTTGCATAGACAAAAGAACCCTTTTCATTTCACGGATTTTTTGGTGGACCATGTACGTTCCCACCACGGCCGTGATGAATTTTCTCCAAATTTGCAGGGTAGATTTGTATTAATCTAATTAACTTAGATTTGAAGTTATAATGCTATCCTGAACTGGTAGCTCCTCATTTCACTCATTTCCTCTCTCTTTTCCATATAATCAACAAGTCAACTTTCTCATTTACAAAAGAGGGTAAATCACACATCAACCATTTGCAATCCACTCAGAATTCACATCCTTGTTTCCCTTGGATTTGGATCTAGCGGATTCAAGCCCCTCTTTTGAATGTAAATTTCCTTTCCAAGTGAAAATCATCCTAGTGGCTTCCTTTCTCTCTCCTAGGTGGGGAGTCAATAGGATCCAATTTTCCACTTTACAATTGTATTGATATATTTCATTATAATCACTGAGTTGGAGCTCAGTGCAGGGGTTGGTGCTCCTTGGGTTGGTGCCCTAAGCTTTGTATTTAGTTTTATTTGTGATGCTGGATTGGAGCAGTAGACTCCAGCAACATTTCTCACCGAGGTTTTTCCCATAATGGGTTTTCCTCGTATATCCGGTGTTATGTGATGTGACTTTTATGTGTGCTCTCATTTTGGTCTTCTCCTTGTCTTACAGGTATATTCACCTTGTGCTAGATTTGCTAACCGATATACCCATTTAGTATTAAAAGGGTTAAGTTTGGAAACCACTGACTCACCCCCCTCCCAGTGGTATCTTGTGTTCTACATGCAACAACATACTTAGGATTGAAACAAGTCCTAAAGTTATAATATTACACTAACACCACCCCTAAGTGCAACTTAGGGAGATACACAATGTAAAAGATGCAAAAATGAGAAATAAATGCATGTTGGTTACCCATGTATAAACAAACTCTCATTAATAAGGAAAATGAGAAAAATCATAAAAAAATAACTTCCCAAAAGAGAGAAAAGATAGGACTTAGAAGCCCCTTAGAAGAGTATTCTAAAATTCCTATAAGACAAGGCCCATGTGCGCCTCCATAAAGAATAGAGAATAACAATATATAGAATGTCATATGATCAATTCTATAATAGGCCCCTCTATTATAGATGATGTATATTTCTTTAAAAAAATAAACTTCAATCAAACCACTGAATTCTCAGTCACGTTGAATGCATAAAATAACTATGATGTGTGGATTTGGATGTTGTCCATGTGTCTTGATGCAATTGTTGAATTGTGAGTGTGTCATACAAGATTTAGGAATAGTGACCATTAAACTGTTAGACTTGGACCAATGCGAATCATGATGTGTCAAGTAAGTAGAATGATGTGGAAAAGAGAAATAAAAATAATATAGAATTGGAGATGATGCAACTTAAGTTGAGGCATGAGCCATCATCAAAGAGGAGTTCAATATCCATGAAACTATCATCAAGATCTAAAAGGAAAGTGTGCACAAAGTAGTGTGTGATGTGTGATAAGTAGAACTTCCAGTAGAGAGGATCCTATAATCTACTATCAAAATTTAATAATTTTATTTAATGATTTTATATCTCTTAATCTTTTATATTGAGCATTGATTGAACTTAGAGATGTATTCAATTCAATATAGTTATTTTCATTTGGATTTTATTTAAATAATATATATCATAAAATAGTCTTGAATTTATCTTTTGGAACTTAAATTTAAAAATTAAGAGAATTAATTTATTTTTGTGTACAACTCAGGTCGATATGGTAGATGCTCTACCACTTGGTATCTTACACATAAAGATAGTGAGATACATAGATTGAGAGATATTTTAGTTGACCCTAATACAATGGGGAATTATAGGTGTAGTTTTCAATTCATTTTAGCTAGCTTAGAGTAGCTTAGAGTTATACTAGGTGATACATATGCCTATTATGGTGATACTCTAGCTACTATTCTTGTCTAGATATGATAAGAGGCCATTGGTGATATTTCACTTGCTACAATTCAACTTAGTGTCCCCAAAGAAACCATAAAATCATATTTTTTTCCACATTAGGATGGTAGATCTTATGTGACTAAATGTGTTGACCCTCGGATGACCCCTTTGATCTACCCATGTTTTCTTGCAATTTATGGTTGTTATCCAAACAAGGACCAAATTCCATTATATTTTACACAACAGTTGTACATTGAGGTTCATTTTGGCCTCAATGTCAACTAATTAGATCTACCAACATATTTTGGTTAGGTGCATGGTAGGTTTGCTAATAGGGAGCCTTATTGTTGAGCAAATAGAAAGCCTCTAGCTTATAGGGCCTTGGTTGGGAAGAGGTTTCCTACTATCTTCCCAACCATAGGCCTTATAGTAGACCAATTTGGTATTGCTTCCTAAAGGGAAGAAATCGATAGTGTTGTTGATATTGCAGTTGTGGAATCTAAGATATATTCTGATCACGTGGGTCAAAATTTGATGTCATCCATGAACTAGATCATCGACACCTATTGACGCTTATGTTGTTGCGAGCATAACTTCACCTAAAGAAATAGATGGTATTAAGGGAGATGGTCTACTTCAGAGTACAATGAGTTATTTGGATTGAGGACCTATTGGAGGAATATGCTTTAATTTCCACAAATCATGGGATCCATTTACATGAGGTTAGAAGACATGCTGGTAGAGCTTGTCGTTCACATTCAGAATCCAATCAGGCTGCATGACCTTCATCGCATTCTCATCACTCTGGTAGCACTACACAACCTACTCCACCTATAGATCATTTAGAAGTTGCACAAGTGGATACACCTATTAATCCTTCTACAAGTGGTGAGCACCATACATCCCCAGACTTGGAGTCACTTAAGGAGAAACTTTAGATAATGAGATTGTTAGATTTTACGTATATGGTGCTACATAAAAAATCATTGTCATCAACACAAAATCACCTTGATAGTGCACTACACTAATCATTATTGTAGCTAGCCAAAGAGACAAATACTAGCAAGTTGGCAGATACCGTTGTGTCAACTTGGAATTAATCTTCAGAATAAGTCTACAACTTGTTAGTTTTTCAACAAATATTGATAATAAAGGCTACAAGAAAAATCCAAATATCAACCAATGAAACAAAGAAAAGGAAAAAAGCATGAAAACATAAAAAATATACCTTTACCCTCCTGTCTCATTGTGTCCTATCTCCATTGTTCTTGGTTGTAGATAATTGCTCTCAGACATGGACTATGTGGCTTCCAAGATGGCAAATGTGGAATGGATAGATAGCTGATAGTTGGATATGATTATGCTAAAATGATTTAAGATATGATGCAAGATAATAACATGATAATGCTAAAAGACTCCTAAAACATACTCAAAATTCTTAAACTCATGGATGCAAGATGACTACGACAAGATAACTATTAGTCTCAAAATGCTGGAGAAACTCTCTTTTTATAGATTTTTGGTGTGCAAAATTTCATGTGGCACAGATCAACGATTGAGATTGAATCATGTAGATTGGATGACTATGAAAAGTTTGGTTGAGATGTGAGAGATAAAAGAGGAAGATGTTCCTCATACACCTACAAGATGGAGGAAAAGGTGGAAGGAGAAGCCAAGTGTCAGAAGGCTCACCTTGAATGGAGTTGAAGACTTGAGGGAATATAGGATGGTTGGAAAAGATTTAGGGATATGAAGACAAGTGGACTCAACTCCCTCCAAAGATGTAGAAATGTTGGAGAAAACATAGGATTGGTTGAGAAATCTATGTGCGTACACATTCTTTGATTTATGAATTGGAAGTTGAGGATAAGTGATCTATTAATATTTAAAAATATTAATATCTTTAGCCACATAATTGATGAGTTGGAAAAAGAGGAAGTGATGTGGAGATGAGATGAGTTGGATTTGAAGATTAAATAATTAAGAAATTATTTAACTGATAAGGCTATAGAAGAATTGGATAGGGGATGATTAAATATCTAGATATTTAATTGAATTGGCTTAGAAGAACATGGTAATGATTAAATTAATTAATAGAAGAATAACCATCAAAGTGAATTAAATAATTAATCTTTTCAAATTAATTATTTAATAGAAGAATATACTTCAAAATGAATTAAATAATTAAACTTGTTAATTTAATTATTTAATAGAGAAATTAACATTAAATAAATAATAAATATTTATTTAATTATTCATAGCCAATTTTGAGTGTATACAACTATTGTTGTAGTGGATACTGCACCACTTGATACATAGGTATGTATGTATGTGCACTCACATGATTTAAACGTTTAAATTAAGTTTAAATTTGGTAGGCCTAAAATACATTTATAAAATTTATGAGGCTTCATAATCTTAGGTATATCTCCAACTGCCTTAGTTGAACTGATCTTAAAAATACAATCAAAATTAACACGACACAACTTCTTATGCCATAACCAACTCTCATCAATATGAGCAATCAAACATGTCTTATTACCAATGTTCAAGTGAAAGATGTTACCTCCAGTCTGAATACCGGTTGCAATCTCCAACCAGTCTTGTTAATGATTGTGCATTTTCTATCTTTAAACTGAAGTTGGAAACCCTTGTCCACCAATTGACCAACACTCAAAAGATTATGTTTTAAACCTTCTACATAATAGACATTATCAGTATTATGCTTTCCATCTAGAGAAATAATAGCTCTACCTTTGATCATACATGCTTTGTCATCTCCAAATCTGACTTGACCGCCATTGTATTCTTGCAGGGACATACATTTTCTTTTATCTCCAGTCATATGATGTGAGCATCCACTATCAATTACCCATTCATCCTTATCTTCAAATTTTGCTTCTAGGGCCTTTTCTTCATTCATGATAGCCGGTTCTGGTTCATCTTCCTTTAAAGCATAGAACACCCATTCCTTTCCATTGCCGGATCCACTAGTAGAGTCTTCTGTCGGTTCATCCCCAGAGTCATCACTTACTCCTTCCTCTTCCACTATGTAGCATTGTTTACTTTTCTTGAATCTATATTTGTTCTGGTTAGGGTTAAATGATTTCTTAACTCTTTCCTCAAATCTTGCATTCCTTTCAGGACATCTAGATGCAAAATGACTAATCTTATTACATGCAAAACATTTAAAAGGTGCTTTTCCTTCATACTTGCTTCCTGTCGGTCCTTTAGGTACTCTTCTAGAAAATAAGGCTTCAAGTTGCTCAAATTCTTCATATTCTTTCCTCATATCTTCCAATTCTTTTGCATATAAGGCTTTCCAATCACTTTTGCAGATAGATGATGATGCATGAAAAGAAAGTCCAGACTTTACAGCTCCAGAAGATCCAAATTCTTCAAGCTCAAAATCAGATAATTTCCTAATCAGAATGTCGCTGTTAACTAAAGTGTTAGCCATTGTTCTCAACTCATTAATTACAATTGCCTTCATCTTGTAAGCCAGTGGAAGGGCTCTCAAGAATTTGGAAACTATTTCATCTTCACTCAGAGATCCTCCACAACATTGAATTCCCATAACAATCTCATTTACTCTTTCCATAAACACAACAATTCTTTCATTATCTTCCATCTTCAAGTTTTCATATCTTACCCAGTAACCATCAAGTTTAGTAATCTGACAATAGGATCACCTTCATTTAGAGTATGCAATTTATCCCACATAACCTTTGTCAATGATTTATCAGTCAATCCCATGATTTGCTGATCAATAAGTGCACACAAGAGGGCTTCTCTAGCTCTGCAATCATTTTCAATATTCTTATCCAAGTCTGCAAGAGCAGGATTGCCGGATGCTAGATCATAAGGTGTGTATCCTTTCTCAGTGATCTCCCAAATATCCCTACCAAGACATCTAAGATGAGTCTCCATTCAAATTTTCCATATCCCATAATTTGTTCCATCAAGCTTAGGTATTTCTCTTCTGAAAATAGTTGCCGGTGGTGAAGTGTTAGCTGCCATAGGATCTACCTCAAGTGGTTAAGCTTCTGCAAAAGAGGACCAAAGATCTGATACCAATTGTTAGGATAACCAGTGAACAACTGAGAGGGGAGGGGGGGTGAATTAGTTGTTGACAAATTATATCAATTAATTCACTTAATAACCTTTAACGGATCACATAAACATTAAGTATCGAAATAGCAGAAACAGATGCTGGTAAGCAATAAAACTTAATAGTGAAATAGATAATCAACACAATGCAACCATACCACATAACACCATGATTTATACGTGGACAAATCGAAAAGGGAAAAACCATGGTAGGAAACCTACCCACAGTCAGATGATACTTCTACAGAAAGTATGTGATACAATGAGGGGCCTGCACATGCAAGAAGGCACACTGCCTAGAGTGTACTGCTCATTACAAAAGAGTCTCACTAACTACAAAGAGGTTATAACCACCTCAAGATAAATGGACAACAATCCATAGTAATGAACTACCAGAGATAACATCTACCATGCCTGATTATAGTCCCGATTAAGCTCAATATCGGAGGCCTTTGACCTCTTCCTTAAACCAATTCGATCACCTATGATTGACCAAATCTCCTTCACATATGATATTGCATTCCAAGACCATGACACATAATCCCCATTATCTACAATGAGATCTTACATCATTTTATACCAACCCTAAGGCCTAAACCAATTAGGTTGGCCACCTAAACTATATTACAATAAGATCATTACATAAATCCATATTACAATGATATGCCATATCGTCTTAAGACCAAAACAACAATAATCAATCCATAGAACATCCCGAAACATCCCGGTAATGTGTAGAGTACACGTTAACATGATACCGATTCATAACCTAGATAGGTACTAGACCTATTTTGGGTCCACCACGCTAAAGCAATATCTTCAAGCAGTTGAAGCACGATCAAAGAACATCTTCAACATCCTGAAATCCATGTAGAAGCCGCACCAACACCACTTATGCATCCTGTCAAGATTCCTCAGTGAAAGATCTATCGGTTAAACCTTAAACCAATGCTGGTAAGGGTTTACAAGAGTGTATGATAGTATCCAATTACCAAGTCAATACCAACTGACCAAAACATACTCTAGAAGCATGTAACACATAAAATCAAACATAATCCATTGATCCAAACATGCCAGAAGTGTCCAACAGATAGTCTCTTTTGCCGGTAACACTAGATCTTCTACCAGTAACCAAAACCTATTTGCGAGTAACCAACCATAACAACTAGTGTTGACATCAATGAAAAAACATCAATGCAACATATAATCAATTCATCCATAATTCCAACAAGGATGTGCTAATGTGCTTGAAGTGTCTTCATATGTGATAAGACTAGTGGAAATTGGCTTTGAGGAGTCCTCCCCAATCCTACCTTGAACATTTGATACTTGGTCAATTTGTGTTTGTGTTTGATGTTTCTTGCCAAGACATTGACAAAATATTCACTTCCATTCGACGTTTGTGCTTCTATTTTAGCGTCTACGTGTGTGGAACCCCATCTATTCCTTTCAGTGTCTTTGTATCTAGAACCCCATCTTGACTTGTCCATCATTATCTAAACTATGATGAAATCTTAAGCTATCATTCCTTGACACGTCATTCAAAAAGTGGACCTTTTGATATTAGACATTTTAAACTTGCAAACCCCATATTTCAAATTCTTTTCTTCCACCCTTATTTTAGCCATGTACCCCCATCCTACATATTTCTAGACCATACCTTACCATATCCTTTGGACTTAGTGGCATCAATCTTTGGAACACATCATCAATCTTAATCATACCTTAATCCAAGATCAAATACAAGTAGGGTTCATCCATAATCCTTCATCTTTTGTGAGTATAAAAAAGAGTAGTGCTTAAGAACTTAGGCTATCTTAAGTATTACCCTAAATCAACCTTAATCATTGGGGTGATCATCCCTATCTGATTTTGCTTAGGAACTTTTCCTATCTTAAGTAAGAAACAATATTTATCCTAAACCAACAAGGACCTAGGTTTACTTGGTTATGTCTTGAACTCAATCCAATCTAATCAAACCCCATCCAAATCAAACTTTACCCCAATCCAATTTTAATGCAAGTCAAACTTTGATCCAAATCCAAAATCATACAATACCTCTCAATCTAATCTAACTTAATCCAATCTTGATCAATCCTTAATCCAATCTAATCAAATCAAACCCAATCCAAATATGAAATCAAAACCATTAAACATCAATTCACATACAATCCAAATCTAATTAAACTCAACACTAAGTCCAAAGGCTCTATCAAATCTTTCTCATTTATTCACAACACCGCTTGTTCACAGTGATACGTTACCCTGAAACATTTGCCCTTGTATGGTTTACACACAAGCTCAAAAGAAAAAGCTAATGGATTCCATTGCTAGTGAGCTCCTTGATCCCAACATGCATTATGAGACACATGAATCCCACAAAGAGAAAGAGGTTTTAGTTGATCAACCAGATGTATCCCCTGATTATCCTCTTTCTTGAACAATGCATATAATCAAGAGATGATAGAAAAATGATCAAGGCTAATCCAAGTGCCTTTTTGTTGGACCTCGTTTGAAATGGGGCTAGGTTCTCTTCAAATTTTGACACATCCATCTCACCATCCACCAACCGAGGAATTTCTTAACAACACCACTCCTATTATTGATTCCTTCTTGAATCCATCATCACATAACCCCGTTTCATCCTCCTTTACTAGTCCAACCATCACTCTACCTACCACTTCTATTTCCTTAAACAACATGGCCAACTTCACACACACAAGCCAACCTTCTTCAACTTCTATTCAAGCTCTCTAACCTCCCATCACTACATCCAGACATCAATACATTAGTTCTAGCATTCTATCCACTTCCAATTACCATCCACCCATGTTGGAACATTAATATCATCCACTCCACCACCAACAATCTAACACTCCGCAACTTAGTGACTTGGCAAAAGAGCTTAAAAAAATGAGACACTTGCTTAAAAATATGAAGGATGGACATAAAAAAAAAAGCTTATACATTTGAAGCAATATGTCCATATCCTTTTGACAAATCAATGTTTGTGGCTACTTATCCTCCTGGCTTTGAGATCCCAAAATTTGACAAATACAAAGGAAAAGGAGACCCTAGGGAACATGTCAAAGAATTATTTTTATCATGTTAAGAGGTATATTATAGTGGCGTCCAGCTAAGGAGACTTTTTCCCAACAACCTAAGAGGTCCCACCCTCGCATGGTTTTCTAATTTTCCATGTGGATCCATCACTTCATTCCCGAATTTGGCTAAAACTTTTGTGGCTCACTATTGGCATAACATTTAAAGTAACACATCTATGATGGATCTATACCATACCAAACAAAGTAGTGAAGAAATTTTTGTTATTTTCTTGCAATGATGGCATCATCTTGTCAAACAATGTCCTTGGAATATCATCAAAGTACATGAAGTAGAAATGTTTATCCGCAATCTTGTACCTGAGATGTCCTTCCATATACACATGCAATGTCTTGAAGATTATGAATAAGTTACCAAGAAAGGATTGGCCTTAGAGTGCACATTAATTGAGCAAGGTGGTGCCAAACATTATTGTAGTGGTGGGAAAATGATGAGTGATAGATCAAGAGGAAAACTAACCCTTTACCTCAAAGAGAGATGAGAGTTTCACTATTGATTATCCTTCAAGCACTTTCACCATTACATTAGGAAGATTAGGGATAATTCACTAGATCCAATCTCCACACAAAGATGATAGATTGAATTTCGAATGAATTAAGAATGTTAGGATGATCCCCTCTTCCTTTGTTTGAAATGGAAAGGAAATTGATTGAATTATGTAGTGCAAAAGTGAAAAAGAATCAATTATAACTTGAGATCAGAATATGGGATGAAGTTGTGCACCTGGATTTGGTAGTAAAATATTGAGATGAAGTCGTCTTGCAAATTTGATGAAAAGTTGTCCGGACCGTGGTGGGAATGTACACGGTCCTCTGAAAAATCCACGAAATGAAAAGGGTTTTTTTGCCTCTACAAATAAAGCCCGAATCCGTTTGTACAATTGTGCACCTGCAACCTACACACAGAAAAGAGAGGAAAATGGGTTGGGATTGGGGGTTTGCCTTTAGGTCAAACCCTAGTTTTGGAATTAACCAAGTAATGAAAGAAAGTACTTGCAAGTAGATGTAAATGAAAGACTAAATTGTAAATCACCTCAAGGGAGGTTTTAGTAGCAAAGTTGATAGAAATGCTTGTGTAGAATTGAATATTGCAATCAATCTCCTCTTTAATGGTTGAATCCTTGACTTGAATGCAACACCTAGCCTTGAAGGGAGACTTGAGAATGCTCAATGCTGGAAAAGAATGCTTGAACTCTTGAATGCTTGATCAGTTGTGCAACTTTAATCTTTCCAATTTCGACCTATCCAACTTATGCAAATGAGAGAGCGAATGCCCCCTTAAATACATGTTTGAAGGATTTGAATTTTGTCATGGGCCGACATCGGGGAGGTTTCCCACCCAAGGCACAACCCACAAGGCATGCTCTAGGAAGAGTTCGCATGCAGGAGGACCCTAATGCAGTCAAAAATTGCTAGGGTCGCAATTTTACGACACTACATTTATCCCCCACTTTAGTGGGAGTATAAGCGTACGCCAATATTGTTGATAAAGTACAAGGAAACAAGAATGAAAGATTTTTACCACGTCAAGAAGGCAAGATGCACCAAGCCCCCAGTGGACTTAGGATCTTACGACTTCGATTGATAAAGTAAAAGGGAATATCAAGAAGGGGAGAACTATGATTGCAAGTAACAAAGTTCCCTTCACTATGAGTCATGAAAGCAAGGATACTAAAGATCACAAAGAAAAATAAGGTTTGCTAAGTAATTCTAAGTATCACAAGAAGGAAAGTATGAGTGGAGGGTATGCTCCCATGATAAAGCGATCACACGTGCCTTATCAGGAGTGATTTCTTTAAGGTAGGATACACCCAAGAGAGAGAAGGAAGGGAGCATGTTATCACAAGGATTTATCCCCCAATCGAGGTATAAACCCAAGGATAATGAAAACAAAACATGAGGTAGTGTCGCTTTCCTCAGGGTCAGTATGGTGTATGATAACCCATGTATATCATGTATGTATATGTATATAATAATCTTCATTTCCCAAAGAAGGACACTACTTTAGAAGAAAGGGAAGAGAGGATGTCTTTTGAGTCAACATGAAAAGAAACCCCAAAAAAAAAGGTCTCAATGCTTTGTATCATGCCCAAGTAGACATTAAGGGAACAATAGAAGAACAAGGAAACACAGAGAAAAATGGTCACAAAAGAGAAAGAAAGGAGAGAGAGAGGATCTACAATGCTAGTATCGCTAATCTAGCACAACATCCACCTCCCGATCTCGCTGATCACTATTTAGGGAAGGCGAGCAATGTGCCAAAGGAGCGACATCAAGAAAAACAAATGAAGCTATCACAAGATCCAAACAAGGACTATGCTCATGTTGTAAGTCACTTTGTTCAATTCTAGGAGCTAGGATTGGGGTTTGTGAAAACTCATCTGATAAATGTTTGTTCACATCAACATACTCATATTCACTATCAGAAGCATTAGGAGTTGTATTACCATTGTGAATAACATTTTCACCCATTTATTTATCAAAGTTTAAAGCAAGTGGAGCAAGAACACGAATAGGAGTAAAACCATCACATGTTTTATGCAACTTATGATTTGGAGATGTTGGTTGAATATCTTGCTTAGGAGAAAAGGGAACCATGTCAACCATCGAAGTCTAAGTAGATTGAGTATTTTGAGGGATAGCTTCATGAGCTTGAACACGATGTCTTTGTCGATGTTCTCTTGAACAATGATTCAATCGAGTCTTATTGGAAGGCTGAGAAGGAGGGTGAACATTTGAAGAAGTAGGAATGGTTTTATCCTTTATAGTGGAAGGTTTAGGTTGAGGTCTTTTTGGTTGAACAAGAGGAGGAGCATGACTCTTTTCTCAATAAGAGGAAGGAGGTGGAACTGTGCCATAAAAAGGAGGAATATTAGGTGTAGGGAGGAGACCAAGTCCATCATGGGGAGGTGGGATAGGTCTAACCTTAGGAAGAATATTGGTGTTCTCCTTAAGAGAAGGTAAAGTCACATCCATAGGAGTAGGTGGACAATTTTCCTTAGGAAGGAGATTAGTTCTATCTGAGAGGGTAAGAACCCCATTTTTAAGAATAATAGGAATGTCAAGTGTTGGCAATCTAGATTGAATTAAGGATAAGATCATATGGTTCTTCCATTTTTGATAAGATTGAAAAAGAGCATCGCTCCTTATGGAAGAGATTGAAATTGTTTAGGCCAAAAGAGATCCATAGGAATACCAGGGCTTCTTTCAGATGGATGGAATAAGCTATGATTAATGGTAATGTTTTCTCCATTGTGTGAAAATTTAAGACACTTATGGATTGGAGAAACAATATCCTTCATGGAAGATAGCCAAGGATAGCCCAACTTCAGATGAAATTGCTCAGAAGAAGGTATGATAACAAAGTCAACATCCAAGGATTTAGTATGAACCTCAATAGGAAGGGTGATAGAACCAATGGTAGGACAAGAGAAGCCATCAAATAAATTCACAACCACATTAGAAGCATCATATAGTGGTTTATGCAATCGTAAAGTGAAAAAATACTCTTCAATTATGACATTAACCATGCAAGAGGGATCAATCAAGGCACTGGGCCAAAGGATATCCTTAACCTTTGAAACTATGTATAAAGGGCTATCGGGTGCTCTAATGATCTCACTAGGGTCAAATGTAATACAAGGATCCTTAGGAAAATCTTGTGTTTCTACCAGATTAACCAAGTTTGGAGCCATAGAGGTGAATTCTTTAGAAGATAGAGAATTAGGCACAATCTGAATAACGTTAGAGGTATGAGATGGCAAGGGATCAATGAAAATCTTAAGATTTTGATTAGGAGGAGAAACTGATTTATTCCCTTTATCATTCACACCTATCATAGATATACTATTATTATCAATCAAGTCTTGAACCTTATTTTTCAATGCAAAACATTTCTTAGTATCATGACCAGGTTGACAATGAAATTGGAAAAAGGAATTGTTATCAAAATAAGGAGATGCAAGTTTGGAAGGATCAACTTGTTTTATAGGAGGAAGTTTGATAACATTTCTATGCAATAACTAAGACATAATACTATGTAAAGATTAATTCAAAGGTGTAAACTGTCTTTCTCTTTGGAAAAATTTAGAAATAGGAGGCACACCTGTTGTAGCATTCACATGGTTGTTGTTGATTGGATCATTGAATTTGATGAAGATTTTTGTTGGTTTGAACTTCACAAATAGTTGTTGAACACTCCCCCCCTTATCGCTCGGAGCCATACGAGTGGATTGCTCCATTTGACTCACAACTAGTTGATAATTGTGGAGTGTTGCACACAAATACAGAAAGGAAATAAACTTAGACAAAAGAAACTTTTCCCTGATATCTTTTTGTAAATTAGAAATAAAAATTCTTTGAATATCATTATCAGGTACATGAAAAGAACTTTGAGCACACAAATGCTTATATCTACCAATGTAATCAGTCACTTTTTCTTTAAGACCTTGTTTACAATGCATTAAATCAGTCAAAGTGATTTTAGGACCAATGTTGTTTTGAAATTGTTGGATGAAAGCATTTACTAGTTGTTGAAAGGAAGTGATAGAATAGGAAGCCAGAGAGAAATACCATTGTAAGGCCTTATCTCTTAGTGTTCTTGTAAACAATTTTGCAAGTAATCATTGATCATAAGAAAACTCAGTACACAAGGTTTGAAATGTTTTGGCATGCGTAAGAGGATCACCATTTCCATTAGAGAGTTCCAATTTCGGGATCTCAACATGTTTAGGCAGCACAACTTTAACAATATCAAGAGAAAGTGGGCTCGCAACATCAAAGGTGGGCACACTAAACTTGGATTGACTCATGGAAGCAATTTGTTGTTGTAACGAAGACATAATTTGGGCAAGATTGTTGATTTTCATTTCGGTGGAAGAATTGATGTTAGACATAGGTGATTGAGAAGGTGGTGTGATGTTTTCGAAAGAAGGCATGGACTGAGAATAAGGTGGTGGAACACTATGATGAGTAGGCATTGGTGATGATTGGGTAGGAAAAGGGACACTTAAAGGAGGAATAAAGTTGTTGAAGGAATTGCCCCCTTATGTCACACTGATTGGTTGAGGATTAATAGGAACACTCATGGAAGGCATAGGTAAAGATGGAGGATTACCCCCATGACCTATTGTTGTAGGAATGACAGTTTGAGTTGAAGTAGCCATGATGTTAGATGTGAAAGTAGGAATACTAGTCATAGGATTAGTCAAAGGAATAGAGGAATTGACTTGTGTTGAAGGTTGTGAATAACCTAGGGTTTCGACACAACTCTTGATAGGCATGACATTAGAATCAACAATATGTGCAATGCCACATAATATATCAATTCCATTCTTATCACTTTGAAGCATGCCTTTAAGACCTTCAATTAATGGAAGAGCTTCACTATGAGGGTATTCTTGGGACATCCATTGTTGAAAGCTATCAAATTGATTGTCCAATGTAGAAAGTTGATCTAAAGGAACCCTAGTTAAAGCTTCTTCATCATGGGATCCCTCAATGGGGTGAATAGGCACATGATTAGGATGAGAAGAATTGGCATGATCCTCTTTAAAGAATTCACCCAAATTGGGCTCCATCTCCTAGGTAATTAAACCTTGGGAAGCCTTAATTCTAATTCTTCGTCTAACGGGGATAGGATAGGTAGGAGTAATAGTGGTAAAACTCATGCACTAGAGGAAAATTTTGAATTTTGAATTGTAGAACAAAGGTTACAAAATTGAGTAATGCAAAAATTCAAGAAAATAATGATTACACAATTTGAACTTTGTTGGAGGAAGGGGATGACACAATTTCCAAAAATGAAAGGAAATTGAAATTTTAAAATTAGGGCCAATGGAATGCCACCTAATTTTAAAATCAGGGCAGACTATAATTAACCTCTTAATTTAAAAAAATTTCTTGAAATTTGAAATGTTGAATTTTGAATGTATTTTCGATTATAGAGGGATCAAAAATCGATAGAATCAACCAATCTTTGGATTTAGGCTAGTAAATACAGTAATAACAGTCTCCCAAAATTTTGGGAAAAAAGCCAAGGACCATGGCGGGAACGCACATGGTCCGACAAACTTTTTTCAAAATTTTCAGGGATGGATATTACGATGATTTTAAAGCTAACCCCAAAAATTTGACGAATATGACAATCTCTAGATGGGAGAAATGAAGGCGCAAATGTAAAGATAGGACCCTATTAGGGTTTTGAAGAAAAAGAGGAATTGAAATGCAATTTTGAAAAGGGTCAAACCTAATGGATAGGGACACCTTGGAAAATGTTTAGAAATCTGAGTGTAAATGAAATTGATTTGAAATTCACACCAAATCCAATTATTTTTAAAAATTATTGTTTGATGACCTAACCACTTAATTTTGAAATTTGAATTTTGGGAAAAAAAGGGGGGAAATTGAAAATTTGAATTGTAGGATTGAAGACCAATCTGAGAACAATCAGAAATCTAAAATTAAGTTGAAATCCAATTTTTTGCACAAGTTCAATATGATTTTTGAAAATTAGGGTTTTAACAAGTAACCTCTTAATTTTGTAAATTTTAATTGCAAATTGAACAAGACAATGAGGAAATTGAATTTGACAAACAAAGCAATTTTCAGATCTAAGATAACCACAAGCCATTTTTACAAATCACAAGTTCAATTTTTATTTTAAAAACTAGGGTTTTTAATGATTTAACCACTAAGTTTGAAAAAATTTGAAACTTGTAAATGAAAAATATGCAATGTTGTTCAAAGGAAAGTATGCAAGATGTCGGGTTCACCAAAATGTAATGGTTGAAAAATTATGAGTGATAGATCAAGAGGAAAACTAACCCTTTCCCTCAAAGAGAGATGAGTGTTTCACTATTGATTATCCTTCAAGAACTTTTCACCATTACATTAGGAAGATAAGGGATCATTCACTAGATCCAATCTCCACACAAAGATGATAGATTGAATTCTGAACAAATTAAGAATGTTAGGATGATCCCCTCTTCCTTTGTTTGAAATGGAAAGGAAATTGATTGAATTATGTAGTGCAAAAGTGACAAAGAATCAATTATATCTTGAGATCAGAATATGGGATGAAGATGTGCACCTATATTTGGCAGTAAAATGTCAAGATGAAGTCACCCTACAAATTTGATGAAAAGTTGCCTAGATCGTGGTGGGAATGTACACAGTCCTTTGAAAAATCTGCGAAACGAAAATGGTTTTTCCACCTCTGCAAATGAAGCCTGAATATGAAAGTACAGTTGCGCACCTGCAACCTATACACATAAAAAAGAGGAAAGGGTTTTCCTTTAGGTCAAACCCCAGTTTTGGAACTAACCAAGTAATGAAAGAAAGTACTTGCAAGTAGATGTAAATGAAAGAATGAATTGTAAATCACCTCAGGGGAGGTTGTAGTAGAAAAGTTGATAGAAATTCTTGTGTAGAATTGAATGTTGGAATCAATCTCTTCTTCAATAGTTGAATCCTTGATTTGAATGCAACACCTAGCCTTGAAGGGAGACTCGAGAATGCTCAATGCTGGAAAAGAATGCTTGAATGCTTGAATGCTTGATCCCTTGTGCAACTTGAATCTTTCCAATTTAGACCTATCCAACTTATGCAAATGAGAGAGAGAATGCCCCTTTAAATACATGTTTGAAGGATTTGAATTTACTAACGGGCCGACATCGGGGAGGTTTCCTACCCGAGGCACAACCCACAAGGCATGCTCTAGGAAGAGTCCTGCCCTAAAATAGGGTAGGGATAGGGGCACCATGTCCCTATACAAGAGGGGATAGTGGCGCCACGCCCCTATCCTACCCCTTTCTCTAGGACAGAATGTAGTTGGGGTGATGCAGAGGCCAAGGAAGAAGTTGTTTTTGCAAGTTGAGCACTCTTCGGTCTCCGATCAGGCTAGAGGATTCGAGTTTGCATGCATGAGAACCCTAATGCAGTTGAAAATTGCTAGGGTCACAATTTTACGACACTACAATTATAAAAAAGAGTCTCATGGCTCTTCCGCCAATGACAAGCCTAAGTTTTGGACTAAAAATTAAAAAAAAGTGGTGAATGATGGTGTGATTGATGTAAAACATGTGCAAACCATTCAAGTACCTTTCAATCCACCACCAAAAACAAACTAAACCTGACATCACCATTTCTATCAATCACAAACCACCTCGACAACCAAATAATCAAACCAAGTGTGAGTGCACACCTCTTGCTCAAGCTATTGATTTTTTTTCAACAAATTGCTAAGGCCAATATGGTATAATACCCTATTACATGACCTTAGTATGAGAATCAAACCAAGCCCACATGATATAATGATGACAAATATTGTGAAAATCACCACTTTAAAGGTCAATATACTAAGAAGTACATGAGATTGAAGAACTATATTCAAGACTTTATTGATAGAGGCAAAGTTGAAATACCAAGGGCTAAACCAAACATGTCTAATTAAAAGCTTAAAATTTATCAAGACCCCTTTCCAAAGCATGATAAGGGAAAGGCTTCATCGTCTTGTGTTGTTTCCTATGATTATACAAACACTATATCATCCTTGGACTCACTTTTTGGTCATATAGAAGTAGTTTATGACCATGTTAACACCATCAACATCAAAGGAGTCAATGACCCTCCCACACCCCAAAGGGGGAGAGTTGTCCTTCAAGTAGTATCGACTACCCCCGCTGATTGCAATGTTACCACTCAGTGAAAAGAATCACCATCCAATGGGTTCCTCCTCCCCCACCATCATCCTCTAATTCTCCATCCACATCTTGTTATAATATCCTAGACCATCTTGGAAAAATTGCTACACAAATGTCCATCCTTGAGCTTCTTAAATCATCACTCATCCATAAATAAATCCTTGAAAAATATTTGCTTGAGTCACATGTTCTTGATATGATGTAGAGCCTTGTGCGAACCTCTTATCACACTCAATTGACCTTGGAAATAATCAAACTCCAAAAATCTAATACTAGATTCCACAACCCTTCACTCCTTGCACTCAAACCTTCACCAAACCACTCAAATGGGGTTTCCAACTTTAATGCATCAACCAAACATAAATTAGGGGTTAAAAACACCTATGACACCTTGACACAAGGTCCCACATGCCCAAATTGACTGGTTCAATTCCCAATACACCAAACTGCACTTAGGAGGCTTATTCCTACTAGCCCTCCATATCGGGTAATCCAACAATAAATCAAAACCTTTCAAAAAAACTTGCCCAAAAAATTACATATTCTAATACCCATTTATGAGTTACACAACATACTTCAAAATCAGATACTATTGTTTTGGATCAACTTTCTGAACCAGCACCTTGTCCTACTAAGATTAGGCCTAATTAGGCCACTTTTACAAAGCAACCCTATCAAAAAATTCACTCCTCAATTAAAACCCCCCCAAAAATATTAGGTTATTATGAAAATCAACACATTTTCAAGGTTTCAAGTGGTTCCATGCTCATCTACACACCCAAACACCAAACCCTCACTTTTAGGACCCAAAACCTAGGGCTTTCCCAATCCCTCACTTCTGATCACTTCTAGACCCAACCAAAGGATAAAAAACCATTAAAATTCTACCCCCATTCAATGAAAACCTTCAGACCTTTAGACTATCAAACAAGAAGTTAACCGGTCTCTCTTCATAGACACATACTCAATTGTCTATTACTTTTTAACCCAACATTATTTCTCCAATCTATGTGGTGAGATCCTTGAAACCTTTGTTATAGAAAACATATCAAAAAATGAGAAAAATCCAATGGTTAAATTGTGAGATATTCCCCTCGAACCGAGACTTCATTTTTTGAGATAGACACACATTCACCTTCAACATGCAACTTTTCCACAATTGGTGGTCACCATCTCTCCAATTAAATATTCCCTACAACCAAAACTACATGAAAGTATATAATAAATTTTCTTGGACTCATTCCACAAGAAACATAAATTACATAAAGTGGAATGAGTCTATTTCCACATAATGTCCCTCAAAACTGTCCAAAACTGTCCAAAATTGTCAATAACACACAAATTGTAGGGCAGTCAACTAAGCCTTGCACAAAATGATTAATAAACCATCAAAAGATTTCAAAATGGATGTAGCATCCAAACATTAAATCCATTCACAAATTGAAAGGGAAGTGAGAATTCAACGTGTAAAAGTTCAAATTTTACTCATAAAATGCAGGGAACCGTATATATTTTATTGCAAAATGATTATTTTTACATATGCTAACATCCAAACATCCTCAAAAACCCCTCCCACACATGAGAATGAGGTTTTTATACTTATCTTAGACTCACAAACTGACTACAACCTCCCTAACCAACTAGCCGTTGGAGTTCACATTTGAATTTATTAAGTATTGACAAACTTGACAATTTAAACCATATGATATAAAAAACCCAACCTAATGCCTAGAACATCTTTAAAACACCCCATGAACCCCAAATCAACACCTAATATGCCTTCTTGGCAATTATTACATATATTTGCCTGTATGGCACTATTTGACTGATAATGACTCAACTAGGCAACTTGACTCAACTTGACTCAACCATTACATAAATTGACCTTAAAGGGTCTTATTACATTGTTTTAGGTCATGAATGACCCTCTTACTTCCAAATAGACTCAAATAGACTCAACCTTTCCACATTTTCCTTTGAGGTCTCCTTGGACCCTTAGGTGCTCCTGCACCATGATAACATGAATGCGTCATAAATTCAAGATTTGATAGGAAATCTCGCTGCCCAACAACACCTTGTCTTTACATATAAATATGTCTAAAGATGGATCTTGTGGATGGATCTGTTAGCAAGATGGTACCGAATGGAAGTAATGTTAGATTTATGGTGGTAGATAAGAAGAATTCTGGTGAAAGAAATAGATCAGATTTGTAGAAGAAAGATAATGGTAATAAGATACAGTGTGCAAATATGAAGCAAGGAAAAAGAGGAGAAGTGGAAAAGAAGTTAGAGAATTCAATTGAGTTACCAGAGGGGGTAAGGAGGAAAAATTTTGCAGACAAAGAGGAAATTTGGGTCAGAAATAAGCATTATGGGGTCTATATTCCAAATTCTTTTCGATGTTCATGAGTTGCCTCTCATGGAACATCTTTTTCTACCTGGGGTGTCTAATGCAGGAACATCCCCAGTTGATGAGAAATCTTGCATCAACCAAAAATATTTGTTTTACTTTTGTTCCTATTCAGTTCAGTGGTGCAGTTTCTGTGTTTCTTTCAGCATTTTCTGGTAGTTGTTCGTTTTCCATTGCGGATCAAATTTCTGGCTTCTAGACATGTTCTTATTCCTTATTCAAGATTTGGAATTCATTTGGATTCTTTTTCAATAAGTTATTCCAACTAGAGTGTCTGTTTCTTGGTTCCTCAGGTAGTTTTTAGCAAAACGGCTAGTTGTAGATTCCTTCTCTTGCGGATCTAATTGGCACCATGTACGATGTTCTTTGGTCCTTGGTTGACCTTCCTTGGTGGTCTACACTTCGTTATTGTCTTTGACGGAGGAGATCTTCACATTTTGGGTCCGAACTATTTTACACATTTCATTTTCTTATTTTGGAGAATGTTATCCTTTTGTGGCCGACCTAGATGTGTTCTAGATGCTATATATATTGTTGTATTCAATCCTTTGGTAGACAAGCGAAGATGGATGATGATTTAGACTTATGATTTGTAATTTGAACTCCTCTGGAGGTTTAGATGGATCATTTTCTCGAATGTAAGTTGTAATAAGGCCTGCAAGCCTGTATGTTTTCCCGCATGTTGCCGACTTAATTTCTAATGAATTTATGATACTGCAAATGTCTAAATGTGCAGTTTCTACCTTATTTGTTGTTGCCTCCATTGTGTTCTTCTTGTTGCATGATCTAGATTGTTCTTATTTTTTGGTAGTTGTTCATTTTTCATTGTGGATCATATTTATGGCTTCCAGGTGTGTTCTTATTCCTTATTCCTGATTTGTAGTTCATTTGGGTTCTTTTCTAGCAAGTTATTCCTTCTGGAGTGTCTGTTTCTTAGTTCTTGGGGCAATTTTGAGCTTAACAACTAGTTGGAGATTCCTTCTCTTGTAGAGCGATTTCTCGATTTGCGGATCTCATTGGTACCATGTATGATGTTCTTTGGTCCTTGGTCGACTTGCCTTGGTGGTCCACACTTCATTATTATCTTTGGCAAGGAGATCTTCACGTTTTGGGTCTGACCTATTTTACACATTTCATTTTCCTATTTTGGAGAATGTAATCCTTTTGTGGCTGACCCAGATGTGTTCTGGATGCTATATGTATTATTGCATTCAATCCTTTGGTAGACAAGCAAAGATAGACGATGATTTAGACACGATTTGTAATTTAAACTCCTTTGGAGGTTCAAATGGATCATTTTATGAAATGTATGCTGTAATACGACTTGTGAGTTTGTATGTTTTCCCGCATGTTTTGGATTAAGGCAAAAACAAGTTTTAAAGGGGCCCCAAAACCCTTTGTAAAATGATTCTAAGAGGTATAGAATCAAAAAGCAACATCCAAAACAAAATGGGCTGCAAGGATAGGCATAAAAAGCAGCAACCAAAGAGACAACAAAAGCCCAACCGAGCACAAAAAGACAACAGAAAGACCAAACCCAGACACAGAAAGAACCAACAATAAAAAACAACCCAATTAAATTAGGCTTATGAGGGTCTCAGTGACCTCAACATCAAGGGCATTCATGTTATCAACAACAACCTTCATAGCTTTATGATCCAAATTTTGAAAGGCCTCCTTTTTCTTCATGTTCTCTTGGGTCCTTTTGCAAGGTCCTTCACTACTTTGAGCTGCCTTAGCTTCATCGCCAATAACAACAACAGATTTATTTGGTTGTTTCAGACTATTCACCATGGTATTCATAACCATTGCAGTCTGTTTAACAATTTTGTGACTACTAACCATAATGGTCTTGAGGGTGTCCTAGATCTTTTTGTAGCCTTCCTCAACACAGGTGATGCGTTCCTCTAGCTTTTTGTTCAGTTGATCAACCCCTTCCCCTGTTTTCTTGATACAGTCCATGACTGACTTCTTCTCAGCCTCATTCCAATTCCCTTCATTTTTTGTATTACCAAGAGAAGAACCAATAGGGAAAGAATCCATTTTGTTTCCCAAGGCTCTTTGGTTAATCCAAATCTCTTTAAGTTCATGAAACAACCACTTGAACAAACTAAAGGTGTCAATTGCATGATCACGAGCCATCCCCAACACATTTTCATAATCCTCCCTCTTATCATTTAGCTCATCACTTTTGGGATGAAGGTCTACAATACTAGCCACAGCCACATTACCAGTCTCCTTATAGGACGAAGGAGAGGCCAATACATTAGGGTTATCAGGGTTCTTAACATCATCTACCTTGTCACTAGAAGAGGGGGAGCCATTCTTAGCTGAAGTAGAGGAGGAGGACATAATGTTGTTCTTATGAATTTTGGAACCCTTCCTCATCTTGGGTTTAGAGCTTGAAGGAATTTACATTTTATCTTTTTTCAAGGGAGGGGAAGTCTCATTAGACCCAGACCCAGAGGCATCATTAATAGAATCTCTCACACTAGCCTCATCATTCTTAGAAGAAATGTGGATAAAATCATTAGGGGGAGGAAGAGCACAAAAATTGGCATCAATAAGGACCAGCAAGCCTTCATGTACGATGGGAAACTTAGCAGGGTTCTTATGGTGGCCAATGAAATTAGCCCTAAGAGCAGACATGGGGTAGAAAGGGAAAGAAATTTTCACACTATGGCGGAAATGATTCAGATAACAAAGTGGTGGCCATACACCCTAGTATATCGACCATCCAAAGTAAGGTAATTCATAATTACCTTGAGAAGCTTCTGCCATAAAAACTTAATGACCACAATATCATAGTAGCTGATCGTCTTCTTAACGATTTTAGCTCACTTTGCTTCCTCCTTGGTGAAATTCTGCACAGCTTGCTCCATGTACACCCTATCTCTATAATACTTCATGCCTTCCATAGATAACCCAATGACCTATGCAATAAGGGCTTCATCAACCAGGACCCTCCGACCATGAAGATCAATCGTTCCATCCTTCCAGTTTTTAGCAAAATATCTCGTAACATCTTGATTTCACCCTTGAAGCCTCTCAATGTATGGAGTGAGCACACCTTTCTTCAAAATATGTCATAGATTCTTTTCATTCTGAAGCTGCACATAGCTAGGCGGCTCAATTCTTTTTCTCGCACCACCCATTTTATCGAGCTCTCTGTAATACTCTCTACGACGAATTTCCAGAGTTAAAGAAAATCTCCAGAAAATGTATAAAATCACCCACAAAGTAATTCGCATCGATTCTTATGTCCTCTCTGGCCACCTATCTCGGAATGAAAGGTATTAGCAATTCTAGAAACACTCAAAGTTATTAAGGCACTAGTAATCATTAAATTTACTCCCCTGACTTCGCTCGTGGAGTAGATGCAAAGAAAATTCCGAGTCCAACCTGTCACCATGGGTCCAATAAAGCTGGGATTTACACGTCACTCTCCTATTGGCAAGGAAGTCAACAATCATATTGGCTTGTCTGTAAACATGGACAAACATGCATTTATCAAAGGTTTAAATAATATATTTATCTTTTTTCATCCAAATATCAACATTCCAAGCTGGAGTTGAATTGCCCTTTAGGTTGTTGATAATGTTCTTTGAGTCCCCCTCAACCCAAACAAGCTTACAGTTGTTCTGTTTTGCAAGTTTTAAAGTGTAATAAGCTCCTACGGCTTCAACAACATTATTAGTTTGTTCATCCAGAGGGAGAGCAATAGCAAAAATGAAGTTGTCGCAGTGATCCCGTATCACCCCACCACAACCAGCTTGACTAGGGTTCCCTCTAGCCATGCCATCAAAATTGATTTTAACCCATCCTTGGGGTGGCAAGTTCCAACTATTGTTGTCCCTAGGGTTGACCTTAGGTGTAACCATATGATGACCAAAATCTCAGTCCTTGACAATATTGGCTTCACACTCCTTAAGGATGCCACTATGAGAGAGGACATTAGGGCTAACAATAGAGAGGTTATCGGAGATGGATCTAGAAATTTTCTTGAAGACAATATTAGAAGGGAGATGGATATCTCTGAAGATACGATTATTACATTCTTTCCATAAACCCCACGCCATGTGAGGAAACACAAAAAACCAGAGCTTCTTTATGAAGGGATTTCTTGAGGGCAGGTTCCATTGGTGGACAAACTCGTTAACAACTCCCAATAAAGTCCAGCAAAGATCCCATTTTTGAAGCACCAGACTCCAAATCTCAGAGGTGTAAGAGCAATGTAAAAACAAATGGTCCACAAATTTAGCCTCTTGCAAGCACAAGTAGCATCTATTTGGGATAGAAAAGCCTCTCTTCACAAGATTGTCAGTAGTTAAGATTTTATTAAGAAAGGGGAGCCAAAAAAACATATTGACCTTAGGAGAAAGGTCCTTAATCCAAACTTTAGAACACCAGGACACATGAGGTTCATTACATACATCCGCAAAAGCCACATAAAACTTCCCATTGGGATTGAATTTCCAAATTAGTTCATCTACCACACTTTCCTTCAAACCAAAATAATTTAGGGAAATTTGCAAATGGGTGAAAGAAGGATTAATAATAAGAATATTAACCCACTTACCCTCCTTCCAATAGTTAGCCACCATAGTGCCAAGAGAAGCCACACAAAGATCCCTTAAAGATCCCAAACTAGGATCAGAAGCAAGTGAGTTATTCTCGATCCAACAATCATCCCAAAATCAGATTTTCTTCCATTCCCCAACTTCCAATAGGCTCCCTAGCCAGCCACATCCCTAGCCTTGAGGATATTGTTCCAAAGATGAGATCCAATGGGGATATGAGAAGAACTCAAAAAATCCTGCATAGAATGAACATTAGAAAGATATTTATTGTGCCATAAGGTGTTTGATTCCCTTCTACAGTCATAAGACCTCTAGCCCTGTTTAGCCAGAAGAGCATTATTAATGGTTTTGATGCTTCTAATTCCCAATCCACCAAATCTCCTTGGCTTGCAGACATTCTCCTAGGAAACCAGAGGGATTATTTTCTTTTCCTCAACCCTTGACCAAAGGAATCTTTTTTGAATTTTGTCAATAATTTCAGCAAATTTAGAGGGAATTTTGAACAAACTGAGTGCATACACAGGGAGGTTCTAAAGAGTAGCTTTCAATAGCTGAATTTTACCAGCCTAACTCAAAAGGGTTCCTTTCCATCCAACCAACTTCCTATTAAATCAATTAATTAAAGATTGCCAGAAGGACTCAGAAGGTTTAGATCCTAGAGGGAGACCTAGGTAAGTAGTGGGGAGCTTAACAATGAGGCGACTGAGAATGTTAGCAATCTTCATTTGGCACTACTTAGGGGTGTTGATAAAATAGATAAAACTTTTAGTTCTATTAACCATCTATCTAGAGGATTTTTCATAGATGTTGAGAATCGATTTAATGACTCTGGCTTCTCCAAAAAATGAGCTACCCATTAAAATGGTGTCATCAACAAATTATTGATGAGAGCAAATCAAATTGGCAGAGGATGGCTTGAGACCTTTTAGGGATCCTTCCACAACTTTTTTATGAATGAACCTACCCAAACTTTCTGCCATTATAGTGAAAAGAATTGGTGATATGGGATCACCCTGCCTAAGACCCTCGAGGTTCTAAAGAAGTGGGATGATGATCCATTGAAAATAACGATAGAAGAGGTGGTGGAAATGAGTTGCCAAATCAAACTAATAACCTTTCCAGAGAAACCAAAAGCTTGAAGAACTTTTTTCAAGAAGCACCAATCCACCCTATCATAAGCTTTAGCAATGTCCAAATTTAGAAGAAAGCCTTGAGACTTCGCCTCCAAAAGTGAATTTATGTTTTCATGAATAGTGATGATGGAGTCAAGAATTTATCTTCCTGGCACAAAGGCATTTTGTTGAGGGGAGATCAGAAGAGGAAGAAAACTCAACAACCTCGATGTAAGGACCTTGGAGATAATTTTGTAGAAGGAGCTGCACAAGATAATAGGCCTAAAAGAATCTAAAGAATCCGCCCCTTGCTTCTTAGGAATGAGGAAAATGAAGGTAGCATTCAATTTCTTTAGTAGCGATCTAGCTCCAAAAAATTCTTTAACAACATTGGACACATCTTCCCCTACCACATCCCAAAAGTGTTGAAAGAAAAACATAGGAAAGCCATTAGGGCCTGGAGCTTTACTGTCATCAAAAGAAAAGACAACACTCATAATCTCCTCCTTAGAAGGAATGGCAGCAAGATTACGATTTTGGCTCTCATATAGGATTTTAGGTATAATATCAACCAACATATTATGAGCCTTCGGGTCTAACAATGTATCTTTCTTCAGAAGATCAGCAAAGAACTCAACAACAACTCCACTTATTTCATCCTCATTATCAATTCTTCTCCCATTCTTCACAAGGTGGGCAATTCTATTTGCAGCCCTATGTTTAAGGGTAGAGATGTGGAAGAATTTGGTGTTTTTATCACCATCCTTGAGCCATAAGGCTCGAGATCTCTGCCTCCAAAAGGTCTCTTCTCGAGCTATAATATTGTGGTATTTGGACAAAACCTCACTTAACAAAATTATCATTCAAATATCCTTCATTTTGGACTTTATCCTGGATCAGGACCAACTCCTCCCGAATAGCAGATTTTTGTCCCGAATAGAAGATTTTTGAAAAAAGATGTCCCAAAAGACTTCTCTATTCCACTTTTTAACCCTCTCCTTGACATGCCTTAACTTTTTAGCAACCCAGAACATAGAAGAACCATCCACTTGAACATTCCACCAATCCTTCATGCTACTAGAAAGGTTAGGGTGGGAAAGCCACATTTTCTCAAATCTTAACAGAAACCTCCTTTGCGGACCATTTTTAGGCTCAGCCATCAGACATATAGGAAAGTGGTCAGATCCAATTCTAACCATAAAATTCAAAGAACATATAATACTAGATCCACTCAATAGAAATCAAGGCCCTATCAAGCCTAACTTGAATCAGGTCAGTTCCAACACAACGATTGGACCAAGTGAAAGAAGCTCCAAATAAATCCAAGTCAACCAGACCTTGACCATTGATGAAGTCAACTAAGTTCAGTTTGCTGTCAATCTATATCTGGGATCCCCCAAATTTCTCAGCTTCTATGAGAGGGGTATTAAAATCCCCCATTATCAGCAGGGAGCATTGGGATAATGGCTATGAAAAGAAGAGAGATTTAGCCATAATTTCCTCCTACAAACTTTATTATTGGGAGCATACACATTGGATAGGATCCAAGAGAACCCATCCCTTGAATGTTTAAACAAAGTAGCTACATGGTTACTATTGTGAAAGATAGGAATTCCATGAATAAGCTTAGTATTTCAGAGAGTAGCAACTCCCCCAGAAGCCCCATCAGAGCAGCTCCCTTGAGATTCACAAAATTTAGAGAGCTTAATTTTCTCCACCTTATCTTTCGACATTTTAATTTCTTGAATAAGTAAAATATCCTGTCTATGATCCCTAACAATATTACGAACAATCTCCTATTTATGACTTCTATTAACACATCTAATATTCCAAGATAGGATCTTCATTTCTTACTAGGGGAATTAAATAGACTATCATGGATCATTTTCTGTGATCCATCTGCTATGTTTTGTATGCACTCCTGATCTCTTTGCCATCTGTTATATTTTCCCCTTGCACTTCGAGGTGGCCTGCCACAGTCTGCCTTCCTTCTGTTGCGACTTGTAACTCTAGGCTTCTACTGAGACTTCTCTTTCTTCAACACCACCTTAGTGTAGCTCATTTCTTAATCAAATTCAATTCCCTCTAAACCCATAGCACTATCAACCTTCAGGGACTGCAAGGTATCTACAATAACAATATTCAGATCAAAGTCAAGGAAGTTATAGGTGGAATGTTGTGAAGAAGAGTCATCCTCCACGGTCTTCTTTAGATCATTGAGCTCAAGAATACCAAATGATGATCCAAGAACCAGAGAAGATTGTCGATCTTTAAAGTAACATTCTTCCATATCCTTGAATCTGTGGGGGTTCAGGGGAAATTCTCCCTCCTCCAAATCCTCAACCAAAACCTATTCTTCTCCCTTTTCAACGATCACATTCTCCTTAGTTATCTCCTCTACAACCTGAGTAGGACCCTCCTCAGACGTGATCTTTGGATCCATGTCCTTGGCCTCAAGGTTTTGATCACCATGAATACTTTCTCTGTTATCTTCCTCCTAGCCTATTTCATTCACCTCACCATTTTGACCATGTTGAACAAAAATTTTCTTATTGGTTTCATGGCTCCCATTAGGCCCTTTCTGGTGCACAAAATCACCCTTCTTATTTTGGGTTTCTACGTCCACAAGTTTGGGTTTCCAAATGATAGTACCTTTATTAGGGTCTATCTTGGTGTTCTGAGGGTATTTCTTTGCCCAATGGCCTACCTTTTTACACAAGAAGCAAACAAAAGGTAATGATTCAAACTCAATAGTTTGAACTAGCATTCCCAAATTCGACACCAACTCCACTGACAAAGGAAGATCCTTAGATCTAGACACCCCCACAGAAATCCTGACATAGACCATTCTTTTCCTAGCAGCTATCATAGGATCAATGGATAGAAGTTCACCAAACACTCCAACAATGCCCTTAAAAATATCTTCATGCCAATATTCCAGAGGAAGCCATGGTAGCTTGACCCAAATAGGAATGGTTTCAAAAAAGGCATCAGACATATCCATATTTAGACTCCACTTCTTAAGGGTTTAGGAGGACCTCTCCATAATCCATGGGCCACCACAAAGAATAGTCATGATATCCTCAACGCATGAGAACGCAAAGGAGAAAAAACTCCGAGGGAGAGCCAAAACCTCAACTTTCCCTTTGATCTTCCACCTTCAACTAACAAAGACCCTCACTGAGTTAATGCTAGGTCTAGGCCTAGTGAACTTTCCAACAAGGGTGAGTGCCATAACAACAATGTTGTGGTCAATCACCTAGTTAGGGATAGACAAAGCAAACTTTCCACTAGCCTTATCATAGGTAATAGATACAGGTGGGAAAGAGGAATTTCTAGTCAGCTTAACCCCAAATAAAGAATCCCAATGAATATTCGTGGCTCTTGTTAAAAAATCTCATTCCATGTCCCCCATGATAGGAGCCTAAGAAGCCTGTGATGAAGACAAATCATGAGGACCATCTATTGGGGAAACCCCTGATGAATCCCCATCCCCTAGGTCCACCTGAAAACCCATTTTTGGGTCCCCACCATATTCAAAGTCCGAATCACCCTACTTGTCCTTAGTGCCAGCAGATCCTGGGGATCTCAAACCAACTCCTTGTGAACCTGAATGGGATCTACCAGGGACTGTAGGAGCATCGCTTGAAACCCTACCCCGAGCAGCCTAAAACCCTACCCTAAGCACCATGGTAAAAAGCGCACCATGGTAAAAAGCACAAGGACCAGATATAGCACTTTGCTAGCTTGATTTATAATGAATCTATGATATTGTAGATGTCTAATTGTGTTTTTTCTATCTTATGTGTTGTTTCTTTCATTGTGTTCCTCTTGTTGCATGATCTAGATTGTTCTCATTGAGGATCCTCCAGGTCATGGTTGTGTCACCTGAAGAAGTATTCTTCAGTGTTTTGCAAGTCCTTATTTTATATTTCCCTAAGGTTGTGCATCTTAGTCTTGCAAGTCATCTTAGGAGCCCAATGAGCTCCTTGGCCTTTGGCCTAAACATTGTAACTTGTTTATCATATGGTGAGATAGTTTTCATTGTGATTTTTCTCAAATTGAGTTTTCTACATAAAAATATTGGTGTTATGTGTTGTTGTTGTTGTGGTTTCAGCTATTTACTTTCATGCACATGGTAGATGGAAGAAATATTAAGTAAACGGTTAAATTTGATAAATTTTTAGTATATGTTGATTCACCCTTCCTCTCAACATTTGATAGTATTCAATAGATGGATGATTGAGAGGAAGAATGAGAGAATGAGTGAAAGATAGATATACAAAGATAAGAAAAAGTGACATAATCTCTTCTCCAAAAGCTATAGAATATGAATAATAAAATTAGTTCCCTTAGGGTTGCATAAACTACTAGAGGAGAACATATTAATTCAAATAATTTGGGTTCAGAACATAACAATAAAACTTCACTTGGACCAACACCCATTATCATTCGAACCTCATTCTTACATGGAGTTGAGCAAGCAAGAGAAGAGTAAGAGCTAAATAAGGTGTGTGGGGGAAAAAGCGAGACTAGGCTAACATGCCCTAATCTCACTTTCAATCACACACTTGTGGAATACGAAAGAGCCTAGAGATATCACACAATTGGCTACTTCTTTTTGTGGAAGAGAGAGCCACGGGATACCTATTAGGATTTCTATTCCTTTGTTGTAATTGAAAGATAAAATGATGCAAGTTCAATTCCTAACCCCAAAGTGCAAGTATGAACTAATAACAAGATTGCAGAATTGAACTTAAACAGTGGAAAGCTGTAAACACAAGGACAAGGCAAGAATGCAAATGCGTACTCGGAGTTAAAATCTGACTGAAAATGTTCAGGACGAGGGCGTGGGTGCCACTGTCCTGATTCTGCCCCTGAAACTACTTCGGAAACTACTGTTTTGCAACTTGAAAAGCTGTCAAAAATGCTGAAAATTGTTGTCTGACAGAAGGACCAGGGCACCCAGCGCCCCTGTCCCAGGGACCAAAGCACCCAGTGCCCCTGTCTTGGCAGGACCAGGGTGCCCCATGCCCTTGTCCTGGTCTTTTTCCCTGAAATTTGGTGTGAAGTTCTATCTTGGCCTGCTTTTCCCGGATCTGCAACTTGCGGCATCGTCCGAATCCCGAAACCTGCACTTATATCTGAAAAGGGTATGGTGGGTGGCTATATAGGGTTTTACCTTAGTCAAACCCCCGCTTTGGTGATTTCCACCTCCACGAATAGCCAAGTTGTATTGTAAAAGTAATGTGTGTGCAGACCTTGTGTGTGTGCAAGATCCTAAGATACAAGTAAGCAAACTAGAGCAACCTAGAAAGTAAACCCTAATTTCTTGTAAATGATAATGTAAATGCTCCAAATCAAGATGCAAAGTGATCTAAAGCATGAATACAAATGATATAATGAGGCTTATGCAAAGACATGAAAACAACATGAAATCATACCCAACCCCAAGGGGAGGGGTACAAGCCAATCTTCAGTCGGTGATCCCTTATTGCTCTTCAATGTCTTCAAAGCCCTAAATGGATGAATGAAATTGATGAATGCTTGATGGATGGATGTTGAATGTTGTTGAAGTCTTCAAAGATCTGCTCTTTCGCTGCATAGAAGGTCCCTGAAAACCCCAAAATCGGATCCTTTCAAATGAAGAAAGAGAGCTCTTATATATGAAACCCTAGGTCTTAATTTCAACTTTTGGCCGACCTAGAGATTGAATCTCCCACCAATTTCTTGGGGTTAAGCTTTATTTTATGATTGGATCGCGCTCCTAAAATTTCGGGAAAAATGTCCGGGACCATGTGCACTCCGGGTGCCATGGTCCTCTCTGGGCGCCATGGTCCCGACAACTTTTCACCAAATTTTTAGGGCCATCGGATATGATGATTTTAGAGAGAATCCTGAAGTTACAGGTGATTTCGAGATGTTTTGACCCCCGAAATCAAGCCCCCAAGTTCAAAATAGGACCTAATTAGGGTTTTTGATTAAATGATGTATTGGAGGAATAAAATGAAAGGGGAACACTTTAATGAAAAGGGCCCAACATTATGATATGGGAGATGATAAAATAGAACCTTAGACCTAATTAATTTAATTAATTAAGTGCTAAAGGGGAAATGCAGTGCAAAGTGCAAAATGCGCCAAGGCGGGTGCTAAACTAGGTGTGAAATTGTACCACCCTAGCAAGTGCGTACAATTTATGATGCTACATAAGGTATGAATGACTTTCAGGAGTGCATAGACACATACTCAAGACTTAATCCAAATATCAGAAGATAGACTCCATTGATAAAATATAATAATGCAAGATCAAGGAATATTTCACGATGAGCAAAAAGACAACCCACAAATATTAAAAAAGGTTACATCTTTGACAAATTTAATGAAAATGAAGAGTGGCAATAAGTTAGTAGGAAACCATAAAAATGAGAGTCTAGATGATCTTGGTAAAAGTTATTGTAGCATGAAAAGTAATATTGGGATAGCAACAATTAGAGCTTCAAGACATAACAAGATATTAATATCTAAGAGTGGTAACACCACAAGCCTTGGCAATGAGAAGTAGACAAAAAAAACTAGGCTTTGGTGTGAAAATGTTGAGAGAATATAGTGAAGAAGGTTGGATTTTAGAGTCTAAGGAGAAATTAAGTGTTATTTAGGATAGATGTGGACAAGACATTAAGGAAAATCTAGTACTAATGTGTAAAGACATTTCAGATATACTTGACTGTTGTGTTGAACACCACCAGATGCTGGGGGGAGGGGGCGAATCAACATATACTAAAACTTAATAGATTTATTCTTTTATTAAACATTCATTCCATCTAACATATGCATGAAAGTAAATAAATGAAACCATAAAAACAACCACACAATAACACCAATATATTTACGTGGAAAACCTAAATAAGGAAAAACCATAGTGAGAACTATCTCACTATATGAATTATTGAGTTACAATGTTTAGGCTAGAGGCCAAGGAGCTCACTATCCCTGAGATGACTTGCAAAGCTAAGGCACACAACCTTAGGGAAATATACAAAAGAGACTTGCAAATACTAAAGATCACTTGTTTAGGGAAAGATACAATGCTCCAGATACAAAGACATCAATAGAGTTGAACTGTAGAGAACCACATCCATTGAAATGTTGATCACAATTCACAATTCAAAAGAAATTTGAAATTGTCTTCATCATTGCTATATAATATTTTGAGACTACTCTATTGCCTCACATATACTTTGTATAACAAATACAACCTATCTATTTCTCTCCATAATGATTCCATCCTTTATAAATCAACTGCAACCTCAAGAACACCAATTAGGTCAACCTAATTAGGTGAAATGTGTAAATACAAAAGAGTCAACCGAAAAACAATCTCTAATGTGAACCTGAAAGATAAAATGAGACATGTGAGGCTTCACACCAAGTTGGCACACATTTTGATTCATCCTAAATCATCACCCATAGATCCACATTCAAATGCATGAACCAAAACATTATAGGTCATGTGTAAAAGGTGAAGCTGTTAAAGTACACCAACACATATTTACATAATCTTCAATGTAGGTCATTAAGAGTACTTGTGGATGCCAAAGATAGCATCAACAAGCACCACTATCACTGAATAGCTAAACCACATCACTAGAATACTAGTAGGCATAAGAATGCAACACATTCTTGTACACTGTCACTAAAATAGTCATACCATCTAAACACCAATTGTGGATCGAAGAAACTAACACCAAAGCTCTGAAAAAATCATGATATGTAATTATAAGCCTTATAGAACAACCATAAGTGGACTCCACATATTGACATTATCACACTACAATCCCACTATAATTTCACTATACTAGACCACATCTAAATCAAAGTCTGTAACCAAGTAGCTTATTCAGATCAACAAGTTTGGTATCAATGACAAAAAAACACATATTTGCAACAATATGTCCCTTTTTCATTGATGGCAACACTTGTGCCAACTCTAAAATCACTTCCCCTTTAACATCAAAGACAAAGGGTGTCTTCTTACAACAAAATTGAACAACTTATATACAACTCCCTCTATCTACAATGCTCCCTCAAAAAACTAAAGATAAAAAATATTTTACCACATATATACAATCAATTTTTTTTATATAAACAACATCTACCCTAATGAAAAAACTTCAACTAAGCCTAAAAAGTAGTCCAATCAACTCTTGGAGAGACCAAAAGCTTTCATTGACTCTATATCTTCTATAGAAGATCCTTTTCCTCTTCACAACTTCTTGGTACCTCGACTATCTTGCTGAGAGTCTTTAAGTATCTTCACCATAGTGGTGAGATGCACATATATGATCTCTCAACTGGTAGAAATCCTTCTTAATTTGATCTTTATGACTTATTAACAAATTGAGCTTTATGTATCGGTTTTCTAACTTAAATCATCCTTGTCCATCACCATCTTCCTTAAGTTTATTGACTTAGACACTTCTACAATCTAGTTCTCAAAAATATTTATCTAATCTTGTATTCCTTGAGTCTACTCAAGCCATTTATGAAAAAATTGATATACCTCTACCACACTATCTACACTCTTCTCAAAATTGGTTATGCTCTCTCGTAGTCAGTTGTGTGCATCTACACACTTATTCACAAGATCATTCAACCTCTTTTCTATTATCTTCTTCTCAGAAGTTTCTTTCAAGTTAGAAGCATAATCCTTTAGTTCACTTAGCATAGCCTGTAACTTCTCTTCTTCACTTTGAGACTCATCAAACTTCACTTCCAAAATTTTCTCATGGATTTCAAATTCACTATGTTAATTATTTATTCTTGTGTTATCTAAATTGCAACAATTTTGATGTAACAACAGATTCAAACTTCATCTACAATTGTAGTAACTTTGTTAAAAAATCTCCCAATAGTCTTGAAGATTCACCAACTAACATTATTCTTATCATCTTCTCCTTCTCTTTCACCAAACTCACCTTTTCTGGATTGGTTTTCTTTTCTTCATTCTTCTCCTCAAATTTCTCTATCTTTTCTTCTTTAGTCTTATTATTCTCTATTTATTCCTTCCTTTCTCCAGATTCTCTTTCTCCTTCTCTTCTCTTGTAACATTCAGAATTTATTTTGCAACCTCCATCACATTCTGGTTTGCATCTAACTAATCATCTGAAATTAGACTGACATTCTAATTTTTTTTGCTCTTTTTCATTGTCTTTATGGAACAACTATACTAATATTTGTCTTCTACGAGGCAGAAGACAAAGTAACCTTCAATATTTTCATGGCCTCCATTTCTTCATCCTCTATTTTCTTTATTATCCTCTTAATGTATTTTAGATCTCCTCCCATTATTAGATTGACTCTTTCCTTTGTTTGAAATCTTGTATTTAACACCCAATTTATCCTAACTCTCTATTGTTTTGACAAGATTGATAACCACATCAAGTGACTATGTCCTTATGTTTGTTTCCTTCATTATTGCATAGATTCCATTCTTTTTTAATACTTCCAATAACTCTTGAGGTAACTTATCCTAAATATCATGAATAGCTTTGTTATAGACAATTATATATTTGATTATTGCATTCTTAATCTTCTCCTTATCTTTCAGAGGTGCATCGAAATACATATCAACAATGGCTCCCAATGAATTCACATATTACATTTATTAAACTTTCGAGATTCAAAGGATGATAATTTGAATCATCTTCAATGTTCTGCTCCTTCTTCTCCTTAGGGTTTGACAACACTTTAACTTTTTTTTTGTTTTTTGTGGGGGTCACTTCTCGAGTGACCAATGATCTCTTTCTTCTAGCCAAAGGCACTGTGTCCTCTTCCTTTTCTTCTTTGTCCACTTCTTTGACCTTAGTTCCCTTGGATCCTGTCGAGATATAAAATTTCTCCTTCTAGACATCTTCATCCAAGTCATTACTCTCTACTTTTTCTACCTCAAGCTTTGAATCATTATTCTTTTTGGAAACCTTCTATTTTCACCTCAATTCCTTTTTCTCACATGTAACTAACTTAGCTAGGGTTTTTGAGGAACCAATATTTATTAGAGGGGAGACAAACATAGACCCTGTCCGCCTCTATCACTGACTAGCTGAATCCACAACAAACGTGATACCAAACACTTCTTCTACCAAAGGCAATTCAATGGACTTGTGCAACTTTTTCATTCTCTTACAATGTCCTTTGTCTACCTTTTCTTTCCTCAAATTAGCTTCAATTTATCCAATTATGCCAAATTTAGGTTTATTTCATCAACCAACAACTATATGATTGTAGCAACATGTCTCTCAATTTATTCGATAGATACCTAATAGGGTAGCTCTAGAATCTATGCAGTCCTTCTCTCAATGGCCTCAATATAAAAGTTGTCTCTACCTACAAAAAATGTAAACACATGCCTATATTTTTGGACCACATCTAGAGGAAACCTTTCTCTTTCTTGCATAGTGGCTTGCATATTCTTAAACCAACTAGAATATAATATATTGTATTGCTTATTATTAGTTCCAAAATTCCTAATATGCTACCTAATTTGTATTGTTATGGGAGAAAACTTATCCCACACATGATCCTTAGCTCCTTGAAGATCATTCATAAAAATGAATGCCAAAATGATCATTCATAAAAATGATTGTTCTCTCTAGGTTCTCCAACAATTGTTCCCTCATTAGCTCACATAGGTCGAATATCTCTTCGACAACCACCATCTAATGTGTAGTGTAAATGGTTACAATGGTGACAAAACCCCCCCAGTTATGATAATAGATCTTGTATGCTATAATCTTCATCATATACTTGATGCCTTAATCAACAATATCTCCAATTATTATTGCCCTTCCATTTGACTTTGTACCAATCAATGTTACAACAATGTCATTCTTCATGGTCTTCTTCTTTAGAATGGTATTGATGGAGAACATATCGATCAACACCCTAATGATATCCCCAATTATCGTGTAGGGTTTGTTTAGATACATGATTTCCTCATGAATACGACTCAAAAAAATCTTAATCCATTCCTCTTTGTAGCTAATATTTGAAAAATATTTCCACACATTCAACCCCATCACCGAAAGGTTCTTATACTACTACTTATATATAGTCATATTTGCTTCGGTTAACTTGTCCCAAATATCATGAAACTTCAAATGACTGACCTCTTTTAGCTCAACATGAATTTATGCCTTCACATATTCGGTGTAAACACAACCGATTGGAACCCTCAAGAATGCACCTTCATTGTCTCTCTCTATTTCCACATATGGATGCGACTTGAACATAGGCTATGGCTTCAACTCAAAATCTACAAAGATTAGAGTTACCATTTCAACTTCTGACAAAAATCACAAAGAACCTAGGGTTTGTAGGAAAAATACTTCAAACAAAATGATTGCATAAACAACTCATTTGCACACAAGAGCTCTCAAGATGGCAAGATCACAAGTGATCAAAATAATTTCAAAATACCCATTTATCCATTGAATTCACCTACCTAGGGTTAAGTAGTCATTAATGCATTTTACCATTTGTAGTGTCATAAAATTGCGACCCTAGCAATTTTTGACTGCATTAGGGTCCTCACGCATGGGAATTCAAATCCTCTAGCTTGATTGGAGACCGAAGATTGCTCAACTTGCAGAAACAACTTGTTCCTTGGCCTCTGCATCACCCCATCCACACTCTGCCCTGGAGAAAGGGGTAGGATAGGGGCGTGGCACCACTATGTCCCCTAGGATAGAAGTATGGCTCCCCTGATAGTTCTAATACTTAATATAAGTACAAATCCAATACCCAACAAGATGAGAGGGGGGGGGGGTGAATCATACAAACTTAATCTTCCATAAAAACATCAGATTCAACCTCGGTAACATATATTTTAGTAATATAACCAAAACTGCTAAACATGCAAACTCAAAAGCATATAAACATCATAAACCTCATAACACGAGATTTAACATGGAAACCCAAATAGGGAAAAACCACCGTGGGATTTCGGACCCACTAAGAAATATACTCTTCTAGAGTATGCTCGGTTAAAAGCAAATCCTGTTAAAGATTACATACACATTGCTAGATGTGACCCAGTTAAGGGATTTCCCTCAGATCTGTTAGGATCTTCACCTTGTTAGAAGTGACCTTGTCAAAGGATTTCAAACACTCAATCAGAATGTCACCTTGCTAGAGGATTTACAAATAAGTCTGTTAAGTCCACTCAATTAAGAGATTTTCTATCACTTTCACAAAATAACAGTAACAAAAATCTATCTGCAACTTCACATCTAAAAATGCTAAAGCAGATTCTTATTTGTTCAATACAATCTATTCATAGGACTTATCTTGTCCCTCTGCTGCGCTCTATACTCTGTTATCAAAACAGATCTTCAAGCTTCTATGCTCGATAATCACTATGTAGCATCCCTGTGCATACACTTGCCCACATACATTGTTTATCAACATTTTCCTATTTATAAACAATCTTTCAATTGCTTAATCTCCCTGATCACATTTTCCATGATCAATCATAGCCATCAGATCTTCAATCTTGACTAGGTTCAATGTATCCTTTGATCTGAAAATGTTTTACCCTGCCTTGGAACTTGCATTTTCTCCTTGGAACTTGTGCTAGGGTATTGCGGTTCAATCTGAACTGTAGATCTTCCTGCCAATCTTCCTTTGCCATAGATTCATTAACAAACTTTATTTATGACATACCAATCATTTAATCAGTTCTAGCTCATCAGCTTCCTTCATTAAATAACACATGTAATCATTTAATGCATTCTGTTATAGCTCAGTTACAACTCGATGAATACTAAACTTTACTCGGTAGACATTCTGCCTTCATTAACCGATAGCGATAACCTTAGGGTTTACCGACTAGGTTCTCTGCTCGGTAACATAGTATAGTATTAAACTTACAAACAATAGCATATGAATGATATCAAAACAATCTAAACATCACGATCTCATCATTGTTTAACTCGGTAATAGTTGCCCATTGAATAACTTATTTCTCCCCTTATTCATCATATTCTTTCTGTGTCTTTTACCGACATCTTTATACTCATCAAATCATACTTCTTAAGATATGGCAACATCATAATAAGTCAGAAAATCAATTTCTTGACATCAATGACAAAATAATAATATTAAGACAATAAATATCCTTAATCAGTTATATCCATAGTCATTAACAACCTTCTCAATATCCTTATTGAAATGTCAAAAATCTCACATTGTAATTGGAATGCCAACATTCTTCTTGTCTGTTATAATGCCAACAATCTCCCCCTTTGGCATTGATGGCAAAACCAATTGATTTGACTTTATTGATTTTGATTCAGATTGCTAAAATGCTGAAATTCTGAAATACTCTTCCTCTGTCATTAGTCTTCTCCCCGGTTCTAAAATGTAGTCTTCTCCTTCGGTCAGTAGACTTCTCCCCCATACATTAGTCTTCTCCCCCTTTGACAACAATGCCAAAAAGTAAAGAACTAAAACATAATCTCTTCCACTGAGAATTGAATTCCATGTTGTTATGTATCAACTCAGTCTTGGTCAGAGCATTTTGTCGTTATTTCCTGTTCCCTGGTATTGTTTCCTGTACACCTTTAGAAAACCTTCTAAAGTGTGTAAATCAACATCAACTCCTAAAAGATATGCGATAGAGTCATCGGATTGATGCTTTCACCGAACTCGGTCAGTGAGTAGAAGATAGGGGTAGGACCCCTAACTTACTTCTGAGATATTCAAAAGTGTCCCTTGGTAGTGGTTTGGTGAAGATATCTGCTATTTGCTCCTTTGTGCTAACATACTCCAACACCACTTTCTTCTCTTGAACTTCTTCTCTAAGATAATGATATTTGATAGAGATGTGCTTTGTCTTAGAGTGCATAACAGGGTTTTTTGAAATGTTAATGGCACTAGTATTGTCACAGAATATAGTTACTGGCTCGGTAACTTTCTCATTTATACCTTCCAATAGTTGTTTGATCCATGCAATGTTTGTGCAATTCAATGCCGCAACAACGTCTTCAGCTTCTGCTGTTGACTGTGAAACACATCCTTGTTTCTTGCTAAGCCAACTCACTAGTCTTTCTCCTAAAAAGAAAGCTCCTCCACTTGTGCTTTTTCTGTCATCAATTTTGCCTACCCAATCAGCATCAGTATAAACTTTTAAATCAAAATCATTTCCTTTTTGATATACTAAGCCATAATCCTCAGTGCCTTTCAAGTATCTAAAAATTCTTTTGATTGTTGTCATGTGTGTTTCCTTAAGATCTGCAGAGAATCTTGCAACTATACCTACTGCATGTGCTATGTCTGGTCTGCTGTGAACAACATATTGTAGCTTCCCAATCATGGATCGGTAAAGTGTCTCATCAACAGATGCAGATTCATCATTCTTTGATAATTTACAGTTGGTAGTCATAGGAGTACTTACTGGTTTTGAATCCTCCATTCCAAATTTCTTCAAGATTTCCTTTATGTACTTGGATTGAGTAATGAAAATCTCATTTTTCATTTGCAGTATCTATAAACCTATAAAATACTTTATCTCACTGATTAATGACATCTCAAATTCTTTACTCATTTCATTTCCACAAAATATAATATCATCAACAAATATGGCTGAGATCAGTATTCCATTTTCATCATTCTTCATGTACATATTGTTGTTCTCACTTGTCCTTATAAAACCAATCTTAATCAAATAAGAGTGGAATCTTTCATACCATGCTCTAGGTGCTTGTTTCAAACCATATAAAGCTTTGTTCAATTTACATACCCGATCTTTATTATTGTCTTCAACAAATCTTTTAGGTTGTTCAATAAAAACTTCTTCTTCTAATATTCCATTCTGAAATGCATATTTGACATCCATTTGATATATCTTGAAATTTTTGAAAGTAGCATATACCAACAATGTTCTTACCCCTTCAAGTCTAGCAATAGGTGCAAAAGTTTCACCATAATCAATTCCTTCTTCTTGAGCATAACCTTTGCAAACTAGTCTTGCTTTGTGTTGAATGACCTCTCCTTTTTCATTTAGCTTGTTTCTGAAAATCCACTTTGTACCAATTACATTTTTGTCCTTCGGTCTTGGGATTAGTGTCCATGTGTCATTCTTCTTGATTTGATCAATCTCTTCTGTCATAGCATTTATCCAATCTTCACTGTTAAATGCCTCTTTTACTATTCTCGGTTCAAGTTCAGATATTAGACATGTGTTCTATCTCAGTTTGTTCCTTGTCATCATTAGATCATCCTTATCTCCTATAATCTGACTCGGTGCATGATGTCTTCTGACATACTTGGCTAATACAGGCTCGGTAGGCTTTGTATGATCTTCTTCATCACTCGGTAACTGGATATTCTCTTCATTTTCTTCAACAGTCTTCTTGGTAAGACTTTTCAGTTGAACATAGACAAATTTATCATAGTCTTCTAGTTCCTTGGAATTTCCTTCATCATTTCTTTCTACAAATTCATCAATTTTCACATTTGCACTTTCTACTATTTTGTTAGATGATTTGATTAGACATTTAAATGCTTTGCTTCTAGAAGAATAACCTAGAAATGTTCCTTCTTCACTTTTCTGATCAAACTTGCCATTTCTATCATCTTTGTGAACATAGCATCTACCTTCAAAGATTTTAAAATAACTTACATTAGGTTTCTTGTTATACCAGATTTCATAAGGTGTCTTCAAAGTACCTTTCTTCAATTGTACTCGGTTCAGGATGTAAACTGTTGTGCTTATTGCTTCTCTCCAAAATGTTTGTGGCACTTTCTTTTCAATCATCAGTGTTCTAGCACAATCCACAATAGATCTGTTTCTTCTCTTAGTTATCCCATTCTACTGTGGAGTTCTCAGTGCAGAGACTTGTCGATTAATACCATGATCATTGCAGTATAAGTTGAATTCATCAGATGTGAACTCTCCTCCTCTATCTGATCTAAGACATTTCAGTTGTCTTCCTATTTCATTTTCAACTCTTGCCTTGTACCATTTAAACATTTGAAAAGCTTTTGATTTTTCTTTTAAAACATTACTGACATCATCCTTGAATAGTCATCCACAAATAATATGAAATATTTATCACCATAATAACTTTGAACTTTCATAGGACCACAAAGATCTGTATGCACAAGATCTAAAATTCCCTTAGAAGTGTATTACTTACTTGTAAAGCTTGATCTTGTCATCTTACCCATCTGGCATCCTCGACACATAACATTCTCAGGTTTTTCAAGACTCAGTAGACCTCTTACTCGGTGCTTCTTGCTTATTTTGATCAGATTATCAAAATTTACATGACAAAACCTTTTATGCCATAACTAGGTATCATCTATCTTTGCATATAAACACTTATTCCAAGTTGAGTCAAGGTGAAATGTGTTACCTCTTGTTTGTGTCTCGATAGCAGCTAACTTTCCATGTTTGTCATGAACTTTGACAATTCCTTTTTCAAACTCTATTCGGTAACCTGTGTTGTTTAGCTATGCTACACTCAACAAATTGTATTTCAAACCTTCAACCCAATAAACATCATTACATCTTGCATTGTCAAGAAGTGTTATAGATCCTTTACCTTTCACCGAACATGGTGCATCATTACCAAATCTTACATAACCTCCATCATAATCATCTAGTTTAACAAACTTGTTTTTGTCACCTGTCATGTGATGTGAGCATCCACTATCTATGATCCAAGAATCATTAGTATTTATATGAGATATTAAATCTTTTTCTTCATACCTTTCTTCATCTGATCCATCCTTAATAGCCACATATACAACTTCCTTTGTATCAATTTCATCTGATTTATCATCATTAGGTTCCTCATCAGCTATTAGGCATGTCTTTTTATCTCTTTTCCTGAAGTCTTGGTATCCTCTGTAATGATTATCTTTCTGTCTGTCATCTCGGTAATCTCTCTTTTCACTAGATTCTTTGTCAGGACAGTTAGAAGCCATATGTCCAATTCTATCACAATTAAAAAATTTCAAGGGTAGCTTTCCTTTGTACTTACCTTTTCCTATCGGTAACCTTCTGGCTAATAGTGCTTCAAACTCTTCTTGCATTTTGATTTCCTCATACAGTTTGTGTACTTCCTCCATGTTTTTGTGAAATCTTTCACTTGCTCCACTATGATTTCCTTCAGAGTACTTATACTTTCTATCATTATAATCATCAGATTCATCAAGATGAAAAGAACTAAATGCAGATTCAACTTTATTTACCAAAGATCCACTGTTATCAAAGTTACTTAACTCAAATGCATGTAGCTTACCAATAGTAGCATCTAAAGAAACTGGCATATTAGGTACAGACCTCAATTCATTGATTGCAGAGACTCGGATTGCATAAGCCGGTAGAAGGGTTCTTAACAACTTACTTGTTATATCATTTTCTTCAATAGTTCCACCTGCTCCTTTGATTTGAACAATCTCCTTTAGTCTTATACTGTACTGAGTTATGTTCTCACCTTCATTCATCCTCATAGATTCAAGTTTTCCTCTTAGACTATCTAATTTTCCTCTTTGAACATGTTCATGTTCACCATACACAGATATGAGCTTATCCCACATTGCCTTTGCATCATTGCAACCTTCTAGGTCATTAAACTCTAAATCGGTCAATGCAGATGTTATTTCAATCATTGCTTGGATATGTTCTTGCTTTGCCTTTATCTCTTCCATAGTCAATGGATAGGTGCTTGGTGTGATGAAGTCATTCTCTAGATAGTATACAACATATTCTCCAACTCCTGATAGATGCAGCTTCATCCTTTTCTGCCATGTAGAGAAACTTGACTTGTTCAGCTTTGGTGCATCCCTCTTGTACATCTTTGGATTTTTAACTCAAGTGCCTTTAAACTTTCCTTCCAGAGTCCAAAGCTCTGATACCAAATGATAGTTCTGATACTTAATATAAGTACAGATCCAATACCCAACAAGATGAGAGGGGGGGGGGGGGGGTGAATCATACAAACTTAATCTTCCATAAAAACATTAGATTCAACCTCGGTAACATATATTTTAGTAATATAACCAAAACTGCTAAACATGCAAACTCAAAAGCATATAAACATTATAAACCTCATAACACCAGATTTAATGTGGAAACCCAAATAGGGAAAAACCACTGTGGGATTTCGGACCCACTAAGAAATATACTCTTCTAGAGTATGCTCGGTTAAAAGAAAATCCTATTAAAGATTACATACACATTGCTAGATGTGACCCAGTTAAGGGATTTCCCTCAGATCTATTAGGATCTTCACCTTGTTAGAAGTGACCTTGTCAAAGGATTTCAAACACTCAATCAGAATGTCACCTTGCTAGAGGATTTACTAATAAGACTGTTAAGTCCACTCGGTTAAGAGATTTTATGTCACTTTCACAAAATAACAGTAATAAAAATCTATCTGCAACTTCACATCTAAAAATGCTAAAGTAGATTCTTATTTGTTCAATACAATCTATTCATAGGACTTATCTTGTCCCTCTGCTAGGCTTTATATTCTGTTATCAAAACAAATCTTCAAGCTTCTATGCTCGGTAATCACTATGTAGCATCCCTGTGCATACACTTGCCCGCATACATTGTTTATCAACAGTTTCCTATTTATAAACAATCTTTCAATCGCTTAATCTCCTTGATCACATTTCCCATGATCAATCATAGCCATCAAATCTTCAATCTTGACTAGGTTCAATGTATCCTTCAATCTGAAAATGTTTTACCCGACCTTGGAACTTGCATTTTCTCCTTGGAACTTGTGCTAGGGTATTGCGGTTCAATCTGAACTGTAGATCTTCCTGCCAATCTTCCTTTGCCATAGATTCATTAACAAACTTTATTTACGACATACCAATCATTTAATCAGTTGCAGCTTATCAGCTTCCTTCATTAAATAATGCATGTAATCATTTAATGCATTCTGTTACAGCTCAGTTACAACTCGGTGAATACTAAAATTTACTCGATAGACATTCTGCCTTCATTAACCGATAGCGATAACCTTAGGGTTTACCGACTAGGTTCTTTGCTCAGTAACATAGTATAGTATTAACCTTACAAATAATAGCATATGAATGATATCAAAACAATCTAAACATCATGATCTCATCATTATTTAACTCGGTAATAGTTGCCCATTGAATAACTTATTTCTCCCCTTATTCATCATATTCTTTTTGTGTCTTTTACCGACATCTTTATACTCATCAAATCATACTTCTTAAGATTTGGAAACATCATACTAAGTCAGATAATCAATTTCTTGACATCAATGACAAAATAATAATATTAAGACAGTAAATATCCTTAATCAGTTATATCCATAGTCATCAACAACCTTCTCAATATCCTTATTGAAATTTCAATAATCTCACATTGTAATTGGAATGCCAACATTCTTCTTGTCTGTTATAATGCCAACATCTCCTGTCCATTCCCTATTTTGGGGAAGGTTCCTTCCTATGCTTGCATTGTTGGTTGTGCCTCGAGCGAGAAACTCCCTTGATGTTGGCCCATGATGAAATTAAAATCCACCAAGATGTATTTAAGGGGCATCCATCCTCTCATTTGCATAAGTGAAAATTTGATAAGTTGGATAAGTTGAAGTTGGAGAGATTCAAGTGTGCACAAGCAATCAAGCATTCTTTTCTAGCATTGAGCATTGTCAAGTCTCTCTTCAAGGCTAGGTGTTGCATTAAAGTCAAGGATTCAACAATTGAAGAGGAGATTGATTTGAACATTCAATTCCACACAAGCATTTCTATCAACTTTTCTACTACAACCTCCCCTGAGGTGATTTACAATTCATTCTTTCATTTACATCTACTTGCAAATACTTTCTTTCATTACTTAGTTAATTCCAAAACTAGGGTTTGACCTAAAGGAAAACCCCCAATCCCAACCCATTTTCCTCTCTTTTCTGTGTGTAGGTTGCAAGTGCGCAACTGTACTTTCGGATTCGAGCTTCATTTGTAGAGATGGAAAAACCCTTTTCGTTTCGCAGATTTTGGGATGACCATGTACATTCCCACCACAGTCCGGGCAACTTTTCCTCAAATTCGTAGGGCGACTTCATCTCGACATTTTACTAATAGATCTAGGTGCACAACTTCATCCTATATTCTGATCTCAAGTTATAATCAATTTTTGTCACTTTTGCACTACATAATTCAATCAATTCCTTTCCATTTCAAACAAGGAAGAGGGGATCAACTCATCATTCCCAATTCATTCAAAATTCAATCCACCATCTTCATATCGAGAGATTGAATCTAGTGAATTATCCTCTCCTCTTTGTAATGTAACATGGTGAAAAGTGCTTGAATGGTAATCAATAGCAAATTCTCATCTCTCTTTGAGGGAAAGGGTAGTTTCCTTCTTGATCTATCATTCACCATTTTTCCACCATTACATTTTGGTGAACCCAACATCTTGCATGCTTTCCTTTGAACAAAATTGCATATTTTTCATTTACAGGTTTCAACTTTCTGCAAACTTAGTGGTTAAATCATCCAAAACCCTAGTTTTAAAATTTAAAATTGAACTTGTGATTTGTAAAAATTGCTTGTGGTTATCTTAGATTTGAAAATTGTTTTGTTTGTCAAATTCAAATTTCTAATTGTTCTCAGATTTGTCTTCAATCCTACAATTCAAATTTTCAATTTCCCCCCTTTTCCCCAAAATTCAAATTTTAAAATTAAGTGGTTAGGTCATAAAACCCTAATTTTCAAATTTAATTGGATTTTGTGTGAATTTTAAATCAATTTCATTTACATTCAGATTTCTAAATATTTTCCAAGGTGTCCCTATCCATTAGGTTTGACCTTTTTCAAAATTGCAATTCAATTGCTCTTTTTCTTTAAAACCCTAATAGGGTCCTATTTTCACATTTGTGCCTTCATTTTGCCCATCTAGAGATCGTAAAATTCACCAATTTTTGGGGGTTACATTTAAAATCATCATAATATCCATCCCTGAAAATTTCAAAAAAAGTTGGTAGGACCATGTGCTTTCCCCCCACGGTCCTCGAATTTTTTCCCAAAATTTTGGGAGACTGTTATGACTGTATTTAATAGCCTAAATCTAGAAGATTGGCTGATTTTATCAATTTTTGATCCCTCTAGAATCGAAAATACCTTGAAAATTCAACATTTCAAATTTCAAGAATTTTTTTAAAATTAAGAGGTTCATTATAGTCTGCCTTGATTTTAAAATTAAGTGGTATTCCCTTGGCCCTAATTTTAAAATTCCAATTTCCTTTCATTTTTGCAAATTGTGTCATTCCCTTTCCCCAACAAAGTTCAAATTGTGTAATCATTATTTCCTTACATTTTGCATTACTCAATTTTGTAAGCTTTGTTCCAGAATTCAAAATTCAAATTTTCCCTCTAGTGCATGAGTTTTACCACTATTAGTCCTACCTATCCTATCCCCATTAGACGAAGCATTGGAATTAAGGCTTCTCAAGGTTTAATTACTGAGGAGATGGAGCCTAATTCGGGTGACTTCTTTAATGAGGATCATGCTAATTCTTCTCATCCTAATCATGTGCCTATTCACCCCATTGATGGATCCCATGATGAAGACGAAGCTTTAACTAGGATTTCTTTAGATCAACTTTCTATATTGGACAATCAATTTGATAGCTTTCAGCAATGGATGTCCCAAGAATACCCTAATAGTGAATCTCTTCCATTAATTCAAGGTCTTAAGTGCATGCTTCAAAGTGATAAGAATGTAATTGATATATTTTGTGGCATTGCACATATTGCTGATTCTAATGTGATGCCTATCAAGAGTTATACCAAAACCCTAGGTTATTCACAACCTTCAACACAAGTCAATCCTTCAATTCCTTTGACTACTCCTATGACTAGTATTCCTACTTTCACATCTAACATTATGACTAATTCAACTCAAAATGGCATTCCTACAACCATAGGTCATGGGGGAAATCCTTCTTCTTCATTTAATCCTCCATCGTTACCTATGTCTTCCATGAGTGTTCCTATTATTCCTCAACCAATCAGTATGACACAAGGGACAATTCCTTCAACAACTTTATTCCTCCATCAAGTGTCCCTTTTCCTACCCAATCATCACCAATGCGTACTTACCATAATGTCCCACCACCTTATTCTCAGTCCATGCCTTCTTTCAATAACATCACACCACCTTCTCAATCACCTATGTCTAACAACATTTCTTCTACCGAAATGATAATTAACAATCTTGCCCAAACCATGTCTTCCTTACAACAACAAATTGCTTCCATGAGTCAATCCAAGTTTAGTGTGCCCACCTTTGATGTTGCAAGCCCACTTTCTCTTAATATTGTTAAAGTCGTGCCACCTAAACATGTGGAGATCCCTCAATTGGAACTCTATAATGGAAAAGTTGACCCTCTTATGCATGTCAAAACATTTCAAGCCTTGTGTACCACTTTTGCTTATGATCAAAGAATGCTTGCAAAATTGTTTACAAGAACACTAAGAGATAAGGCTTTACAATGGTATTTATGTTTGCCTTCTTAATCTATCACTTCCTTTCAACAACTACCAAATTCTTTCATCCAACAATTCCAAAATAACTTTGGTCCTAAAATCACTTTGACTAATTTAATGCATTGTAAACAAGGTGTTAAAGAAAAAGTGACTGATTTCACTGGTAGATATAAGCATTTGTATGCTCAAATTTCTTTTCATGTACCTGATAATGATATTCAAAGAATTTTCATTTCTAATTTGCAAAAAGATATCAGGAAAAAACATATTTTGTCTGAGTTTACTTCCTTTCCGCAGTTGTGCGCAACACTCTACAATTATCAACTGGTTGTGAGTCAAATAGAGCAATCCACTCTTATGGCTCCGAGTGATAAGGGGGAGAGTGTTCAACAACCATTTGTGAAGTTCAAACCAACAAAAAGCTTCATCAAGTTCAATGATCCAATCAACAACAACCATGTGAATGCTACAATAGGTGTGCTTTCTATTTCTAAATTTTTCCAAAGAGAAAGATAGTTTACTCCTTTGAATTAATATTTACATAGTATTATGTCTTAGTTGTTGCACAAATATGTTATCAAACTTCCTCCTATAAAACAAACCGATCCTTCCAAACTTGCATCTCTGTATTTTGATAATAATTCCTTTTGCCAATTTCATTGTCAACCTAGTCATGATACTGTGAAATGTTTTGCATTGGAAAATAAGGTTGAAGACTTGATTGATAATAATACTATATCTGTTGTAGGTGTGAATGATAAAAGGATTAAATCAGTAGCTCCTCCTAATCAAAATCTTAATATTTTCACTGATGCCTTGCCATCTCATACCTCTAACATTTTTGAGATTGTGCCTAATTCTCTCTCTTCTGAAGAATTCACCTCTATGGCTCCAAACTTGGTTAATATGGTAGAAACACAAGACATGCTAAGGATCCTTGTATTACATTTGACCCTAGTGAGACCATTAGAGCATCCGATATCCCTTTATACATAGTTGCAAAGGTTAAGGATATCCCTTTCCATGGTCCCCTAATTGATCCCTCTTGCATGGTTAATTTCATAACTGAAGAGTATCTTTTCACTTTATGATTGCGTAAACCAATATATGATGCTTCTAATGTGGTTGTGAAGTTATTTGATGGCTTCTCTTTTCCTATCATTGGCTCTCTCACCCTTCCTGTTGAAGTTCATGCTAAATCCATGGATGTTGAATTTGTTATCATACCTTCTTCTGAGCAATTCCGTGTGAAGTTGGGCTATCCTTGGCTATCTTCCATGAAGGCTATTGCTTCTCCAATCTATAAGTGTCTAAAATTTCCTCACAATGGAGAAATCATAACTGTGAACCATAGCTTATTACATCCATCCAAAAGAAGCCCTGGTGTTCCTATTGATCTCTTTTGGCCTAAACAATTTCAATCTCTTCCATCAAGGAGTGATGCTTGTTTTCAATCTTATCAAAAATGGAAGAACGATATGATATTATCTTTAAGTCAACCTAGATCCCCAACACTTGACATTCCTATTATTATTCAAGATGAGGTTCTTCCCCTCACAGACATAACTAATCTCCCTCCTAAGGAAGATCGTCAACCTATTCCTATGGATGTGGCTTTACCTTCTCTTAAGGAGAAAAACAATATTATTCTTAAGGTTATACGTATACCTCCTCCTCATGATGGACCTGGTCTCCTTCCTACACCTGATATTCCTCCTTTCTATGGTGCAATTCCACCTCCTTCCTCTTATTGAGAGAAGAGGTCTGCTTCTCCTATTGTTCAACTAGAAAGACCTCAACCTAAACCTTCAACTAATAAGGAGATACACATTCCTATTTTTTCAAGTGTTCCTCCTCCTTGTCAGCCTTCCACTAAGACTCGATGAAATCGTTGTGCGAGAGAATGCCGACGAAGATGTCATATTTAAGCTGATGAAGCTATCCCTCAAAATACTCAATCTCCTCAGACTCCAATAGTTGACATGATTCTCTTTTCTCCTAAGCAAGATGTTCAACCTACATCTCCAAATCATAAGTGTAATACCCTAAAATTGGTCATCTAAACCATGGGCCCCTAATCTTGACAACATCACCAAGGTCCTAACCAAAGGCAATTAAATCAATCTTGAGCACATCAATTAATTTCTAAAATCATCAATGCCACATGGCAAAATTAATCACTCAATATTAATTAAATATTTATTTAATTAATTAAATCATTCTAAGTAAATCATTTTAAAACAATTATCCTATTTATTTTAATTAAATATCTTTTGCATATTTAATTAAATAAATCAATTTGCCATTAAATCATCAAAAAGAGGAATTAATTTGAAAAAAATGAATTAAAATTTGAGAAAAGAAAACAATTGGAGATAATCTTGAAAAACAAATTAAAAATTGATAAATAATCTCAGAGAAAGCAAACAAAACAATTCAAATATTAAAATTGAATGAAATAGAGAATAAATCAGTTTTTTCCTTATTTTATCTTTATTTTAGTTCAATTTCCTTTAAAAACTGAGAAAATCATCCAATCACATCAATTCACCTGGATTGTGCTTCCTCTTGGAAAATCTTGACCGCTCATCATCATTTGATCTCAACCGTTGGTTTCTTTCTGAATTTTTTATAAATTCAGGCTCTCATCTCATTAAAGGATCTTGGAGAATGTATTGTTATTATGTTGTTTTTGCTCTAGGTTCATTGAGAATTTGCATTGAGATATTGCATATTAGTTATTTCATATTGCTTAAATCATTTAGCTTAAATATTCATATATTGCTTAAATCATGTTTGATTAATCTTGTATATCTAGCTTAAATCTTGCATCCATTTAGCTCATATTCATGCTCATATAGATTAAAAATCCTTCGTTTAGGTGTTGTCTAGTCACTGTATCGATAGCTTAGCAATCTGAGAGCAATCTAAACTCGCATCTACTACAAGGCAATGGGTCGCTTTGTAATGGTTTATTATTCATTGATTATTGATTTACTAACCATGCATCTAATGACTTAATTGAAGTGTTGTGTATTCCAGATATAGATACAGGTCCACTTTTCACACACACATTTTTGGCGCTCATTCTCTTTCTTCAATTTGCGCTCAATTTTCTAGTGAATCAACGTTGAATCTCAATTTTATTCTACAAATCAACTTTGTGCTCAATGTCTCACTTAATTTTCAAAAATTCCTCTAAATTGTTTTTTTGTGCTCAAATAACTCAATATCATCGCTAAACAATTGCCTATTTTTTCTACCCTCGCTATCTTTTGATTTCGCTCCTGAGGGGGCATACTCATGACCTTATGACCTCACATCTTCAAATGTCAAGAAAATTTTCAAATATTCAAGTAGCTAAGCTTCATCAAATCAATCACTAGGGACATATCAGTTTCATCGCTTCAAATCAAGTTGATATTGTCTTCATCTGAATCAATCTCTTAACGTTAATCAGTTTCATCACTGAGTATCTTTGATCACATGCTCAATCTAAGCAGGTTTTCAGTTTCATCGCATCAAATCACTAAGTATCTTTGATTATTGATTTACTAACCATGCATCTAATAAGGAGAAAAACATTCCTACTTTTTCAAGTGTTCCTCCTCCTTGTCAGCCTTCCACTAAGACTCGATGAAATCGTTGTGCGAGAGAATACCGACAAAGATGTTGTATTTAAGCTCATGAAGCTATCCCTCAAAATACTCAATCTCCTCAAACTCCAATAGTTGACATGATTCCCTTTTCTCCTAAGCAAGATGTTCAACCTACATCTCCAAATCATAAGTTGCATAAACCATGTGATGGTTTTACTCCGATTCGTGTTCTTGCTCCTCTTTCTCTAAACTTTGATGAAGAAATGGGTGAAAAATGTTATTACAACTCCTAATGCTTCTAATAGTGAGTATGAGTATGTTGACGCAGACAAGCATTTATCAAATGATTTTTCACAAACCCTAATCCTAGCTCCTAGAATCGAACAAAGTGACTTACAACATGAGCATAGTCCTTGTTTGGATCTTGTGATAGCTCCATCTATTGTGCTCGATATCTCTCCTCTGGCATGTTGCTTGCCTTCCCGAAATAGTGATCAACAAGATTGGGAGGCGGATATCATGCTAGATTAGCAATATTAGCACTGCAAATCTTTCTCTCTCCCCTTTCTTTCTCTTTTGTGACCATTCTTCTATGTGTATCCCTGTTCTTCTATTGTTCCCTTAATGTCTACTTGGGGATGATGCAAAGCATTGAGATCTTTTCTTGGTCTCTTTCATGTTGACTCAAAAGACATCCTCTCTTCCCTTTCTTCTAAGATAGTGTCCTTCTTTGGGGAATGCAAATTATAATATGCATATACATACATGATATACATGAGTTATCATATAGCATACTGACCCCAAGGAAAGCAATACTACCTCGTGTTTTGTGTTCATTATTCTTGGGTTTATTCCTCGATTGGGGGCTAAATCCTTGTGATAACATGCTCCCCTCCTTCTCTCTTTCTTGGGTGTATCCTACCTTAAAGCAATCGCTCCCGATAAGGAAAGTGCGATCGCTTTAACGTGGGGGCATACACTTCGCTCATACTTTCCTTCTTGTAATACTTAGAATTACATAGTGAACTTTGTTTTGCTTTGTAATCTTTTGTATCCTTGCTTTCATGACTCATAGTGAAGGGAACTTTGCTACTTGCAGTCATAGTTCTCCCCTTCTTGATCTTCCCTTTTACTTTGTCAATCAAAGTCATAAGATCCTAAGTCCACTGGAGGCTTGGCGCATCTTGCCTCCTTGACATGGTAAAAGTCTTTCAATCTTGTTTCCTTATACTTTACCAATAGTATTAGCATACGCTTATACTCCCGCTAAATGTAGTGTCATAAAATTGTGACCCTAGCAATTTTTTGACTACATTAGGGTCCTCACTCATGCGAATTCAAATCCTCTAGCCTGATTGGAGACTGTAGATTGCTCAGCTTACGGAAACAACTTCTTTCATGGCCTCTGCATCACTTTGTCTGCACTCTGCCCTGGAGAAAGGGGTAGGATAGGGGCATGGCGCCACTATCCTCCTAGGATAGAGGCATGGTGCCCTTGTCCCTACCCTATTTTGGGGTAGGACCCTTCCTAGGGTTGCATTGTTGGTTGTGCCTCGGGCGGGAAACTCCCCCAATGTTGGCTCATGATGAAATTCAAATCCACTAGCATGTATTTAAGGGGAATCCATCCTCTCATTTGCATAAGTGGAAATTCGATAAGTTGGAGAGATTCAAGTGTGCACAAGCGATCAAGCATTCAAGCATTCTTTTCTAGCATTGAGCATTCTCAAGTCTTTCTTCAAGGCTAGGTGTTGCATTCAAGTCAAGGATTCAACCATTGAAGAGGAGATTGATTTAAACATTCAATTCCACATAAGCATTTCTATCAACATTTCTACTACAACCTCCCTTGATGTGATTTACAATTGAGTCTTTCATTTACATCTACTTGAAAGTACTTTCTTTCATTACTTGGTTAATTCTGAAACTGGGGTTTGACCTAAAGGCAAACCCCTAATCCCAGCCCATTTTCCTCTCTTTTTTGTGTGTAAGTTGCAGGTGTGCAACTGTACTTTCAGATTCAGGCTTCATTTGCAGAGACAGAAAAACCCTTTTTGTTTCATGGATTTTTCAGAGGACTGTGTACATTCCCACCATGGTCCGGGCAACGTTTCCTCAAATTCATAGGGCGACTTCATCTCGACATTTTACTGCTAGATCTAGGTGCATAGATTCATCCCATATTCTGATCTCAAGTTATAATCAATTCTTTGTCACTTTTGCACTACATAATTTAATCAATTCCTTTCCATTTCAAACAAGGAAGAGGGGATCAACTCATCATTCCCAATTCATTCAGAATTCAATCCACCATCTTCATGTGGAGTGAATGATCCTAGTGAATTATCCTCTCCTCTTTCTAATGTAACATGGTGAAAAGTGCTTGAATGGTAATCAATAGCGAAACTCTCATCTATCTTTGAGGGAAAGGGTAGTTTCCTTCTTGATCTATCATTCACCATTTTTCCACCATTACACCATTACAACTCATAAATTTGATGCTCTATTTCATCACTTTTTATAAACAATATTGTAGACCATCAAAACCATTTGAAAACCTCTAAAAACACCTTCAAAACCTCTACTATGCTGAAAACAACTCAACATCCAAACTGCAAGGGGATTGTAAGATCTTCATTTCACTCTCCTCCTCAAACAATGTGTACTGTCTAGTTACCAAAATAAAAATTTGCAAAAACAAAGGGTGCAGACCCATCCTCACTCTTTTCTTCTATCTTCTCTTTTGATTTCTTCACCCATGCTATCTTCATCTTCTCCTTTTCTTTATTAACATCAATTTCTATATCAAACTGGTAGTCTTCTCATTCATTCCTTTGCAGAACCTAGAAATGTGTCCAATTTTATTACATTTATAATAGATCGAAACTTGTTACAGATAATTTCCATTCCTTCTCATGTTTTCCCTACACTCGACAACCTTGTGCTCAAAGTTGTTGCATGCATCACAATATTTATTGAATGACTAAAAATTTCTACTATAGCCTATATTCACATATCCATTCCATACCATCCTACTCCTGCACTCATTAACCTTATGTCCAAACTTATTGCAAGTGGAGCATTCAATATTAAATGATTGAGATTTCTTTTGACTTCTACATTAACTAGCTCTATGTCCAAATTTATTTCATGAAAAACAATTACCATTAAAGGTTGATGAATCCCTGGTGTAAGCCGACGTAGTCCTTCTATCCATCTTCTTATTATAGATCAGAATGAAATATTGTTGATATTTGATATAGTTTTTCAATTCATCCTTGACCTTTTCCTTTCCTTTGTCTCCTTTATTAATTTTTTTGGAACTTTCACCATTTTTAAATCCAATTCCACCTTTATCTTTGTTTTGCTTTTGAGCATTGAACATCACATCAAGCACTTCAATTCCTCCTTTAACCTTCAGACCTTTGTTAATTTTTTCTTTTGCCTCTTTCATCTCTTTCCTTGGCATATCCATTTCTTCCTCAAATTTGATACATTCTCTAAATTTTCTATGTAGCTTTGCTTCAATATCATCAATAGCCTTCCTTCCTTCATCAAGTAGTTTTCTTAGATAGGAGATCTTCTCTTCAACTTTCTTGAACTTGTTTTTTTATTTCATCCAGATTTGCTAAAGCTGGTTTCAATTCTCCATCCATGTCTACCACATAATCAATGTCCCATTAATTTTGTTCCATAGAACCCAAATCAAAATCAAACACAGTCTTCAAAAACTTGGATGTACCTCAGCTATTAGGTTGTTACTTCAAGAACCTCACTCTGATACCAATTTTTGAACACAACTGGATGCTGAGAGGGGCCGTGAATCAACACACACTAAAAATTAACTAGATTTATTCTTTTACTGTACATTCATTCCATCTAACAAATGCATGAAAGTAAATAATTGCAAGCAGAAAAGCAACCACACAATAACACCAAGTTTTTAATGTGGAAAACCTAAACAAGGAAAAACCACGGTGAGAACTATCTCATTATATGAATACTTGAGTTACAATTTTTAGGTCAAAGACCAAGTAGCTCACTACCCTTGAGATGACTTGCAAAGATAAGGTGCACAAACTTAAGGTAAGATACAAAAGAGACTTAGAAACACTGGAGATCACTTCTTCAAGGTAAGATACAATACTCCAAATACAAAGGCATCAATAAAGTTGAACTATAGAGAATCACATCCACTGAAATTCTGATCATAGTTTACAATTCAAAACAAATCTAAAACTATTTACGTCACTACTTTGTAACACTTCTCGACCATTGTACTACTTCACATATACTTCACACAACATATACAACTTGTCTATGTTTCTCCACAATGATTCCATCCTTTATATATCAACCGCAACCTCAAGAACACCAATTAGGTTGGCCTTATTATGTGTAATGTGTAAATACAAAATAGTCGACCATAAACAAACTCCAATCCAAATATGGAAGATAAAATGAGACATATGAGGATTTAAACCAAGTTGACACACCTTCCAATTCATCCTAAATAATTAACCATATATCCACACACAACCGCATGGAACAAAACATTATACATCAAGTGCAAAAGATCAAATCGTTAAAGAACACGACCATAGCTTTACACAATCTTCAATGCAGATCATCAAGAGTACTTGTGGATGCCCAAGATAGCATCAACAAAGACCACTATCATTGAATAACCGAACCACATCACTAGAATACTAGCAAATATAAGAATACAACATATTCTTGTACACTAACATCAGAACAATCATACTCATCTAAAAACCAATCATGGATCCAAGAAAATAACACAAAGCTCTAGAAACATCATGATATGTCATTATAAGCCTTATGGAACAACCACAAGTGGACTCTACACATCTGCATGATCACATTGCAATCTCACTATAACTTCACTATACTAGACCACATCTGGATCATAGATTGTAACCAAGTAGTTCATCCAAACCAACAAGTTTGACATCAAGGACAACAAAACACATATTTTCAACATGATATTAGTATTAAAGAGAAGGAAAACAAAGTATTTTCTTAGGCACATGCAAACGATATTCAAATATGACCATATTTGAAAATAAATATAAACAAACAAAACAAAGAGAAGAAACATGCTAGAATATACTTATAGAATCTTTGGAGAAATATATGAAAAAAATTAAAGAGTATCTAAAGAGGGAGGAGAAAAATATAATTTATTTTGATGAATATTAAAAAATGGAGCAATAAATTGGAAAAAATAATGAAGATCCAAGTAAGCTTAATGATTCTAAAGGTTCATTGAATAACCTAAATGATGATTTTTTTTACATGACCTTGAAACACGAAGAAATTAACAAAATAACAAAAAGAACACTTTGAACCAAAACCCAAGAGGCCATTAAAAAGATTACAACAATAGAGCAATCAATATCATTAAGCCAATTCAATTCTAAAGAATCTCCTCCTATTCAACAAAACAAGATTTATCTTATAAAGAGAAAGATTAATGACAACCTAACTCTTTGCTTCTTATGCAAGGAACTTAAGGTGTCAAGATAAAAGTGTTAGAGCAAAGAAGTAATGCCATTTAAAAAGAGTTGAGGATATCTAAATTTGTAGAATAAAAAAATAAGGTGGAATATGTGGAACTACACACATTAGAGCCACAAGTTAATGAAAAGGTTTCAATGGTTACTTTTGCGAGTTTTGAGTATGCAAGAATTGTTAAATCAATAATGAACAGTAAGCAATCTAGGAATCCTAATACTGATTGGCAATAAAAAATGAAGGATTAAAAAAAATTGTTTAGAACTAGGACAATATGAATGACCTAAACAAGAAAATAATTTCTAATTTGATAATAGGAATAATTCTTAAATTTTCCATTGGATTGTAGATAATCCACTTTTTGAAATGAATGCAAAGATGCTTGTCCATTTGAATAAGCAACTTTTTGAAATAAATGCACTGACATATCTTGATTCAAATTACACAAATTATGATGATATTAGATTAGTGCAATGAAATATTAGTGGTAAAATGGTTCTTCATAAAGAAAGACCCCTATAAAGTGAGAAGTTGTAAGGAGAAATCAATTAGTAGAATTTTTTCATAAAGAAAGACCCCTATAAAGTGAGAAGTTATAAGAACAAATCAATTAGTAGAGTTGGGTATGACTCTGGAACTTTGTTGGACAAAATGAATCATCAAGAAAAAATGATTGAAGAGAAGAAAGATAAAGTTGTTCAACACGAATTAGAAATAGATAGGTAGTTAACGATATACATTATATCATTAGAAGCAACATTTAAACTTTTAATGATTTACATTGAATCATTACAAAGATTCATTATATTTGCAAAGATTAATTTGGGATCATGGCATCTCTACAAAAGACTCATTCAAGTGAATAATTTTTTGACATCTTAGAGCACAAAATTATAGTTCACAGAAAGAATTAAAAGATGGAAACCCACAATTTATTAGAGGGATTTTACATATATCTAGTTTATAATAAAATTTTGAGTAAGTCAACACCAATAATTTCACTACCTATCACATCTCTTTATTGGAAATCATAAAAGTATAATAAGTGAAAGTGGTTTATCATAAGAATTGTCTAATTAGTTGTTAACCCAAATTTGTCATAGGCCTAAGGATTTTAAACTTACTAGACTTCAATGGAACTACTTTGGAAGAGGTTTTAATTTCATATATATTTAAATTTTCAATTTTTCTTACTTCCTTAAAGTTTTTTTTGAATTAGAAAGCATGGAAATTGGTGGTATTTGGTAAGGAATCACATATAATACTTGCAACATTTACTTGGAATTTTAGAGTGACTAACTTGGGAATAAGCCGATAACATTCCAAGTGGAAGGTGTGCTTAATGTTTCTATCTTATCTCTGCTAGAATAAGTATCACACAAAAAAAAAAAACTACATGGAGGAGACATGATTTAATACATATTATTTTATTGTTTGTAATACTTTTTGCACCTAGCATTACTTAGGTTACAATAACAACATCATTATCAACAAGTGCCACATAGTGGCTAGTACTTGTTGTTTAGATTTGTAATCATAATTGAGTATGGTTTTTTGCAAACAATTAACAAATAGAAGATATTACTAATTTTGTAACCGTAATCTTAATTGAATCCTAACTCCAATTAAGTTGTAATCTTATTTGAACCCAAACTATAATATTAATTGAATATTAATTATAAATTTAATTGAATCCTAAATTTAACACATAATAATCCCTAACCTAAATTGAACACTAATCTTAACCCTTAGCCTAACCCTATTTTAACTCTAATAAAAGTCTTGTCTCTAATTCCAATTATAACTCTAATCTTAGTTGAATTGTATTCCAAACCTCTTTGAATCCTAACCATAATTTAACCCTAACACTAAATCAAAAGTTTTATGTGTAAGCCTAATTGATCCTCAACCCTAACTCCAATTTAACTTTATACCTAACTCTTACCCTAATTAAATCCCACCCTAACCATGTTTGAACTATAACCAGAATTTAACCCTAACTCAAAAATTTATTTTATAATTTTAATTAAACACTAATTGAATCATAGTCCTAACCCTAATTGAACCCTACTCCTAATTAAACTCTAACACTAAGCTATAAATCTAACCCTAATTGAACTATGATCCTAACCCTATTTGTAATAGTAATTGAATATGTTTTTATTCAAAAAATTAGCAATTAGCATTCACCATGAGGTTTAGCGCATACAACATACGAAACTTAGAAATTGAAATAAAGGTTATGACAATGCCCATAAATACATCAAGTTCACAACATGGTACAAAAACCAACCAAAAAGTGGTGCAATATGAAGTATAAACTTGAGGGACTTGCAAACAGATAAATAAATGTTCAACCAAGACATATCAACAATACTACTTCCGACTCAAGAAAACATAGGTACCTCCGTGGTTCACAGAAAAAGGCAATAAGCTTCTTAAATCAAACTAATAATCACTACCAAGATACTCCCAAGGCACAGGCAAAACAAAACACCAGGGGACTACCAAACACAATCGCAACCGTATCATGACAGTGCACATGGAGAATGAAATAAATCCATTCACGACAACACACCCATAAATAAAATCCATAGAAACACAATAGTTTCCCAATTATTATTATTATTATTATAAAACTATATAAATATAATCTCACAACAAATATCAATTTTCCCATCCCTGCAGACAATCTTTTCAGAGGTAATCTTTTCAAAATGAAAATGCAGAGAAAGTGAGATTCCCCCAACCTAGAATATTGATGTTAAGAACAAGAAATTCGATGAAGAGAAAATCCAATCCACAATCCAACCACAATCCAAAGCCTAAACTCTCAAACTCCAAATTTTCAGACCAATGCAAAATTTCTCTAGCAAGCCAACCCCCAGCCAAAACTTAGAAAACTAAATTTATAAAAATTAAAACCAAAACTATGCAAACTCTTGACCAATCAAAATAATCAAGAAATATAATATTTCCTACCAACCATATCCAGAATCAAGATAGGAAAATATAAAATAATATTATTTAAATCTACAAAATATCACAACCAATCATAAAATAGGGTAGGTAGAGTAAATAATTTAATAACCCAAATGGGTAAAAAGGGAATTAAATAATAAGATCAAACCAATATTTAAATAAACCACAAAACTCAATAATATAAGATCAACGAATAATTAAACAATAAAAATAAATAATAAATCCAATAAATCAAAGGCTTAAATAATAAATATTCAATAAACATTAAACCATAAAATAGTAATAATATAAATCAACAATTAAATATAAATCCATAAAATAAACATTAATAAATAATAAATCCCCTAACAATAGTAATCACACATTAATATTAAATAGAAATGCCATCCATTAATTTAATTTTAATACTTAATAAACTCTACGAATTGATTAATTATTAATTTAATAAATAATCACAACTCACAAGACAACTCGACATAGGGTCGAATAACATACTGCATGACACTAACATGACGACATACGCCAATACACTAACTAGCAAGGATATCAACTTAAGCCTAGAGTGTGTAGAAGGAACTTATGTCACCTTCGATCAACTTGCCATTAGGATTAAGACATGCTTAGACTTATGAGACCAAGTGGAGTCGATGTCTAGTACCTGCAATCCTACATCCACCAATATCCACAAGACAACATATAGAATAGCATATATTATAAATAATCAGACAAGTGAGAGAGAATCAAGCCGTCATATCATGCTTGTAACGAGCGGTATGGCATCGTCTCTATTATGATTACAATAGTAAGACAATCACGACAATCATATCATCAACATATCTAATATAATCATGAAATGGGGTTAGCACTAGCAAGATAACATCATATCATCATAAGCAATATAATCCATCCATTAATAATGAGTGCATATAGATCATCAAATGTAAGTCCATCCATCATATTAATCCACGATATATCATCATCCATATAATGATCATAATGCATCAAATGTCAATATAAAATATCTAGCATCATCTAGAAGCATCTGGAATATAAATCAATCCATAAGTATCCATCAAACATCATAAAAGAGTCTAAACAAGTCTATCAATGCACAAAAGAAAGATGAATCGAGGAGGGACACTACATATAGGCAAGGTAAATAAACAAGATGTTAACAAGTGTCATCATACTATGCAATGCATAATATATTACCCACATAAGGTGGAAAAGTGATAGTGTGATAAGACCACTAAAGGTGGAAGATCCACTTAAGGTGGATAAGTGATAACATGATAAAACCACCTAAAGTGGAGATGCTCCTAAAGTGTAATGTGTTAACTATGTAAATTTAAGTGATATGAGTAATAAGGACCTAGGTGAGGTTATCACTAAGTACAACACCTTAAATACACCACACCCCCCTTAAGTTCAACTTAGGGAGTATAATAATTATCCAAACATGCAAGATTGGTCTTGACTACTAGGCCATGTTAGGTACCCATGGACAATGCAAACACAACCTCTCACAAGCGGAAAAAGGGAGAAAACCACATGGAAAAAAACTCCTCTCCAAAATAGAGAAAAGAAACAAATAAATCATGATGCATGAAGGACTCAAGACCCCCCAAGAACTACATACATCATGTATATACAATCAAATATACCCCATAAGAAGGAAAAAGAGAGAAATGATATCCCCCCATAATGAACAATATCCTGCAAAAATAGTGAGCAAGAAGGCAAAACATGGTCAAATGCCTACAAACACTATTTCTCCCCTTAGGAAGAAGATAACGAGAATGAGAGTTTTAGGTGACTCTACAACACCCCCATGATCATAGAAAGACCAAAATAACTTCCACAAGAGAATGAGAAGAAGATTGCATCACAATGCAAAATGATGATATTGCTAATGGACATATCAATGTACATAATGAACCTTGCATATATAGGCAAGGTGAATAAACAAGATGTTGACCATTGTCATCACACTATGCAATGTATACCACCTACATAAGGTGGAAAAGTGATAGGGTGATAAGATCACTAAAGGTGGAAGATCCACTTAAGGTGGATAAGTGATAACATGATAAAACCACCTAAAGTGGAGATGCTCCTAAAGTGTAAAGTGTTCACTAAGTAAACTTAATTAATATGTGTAATAAGGACCTAGGTGAGGTTATCACTAGGTACAACACCTTAATTGCACCAACATTCTCCCTTAAGTGCAACTTAGGGAGTACACTTATATGCAAAAAATGCAAGATGGGTCTCAACTACTAGGCCATGTTAGATACCAATGTACAATGCAAATGCACTCTCACAAGCAGAGAGAAGGAGAAAACCATGTGGAAAAAAACCACCAAAAAACTCCTCTCCAAAAGAGGGAAAATAAATAAATAAATCAAGATGCATGAAGGACTCAAGTCCCATCAAGAACTACATACATCATGTATATACAATCAAATATCTCCCCATGAGAAGGAAAAAGAGAGACATGATATCCCTCCCATAATGAACAATGTCCTGCAAAAATGGTCAGTGTTTGAAGGCAAAACATGGTCCAATGCCTATAATATTTCTCCCATTAGGAAGAAGATAAACAAGTATAAATGCAGGAATGCTTCCCATTCTAGATAGGAATTAAGAAATTGAATCCAAATGTAGAATAATGATGTTGCCTCTAAAATCTACTCATATGTTGTCAAAACCTTGGGTGGGTAACTTCAAACCAATTATTGCATGGTATCAAAGTTTTAGGTGACACCCCCAAGATAAAAAAAAAGACCAAAATAATTTCCAGAAGAGAATGACAAGAAGAATGCATCACAACACAAGATGATGATATTGCTAATGGACATATCAATGCACATAATGAACCTTTCATATATAGGCAAGGTGAGTGAACAAGATGCTAACAAGTGTCATCATACTATGCAATGCACACCTATGACCCCAATATGGTAGAAAAATGATAGTGTAATAAGACCACTAAAGGTGGAAGATTCACTTAAGGTGAATAAGTGATAACATGATAAAACCACTTAAAGTGGAGATGGTCCTAAACTATAAAGTGCTTACTAAGTAAGCTTAAGTGATATGTGTAGTAAGGACCTATGTGAGGTTATCACTAGGTGCAAAACCTTAATTACACCAACTTTGAACTGACATACCCTTTATTTATCAATATATAAGTCATTAACATTTGTAAACAATTAAGTGGGGTGCTATTTTAAGGTGATTACACCGATACACATACACATACACATACACATACACATACACATACACATACACATACATACATACATACATACATACATATATATACACACACATATACATACATACATACATACATACACACACACACACATATATATATATATACATATATACATATACATATACATATACATATACATATACATATACATATACATATACATATACATATACATATGTGTGTGTGTATATATATATGTGTATGCATGCATGCATGTATGTATGTATATAAATATATGTATATATATATATATATATATATATGCATGTATATATATACACATATATATGTTCGCAACAACAATGAAGGAAAACTGAGAGGGGGTGGGGTGAATCAACTTTCATCGGATTAAACAATTTAAGCACAACTTCAAATCTGATTAATTACAGCAAGAACAAAGATAAGAACAATAACATCAACACACATAACACCAAGATTTTTGACATGGAAAACCTGGTTAAGGGAAAAACCACGATGGGAGCCTACCCACAATAAGATGATACTCTGCAGTAGTACATGTAAGTATTACAATGGGGAATGCACATACATTTAGGCACACTCCCTAGAGTTCACTGCTCAAAATATGATGACACAGAAGGCTACAATCCTTAAGGAAGGTTCACTACCTTACAATAATATTCGGACTACAATCCAGTTTAGATGAACTGAAAGAATAACATCTCCAAATGATTGATGACAGTTCTGATTAAGCACAATTGTCTGCCCTGCAACACACTCTGCTCTACACTTCACACCGAAAGATAAATTTGCTTGTTCACACATACACCACTCTCTAATAATGTAGACACAACACCCATAAACCCATTACATGAATACAACACCTATTTATACAGATCATCAACCTTGACTACAAGGTTGACTCAACCATTAACACCTAATTACAAAATCACATCACACGATACATAAATCAACCACCAGACCAATACAATGTCATGACAACATAGTATGGACCCAAATCAAATCCTTGAACATGCAACACCACCAGAAATCTCGCCAAGATCAACTGCAACACGCTACACCACCGAAAATGTCGCATAACATGAAGAATATCACCAGACCCATAAGATCTTTACTAACACACACAATGATTAATACAGACCACCAAAATAAATAGAAAACAATTAGGAATAACCAACAAGCATGATAGAATCATCCACAATAGTTGCACCAACACCACTTAATCAAATCTCCATCGATCAACACACTGATACTCAAGATAACTCAACAACAACTGGGGCAAGAAAGATAGCTTATGGAGCACCAAATTATGAACCATCTAAATTGAAGATACACACAAACATCCCAAACACTCTCCCAAATTTGTAACTCAAGATATAATCATTACGAAGCACAGTGGATCAAACACCAGCACATTGCAACACTAAACACTGAAAAACCAATCTTCATACCGAAATCCATAACCCGATCAAATAACCACATATCATCATGAAACCAATACTACATGAAGTATCTCTAGTTGATTTATCATATCAAATAGATAAACCAACTAGATCAACTCACTGCAATCACCAAAACACCAAAATAACTCTCCGCAACACTGAAACACAGGAATATGTTGACATCAATGATAACAACATATCCTAACAACAACAATGTCCAACACAATATATATATATATATATATATATATATATATATATATATATATATATATATATATATATATATATATATATATATATATATATATATATATATATATCTATATATATATATATATATATAGTATATGTATATATATGAATATATATATATATATATGTGTATATGTATGAATATATATATATGTATATGTATGTATATATGTATATATACACATATATACATATGTACATATATGAAAATGAAAATTGCCCAAATATGTTATAAAACTCCACGTCATAAAAGGAGGTCAAATGGTTAAATTCAATAACCATTTACTAGTGGAATTACCAACATAATGCACCCAAAAAGTGGTATCTTTGGTATCAAATTATGCCAAGCTTGGAGATTGTTTTTATTAGTAAGGGGCTATAGCCAAGGGTTTTTAATATTACTATAAATAGAAAATACATACTGAGTTTAATAGTTTGAAGATCCAACCCAAGACAAAAAAAATAATACAAATCAAGCCTTGAAATTTTGAAGGGCAAATCCAAAATTTCGGAAGTCTAGAAATCAAAATTGGAGAAAGCTTGAAAGTAAAAGATTTAACTACTAATAGAAATAAGATCAAACCTCCTGACCTAATCCAAAATAAATATTGACAAAAGAAGTGGTCATCCAGCAGAGGAGGGAGAACCTGGAAGGAGTTCTTTGAGAATGGAAGGAACACACTTGCCCCAATCAATTTGCTTTGGTGTCAGGAAGCATACAATCACTTCCACAGGTTCGTCAACTCCACGAGCCCAAATCTCTTTTAACTCTTCCTCCCAGACCAACAAACGATCTTCTGAAGTGAATTCTAAGAAGCCATGTCCAATCTTCACTCTCTGTCTTCATCTGCCTGAATAGATTCCAGAGAAAATTGGCATTCCTTTTAATAGTAAAACTTCTATACTTGAAACTTCACTCATTCTTGAAATATAGATGGGGAACCTTGGCGGTTGTTTACCATTCCTGATGGTCACACCGAAATCAATCGGTAAAGGAATGATCAATTTGTCATCTATGTTCTTGAGTACTTGATAGATATCCCCCAACAAGTCAGCCTTAAACACTTCCCTGCATAAAATCTTTGTTCTTTTCTTCACTAACCCAAAATGGAGAAGGGTGGCAAGAAAAACTACAGGAATTTCAATATTAACCCTGTATTTATGGTCCGTTCTCGGAAAAAGATCCCCTAGAATCATCTTAACAGCCCTGGAAATAACAAAGTGATGCACCATCAAAACCTCTTGCATCCTCTTTTCTTTAATCTCTCTAAGAAATGCCATTTGCCTTGTCGAAGATAGAAGACAAATTGGGGTATCCATCGGTTCAACTCACAAACAATACTTAAAAGTGTGTGTTTTTTTTCTTTGCCACATTGAAAGTCATTTTGAGGCATTTTGATTAAGGCCCAACCACTAGGAAGTGACTCCCAAGTTAGATGAAAAGTTTAAAACTTAAAACATAACAAAAAAGGAGTGTTTTCACATTAGTGCCTCCAACCCTAATCTCTACCCTATATTAGTTAAACATCAAATTAAAAAAATAATTCAAAATGCAAGTTACAAAACCCATTAAAGAGTATTTTTCAAAATCAGATGATCACAAGTGAAACAATGTTATTTTTTCTCTATTATTATAGGTATAAAAGTCAATCTTAATCTTCCAAGAGAAGGGTTTAAGCCTTTCCAAATAGTATATATGACAACTTCATGATAATTTTACAAGCTTTAACACCATGATAGTTGATGGTTTTCATTACATCAAATAAATTAATAAATTTAACACCATATTGAGGTAGAAGATTCACAATGACGTGGTATGATTGTGCTATAGTTACTACTCGAACCTTAAGGCATGCTCATGTATTGTTGTTCCAAGTCATTAGAATATTCATCATGGAACCCAAGTAGAAGATTTGATCAATTTTTTATTGCAGTTGAATGTTTGATTTCAAAGTGTCAAGGTTGACAAATGAGTGATCATCAAGTTATGATTTTTTGACAATTTTTCAGTGGCTCCAAAGAAAAATTCACTAAGTTTAGAATATTCAATCAAATTTAAGATTTCAGAAATAACTTAAGTGAGACAATTTTCTATTTTTCTAGCATAGTTGCATTTGTAAGTTGTTGCTATCGAGCACTGACTATTTTGAAGAGATAAATTAATGTGTTATTGGGCCTTTTTTTATTAATTATTTAATAGTGAGTTAGTTTTAAAAGTATTTTTACTTCCTCTTTTCTACAAATAAAGATACGATTGTTTTAGAGTAGTGCTTTTAGGAGTAACTATTATTTATCTTTAAAATATACCTCTTGAGGGTTTAGAAATAAGTACTTTGAACACATAGTTAATTAATAAGAGTTGATGTCAATCTTATGCTATAGAAATTTTCATTCAAATTTTAAGGTGGACTCATTATGTTGTGGATATGAGAATTTGACAAATCAATAGTAAAAGGATTTATTTTAAACTTGTTTTCTTGTTTTTATTGGTTGATTTAGTTTTGTATTCAGTAGAGAAACAATTATTTATTTTCAATCTTGCACTACATTCTTGTTATTAATATTACAGTTCCTTTGCAAAATCAATTATGATGTTGATCCAAACGCATTGGTCAAGTGGAATGTATTTGTTTTCAACTCATGTTGTTGTTTAGCTGCATAAGCATAGAAAAACCTCTCATGACATATGGAATTTTCAAAGCTTGTCTTTAAACCTCTCATAACAAAAGATAGATCAAATTTACTTTCAAATAATTTGTTTTTTATGCAAAACTCAAGAGGATAAAGTGTACAACATCTGCACTTAACAAAGTTATATGTTATTTTAGATTTCAAGAATAATTTAAATCCAAAAACTTCCGACAGAAGAAAAAAAAAGATTTTCTCGCACTAATTGCAGATAATTTGTACAATTGAAAGAGAGGTTACAAATACAAATCTTATAAGAGATAAAATCTATGTATGTAAATCTCCAAATATGTGCACTATAAAAGAATTCCATTTCCGATCTAATTTATTAACCATAATAAATTAAAACTCCTTATAAACCTTCTATGTTGCACTGCTTAGCGTTCATCCCTGTACTAGCTTTTCATTGCTTGATGCCAACTTAAATATCACACAAGTTTGTAAGTTAAACTGAGCCCCCCACATGAACATCTGGATGCAACTTGTGGATTGATTCCTCAAGACGTTATTATCTAAACGAGAGTATATGCCTTCATCTTTTGTCCCCAGTGCTTCCTTTTGTCAAATTTCTGTCTTTTCTATTGTTCTACCTTCTTTTCTTTGTTTTCTGGACCACTGCTTCACTGATATTCCCTTAGTATTAAACTGCGAGCACCTTTCTTTTAAGATTGCACATTTCATTTGCCCCACCCCTATCATTGGTTTTATTAATGTCTATTTTTTGGCTTTTTAATATGGCAAGTGCGAGATTGACTAGGCTTCTCCATATCTGTGCTCTTAACATTCCTACAATGATTGAGCCAAGCACTTAGATTTTTCCTTCCCCATGAGGCGAAAAAGTGTCTCATTGGAAAAATCAAAGATCGTACAAGGGTTTAGGACTTGGTTTTACGTAAGTTTACTATCTTGATCTATTTTGAACATTGAAGAGTTTTTCATAAGATCATATTTCTAAAAGAAAATAGTTATCCAGTTTCTAGGATGCACCAATGCATAAGTTACCTTCATTCATCATAACTTATGAATTATTGCATCTTAGGGATTGTATAGCCATTTCCCTTTTAAGACCCCAAACATCATAAATAGATGAGGTGTCTTTAGTAGAACCTAAAGACATTTAATGTTCAATTGAGAAACATCTTAAATTGGTTCGAATTTGTGAATTCAAGTTTGAGTTAATATTAGATATCATCTACATAAATGTAATCACATAAGACATTACACACGATTAAGATACTTATATAGGATGGTTGTGCCTTCTTATACATAACACAAGGTACGAACATATAATTGTGGTGGGTGGAAATATTCATGGGGTACGTTTCTCCTCTTTGGGTGAGAATGACCTCTTGTTTGCACACTCTCCTTAATGTATCACTTAGTATGTCTAAGATATAAATACATTTATAAATATCAATTAGAATTGTAAGAAATAGAGCATTGTCATGATTACACACACATAATTTGACAACCTTCTCAATAACGTTAGAACATCCTAGCTAGTTATCAATGCCCATTGAGCATGCAAGGAGATAAAGTGAGTGAAGCAATGATCTAGAAATGTCTTCCAAAATAATCACATTGAAATGAGAGGCAAAAATAATAAAAATGACTATAAATTATTTTGAAATTAAAAAAAATGAATAATTTGAAATGCCTATTTTCTAAATTTGATGATGTGATAAGAACATGAATACTAAAGCTTAGAATCTAATTTCTAAACTACTCTTATTTTAAAAAGTAGCGAAGATTAAGGTCAATTATTGATAGCACACAAAATGGTCATTTTTCTCCCCAAAATATAATATACCATTGAGTGTGGGTCCCCTCATTTTTTAGTTTCATTAATTATTTTTCAAATACCTTGAGTGAAAAGTTAGCTAAGATAATGTATTAGTTCAAATATTTTCTTTTTAATTTTTTATTAAATGTGTAAAATGAATATTTTGAAAGTGCCTCCACTCTTTTACAAGCTAACTAAATATGAATAACAAGAAAACATATAGGAAAGAATCAAACTATCACAAAAAAGACTAATAACTTCAGTTTTTACTAATTTTAAAGTTCCAGAAAATAGAAAAACTAAGAATACCCTTTGGTGCTAAATGTTCCCAACACCCATTCTACACTCAAAACTTAAATCATTCATTTCTCAAAATAATGACTTGATAACAACATTTTTGGGAAAATTTATAAAAAAATCTACAATATAAAGTATACTCGATCATGATTCAAAATGTAGAATGCATTGGAAACTTTTAGAACTTCCCTAATTCTATTCCAAACATTCAAAATGAAAAATAATGGACAAACAAGAAGAATTTGGAAACCTACTTCAATTTTTGCCAAAATTTGAAATGAAGAGAGCTTCGAACACAGGCCACAAATGAGTGAATCCATTCACACACACAATCCTTCCTCTCTTTCTAATTCATTGGTTCAAGCTTCATTAAAATTAACTCAAAATTGCCCTCCCAATTAGAAAAATAAAAATTTGGGAGAGGAGAGGCTTTTTGCCTTCACAATTTCTTCCAAAAACCAAAAGATACACAAAAACTTGCCTTCCTTTCCTATTTTCCCCATTTTCATTTTCAAAACAAAATAATATAAATTTAATTTCTATTTCATTTAAAATCCATTTAACCCCAAATTCACCCAATTCAATCTAAACATTTAAATATATGGTCGATTGATAATCAACATTTAAATTCATGATTCAAAGCCATATAAGCACACTATTTAATCATTTAAAACATATGATTAAATTAATTATAAGTAGGTGTTCTTTCCCAATGACCTTTTCAGAAATAAAATAACTTAACTTTTTTCACCCTCACTTTACCTAAACCTAATAATTCATTTAAATTTATAAAAGCATATTAAATCACATACTTGTTAGACATTTATATAGGACATAGTTTATGGAATCATACAAATGATGGCATCCTAGTCAACATTTGTAAAATAACATGGAATCATACTTGAATTGAGTGTGACAAGTAGGGTGAAATAGATACAAACAATATGCCATCTCCATATAACCAACATCAAGGTATAACTTAGACTTGTGGAGCCAAGTGGAGTAATACCTTGTACCTGTAACCACTCAATGCACACATCAAGTGTACCTAATCTAAATAGAAATAGCCAAATCATCACATGATCACCCAGTGGGGTACAACAATATATCCATAAATTTGTTAATTTAAATGATATAAATCATGATAGCATTAAATTACAATATAAATATAAATTCACATTTTCATGACTTGAATAACATCAATAATAACTTAGGTAGGACGACATCACATACACATTTCAAGAAACACCTCCATAATGAAATACATCTAGCCCTCGCAAGGGACTTGGCAACATGTCACACATACACCTTAGTGCAATTACACCAAGAAAAATAAGAGCATAGCCATAGTGAAAATGAGGAATTAGGACATCACACAATACCATCAAAATGTGATCATCTAGCATCTCAACATATACATAATACATCATTTGAAAATGAAATCACATGCTAGGAATGTGTAAGAATTTCATCCCCCCCACTACAAATTGACTTACTTTTGGAAGTCATGAAGGTTGGGATGATTACACATCCTAGACCGAACTTCCTCACATCAAAAACAAAGAAATCACACATCACCCAAGAGATTGACAACAATACACATAATCTACTACTGAATATGATAGAAGAGAAGTGTGAGACATCCAATTTCCTTATAAACATATTATTTCCTAATTCACACCTTACTCATAAGATCTCAAGATGAAACATAACAACGTGATTGATATTCCTTTCCACATGGAAAATATAATTCACATTTTCCAAAGAATGATTAAATAGTGTTAACAATTCATATGCAACTAGATCCAATGAAAAATAATTCTTTTTACACACAAATTCATGCATTCACATTACAGTGATACCAACACAAGGCTTACATATTGATCCACATGGATGCCATAGTAACATATTGACCTAAGAATCAATGCTAGTAATCATATAGCATGGTGGTGTTAGGGAAACATGCACTTAATGGACCCTTCAATACAAGTCTAAAAGTGACCCAATTTTTTTTTATGAAGGGGTTTAGCCTCTAAGAGATAATCAAAACTCATTATGAAGGTGGTGGATAATAGCTAACAACACAACCCATGTACATACCCATCCTTAAAGTTTCCTTGCATCTACTTCCTTTGAATACACTTAGTCATGGTCATCTCATATTACCTCAACTAGAATCACATCACAACACAAGACCAACACTTGAAAACAAAAAGAGAGTATATTTTAGCCACCATAATAGCATAAATTCAAAGGTCAAATTAATTTGATCAAATTTCCACAATCCATCTCTTGACACTCTCTTTCATCCCGATGATGGATCACAGAGTGTGATCCGAAATGTTGATGCAAAAAAGATATACACAATCAAATCCAGAAACAACTTATTTAATCAAAGGTCAAATTTCAATTTCAACAATAAGATAAATAAACATGTACAATTGTAAGAATAAACCAAATATATCTTCAAAAGCTACGTGAAAAGTAAATTCATGAATACTAGTTAAACTATTACACATAAGATAAAATAAATTTTCTAACCCACACAAGAAAAGTCACCAATAATGGAAAGAAAGTTCACAATCCTCAAAATTGCACATTACATCACTATGTGACTAGAAAATAGCCAATAAATAAGGAAGAAGGAAAGTCACATCATGACTATTTGAAATAGTATGTGTGTTTGTAGCATGAACACACTATTCCCCACATGACATGGCAATGCACCTAGCAGAAAAGACATGCCTAGGTTAGTAAAAATTTTGTGGCTAAAATTTGCCAATTGGCTAGTATTTGATTTTCGGGATTCATAAGCTGGCTTGATGGAATGCGACTAATTTCGGGCAGACAACTAAGAGTGGGGGGGGATGAATCAGTTGTCTCACAAACTTACACAAATTAAACTTAATCTATGATCTAATTAATAAGCATGAAAGAATAAATCAACAACACAACATGAACACATACAACACCAATATTTTTGACGTGGAAAACCTAGTCAAGGGAAAAACCATAGTGGGAACCTACCCACAATATAATGATACTCTGTTACAAGTATACGAAATATTACAATGGGCAACACACATGCATTCAGGCACACTACCTAGAGCTCACTCCTCAAAAACAACAAAGGGCTACAACCCAGGGAAGACTCACTGTCTTACAAACACATTCAGATTACATTCGGAAGATCATGAACTGAAGAAATAGAATCTCCTAATGTTTGGTTACAGTTCTGGTTAAGCTCTCACACTTTTTCTTTGCCTCAGAAAGATCAATACATTATTCACACATACACTCATCCATGACATAGTCAATTACAAAGACATTACATTTATTTATACATGACATCAACCTTACTAAGGTCAGCTCAAGGCACTTCACCTAATTACAAAAATATAATCGCACACACTACAATATCACATGTGGACCAAAAAAATGTCAGCTAAGACATAGCACAGACCCATATCACATGCCTTGAATATGAAACACTGAGCCAATAATTATGCATCGAACATCCGCAACATGCTACGAGCATCTGGTTGGCCAGAACAATGAAGAACACCAACATACCAAAGAAAATCATCAATCACACGCACAAAAATCAATGCAGAACACCAACACAAATAGCACTCAGTCTAGAAACATCCACAAGCATCATGAATCACCACCACAACATCCACAACAACTCAAATTACTAGAATCACATCATCATCATACCGAACTTGAAGAACACTAACTGAATTGACTGTAAACCTGAAAGATTCACTTCCGAAGCTCCAAACCATGAACCAATTGAATTGAAGACACACATTATCATCCCAAACATTCCTCAAAATCCATAGATCAAGATATTGCAATGTGGAGCAATGCAGATCAAAATATTGACATTTCAACATCACTGAACAACAGAAAAACTGGCCACAACACATATAACCATAACTCACTCGAATCTTCATGCGGACCTCTGCAAATTGCACTGAAACATCCAAACACAATCCTATACAAACCCTTTAATCCGCAAACATTGACCATCAACATGTTGAACGAACCAACTAACTACTCAAATAAAACACTGTCATAGACAAAGAAATATGTTTACATCAATGACAACACATCTCTCAAGATATCATTAAAACACATATTTGCAGCAATATCCAACATGGCTAATAGAAAAGACATGCCTATGTTAGTAAATTCTTTTTTACTAATATTTGCCAACTGGATAATATTTGATATTTGGGATTGACAAATTGGCTAATAGTTCAAGCTTTAAGGTGATCTACATTGCCACATGTTTACAAAATTGTTTTTAGACTTATTTAGATTGTTGGAGAATTTATTTTATTAAAAATTTTAACTCAAAAAAATTCCACAATATTTGATAAATGAGTATATTAGATCAACCTAAATTTCATAATTTATTGTAAAAATCTAAATTAATTCACCAATATTATATCATAATTATTAGTTACTTGAGTGTCGCATCCACCAATCTTTACTTACCACAATTGATACAAAATATAATCTAATGACCCCCAGTGTATTCCATGAGGTAAAATATATCTACAATTTGTAATGCTCATGGAGGCTGAAATTACTTTTGGATTGTTGATGTCAATGGAAATCAATGGTCTAAAAAAAATATTAAGCTCCACGAGCATTACAAATCATGGGTACGTTTTATTTCATAGAATACAATGAGGAATTAAAATTTATATTTTAAATTAGTAGTACCAATTAAATATTATAAATTCTACCCTTAAACCCATCAATGTTCTCCACCTTTGGATCTCTACTTTTCTATAAGAACTCCTTTTTAAACAGAAGGATTCACCATGGTAGTTAATGTATTTTCCTATTATTTTCCAAAGTTTGCAAAAGAAATTTGAAAAAAATTGTGATGCATAATAAATCGCCAATAAAATTAATATTTTTTGAAAAAGGAGAATATTCTTGATATAAATTAATATTTAAATTTTTTTGGAAAGATTACCAAGATTTAATATCATTTTTTAAAGATTTCTTAAAGTTATCCCTAGGCCCTAGACCACACACCTCTTGTATGCATAATTGTAGTGTCCACACCATAAATCCACACACAAAATGACCATGCACTAATAAGATGAAATATTTCAAGGAAGTATGCCACATGGAAATTTGTAAGATGTGAAGGCCATACCCTACATATCCATGTGCCTCACGAAGAAGGCATACACATGCCACTCATCATAGCCAAAGGCATACATGGAATGGGACACTCATATGTTACCAACCACAACCTATCATAACAAATATGAGGACTTCTCTACATCCATCCAAGTGTCCCAATACCAATTAGAACCAAGTAGGAATAACATAACATCAAATGCAACTTCATGTATCTATATATGTGGAATCATGTTCTAGAGCCCAACTCACTATCATCAACAACACATCATCATTACCTACAGTATGTCAAAATATAAATGTGGTGTGGCATAATATCTATAAGCACATTTCAAAAACATGTGTAGATAAATAAATCACCACATGGTATAACTCAATCTCCTCATGTTGGAACAAAATATACATAATATAGTAGGGTAAGAGAAAACCTATTACCAATAACTAGATACCAACTACCAACACCATCACCAATGCCAATGTAGGATAGGCTAACACTACAAATCATTGAATGATTCATTCCGTAAGAGGGAAGTAGGTGGTTACCCTTCCTATGAAAGTATATGGGCAATAGGGATACACCATACCAATGTCATAATATATATTACCATATATTTATAAAAATTCAATTATCACACTTAACACCCCACATATTGACTTATCAAAGCCCTTGGTTTGGTGCTCAATAGGGTGAAAAACAAGAAAATACAAAGAGTGTGATTCCACCATACTCTTAGCCAAATACACCATTCATGGATGGGTGCCTATTACCACAATCCCATGGGTACACAAATCAAGTACAAGATGATCACAACACACAATATAAGCACCAATATGGGGTATTCATATCCATAAGAGCTCGTACAAACTACAATTTCCTTTACCAATACATCTCTTAATGTAACAATACCGTTTCCTCACACATAATTATGTGATAATTACCATAAAATTTTCAAGAATGTTATCCCAAACATCCATTCAAATTACTCTTTCCAAGGTGTAAATAAAAATTAACCATAGTTCCACAATAAAAATCATATCAATACATCCAAATTTTCTCAATGATACATGAAATTAGACATACTAAACCATACTAGATCAATGAACTATTGACTTGTTGTCATTGATGCCATTGATGTAGTACGGTCCAACATGTATGTCATTGATGTGGTTCGGTTTGGATTATATTATGGTTTGATCATTTTCTTCAGTATATTATATGTGCAAAGTTTGTATACTTGTTTTTGCATTTATCTCATGCAATTTTTTAATCCAGTAAGGCATCTTAGGTCCGGTCGCATCCAGAAATATTGAAGGCGAAGATCTAGAAGGCAGGTTTTGGATCTGGTCCTATCTAGATATAAAGAAGGTGCATTCTACAAGGTATTTTGGAGTCAAGATTGAAGCTGACATCTTATGAAGCTATTTTGTAGTAGCATGCGTGTTCATTTCGGTCTCACCCTCTCTCTGGTTGAGCCGACTTATCAGAATATTTCGTGCGGATATATATAACCAACAGTTTTGCAAGTTAGAGATATAGTTGTTGAAAAACAATTAATGTGTACATATTGTATATGCGAAAAGTTTTGTGAATGTGAATATTGTTAAGCAACATATGTTCAGTGGATGTAAAAGCATTTTGTGTGCTTCAATGAAACTGTATTTCATGCATATGTCAGATGCAATTCTAGCAGTTCAATTCTGTATTTTGGCTATAAGCCTATAATCCACCAGTGAGCTTTTTTTTATATTTGGGCAGTGTTTCCTCTGGGAATTGAGCCACCCATTGTACTGTGTAACCAATTACATATTACATTATCCTTGAGAGATCACTCTCTCCATGGTTTTTCCCATATTGAGTTTTGTGTTGATTTCTATCACTCCATTTGAATTATGTAATGTGATTTCTTAGTTAGAAGTTTTAATAGGTTCAAGGGAATACTTATTCACACCTCCCCTCTCAGTATTCTAGTTATTCAATAATTGGTATCAGAACCAAGTCCTTTGAAAGAGTTTAACCACTTGAAGGAGATCTAGAAAGTTGAACTTATGGATTTAAGTGAAGATATTAGGAATGCTCTTGAGGATCTGGAAGTTGTAGAAAGTGATAATAAATATCTAAAAGAAAATATCCAGCTAGCAAATGAATGCATTGAGAAGCTAAGAGAACAAACATGGAAGTTTAACATAAGGCATAAAGAAGTCAATGAAGAGATCAAACAAGAAAATAGCACTATTGCAATTCTGAAAGTCAAAAGTGAAGATAATGAGAAGACTAAGGAGTACTTGAACAAAATGGTGAGATGAAAAACAAAAGAGTGCAAAAATCTAAAACAAGAAGTAACAACTCTAAAGGAATATTTAGAAAAATCAAAGAAACAAGAAAGCAAACCCGATTCCGCTAAATCTAATAAGATGATGACCGTGAAAATACCTTTGGAAAACAAAAAGGATGCAAGATTAGAATTCGGTGAATGCTCACAATCCAACATGAATCACAAAGAGGATCCACTTTTGGCAAAAGTAGTATAGTCCAACAAATCCACTGAGGAGGACAAAGGTAAGTCACTTGTCAAGCATCGAGTAAGTAAAATAAATACTTTCTTTAATGGTTCTTGTTTTAAATGCAATAAAATGGGTCATAAAGTAGTAGAATGTAGGAATAGTATGAATCAAAATTTTAATTACATCTCTAGTAGAAGTTATGTGTGTAATAAATATGGTCATAAAGCTAATCAATATAGAAATCAAAATAGATATATTCACTTTGAGGGTGGATGTTAAATATGTAAGATTTTGGGACATAAATCTAACCAGTGTAGGTCAAGACAAGCTTCGGTAAATATCAGATGCTACAACTACAACAAATCTAGGCACATGACAAGACAATGTAGAAGGAGTGAGGTTAAAGCTTCAAATAAACCAACAAAGAATATTAATGTAGAAAGTGTGAAGGCTGAAATGAAGAAGATCTAGAGGAAGAAAGAAATTGTGGATGCACCCAGTTCTAGTGTAGGTAATTCATTCGGTAAATGAAGATCATGTGGCTTTGCTCCAAGGGGAGTAATCAAATAAATATCCTTTTTAAATTCTCTTTCCAAAGAAAGTGAGGCTACCATAATGATGTAGCAAAATGTGTGAAGGTCCGACTAAGTGTGTTAAGTCATAAATTGTCACTGAAGTCTGACATGTCATTGCGCAAATCGAGGTAGTTGATGGCAACACACAAATAACAAATACTTAATGCAAACTAGTGGATGAAATGTTAAAAGAAGATTTTTTGAGAAATCTTATCTCACTATAAATCAAAGAGGCATTGTAAGTATTGAAGCAATCAAGGCAATTAGGGTTTTTCGACGAATTGATCTAAGTTGAAATTTGTTGAATCAATGACCATGGCCACTCATGTTGTTGTTGATATTGCAATTGAGCCTCATCCAGTATTTAAGAAAACTCTGTATGAGGTGATGGAGGTCGATCCGACTGGCACATTTTCAAGTATACCCATTGGGGTTGTGTTGGCTGAAGATATTTGGTCTTACCATGGGAAATTGTTGGATCCGTGGACAAACAAGATGGTTGGAAAGGACGGTCAGGCAAAACCTGAATTCAAAACCCTTGTTGAAAATAAATTGAACACCTGGCATTATTTTTCAAACATTATCTATGAATAAAAATGGATTAGATTAGTAATGCGTAGATTCCATGATGAGCTCTCGTGGTTAGATCAGACCCATCTCATCACTAAGGAAGTAATGAGAACTATTACTGGTTTGAGCGATTTTGGAGACATTCTTGCTTTGAAATTGGCAAGGAACAAGGATGTTATGGATCTGGCAGGGGCAAACCCTGATGGGCATTCTTTGTCTATCTCTTCTGTTAAGAACACGATCATAAAGTACCTATCAAGGAGGATAGGAAATAAACTCTACTTCATCAACCGGGATAACTCCATTTCTGCCACAACCATGAACATGGCTTATGAGATAGTTGAGCTTAACAAGGATTTTGATCTCTACGAAATCCTAAGTTAGAAATTCCTAGAAAAACTTGCATAGTGTAGAAAGAAGAAACACCCCTTCAAGTATGGAACCTTAGCTCTATGCATCTTGTTCTGTTTTCTAAAAGAGACTCTTGGTCAAGGAAAAGTGCTTTGGTCACCAGCCAGACCGGTAGGTCACCAGATTATAGATAGGCTGAGGAGATTTACTAGAGATACGATAAGGGAAGACACTTTCACTACTTATTTATCCCTTTTCCAACTCAATATGCAAAGGAGACATAATTCCCAAGGAAATGGTTGAGAAATACAAAGATGATATCACTTTTGTGTTCACAACCGACAAATGTTTCATGAAAGCTCTTGTGCCAAGGAAAATATCTATTCCACCATTTGGCTATGAGGTTTATAAGGAAATGATAGAGGACACAACTCAAGTATTGTTGAAGATTCCTATGGATGAAACACAAGAATGGTTTGGAACAGTAGCCAAAAAGTCTTTGAAGATTCATATGGAACATTCAAAGAAGAATCGTGAAAAGAATGTGAAGAAAGTCATTCAGGAGTCAATGGCTAAAACAAATTTAATTGAAGAGGAGGTTACTGAGTATAGGCATTCTGGAAGACTTGCTAGCTCATCCAAATCCTCTACAAAATAAAAGACTTTGAAGGTACTTCCCTCATCCAGTTCCCCAAAAGGAAAGAAGTCGAAAGAAGCAAAGAGGAAAACAATATAAATTGAGTCCAAGGAAGAAGAAGAACCAAAGAAATACTGAATACACATCCAGAAGGCAAAGGTCAAGAAATTCAAGAGACCCCCTAATGTAGAGAGCCTGTTTGATTCAATTGCACAAGGACAAAGCTCGAAAGAGGTAGGTGATCTTTACAATGAGGCTAGTGATAAAGACAAAGATTGTACATTAAAATGTTTTCTACTATATTGTGTTAAGTTAGATATAGTTGTAGAACAATTTAGAAAAGATATTCTAGTTGAATTGTGGGAAGAATTGATTAGAATTAGACAAATTGCAAGAGAGGAAGAACAAGTCATTAAGGATCAAGTTTTTTATTTTGTTGGTTCCGCACTTTTGGAAGAAAATAAAGCCAGTCTTATAGAAGCTTGTAAGACCAAGTTAAGGACAAAGAAAGGTGTAGGTAACCTTATGTTAGGATATCTTGATGCTAAGGAAAAACTTAAGGAGGAAATAACTGAAAAAGTAATAAATATAGCTAAGAATCATAGAATGTTACCATTTGTTGATTCCAGTACCAATGAATGTGAGGATGTGAATACTAATCCTATAGATAATGAAATAGTTATGAATGATGAAATAGATTCACTTGGAACTTCTGTTGATCCTCAGGCAAAACTTGATTCTGGAAAGGATAAAGAAATTGAAAGCTCAAGTGACAAAGGTCAGGAAGAAAAGGTGATAGCAAATCAAGAGGATTGTGAATCTGAGCCCAAAGCTACATCAGAGGAAAAGAGAGAAAATCTAGACAATGAATCAAATATAAAAGTGACTAAGACTATGACTGTGATTGGTTCTAGCTTTGGTACAACTGATGACTTTTGGAAGAGTCTGTTTGCCTTTTTGAACATTTAACCTATAACTTCTTCCAAGCTGACATTTGATTTTTCTAAGTTGATCCAATACAAAAATATCAAATTAGAGAATCTTTCTAATCTCCCGCCATACAAGATTTTATAGGTGAATCTTAGAAGAAAGATAAAATTGTTGAAGAATTGCGTATAGCCCTTCATGTTGCTATGCTTGAATGTGAATTAGATCCGGCTACCCTCGGTGTTGATAAATGCAAGGTGTTGACTAATTGAAAAACCACTCAAAAAAATTGAAGAAAAAAATCAAGAAGATAGAGAGGAAGACAAAGAGAAACTGTTACAATAACATAATGGTTAATCTGAGGTTGCACATCAATAGCTCACCCAACTCATCTCTCAAGGTCAATCATATTTGTCAAATGTGGATGCACTTTTCTCATACAGTCTTCAGTGGCTAGATGCCACAAAAAGCATTAAATATGAAATGAACATTATTGAAGATAAAATTTAGCAGGCCTATGCCAACTACTGTTTATCTCAAGATCTATCTGGCTCCAATAGAATGTTATCAAAGAAATACATAAGAAATATTATGAGTTGTAGTAGAAAAGAGACAATATCATTCTTCCTTTAGGTCAATTGCAAGACATGAGCAGTGAAAGCATATCAATTATGAACCATGCTCTTTCAAAAGCTTTACAATTCAAGTATTGTGAACCCGGTTCAATACAAGAAGCAGAACAAATGCATGCGTCCTTGCAGGTACAGATTGAGTTGCTGACATAGGCTATCTCACATTGGGACAAGCATAAAGACTCTTGGACCGTGCATGTTCAGAAGATTAAGCAGATATACGATTAACTTTGGTTGTCTCCCTTAGGGGGAGTTAAGTTTATGAACATTTCTTTTCTAGTTTTTTTACCCTTTGTCATTGTTGTCAAAGAGGGAGCAGTGCAGTGCAATGTTATGTTTATTATCTTATTTATGCAAAACTTTTAGACAATTTTAGTTGTTAGTTTTTAACTTATACATCACTACTTTATGTTGCCATCAATGACAAAGGGGGAGATTGTTGGCCTATTGTCATTGATGTCATTGATGTAGTATGGTTCGACATATATGTCATTAATGTGGTCTAGTTCGGCTTATATTATGGTTTGATCATTTGCTCTGGTATATTATATGTGTGAAGTTTGTATACTTGTTTTGGCATTTATCTCATGCAGTTTTGTGATCTAGTAAGACATCTTAGGTCTGGTCCCATTTGGAAATATTGAAGGTGAAGATCTACAAGGTAGGTTTTGGTTCCGGTCTTACCCAGATATAAAGAAGATGTATTCTACAAGGTTTTTTGGAGTCAATATTGAAGGAGACATCTTATGAAGCTATTTTGTAGTAGTGTGTGTGTGCATTTCAATCTCATCCTTTCTCTGCGGTTGAGCTGACTTATCAGAATATTTGGTGTGGATATATATCCAACAGTTTTGCAAGTTAGAGATATAGTTGTTGAAAAATAGCTAATGTGTACATATTGTATATGTGAAATGTTTTGTGGGTGTGAATGTTGTTAAGTGGTGTATGTACAATAAATGTAAAAACATTTTGTATACTTCAATGAAACTGTATTTCATGCATATGTCATATGCAATTCTAGCAGTTCAATTCTATATTTTGGCTATAAGCCTATCATTCGGCATTGAGCCTTTTTTTTGTATTTGGGCAGTGACCCCTTTGGGAAATGAGCCCCCATTGATAGTGAGCCACCCCTTGTACTATGTAATTGGTTACACATTACATTATCCTTGAGAGATCACTCTCTCTGTGGTTTTTTCCATATTAGGTTTTCCATGTATAAATACGGTATTATGTTTTTTGTGTTAATTTATTTTACTACATTTTAATTATGTTATGCGATTGGTTAGTTAGAATTTTTAATAAATTAAAGGGAATATTGATTCACCCCTCCTCTCTCAGTATTTCAGTTATTCAACATGAACTACATTCTCATTCACAAGGTGGTACACCAATAATACAACACACTTATGACAATAATATCTTTTAAATTAACATCACTAAAATTAAACAAGGTATCTTAATTCTACTTATAATAAATTTCACTAACTAATGGCACACATCAAAAAGGATTTTTCTATGGAAATTAACTCTTCACCCAAAGTTCCACCATGGTCATGATTTTTTTTTTCTATTCTACTAGGTGGTATACATAATTATAATAAAATGTTCACTCAAAAAAGGATATTCAAACTCTCATCTCACATTAAGAAGAAGATAATCTAGTAAATTAACACCATAAGAAAAACATTTAACACAAATAAAATCGACTTAATCATGCATTTAACATTTTTGTATCGCTAATTAGGAAGTAAAAATTAATCATTCATATGATTTTTTAGAAATAATAATGAGGTTGTGGATTCTGTCTCGCCAACATAATGCTCCTACAATGCACATGCCATCTTACATTTCATGCATACCATGAAATGAGAGAAAGATCATAGCTTTGGGAATCAACAATTCATGTTTCACTAATGCATTCACTATTTTACAAATATTATTATAATTAACAAGTACATGATTCCACTACTCATCTTCTCTAAACTCTACTTAATGAAATTTGATACCAAACCCAAGTTCACACATATATCCTAGGATAGGAATGTGATTTGGGGACCTAAGTACTTCACCCAAAGGTTTATTCTAATAAAACATCTTTCTTACATATCTACAAGATCAATTTACATAAAACATGCACTGAACTAAATGTAAGGCACAATACATTCTTACCCAAGCATTTCCATTAACCACACGAGGAGAGGGGGGTTGTATCTTCAAATAATAACAAGGTACATAGAGAAAGATTCCATTACAAGCATAACTATATCTCTACTTTTCCTTCCTCGTTCAAAGTATATAACATAATTCCACCAATAAAACATATTTTTCACAACCAATACACCACTTACATGAGAGAATACAATACTAAGATAAATATAACAACATAGTTATTCCTTTTTCCAATTAACATTTTCACATCTACAACTCACCAAGAAAACTAAGGACCCGATAAGGTCATTTCAACAAAAAATTGCAGCAAGGAGATAAAGAATGAGACAAAAATTCACACAAAAAGACACTTCTTAGGAACCTCGGAGGTCTAATTGACCCTCCAACTCACATAACTCAACAAATCAAGCAAGGAAAACTTAGGCAACACACATGTTTACATACAACCTACAAGAAAACTAAGACCCTAAACATGACCACAAACAACAAGAGGAAACAAGAGAGTGGTCACTCCCAACCTTGGGTTACTCTTAATAAATATCATCACTCCAATCCTATTGAGCATGTCAATGCCTAGGAGGAATCCTCCATCCACAACATAAGGTATGAGTTGGTATACTCAACCCTCTACATTTCCATGCTAAGACACACAAGGCAAGAAGCCCTAAGACTATCTTGCAACAATAAGCACTTGAAAACACATACATTAAGCATACCACAACCACATGGATAACAACATCAACTAGAGATCCTAGTTCTACAACATGGGCTCTAATACTGAATGTAATGGGACACACCTATTCTGACTCCAAAACTGTGCTATTGTACGACCAATAACCTTTGTCTTATGTAGACACAAAAACTACATAATAGGCACAAAATGGCCACAGGGCTTGGAAGAAGTGTTGTGGCCACTTTCACGCCAATTTACCCCACTATAATATAACATGAAAGTTATCAATGTACAACAATGCGTTTATGGAGCCAAAATAGCTACAGCCAATGTAATGCCTCATTTCAAGCCAAGCACAAAACGTAACTGAACAACTTTTTTTTTTTTGAAACAACAACCACAACACTAAATATGTGATAGCCACATGTCACACTTGCACTACAATCTGCACACAAGTTTCATGTAAGAAATATTGAAATGAAGGTGATTATATTGAGAGAAAACTCATCTATACATAAGTAGGTAAGGCACCAACAAAAGACAATAATTATGAGAAAAAACCACCACAATGAACCTATGAGAGAGGGGATGAATCCCAACAAAAATTGGGCACTAACCCATTACTATTTTCTCTAATGAAACTACACAAGGATAGGATGAGAGAGTCATTTTCCTCTAATCCATACCAAACACACACTTTACAAGACTAACAACATGTTCAAAAGCTAACATCTATAATGAAATTCCTAGGTTTTAACACTACTTAACTGGATAGTTGTAATGTCGATTTTTGAGGCAAAGAGTAAGATGAGGGTACAATCACCTCAAACATACTCAATAAATAACTTTGATAACCTCAAACATTGGGGCCAACCTACACAAGAGGATTCCTAACTAGGAGGTACAACATGTCCACCCATTGAAATGATGATGACTCACTTCTAGGAAATGACATGTTTCCCAAGAAAATAAGATGCCATAATAATTGATGCAAGACATTCATTAATAAAATGACACCATGGAAATAATCTTGACATCAAGGGGGGAATTTTCATATTCATGGTTTCCTAAATAAATGATAAAAAAATACATCTTGACATCAAAATTAAAAAAAAAAGTAGGCAATATAAGGACACTAGCACCTAGATGGAACATTAGCACCTATATAGAACACTACCACCTAGGTGTTGTAGTCATATTCTGGCACTAAATCCCTTTCTAGTGTTAGAGTCCTCTACTAGTATTGTAGTCCCAACAAGGTTATATATCCCATATTGAGCATTGGTGTCTAGACTAGTGATAAAATCCAAACTAGGGCAGGGTCCTAATGACATTCCAAATACCTTAGAACTATTCAAGATGAATCATGACAATAATTGAACCCATAACTATAAAAAAGGGCATAGTGTCAAATGCAGAGTTCTATCTTTCAGACACACAACACCTCAAAACAAGAAGGAGAAGGTAAGGAGGTTTATTAAGACCTCCTTGAAACTCCTACACACTTTCATAAGAAAAAAAAATCAAGATAAAAAAGATACAACACTCTTTGACCATAATAAGACTACAACAATCAAAATTCTCAATTTTCCAGATATCCAAAAACCAAAAAAGTGACTAAGTCCACCATTAAAATAGCTTCAAATTTTATTCTTTTTATTTTTATTTTTTAAAAATAACACCCTTTGCTGCTAAAATATCCAAACACCCATTCTACACTCTCAAAAATGATTCTCATCCATTTCTCAAAATTTTGGCAAGATAACAACCTTTTTGGTAAAATTTATAAATTAAAAAAAAAACAAAGTATACTCAATCACAATTCAAATGTAAAATGTATTGGAAGCTTTTAACACTTCACTAATCCTATTCAAAACATTTGAAATGGAGAAAAAATGGACAAACAAGAATAATTTGGAAACCTACCTCAAATTTTGCCAAAATTTAAAATGAAGAGAGCTTGAAATACACCTCATGAATGAGTGAATACACCTCATGAATGTGTGAATCCATACACATGCATAATAACTTTCCTATTCCTAATCCATTGCATCAAACCTCACTACATTGGAATCAAAATTGTCCTCCTAATTACAAAAACAAGAATTTGGGTGAGGAGAGGGTTTGTGCCTTCACAGTTTCTTCCAAAACCTAAAAGATATCCACAAAAATACCTTTCTCCTAGTTAGCTCTAATTCATTTCTAATGTAAAACAATATAAATTTAATTTATCTTTTATTTAATTTTAATTTAACCCCAAATTCACCCAATTCAAGATCTAAAACATTTAAATATATTCCCAATTGATAATCAACATTTAAGTTCATGATTCATATCCATAGAAACACAATATGTAATCACTTAATACATATGGTTAACTTAATTATAAATAGGAATTCTCAATCTGAGGACATTTATAGAAATACAATAACTTATCTTTACTTCCTTATTTCATCTAGAAACAATAATTATTTTAAATCCATAAAAGCATGTTTTCAATATTTAATTTACGAAATCCAAAATTTAAACAAAATAGTAAATCATGTATTCACCAGGTGTTCACATAGGGCACATTTAGCATGCTTTCAGGGTGAAAATCATCTTCACATTATGGAAGGATAAAAATGTTGTTTTATTTTCTCACAACTCTATTGATATTCATGTTTCACATGTTACTAAAGTGTGTATTTGTAATAATGTGATGCTTCAAATTGAAGTGCAATCCAACAAGGTTGCACTCGAGGTGGCCCACTTACAAGTGCTTATGGATCATTGGGGAAATGCCCCTTGTACAATGACATGAGTGCCTTTAGACCCTTTTCCCTCCCATACCACTCTTTGCCTCGTGGTCAAGGGTGCGACCATAGATCCTTTTCTCATCGTTCATAGACTCTGTGGGCCCATATTCCTCATTGTTAGTCTAGTGGTGGTAGTGACTTTATTTGGCGTTGCTCAGCCTCTTCGCCCCATGGTGGCTGCGTGGGGCATAGGGGGTGATGATTTTTCTATTGGTGGTGGTTCTGGTTGGCCGGGTATCGATGCTAATAATACTTGGTACAATTCTTCCAAAGGGTTCCCATGGATTTCATTGGATATCTCCTTAGCCAAGAAGGAGAAGGAGAATGAAGAGACGACTACTGTAGAAGGGTGGTCCCTCCTAGCCGACAACCCTAACCCTGCTAATGTATGGGGTCCCAATGAAGATCATGATCCCCCTTCACCTCCTACTATCACTGCCTTAGCTGCTTAGCTATTTTTTTTTTAGTTGTTTTTGTTTCCTAGCATTGCCTATGTTTTTTTGAGGCTTAGTGTTATTTCTGGGTGCTACCTGTAAAACTCTTGAGGAGTGATCATCTCATGTCCCCCTACTTTTTTTTTGTGAATAGTGTACTTTGATTTAAATATTAATGGAAATGCCTATTCATCAAAAAAAATTAAATGAAATGAATATTTATTTAATTAAGGACATTTTTAGGTGTCTACATTTTGCCCCTCTTTGAGTTAATGCAGTTTATCACATTGATTCATAGAAAGAAAATATAGGTGGAACATGGCCTGGTATGTCCCAGAAGAGTGTGGTAGGGAGGTGATATGCCCCCTCAAGAGATTGGGGGAAAAAATTGAAAGGTTTGATAAATCTCGTGACAAGAAGAGGAAGGCTGGCAGGCTAGGTTGGAAAAAATGGGGGGAATTGAGGATAAAATGGGACTAGTATGGACAAAAAATGATTATGGGAGGTGACAACAACAAGCCATGAGGAAATTAGGGCTGCAAGATCTATAAATAGGAGGGTTGGGGTTGGTATAGGCTCATGTGCATCCTATCCAATTGAGAGCACCTAGTCGTGGAGCAGAGAAAACAAGCAGCTAAGATGACAAGAATTATAATAGTAGATGATCAATTCAAGCGGGTACCTAGATTTGAGCAACCATAGGAGTATAAATAGTTGGTATGTGTCTAACCCTTAGGTCCTTAGGGTGTCATTAATGTGTCATAAATAGGATAGGGAAGCTGGTAAAGTCAAATGTGTAGTAAGAATATCCTACATAGTTGATGCATGAATTGGAATATTTGATCTAATTTTGCATAATTGATGTTGAAAATGGTAAAAGTGCTCCACAACTATGCAATTGAGTGGGATAAAGCTAAATAATTGATAAAATTGTGTGATTGACTGGGAGAACTATGTAATTGAGTGGGAAGTTGCACGGTCGATAAAACTACATAACTGATAAGGGGTAGTGTGCAATTAATGAAACTGCACAATTGATGAGAATCTATGCAACTAAGGGATAGAGTTGTGCAATTAATAAAATTGCACAACTGAATGCTGAAACTGCATAATTGACTATGAAACTACACAATTGATTTAGTTAAGATTTTTGAATTTTTTTTTGGCGAAGTTTGTAATATTTTTTACCATTAATGGATTGGTTGGCTTGATTCTAGGAGGACCTCTATACAATGATGTGATAGGAGAGACATCCTCTAACTCAAGGGATGCACCCATTATTATTATGATTTTGATCACTCGATATTGGGCTCAGTTGGATTATGACGCACTATGTTCATGCTTGAGATTTGGGCTAACCTCAGACTTTTGACTACACTACAAAGAGGTGGTATAGTGAGCATAGCTTGCTTGTACTACAAACAGGTGAAATGTTGGTGACACCAAAGGACGTATGAGAGATTATACAAATTTTATCTATGGAAAGAAGGTGGTCTATGACATGGTAGGAGGAGAGGATTCTTCATGATGGGGAATTTGTGATGAGGAATTGGAGGCATATGATGGCAAAGTCAACTATTAGCTGATGGTAGCCATCTATGCACCACTTCCATCATTACTAGCAGGTGTTATCAAGAGATTGATTTGTCCCAATAGGAGGTCTCAAAGGTTATCAACTAGCTTGGGACACACATTGGAGTGCATGGTGATGGATGGGACTTGGTTCAATTCAAGGTCATGTCTATTGGCTCTTCCCTATAGTGACTTGCATTACTTTGTTTACCATGATAAGGAAATCTTGGAAATAGGGGCAGCTCTTCTACATATCTTGGCATAGGAGAACATTGCAATCACATATGTATACAGTAAAAAATGATGATGAAAACCTATTGTAAAACCATAAAGATTCAACCACAAACAATCTAAGTCCTACAATGAAACATTCATCAATACCAATAGACATACCTAAGATCATGCAAATTCACAACATAAAGCAATATTACCATTCACATGTAAATTAGGGTTTCCATCTCCTTTGTCTCCTATCTCCATTGATCTTGTTTGATGTATACTTGCTCTTAGATTTTATGTGTGCACAAGAGCTCAACAAAGAACGGATTGTGGTTGATAGCTTGATTGCAAGAAGGTTTGATTGCATAAGATAGACACATTCATTAGGTGATTAGACACATTGATTAGGGTTAATAATGAAGGAGAGTATCCTCTTATATAGAAGACACTGGAAGAAATAGAGGGATAAGATTAAAATATGAAGAGGATAAATGGTCGACTATGATTAAAAGGGTAGGTAGAGAAAATAATAAAATAATGAGAGGATAGATGGTGTAGAAATTAAGAGATGAATAACATGTGTCATGGGTAGAAAAAGGCTAATGAATTAATTAAATAAATAAAGATCTATTTAATTAATAGAAGAAAGGGGATAATTAAATAAATAAAAGTATTTATTTAATTTGGGAGAGATTATTTAAATAAATAAAAGTATTTATTTAAATTAGAAAAGGGCTAGAAGAGGCTAAATGAATTAATTAATTAAATAAATATTTATTTAATTAATAGAAGACTTAGGATAAAATAATTAAATAAATAAAATATTTATTTAATTAGACAAGACAATTTTAGGTGTCTACAACATGAATTGTGCGCATGAGGTTCAAGGGTGTAGGAAAACCATATGTCCATCTATACGAAGGTATCATGACCCAACCCAGGCTAGGTAAGCTAGAGTGCTAGAGGTGAGTCTTAGTTGATTTGGTATATTTATTTGGACTCATTACCATCCTTGTAACCAAATGCCAAAATTTGATTCAACTTGTATACACCCAAATCTCTAGAAAGGATATCTCATTTAGAGAATTGTGCTTTGTAATCATGTGTTTGAGCTTGGGCTCGACATCTATTTTGATCTAATTATGTAAGTCTCTCCATGACAACCACAACTATGTAAATCAATTGAAAGTCATTCTCTTAGACACTTTGTCCATTCCTGACTCAACAACACTCTATATAACTTAGGATATCAATATATTCTTGTATTATTAAGTTTCCCAAAAGTTGAATATGGACATTCTTGAGGACCCCAATTACTTTCACCACTGATTTATTGAGTTGGATCACCACTCAGTTGGCCAAGTGTGGAGTCAATCCAAGCTTCTAATAAATTGAATATAGCATCACATTACATGAATATTTAAGATCTATCAAACAATTGTTCAATTTTTTACCAAAGATTCATAGAACCAATAAGAATGGGGATCTTTCATCTTATCTTTGAAGATTTTTGGCATTTCCTCAGTTGTATTGATGGTCAAAGTTTTCCCATGCTATATGGAAGTAATTATATTGCCTTTTGAATGTTCTAAGGATCTAATTAAACCATCCCTTTGTTTAGGACATATTTGCAACATGTCATACATTAACATGTTCACCTTTGTCTTTTTTAACTTTTCAAATATATTGTACTTCTCATGTGTTGCGACTTGTGCTCTAATAGTTGAAAGGAATGCTTGGTTAGAAGAATCTATAGTAGGCCCCTTCAATAGTGTTGGATAGTTACTAGCATGTGAGTTTGGTGGCATTGGATTAGACCTAAGTGGAATTCCATCCGTCGATGGATCCTTTCGGCTACTTGGGTTGTAACTGGTTTTATTTGAGTTCTAAAAAGTCTGCACTTTTGCATACTGAAGTTGGTTATTCTTTTGGAAAGTAGATATAAAATCCTCGTCTTCACACCTAGGACTTTAGCTAGTCTCACTGATTAACACATAGGAGTGTAACATCATTGCATTTGTAGGTTCCAAGGAAGAAGCTTAATTAGGCTACATAATTCTCAAAGATTTTTGCATTTCCACACAATTGACCTATAAGTGATTAAAAAAATTCACATTTTCCGCAACCTATACTCATTTTCCACAATATTTACATAAAAAAATTCACACACATTAGCATTTTTAGATGGTGTCTTATGCACTAATTGTTTGGCCTAGCACTCCACTGTTTATTCGACTGTTGTTGTCCAAAACTTCTATTTTTGAGATTTTGATTGTCCTCATTATATCGTTGGGAGTTATAGCTTGAACTTGGTCTAGGGTTATAAGAACTTTACTATTGGCTTGAATGGGGATTTAGACTTGAATTAGTTAATTTACTGGTGACTTGACAGAGCATCTTCTTGACTACTTCTAATTCAGAGGCTAATTTCATTCCTTGTTCTTTATCATGATTAATTTGTTATTGAAAAAAATCCATATTTAGTGGCTCATGACATGGATGCATGATCATTGGTGGAGGTGTTGATTGTGCAATTGGTATGGGTTTTATTAATGGTGTATGGTTCGATATGGAATTGTCAATTGCAAAAATTTGTGGTGTGAAATTGGAGATTTAGAAAGTTGATCTAGGGCTTGATCCTCAATTTATTGTAACTCTTATTGGGTAGTTAGGTGTTTTAAAGAGGAAAAATATGATGAATTCATGTAAGATTACCATTTAGTATCAAATATGTATCAAACCCAAAACCATACATCTATTGTCTTGAAAGGGATTGATCAAAAAACCCTAGGTTCAATGCCACAAGGACTTTGGGAATGCACATGGGTTGAGATAAGCTAGGGCAAGCATAAAAAATCCAAACATCTTGGGCTTGACATCCTAGGAAGGACAAGGAAGAATCAAAAGGGGTTTGCACAAAAGAAAGGTTGCCAAGGGAAAGAGCATACAAAACACCTCAAGAGAGAAATCCTAAACATGAAAAACAAAAAGAAAAAAAAAAACCTACCTTTGACCTAAAGAATGATGCACTCTTGATGTCCGATAGAAAACACCTAACCACTAACCACTACTCTCCAATTCACACTAATGATCCAGACAAGCCAGAAGTAGAAAAATGCTCTAAGGTCTCTAAAAATGCAAAGGTGGAAGTGAGAAAATGAGTTGGTGTAGGGCCTTTTATAAACATTTGGGTGATGTCATGAGGATCAACTACTTTATTAAATGTAGTTGGTCATAATGGATCAGAGGATACTAAGATAAAAATGTAGGACCCATTGGGGGTCTTCTATCACTAGGTGATCCCCAAACCCCTGACATTTGATCCTCGAAAGGGGAAGGAAGTCAGTGATCGGGGGTTGGGGTTGATGGTTCCAACTTGGAGCCATTGACCCTAGAGGCTTGATGCCTAGAGAAACAAATAAATAAAAGGGAAGACCAAGCAAGGATTGGGGATTGAGGTGAAGGGTTCCCAAGGTAGCTAAATAAGTCATGAAGGTTGAAGCTCGAAGCTTGAAAACAACAAAACAATAAAACAAGGAAAAGAAAGAAAAAACAACTAAGGAGAAACACCCTTAGGAAAGAAAACAAATAAAAAGAAGGGGGGTCCCTAATTTGGCAAAGTGGAGTGAAAGTTGTGAAGCACAACATTTACAAGGTAAAATCTCAACTTTGTAGAAAAAACAAAGGGTGAGTATTTTTGGTGATTCCAGTAGTAATAAAAACCTCTCAACAATTCCAAGGGTTCCTAGAACTAGTTGAAACTCTAATTAGTTCTATATTAGGTCTAAACATGTGATCATAAATAACTTAACTGATTTTGGTCCAAATCAAAATTTGAACAATAGGCACCCATTAAGCTCCTTAACAAGATGAAAACTTGCCAAAATTTCTTCCTACAACAACTCACCAAGAATAAAAAAACAAAAGCAAGGTAAGCTACAATGGAGAATGAGAAATGGTTTTAGGAGACATAGGATTTCTCATCGACCCAAACACTCTTGCCTCGTGAATCAAAGGTGTACACGAGATCAAGAAGGGTAATTTTTAAAGGTTTTATTGTCTAGTGTATATGCACATTTGTAAACAATACAAACCTTTGATGACCAAGTCTTTATCCATTTTTACTAATATCGACTAATATTTTTCATCAATAATGATTATAGAAATTGCTGAATTTGAAGTTAAAAATGCAATAGAAGAATATCTTCTCCTCTATAGCTATATCGTGTACAGAGCAATTTCGAAGTTAAAAATGCAATAGAAGAATATCTTCTCCTCTATGGCTATATCTTGTACAATCTTTTAAAAAAACCTTTCAAACATAGAAAATAAACAATTGGATTCATCATTATATTCTCTAGCACAACTAATATCTTCTTTCTTGATATTTGGAACATCACTTTGCTCTTCAAATTCTAGCTTGAGTTAATCATCCATAGATAAAATACTGCATAGTTGTATAAGTTCTTCTTTCATCAACAATCCTTCCTCAACTTAAAATAAATTAATAAAAGAAGAATAAATATCTAATACTAATGTTTACTCTTGTTTGATTGCAATTCTTGGCTATGTGGACATATAATATCATCCATCAAATAATCATGAAAATTATTTCTTACCTTGTCAAGTTTCAATGGGTATATCTCATAACAAGTCCACTAGTGGATTCATCTAAAATATATTTAGGACAATCCATAAATCCTTGAATTTTCTTTGAAGCTATCAATATGTGTGAACTAACGCATCTAAAAACAATTTCATCCATCACATTCATCTATTTTTTGGAACAATAAACCTATGTGCGTAAAAGAAGAAAATTTTGCAACTTGTCTTCTTAGTTTAAAATGTATGTGAGGGCTATCACTAACAAAATTGATGAAACAAATTATTTTTATTTATAGTGCATAGATAGTATACATTTATAATTTCTCACTTAGTTTTGAGAAATTATGCTCATTTTTTTATTATATGCTTGATTGTGCTCATTTTTTTATCATTTCCTTAAACTTGGTGTATTTTCCTATCCACGACCTTTTTCACAATGCATTCTTCCTAGAGTAGGTCTGCCAACACCCCTCCCCCTACTAATTGTGCCCAACTTTTGATGCATGAAATTTAGTGTTGCATATAGTAGGAATTTTCCCTCTATTGTCATCCTTCTTCAAATATTAAATTTGAAAAGATGTAAGTTGCATATAAACACAATTATGTCTCTCATTCCAAAGTCTAATTTACATCTAGCAAGTTCAATCAAGCATATTCAAGCAATTCAATTACAAATCTACAATCAAGAAGCAAAGCATTCAAGCATACATCTTTCTTACAATAACCATGATCAACTAAATTGTGTTTCTCCATGATGAAAGAACATATTAACATGTTGTAGGACTTCATATAAAGCTTTTCGTGAGATTTATGCCAAGGGTATCATACTTGAGGTAACATTTGTCATTTCAACATTTCCATTACCATTTTTTCTTTGTCCTCCCTAGGGAACACACTCTTTTTCATCATCATAGCTATTATGGAGGTGGAAACACTGACACAAGTTTGACTTAGACAAGCCCCTATACAAAAACCCCTTTTCCTCCTTTTTTCACTATTGCAAGTTTAGCTCTGACAATGAAAGTGTTATAGAAGCATAGAGAATACTATTACAAGTTGTGATGAATTTTAAATTGACAAAAAAACTTAGACTGGGGTGCCTAGCACCCTATCTTATTTTTTTAGGTTGGATTGTTGGGAGACAGATCTTCAGAGCCTCTTATTTGTAGTCTTGTTCTTTTCTATCAATTTCAAGCATCTCCAAACTAGGGCACCCAACACCCATATCTAACACTTTCAAGTCTAGTTTTCAAATCAAGAGAGTAAGATTTATCCTTAAGAAATGATCATGATGGTATTCAAGTGATAACAAATTTCAGAATGTGCACACAAAGAACATAGGTGCCTTGATCAAAAGTGGTTCCATTTTAGTGGCACAAGTGGGTCTAAGGCACACCTAAAAGGAGAAGGAAGATCTTAAATAACAATTATTATGGAGATAAGTGGCTATATCAATTTGATTATCCTTTTGAATGACATAATAAACTAGAATACATACTTGAATGATGTAAGGTTATTTGAATGGGTGTTAGGCATACTTAATATTATGCCAAGACATTTGTTTTAGTTGCAAGTACGCACATAGAGTAAACTTAAGATGTTTTTTATATCCTTTGTAAAAAGAACTCCCAAAGCACATGTTTAATATTTTCTTGTTATGCTCTAAGTGGTGAATATAATTTCAAAGCATGCCCAGGGTAGTGTATCAACCTATCAACATGTAAGGTTAGTAATTTGGCATGTTTAGATAGGATTTGATGAACTAAGTTATATATTGGCATGCCTAAGGGGGAAACAAGTTTAAGTGACATTCATGAATAAAGCATGAGTTGATGATTAATTCTTCAAGCTTAAGTGATGACACATCATCAAATGATTACCTTGCTAGGGTCTTAAGTGGCATAAAAGCTTTGAAAGGGTGCCCAAATACTGATAAACGGTTTAAGTAGCATTTGTGAGTCAAAGAGGTGTGCAAACTATAGTAGAAGTATATATTAGCATTAATTACAACTAAAATAGGCACCTTAAACAAAAAGTGTTGTGCTCAGTGTCAAATGTGACCAAAAAGGGTGGCTACCTACAATTTCAACCTCTCAGGGTTCTAAAAAATAATACTTTGAGTTTTGTTAGAAACCAAAACCATGCTTCTAATCACTTATGGAAATTATTTTTAAATTTTAGTGTCATAAATTATAACCCTTTATAAATTTCACACTTATTTTGGAATCACTTAGTTGTGTCTCATGCTCTTGATTTATGTTTGATTGTACTTAGTTTCAAGATGACTTATGCAAGCTCAGTGCAATCCCCTACTTAGAGACCTTTTTCTATCCTAGAATGTAAGGACTAAAGTGTCTATCACCCTTTCCCTCCTTGACTAGGGTGCCTAGCGCCCCTATCTAGGTATTTTGGCCCCAAATTTGAAATTATAACAGTCGGCTTTGCAAGTAGTAGTAAAGTGCTCTCTGATATCAACCTTAACCAAAAATTAAACTCAAAAAGGTGTAAGTTGTATATAAATACAACTACCTCTCTCATTTGAACATATATCCATTATCGATTCAAGTGTTAATTCTAATTGAGCATTTAATCAAACATATTCAAGACAATGGAGGACAAGTTTGCAATCAAATATTCAAGCATTCAAGTTTAGTAATCATGATCAAGCTTTATGTGTTCCTCCATGATGAAGGCATGCATTAACATCCATAAGAAATATCACTTGCCTTGTGTGGGACTTCAAGGTGAGGATTTCACATCAAAGGTATCATTTGTCATTTGAAGCATTTCATTTAAGCTTTTCAGCCTCTTCCCTATTGGGGTTATCTCTGTTGGCATTTTTGATGATTATGTTGTGATTGTCATTGATGGACACACACTTGCTATGAGATCACTTTTTGAATGTATGAATTATGCTCAACTGGTATTTGTTCCAAACCGGTATTATGGTGTAGTCTTTAGACTATCGGTGTTTTGCAGAAAGTGTTTACCGATCTCAAGCGACATGAAGATCTCAAGTGGCATGAAGACCTCAAGTGATTCGAGGATCTCAAGCGGAATAGAGCAAAGGAACTAAAAGCGGCAGTTATCATTTTCCCAGTCTTCATTTTTGTCAAACCGGTAATCTGTTTAATAATTAAACCGGTATTACTCTGAGTTACCAACCGGTAATCGGTAAAGTTGTATAAACCGGTAATACTCTGTGATGAGTTACCAACTGATATATTTTTGTGATGAGTTACCATCCACTGACACTTTGACAGTGATTTTGTGTCATGTTACCAAACGTGTCTAGATACAATGAACCTAGGAACTTGCAATGTAATCCTATTGGACTGGCATGAAATCAAATTCCTTTTAAGGACATCATGTCTAGGGTTTTAGCGTGTGTAGCTGTTAGGGTTTTTGGTGGTTGATGAGATCTTGTATGTGCGATCTTAACAGAGAAGATCAAGTCTGTGTGTTGTAACAGAGTGTGGATTTACTAAAGACTGAAGTAATGCTAAAATGCATTAGCAATGAGCTACCATGGATCTAACCAAGCAAATTGTGCCATTTGCTAGATCATTCACTTGTTGATTCCTCACATCTTTGACAAGTCAGAAACCCTTAATTGGGTAGGCCCAGAAAAACCTTTGTAAATCCTCTAACAAGGTGATTCACATCTGTGGATCTGAAATCCTCTCACAAGGTAGTCTTTAATCAGACTTATCTCCTAATAGAGATTGAGATTCCTAATAGGATCTGTTCTAGTAAAGAACATTGTATGACCTTAACTGGTCTTACCTTAACCGGTCTGGTTACTATTCTGCAGATAGTTGCTTGTGAGTTTCATCTCACTGTGGTTTTTCCCATTTGGGTTTCCACGTCAAAATATCTTGTGTTATGGTGATTGTGCTTCTATGGGTGAATGCCTTACTTGCTGTTTGGTTTGTATTTTTGTTAACCAGTTTGTTAGTTAAACTATTATACCAGTTTACTACTAGACTGTTAAAGTGTTTGAGTTCAGTTATTTTTGGTATATTAATTCACCCCCCCCTCTTAGTATTCATCAATTGGTATCAGAGCCAACCTTTCTATAAGTCTAACCACTTGGAAAGAGATATGGGGGAATACACTGTGAGGGAACTTGCTCATCGGCTCACTTAGACTGAGCAAGCCTACGATGAACTTAAAGTCAAATATAAGGCCTCTCAGGCAAAAAGAAGAGAGCATGCTGAAAAACTGATGGAGCTAACTGAAAGTAGTTCTTCTGATGAAGCAGACATGGAAGCCCTAGTTCAAGAAGTTGAAAAATTGAATGAGTCCAATGCCAACCTAAGAAGGGAACTTGAAGGATTGACTATCAAAATGTGTCAAGAGCTTGAGAACTGGAGGAAAGCTGAAGATCTGGTAAAAGACAAAGATCATGAGATCTCCAAGCTGAAGCAAGAGATCAGTGCACTTACCGCTAATCTTCATGAAAATAAAATGGAAAAGAAAGAAATGCAAGGTGAACTACACATGGTTGTTTCTGAGAATGCAACCTTAAAGGAATCCAATGCTGCTATTGCCAAAGAACTTACTGAGTCAAAGGAAATACTTGCCAAATTCAATAAGAGCACTGTCAAGCTAGAGCAGAAGCTTGAATCAGCTAAACCGGTAAAGAATACCAATGGAATTGGTTTCTCTGATTATGAGGAAGGTGAGACCTTTGGAACAAAAGATGGAGCATCAAAGAAGCAACCGGCATGAAAGGATAAAGGTAAGCAAAAGTTCAAACCTATTTGCTTTAATTGTCTCAAGGAAGGACACACTGCTAATGTAAGTAGAAGTAAGGCTTACAATAATTTTCCTTATTTTCTAAACAATAAGCCTAGACCCAATAGATTCAATGGTAATTGTTATGCATGCAACAAGTTTGGGCATAGAGCATTTGAATGCAGGTCTGTCATGCACGACACCGGAAGGTATCCTCAAAGGAGTCAAGGAGTTTTTTCTGAACCCTCTGGGAACCGGAACCCAAACCGGTTTAATACCTATAATCATCAGTCAGGAAGCAGTGGCTATCAAGCGGCAACCGGATGGAGTGCAACCTATTTGATCTGTCATGGTAGTGGTCACTCTGCTGCAACATGCAGAAGGAAGAATGGAAACATGAATAATGGACCTTGGAGATCACCTGGAATGATTTGCTATCATTGCAATAAATCGGGTCATACAACAAGATTCTGCAAAATGAGAAAGAACATATCAGATGATATATCGGTCACTCCGGAAGGAAAGATTGATATTGAAACTGTTCAAGTGGATATGAAGAAAACCTGGAAGAAGAAGCCAAAAGAAGTGTCTCAAGAAGAACCGGTTTCTGCACCTAGTGTGGAAGACATTGAACCGGCAAACTAAGCATCATAAAAGCTTAGGGGGAGCAAACGGTGAAATATTTCGAACCCCTGGTTTACATCGATAAAAGACCTTAACCGGTATGTGATACTTGTCAACTGGCAGAAGACCAAAAATAGTAAAAGGCAAATTAGGGTTTACACCCTAATAGTGGAGCATTTATTATGGTAGGTGAAGAACTTGTTTAAAAGGATTTTTCAAGTCATTTTTCACTTATCAGTTCTAAGTTTTTAAGTGCAGAGCAACGAAAAGCGATTTGGATTGCGATTCGAAGAATTTTCAAAACCTTGAAGAAGAATCAGAAGCTAATACCAATCGGTCAAGTGTAGAACACAAATTGTTATTTCAGCAACCAAAGGAGTGTGTAGCGAAGTGTAATTTGCAAGCCCTAAATTTCAATTTACGAAGGTATTTTTTAAATTTATCTGTTTATCATGGCTTCCGCATCACACTCTAGCTCTAGTGCACTCGTTGATTCAGTAGAATTCATCCAAAGGAAGGCAAAATATAATGCCCTATCTCAAATACCTGCTGGTGTTATAGTAGAGGAAGGTATTTCAGACTATATTGATTGTAAAATTGAAGACCTAGGATCTCTGATGATCCATTCTCAGTTAAGCTTATTATGCGGAAAGGACAAGAAGATCAAACCAAAATTCAACGTCTTGGAAAAGAAGAAGCTTCACAATGCGGTCTATTTCCTTGAAGAGTTTTCAGATGATCACATCCGCATCATTCTGAGCAGAGTGCACGGTGATAAAATGTACTTAGAGCGGACACATGACATCACACTAGAAGCGATTCATGTCGTCACCGGTTTCTATAACGTCGGTGAAGTGTCAGCCCTAAGGAATATCAACAAGATAGAAATGACCAAGCTCACCGGTTCTGTGAGCGACCAATAGGGAATGACCATCAATCCTATCAAGGATGATCTAGTCAAATATGCCTGCATGGTAATAGGTTACCAGGCATTTTATGCTAGTAGGATCAACTTTGTCTCTGCTGCAGCGGTAAATGTTGCCTATAGGATGATCATGGAAGATGCATCATTTGATTTATGCACCTGTATGCAAAGGCAACTTCTGGTGAACCTGAAGTCGATTAAACATGACAATGCCTTGAGATTTAAGTTTGGACAACTATTGGTTGGGTTGTTCTTCTACTTCCAAGGTTACTTCCCAGGAGTTGGAGATATTCAGTGGTCTACCGACCAACCGGTTACAAAGCAAATCAAGGAAAGCCTTCAAGGGGTTGGAACTGGTTATCCAGAAGTTCTGAACAAATACTTTGATGAGTTCAAACGCAAAATGAGCCAAAGAGCGAGAATATCAGGTGATATTGTCAAGAAATATGAAGATGATATCTGCTTCACCATCAAAGTTGATGAGTGCATAATGGAGGCGATGGAGCCTAGACAGGAAGAAGTGAAACCCATGGGATATGAGGTAATGTATGACATGCTAGATGGGTATGCCTCTACCCTACTCACCTCGCCCCTTGATCCAAAGGCAAAGAGAACTGACACCTATTTGGAAAGGGTTACACTGGTTGAAGAACCACCAATAAAGAAGGGAAATGCAATGCCTTCAGTATCGGCACCGATTACCGTAGCAAGTCCCAAAGTGACCAATCGGTCACCAGCAAAGAAGAAACCAGAAGCTGCACTCGCCAAAGTCTTTGAGAGAAAGCGGAAGACAAAAGAAAACACACCGGACTCAGACGAAGCTGTGTCTGAAGAACAGCCTAAGAAGACTAGGCAAATGAGGAAAAAGACAAAGAATGAACGGACAACATCTGCACCGGTAAATATTGATATTTCCTCCTACAAACCTTTGACACATTGTCAAAGAACTATTAAGAATATTAGAAGAAAAGTGCTTGGTGATTTGAAAGAGTTCTTTGATGATTTTAATGATGATGAAAAGGAAGAAGTTGAACAGGAAGTCATTAATTATTTATGTATTAATGACTAGTGGCCATCATAAATTAAACCTGTGACACCTGATTCTTTATATAATTCTTTAGATAACAAATGACGCATTGCCATAGAGAAGGAACAGGAAATAAGAGAGGAAGTATTTGCACAATACTTTCCTGATGTGCCTAAATTAGAACTTTATGAAGTGGTGGAAAGATATAAGGGCCTCTTCTTCATGAGAAGAAGGAGACTCCTGTTGCTAGAAGGAAAAGTCCCGGAAGTGGTAAAAGATACCCACTCCCTTGCTCAATCTGCTCTAAAGTTGCACCAAGTGGTAGAAGCCAGTAGGAAAGATGAGCAAGAACCAGAAATCAATCAACTAGATGAAGCGTATGATAGTGAAGGAGTACCGGTCATTGATCAAATGGAACCCATCGATGTTGATGCCTTGAACGGTGAAGATGTTACTCCGGGTACATCAACAAAAGTGGTAGGACAAGAAAAATAGGTAGAGGAAGAGAAGAAGCAACAAGAAGAAGAAAAGAGGAAATAGGAAGAGGAAAAGAGAAAAGAAGAGGAGAATAATAGACAAGAGGAAGAGAAGAAGAAGAAGGAAGCGAAAAAGAAAGAAGAAGAGAAACGGAAGGATGAAGAAAAGAAATAGAATGAGGAGAAGAGAAAGGAAGAGGAGAAGCAGAAACAAGAAGAGGAGAAGAAAAAGGAAGAGGAGAAGAGAAAGGAAGAGGAGAAGAAGAAGCAGGAAGAGGAGAAGAAGAAAAAGGAAGAGGAGAAGAGAAAGGAAGAGGAGAAGAAGAAGTAGGAAGAGGAGAAGAAGAAAAAGGAAGAGGAGAAGAGAAAGGAAGAGGAGAAGAAGAAGCAGGAAGAGGAGAAGAAGAAAAGGATGAAGATGAAGAGAAGCGGAAAGAAGAGGAGAAGAAGGAAGAAGAGAAAAGGAAGACAGAGGAAGCGGAGAAAAAGAAGGCAGAAGAGGATAAGCTAAGGGCTAAAGAGAAGGAGGGAGCGGCACTGAGCACTCAAGTGGAGACCCCAAAGGCAACCGGTAGTCAAGCCAAAGCGGCTGACATTACCAGTCCCATTGACCTCCAATATGCAAATGAATCGGAGTTGCTGCAAAGCATTAAGCTTGCTCAAGAACGCCTGGAGGTGATAAGGAGGAAGAAGGAGCAAGACGTGATCCAAGCTGCGGTGGACACTCTTACCGGTTTGATACCCGGTACCAACCTCCCTAGTGCCGATTCCTCTCTGGCCCAACTAAAACTCTTATGCATAGTTGTGGAGGACTAGGTACAAAGCCTGGAAGAGGTTGTTGAAGCAAATGCCAAGAAGGAGCATCAAAAGGCTTTGAACACTGCCTTGGTGAAAAAGTTACACAAGCTCTGGTCCGATCTGCAGAAGGCACAGAAGGAAATCAGAGATGCAATGGATGAGGGGAAATTACTGCTCAGTAAGATATGTCAACCCCATCTATTATGTGATGATGTGCTTGCTCAGAAAGACAAACTGCAAACTGATTTGCAGAGATTCATAAGCACCTTCAAGATGCCATATGATTCCTTTACCGCTTATGGGCAAACCATTCACCAGTTTCAACTTCAGGATGCAAGAATTGATTTGGAGATCAGCAACCGGACTAGGGATTTGTAGGAACTACAACTGGTTCTACTACCAAGACTGCAAATACTTTAGAAATGCTATCTCAATCTGGATGCCTTGACGGTTACTCAAGAGATGAGTACCTTGGACGCCATGGAGGAACATGTATCCCTGATGCAAACAGAGAGTGAGGTTGCTACCTCATTACTTGAGTCATGGTCCTTATCCATGAAGCAATTTATGCAGGACTTTAAATCCGTTTTCGACAAGTTTCACTCTTTATTGTCATAAACATTTATTCAGCTAATCGAAACAAGGGTTATTCAGCTGTGTTTTGTCATTGTTGGCAAAGGGGGAGAAGTATTCTGGTATTTAAATTTTTTGATGCATGTTATGTATACTCTCTTGTTTATCTTTGTAAGGAAGTAGTATACATTGTATTTTCTGCAAAGGGTTAGTGTATATGCTTAGGGGGAGTATTTTTTATTATGGCATTTTTTTTTTGTTGTAAAACACTTAGATGTCAAAAAATTTCCTAAGTGTTGCCATCAATGCCAAAGGGGGAGATTGTTGGCATTTTTGATGATTATGTTGTGATTGTCATTGATGGACACACACTTGCTATGAGATCACTTTTTGAATGTATGAATTATGCTCAACCAGTATTTGTTCCAAACCGGTATTATGGTGTAGTCTTTAGACTATCAGTGTTTTGCAGAAAGTGTTTATCGATCTCAAGCGACATGAAGATCTCAAGCGGCATGAAGACCTCAAGCGGTTCGAGGATCTCAAGCAGAACGGAGCAAAGGAACTAAAAGGGGCAGTTATCATTTTCCTAGTCTTCATTTTTGTCAAACCGGTAATCTGTTTAATAATTAAACCGGTATTACTCTGAGTTACCAACCAGTAATCGGTAAAGTTGTATAAACCGGTAATACTCTATGATGAGTTACCAACTGATATATTTTTGTGATGAGTTACCATCCACCGACACTTTGACGGTGATTTTGTGTCATGTTACCAAATGTGTCTAGATACAATGAACCTAGGAACTTGCAATGTAATCCTATTGGACCGACATGAAATCATATTCCTTTTAAGAACATCATGTCTAGGGTTTTAACGTGTGTAGCTGTTAGGGTTTTTGGTGGTTGATGAGCTCTTGTATGTGCAATCTTAACAGAGAAGATCAAGTCTGTGTGTTGTAACAGAGTGTGGATTTACTGAAGACTGAAGTAATGCTGAAATGCATTAGCAATGAGCTACCATGGATCTAACCAAGCAGACTGCCATTTGCTAGATCATTCACTTGTTGATTACTCATATCTTTGACAAGTCAAAAACCCTTAACCGAGTAGGCCCAGAAAACCCTTTGTAAATCCTCTAACAAGGTGATTCACATCTGTGGATCTGAAATCCTCTCACAAGGTAGTCTTTAATCAGATTTATCTCCTAACAGGGATTGAGATTCCTAATAGGATCTGTTCTGGTAAAGATCATTGTATGACCTTAACCGGTCTGGTTACTATTCTGCAGATAGTTACTTTTGAGTTTCATCTCACCGTGGTTTTTCCCATTTGGGTTTCCACATCAAAATCTCTTGTGTTATGGTGATTGTGCTTCTGTGGGTGAATGCCTTACTTGTTGTTTGGTTTGCATTTTTGTTAACCGATTTGTTAGTTAAACTGTTATAACGGTTTACTGCTAGATTGTTAAAGTCTTTGAGTTCAATATTTTTTGGTATACTAATTCAACCCCCCCCTCTTAGTATTCATCAATCTCTCTTTCATCAATCATTGTTAGAGTGAAGGTTGAAACACCAAGGATAGGTTTGACTTAGGCAAGCCCCTGTTTAGCACAACGTTTTTCCCTCTTCTTGTGTGTGCAAGTATAAATCCAATAGCCTTATGTAGGAGCATCTGTGTGCATGAGCAGTCTTGTACAACCAAAAATAAAATGAATTTTCTCTTTTGTTTTAATTTTTTTCCCTTCGTATCTTCACTTGCAAGCCAAGTTCCTCTTCATTTTTAATCTTCTCCTACTCTCCAAATTAATTATTCAACTTTGAGAAAATTAATTCACACTCATGCACCTAGATTATTTTATTGTAGCATTAAATACACTTTGTGGGAGTTGAATTTTTTTAAGTTGTATTATCAATTTTAGGTTTGAGCAGCCCCAAGTAACATAAGAGAGAAATAGTGGAGAACAAGCCACGATTGACAAATTGGCATAGTGGTAGTTGAGTATTGAAGGGGGATTGAAAGGCAAAAGAGGTTGACTGAAATCTTCTAGAGAATACCTAGAGAAGTTGGCAAAAAAGTTTGAGTGAAATCTTCATGTTTATAATTGATTTTTGTTATGTTATTCATGTTGGAAAAGGGTTTTGTTGTTGATTTTTAAAATCCTCTCAGATAGAGCTTGGTCTAGAACTTAATTTTTGTACCTTGCCATTATATCAATCTTAAATAATGTGCAACTTATTTATTTTATTGATGTATGGTGTGACATGAACATTAATGATTATTTTTCATGTTTTTTCGTCACAATTTTACAAATTTGAAATTTTAAGTTTCTTGTGATTGAGTTCATTGCAATAATTAAAAATCCAATCTTGGATTCTCAATTTTTGACATGCATCATAACTAAAATTATAGAATTGCATAGAGTAGATTGAGACTAATTATCCAATACTTCAAAGAGGTGGAAACCCTTGGGCTATGTCGATACTTTTAGACTGAATTTTGGAGGGAAAGATCTATAGAGCCTTTATAAAAGGGTGCCATCTCCATAGTTCAACACCTTTAGATTAGAGTACCATCTCTTTAAGCTCCATATTATTGTCATAGGTTCTTCTCTATCTCATGATTCCAGATCTATATTTTTGTGTTTGCTTCCAGTTTTGTATCTTTTTATTTATGCTAAATCTTGTCAATTTTCTATCATTTTACCTAGATCTTGCATATTCATATCAAAATCATGTCCAATAAAATTAAATAAAAATGGAACAATTAATCATAGTGTTCAACTCTCCTTGAGGACTAAAGTTGAACCTAATTGTTTGTTCCCCCAACGAAATTATCATAATTTGAAATGGTGAATAAATAAGTTCCTAGTTTACATTTCTAGGCTAAGGACCCATTTACACCACATCTCATTTTGGTGACCTCAACTCTTTTTGCATTATTTTTTATTTGAATGTTTAGATATGAGTTTATTATCATAAAAAAATCAGATTTAGAGGCATTTATTTCTAAAATTCATTGCATATGTGCATGCATTAATTAATTAATCATCATTTTGTTATCTCATATTGCTTAATTAAGTGGTTAACTAAAAATATCCTTGCTATACCACATTTTTTGATCAATTTCATTGTTACTATCATTTCATATAATTGGTTAATTGTTTCTATTATCATTATTTGCATTTGTGAAAAAAATTGTCAATTAATAAGGCATTGCAAGCATAAACCAATTTCCTTATCCTTGCCTCTAGCTTTCCTTTCTTATTTTCTAGGAGTAATTGTGTTGTTGAAGCTTATTCTTGTTTATGAGAAATTCATAGCCCATTGTTCTAAATCTTAGATTCTTGCGAGCAGTTATAGACTCATGACTTCTTGTGCTTTAAATTGTAATGATGTTGAACTTGAGTTTCACGATAACTTGTTCTCACCAAGAAGCTTATGTCATCCATCTTCTCTCAATCCAACAAACATTTTACACCTAGAATTCCTTAAAAAACCATTTCTCTCATGCTTCTCATGATGAGGATGACCCATCAATACAAGTTTCTAATGAGCAATTAACAATGCTTGACGAGGAATTGGAAATTCTTCAACAACTTGTGAGTCAAGAACACTTGGTTGGAGAGGCACCCCCTTGATTGAGATCTAAGGAAGATTCAAATACAAGGTGATGCACATGGTGTAGATGTTATATGCAACATAGCTCACATAGTGGATGAAAACACTACGTTCATAGCTAGTTGCATATATGTTCTTGGATATACCACTCCTAAAACCCAAATTGAGATATCAATGCTTGTGCCTACAACAACACCCAATGCTCCTACATACACACACCTTATCATGACTACCACTACACAAAATATTAATATCATCCATGTTAGTAATGATATTAATCCAATCAATCAAAATGTTTATGTTCCATCTTCAACCAATCTTCCTTTTGTTTCTCAAAACATGCATCGACCATCTCTTCCACCCACTTACCATAATGTTCCACATACCTACCATAATATCCCTTCAAATCCTCCATCACAATCTAACTTTTCACGAGCCAATTCACCTACTAATGCTTCCATAAACTAATTGTTACAAAATGTGTCATCTTTACAACAACAATTGACCATCATAACCCAATCACAATCCAAATCCACTATCCCATCATAGTCTACAAGTAGCCTAGTTTTTATCGTCATCCATCAAACTAAAATCCTGTAAAACATTGAGATACCTCATTTTGAGAAATACAATAAAAAAGGTGACCCCCAAACTCCCGTGTCATCATTTGTCACTTTATGTAGTGACATTTTCTTTGAACAAAATATCCTTGCAAAAATTTTCCATAGATCCTTGAAAGAAATTTCTTTGGAATGGTTTTTCTCTTTGCTTAGTAACTCAGTTAATTTTAAAAAAAATTGGTGGTTGAATTTATGCAACATTTTCAAAATAACATTGGGACACAAGTTACAATAATTTATTTGGTGCATTACAAACAAGGTGTTAAAGAGAAAGTAACTGATTTCATTGGTGGATATCAAACTTTGTATTTACAAGTTTTTTATTATCTTCATGATGTTGATATTAAAAAAACAATCATTAGTAATTTACAATCACACATTAGAGATATATTTTTCTTAAGAAATACTTGTCTTTCACACACCTATGCACAATACTTCATGAATATCAACTTTAGGTTAGTCAGTGTGAAGGTTCTTCATCTATGACTCCATTTGATAAGTTTGAATATTCTCATCAAATATATCAAGGCTTTAGAAAACAAAACAAAAACTTCATCAAGATAAACAACCATTCTTCTAACAATATTGAAAGCTAAGTTGCAACCACAACACCTTTTGTTGTAGCTCACTTTTCTTCTAAACCAAAGAATCACAACTTCACATTTATTTCCAAGTCCTTACACTCCATTAGACCTCAATTGTTGATTTTTTTTTTGATGAAGATTCCTCGCATCCATCCCATAGATACCTCAAAGCATTTATCCCATCCGTTTAACATGAAGGTCTTTCGTCAATATAATCTTACACTCAGACATGATACAAAGAGATGCATGCGTCTTAAAAATGAAATTCAAGACCTCATTGACTCTAATATCATTGTGGTGGATGGTGTGAATCATAAAGGGAATACATTTGTAGAACCACCTAATCAAACTTGCAAATATTTACCAATCCTTTGCCTTCCCATTCCACAAATGTTGTTGACCCTAATGATGATAGTTATATAGTCATTGAGGACTTATCCAACAAAGATTGGCATCTAATAAATCTGATAAAACATGAGAAACCTAAGACTAAATGTGAACCTAACATCACCTTTACCTTAAATGATATTAAACTTGATGGAGCATTATACATTACTGTTAGAATCAATAACAAACCCGTACATGGGTTGATCATTGCTTCGGTATGTATGGTGAATATGATTATAGAAGAATATATTTACACACACACATGAATTAAATCAAGACACTTATGATGGATTTGAAGTCTTGATTAAGGTGTACAATGGTTTCACTTGACCCAAATTTGGTTCAATCACCCTTCCCATTGAAGTTGGATCTAAGTGATTAGATGTTCCTTTTACCATTATCCCTACCTCAAAATATTTGTGTGAAGTTGGGTTATCCTTGGTTCACATCCATGAAGGCAATACCTTCCATAGTCCACAAGTGTTTGAAGTTCCTATTTGAAGCAATTAAAAACCATACATCATAATGGTTTCCATCCCTTGTCTAACCTCTAAAAAATTACACTTGATTACTTTTGGCCTCAACAACCTAATCAATCAAATCATATAAAGATGTTTTATTCATATCCTACCAGAAGTTTAAAGTCAAGTGAATAGTTGAGTTATCCTTAGGAAATCCCTTAAAACCCACTTTGATTGCTACCCTCAAGGATCCTTTGATGTATAGAAGTAGATCTTCCTAACCCATATTCAAACTTGCATTGAACCACATCCTGGACCAAGAATTCTCCCTACTCCTAAGGTTCCTAGTTTGTATGATGTGGTTCCACCTCCACCATCCTATATAGGAAAAAGAGGCAATTGCCACACACCTTGTGGAAATCCCCTATATCTCAACCTTTAGAGGTTCCTCTCGTTCCTCCTTTTGTTCCTAGAGTAAATGAATAAAAATAGTTGACATTGAGTGATACTCAACCTCCTTATACAAAAGCATCAAATCATTTATAATGAAATCATAGTGTGAGAGAATGTCAATGAAGACATCATCCCAAGGCTTGTGAGGTTTCTACAAGAAGTGAGTCCTCCCCTAAGTACTCGAATGTTGATTTGATACTGCCTTCTCAACGTTCCTTATCATCTATCACCCCTTGAGAGGATCCTTACCTTGCTCAACCTTGTTGAAAGTTATTTTTGTTGATTCCAAGGGATTCTTCTCCTCCTACTATCAAATAACCTATAGTGATCAATTTGAATGATGATTCTGATAATATGGTTGAAACTATTGAAACGATGATTTATCTTTGATATTTTCAAAAGTGCTAACTTTAGCTCCTAGCGAAACACATTATGATCCATCATTAGAGCATGGTCCATATTTTCCACTAGACATAGTGTTGGAGATTGTTGGATATGGTTGTTCATTGATGCTTCTAGGATATGTTGTTGTCATTGCTGTCAACATATTCTTGTGATTTATTCTGGTGTGATTGGGAAGATTTTCTGGTCCGGTTTTGCAGTTTGGTTTTGCTAGTTTGCAGAGGTTGATATTTCCTTTGGTCTATTCCGGTGTGATAAGATCTTGTGCTGAGAATTTGGGATATTGTTTTGGTTGGTCTTTTGTATCTTCATTTCAGATGGTTCGTGATTTGGTGCTTCTCAAGTTATCTTTCTTCATGACAGTTGCTGATCGGTTGTGTTCTTGAGCTTCCAGACATTGACCAATGAAGATTTGAGAAATGACAGTGCAACTATTCCAGATGATCCTAATGTGCTTGCTGTTGTTTCCTAGTCGTTTCCTATTTGTTTTGATGATCCACATTGATCGTGGTCTGATTTTTTGGTGGTTTTCATCAACCAGTATCGATTTTCATGTTATGCGGTATTTTTGGTGGTGTAGCGTGTTGCGATTGATCTTGGCGTGATTTTTCGGTGGAGTTGATCATTTGGGAATTTGAATTAGGACTATGATATGCTATGTAAATCATTATATTGGTCTGGTGGTCGATCTTTGTATCGTGTGATGTAATTTTTTAATTGTGAGTTGAGATTGAGGGTTTAGTCGACCTTGTTATCAAGGTTGATGAATTGTATATATATGTGATATATTCATGTAATTTGGTTGTCGGTATTGTGTTTGCATTATTAGAGAGAGGTGTATGTGTGAACAAGTGATTTATCATTCGGTGTTGAGTTTGAGGTGAGATTGGTGTTGTAGGGCAGACATCTATGCTTAACCAAAACTGTAATCAGGTATTTGGAGATGCTATTCTTTTAGTTCACTTCTTCCGGATTGTAGTCCAAATCTTATTGTAAGTCAGTGAGACTTCCCTAAGGGTTGTAGCCTTCCAGGCAAATATATTTTGAGCAGTGAGCTCTAGGCAGTGTGCATTTCCCATTGTAATATTTTCACAGACTATTGCAGAGTATCATCTTATTGTGGGTAGGTTCCCACTGTGGTTTTTTCCCTTAACCGGGTTTTCCACATCAAAAATATTGGTCTTGTGTTGTGTTGCTAATTTTCTTATCTATTTGTTGCAGTTTGGTAGATCTGTTATTGTGCTTAAAGTTTTATATTTTGATGAAGACTGATTCAACCACCACCCCCCCCCCCTCTCAGTCTTCCTTATTGGTTGTTGCTAACAATTGGTATCAGATCCTGATCCTTCAATAGAAGCTTAATCACTTGAGGAGATCTAGGATAGCAGCTCAAAGTATTCTTTTCAAGAAGGATAGTCTGAGGTTTGATGGAAGCAACTATACTATATAGAAGAACCGGATGGAGGTGCACTTGAAATTTCTTGGAGAAGATTACTGGAAGATTATAAAGAATCCCTATGTTGATCCTCAGAATGGACCATCTACTCTGGATGAGGTTAAGGAAGTAGAATATAACATCATAGAGAAAGAAGCACTGTTTAGTGCCCTGACTGATTCAAAAATGACAAATGTTATGGGACTTCAGACCGCAGATGAGATCTGGGAGAAGCTTGAGATCCTGTATGAAGGTGATAAACAAGTGAAAGTTGCTAAGTTGTAGAGTTTGAAAGGAAAATATGAGACATTGAAGATGGGAGATGATGAGAACATACATTCTTTTATGGCTAAGGTGAATGATCTTATCCTAGGTATCAGATGTGTCGGTGGAAGCATTGAGAAAGATGAAATTGTTGCCAAGGTGTTGAGATATTTGCCTCATGCTTATAAACATAAGGTTGTTGTTATTGATGAGATCCAAAGTGTGACTACTGTGACAAGAGATATGTTGGTTGGAAAGCTTGCTGCATTTGAGTTGAGTGAGTTTGGAGAATCACATGGAAAATCTGAGACAATATTTAGAGCATCTGCATCTGTTTCCAACAAACAGAAGTATGATCCTGATGAGTGTAGAATATCCAGATATGAGAAAGAGAGAAAAGAGATTGAAGATCAAGAGAGAGAGCTTGATGAGATTGAAGCACTAATTGCTCAAAGATTGCTTAAAGGTGTCGGTAAGTATGATGGAAAGTTGCCTTTGAAATATTTTTCTTGCAATAAGATAGCACATTTTTCTTCTAGATGCCCATAGAGAATGGCTAAGTATGATAGGCATGATAAGTTTGATAAGCATGATAGATATGAGAAGCATGAGAAGTATGATAAGCCTTATAAGTCTAACCGGAAGTTTAGAAACCAAAAGAACTGTTATTATGTTACAGATGATGAATCAAAAGGAGATGAAGTTGTGTTTAATGCTATTAAAGAAGATAGACCTACGCCTATTGATTCTACTAGTTGTTCTATTGAGGAGAAAGCTTTGGTTGGTAAGGTAGAAGAAAAGGATGAATGGGTGATTGACAACGGATGTTCACATCATATGACCGGTGATAAAAGCAAGTTTGTGAGCATGGAAAGGTATGATGGTGGAAATAGTTAGATTTGGAGATGACAAAGCCTGTGTAATCCATGGGAGAGGTTCTATTTCTTTTGATGGTAAGCATAACACTGATGATGTCTTGTATGTTGAAGGTTTGAAGCATAATTTTTGAGTTTTGGACAGATGGTTGATAAGGGCTATGATCTACAATTCAAGGATGGTAAATGCAAGATCTTGAATGCCTCTGGTATAGAGATTGCATCTAGGAGTAAGACTGAAGGTAACATTTTTCATTTGAATGTTGGTGAGAAAAGTTGTTTGATTGCTAAGATAGATGAGAGTTGGTTGTGGCATGGGAGAATGTGTCATGTAAACTTTGATTCAATGATTAAGATTCATTCTACACAAGTTGTTAGAGATCTGCCTAAGATTGTTAAGCCTACTAATCTGGTATGTAAGTTGAAGAAATCTCTTTATGGATTGAAACAAGATCATAGAGCTTGGTATGCTAGACTAGACAAATACTTGTTGAAATTGGGATTTACTAAAGGTGTTGCTAACAGTAATCTATATTTCAAGATTGAAAATGATAACATCCTGATTGTTGAAGTCTTTGTTGATGATATTATCTTTGGTGGTGATGATGAATTGAGCATGAAGTTTGTTGGTGATATGCAGAAAGAATTTGAGATGTCTATGATTGGTGAGATGAAATTCTTTTTAGGTTTGTAGATTGAACATACAAGAAAAGGTATATTCATATCTCAAACTAAGTATGTGAAGGAATTGTTGAAGAAGTTTGGGTTATATGACTCTAAACCGGTTGGAACTCCTATGGTGATTGGTTGTAAATTATCTAAAAATGATGAATCTCCGAAAGCTAATCAGAGTTTGTACAGATCTATGGTTGGTGGACTGCTATATATTACTCAGACTAGGCCTGACACTATGCATGTTGTGTGTATGGCTGCTAGATATCGAGCTGATCCGAAGGAGAGTCATGTCATTGTTGTTAAGAGGATATTTAGATATTTGAAGGGAATTGTAGATTATGGTTTATGATATCTGAGGAATGATGATTTCATGTTGTGTGCCTACACTAATGTTGACTGTGTTGGTGATGTAGATGACAGAAAGAGCACTACTGATGGGGCATTATTTTTAGGTAAGAAGTTGGTTTCATGGGTAGCAAGAAACAAGATTCAATGTCCTTATCTACTGTTGAAGTTGAGTACATTGTTGCTGCTAGTAATTGCACTCAAGTGGTTTGGATGAAATAAATGTTGAAAGATATCAGAGTTATTGATGATGAGCCTACTGTTATTTGCTATGATAATTCCAATGCTATCAACATGTCAAAGAATCTAGTGCAACATTTGAAGACTAAGCATATATCACTAAAATATCATTACTTGAGAGAGAAAGTCAGTGGGGAGAAGGTGAAGCTAGAATATGTATCTACAAAGGAATAGATAGTTGATATTTTCACTAAGCCTTTGCCTGCAAATATATTTGTCTATTTGAGAGACAAGCTAGGGATATCCACCCCTCCTGATGAGAACTAGATGCATTGAATTGCATCGATCTGGTGGATTTCAAAGCCTTATTCTTTTATCCAAATTGATGATTTGGTGTTTCTCCTCTGTTGGAGTAGTCTATGTTTTGGGGAGAGAGATTTGTGTTTTATATTCAAAGGGGGAGAATAAGTTTGGTTATCTGATTTAAGATCTTTGGAATTGTTGTTAAAGGGGGAGAGAGATCATGTGAAAAACTGCTCTATCTATATTGATCTTAGGGGGAGTTTTCTATTGATATCTTCTTTCTTTGCATTGACTATTTTTCACATTCATATGTTGCCATCAATACCAAATGGGGAGATTGTTGGAGATTGTTGTTCGTTGCTGCTTCTAGGATGTGTTGTTGTCATTGATGTCAATGTATTCCTATGATTTATTCTGGTGTGATTGGGAAGATTTTATGATCTGGTTTTGTAGTTTGGTTTTGTTGTTTTGCAGAGGTTGATATTTCCTTCAATATATTCCGGTGTGATCGGATCTTGTTCTAAGACTTTGGGATATTGTTTTGGTTGGTTTTATGTATCTTCATTTCGGATGGTTCGTGATTTGGTGCTTCACAAGTTATCTTTCTTTGTGACAGTTGCTGATTGGTTGTGTTCTTGAGCTTCCAAACATTGACCAATGAAGATTTGAGAAATGACATTGGTGCAACTGTCCCGGATCATCCTAACATGCTTGCTGGTTTTTCCTAATCATGTCCTATTTTTTTTGGCAATCTATATTGATCGTTGTGCGATTTTTTGGTGGTTTTCATCAACTGGTATTAATTTTCATGTTATGCGGCATTTCTGGTGGTGTAGCGTGTTGCAATTGATCTTGGCATGATTTCTGATGGAGTTGATCATTTGGGAATTTGAATTAGGACTATGTTATGCTATGTAAATAATTATATTGGTCCAATGGTCAATCTTTGTATCGTGTGATGTAATTTTGTAATTGTGAGTTGAGGGTTGAAGGTTTACCTGACCTTATTATCAAGGTTGATGAATTATATATATAGGTGATATATTCATGTAATTTGGTTGAGGGTATTGTGTCTACATTATCAGAGAGAGGTGTATGTGCGAACAAGTGATTTATCATTCAGTGTTGAGTTTGAGGTGATATTGGTGTTATAGGGAGGACATATGTGCTTAATCGAAACTATAATTAGGCATTTGGAGATGCAATTATTTTAGTTCACTTCTTCCGGATTGTAGTCTGATTCTTATTGTAAGTCAATGAGACTTCCCTGAGGGTTGTAGCTTTTCGGGCAAATATCTTTTGAGTAGTGAGCTCTAGGCAATGTGCCTGAATGCATGTGCATTCCCCATTGTAATATTTTCACATACTACTGCAAAGTATCATCTTACCGTGGGTAGGTTCCCAACATGGTTTTTCCCTTAACCGGGTTTTCCATGTCAAAAATATTGGTGTTATGTGTTGTGCTATTAATTTGCTTATCTGTTTTATTGCTGCAGTTTGGTAGATCTATTATTGTGCTTAAATTTTTATATTCCAGTGAAGATTTATTCACCCCCCTGTTAGTCTTCCTTCTTGGCTGCTGCTAACACATAGCTCTATCCATTTTACTAGTCATAGCACCTTTAGCATTTTGTTCATCATCTCTATATAATGTTGAGCAAGATTGGGTGGTAGATGATTTTCTAGACTACCTTGTTCGTGTAGTAATGCTTGGTTTTTTGTCATTGCTTGCATGTAATGTGATTTTTGTAATGTGTTTCTTCGTATGTATTTTGTTTGTTAAGCTCTATTTGGATGACCCTTGAGGTTCTCTTGGCACAAGGATACAATGGAATCGATCTTGGTGTGACATTCCTGTATTTGTCTCTTCATTCTTCAATATGTTGTATACATGTGTTGTAAATGTTCTTTTGTCATAAATGTGTTTTTGCATTGTCTTTTGGAGACAATGCAAAGCGTTGAGGCTTTTAGGTCTCTTCCATGTCAACCTAAAAAGACCCTTTGTTCATCTTAAGTGCTCTTCTTCCATTGTTCTTGTAGTTCCACTGCATTAGGGGGATGAAGTCAATTAAAAAATGCACGACGTGTTTTATGCACATACTAACCCCAAATCATGGATCCCTTATATGCTTTTTCATGTTTTGTAACTTTTTCCTTTGACTTGCCTATGTTTAGAGGCAATTCATTGTTGCAACATGCTTGTCTTTGAATATAGTATGCTACCTTAAAGCAATTGCTTCTTATTGGTGTGCACAATTGATTCAACATGGGGTCATACACTCTATTATGTATTTCACTTTGTGCACACACCACAAGATTGATTTGTACAATTTGATCACATAACATGATTTACTTAGTGTCATCATAGCACCAATTTTGTAGTCTTATATTAAAAAAAAAAATCTTAGTGTCACTATAGCACCCATCTTGCAATCTCATATTCGGATTGTCTAGCAAACAAAGGGGTTTTGCTTTGTAATCTTTGTTGGTGTGAAAATCACCTAACATAATGCAACTTCCTAGAATTGTGTAAGAACTTCACCATATCATGAGTCACCTAGCACAATGCAACTTGCTATACCTCTATGACTCCCTTTTGCAATATGACTCCTAGCAAGTATCTAATAGTCATAGATTTCATGCTTTGTATTTTAAAGCTCCTAGTAAATCCCCATGGATCTTACTAGTCCCTACATGCCATAACTTTTTTGGTTTTTGCATGCTCCATGTGTGTGTTACCTATGTTGTTCACATTGGTCCTTTTATCTTGATATTTCAAATTGATGAGATCCTAAGTCTTTGAGGCTACCACCTTCCCAATTGTAGTGTTGTCTTGTATCTTTAATTTCTTGATGAAAGTATCTCATTTCTTTTCTATACTTCACCAAGAGTATGAATGTAATGTCATACTCTTGCTAAAGTGGGGCTAAATGTACTATCATAAATTGTATCCATTTATAATTTCACTCTCCGGTGCAGAGGCACCTAAGCACACAAGCATACTAGGAGGTCAAAAGTCATAATATGAACAATTTATTGTATTTGAGTCATTCATAATGTATTAAGGTTATTTGAGTCAATTGAATCATAATATGTAAGGCTAAATGAGCCATTTTGTCCAAAGATATCATATTTGGTCCATTTTGAAGTTTTAAAAGTGTCCATGTAAGAGTTAGAGTCATTTATGTCAAAAATTGTAAAAATTGCAAAGTTGCAATATTGCCAAAAAGTGCAACAAAAGTGTAAAAATGAAATACATTGGTTATGAGGTGGTTGGAGTAGTTAGAAAGGAGTTGGAAATGGTTTATAAAACCATGTTTGGTCGAAATCAAGAGGGTAGATCAGTTTGGAGGGGAATTGACAAAGATTATCCATCAAACCCTCAAACTGTCATGAGGTTTTAAGGAATCTATGACTGTCATAGATCCATGGAGGATCACCTTTGATGTAATTTTTATATGTAGATGTTATTTAATGATATATTGATGAAAAATATTTCAGATGAATCCTTTCTTGTGCATTTTTGTGGAGTATTTGGCAAGATATGTTTGTTTTTTTCAATGATTGTCAAAACCTTGCCAAGGGTTACCCGTTTTTGGGAAAATGATCATAACTTTTGATTCAACAGTTGGATTTGGCTGAAATTTGGAGAGAAATTGTTTAACTTAGTAATATAAATTGTGACTGAAGCGATTTTATTTATGAGAAATATGTAAAATTTTATGGATGACTGTTTGTTACAGTTCATGGTGAAAAGCAGATTGGTGAAGGCAACAACAACCCGGTTGTAGCATTTGGTGTGGTCATATGAGGGATAATATTGAAGAAAGGATATATGTGTTGGAAAGGTCTCTGAATCTTCTTTCCAGTTCTTTTTTTCTTACTTTATTTGGTTAGGAATTGAATATTTTGTGATCATTTTGGTGAAAATAGTTATTAAGGGATGAAACCCTAAACTAGGGTATTCCATGGCAATAAAGAATTTGTTCTCTCATGTTATGGTGAATGTTATGATCTGAAATATTGAATGAACGTTTTTAAGGATGTAATATAACCTTTGAAATTGGTTTGAAGTTGAGAAGAGTGATTTATCTTTTTATATGTCTCTTGATTCAAGTTTAAAGTTTACTCTTGAATGAAGGTTTTATGGTTTGTGATAGATGCTCTGCACCAATTGGTATCAGAGCTAGAAGAGCCTGGGTGTGTGGGTAGAGCGCTAAAGGAGGCAATCCACACCAGGACCTAGACATGAAGGATTTGTTATTTGGTTTTTGCAGATGAGTTTTTGGTTGCAAGGTGCTCGTCCATCTAGCTGCAAGAAGGCAGACAAGGAAACGTGGGTACAATGACCTGCAAGAAAAATTTTGAGTGAAAATTTTCACCTTTGTCTTCATCTTTCTCTCTTTATGCCTCTTTATGCTGCTGCTTCATTCTCAAACAATCTCTTTGTGACTCCTACCAATAGAGTTTGTAGTGGCTACCATCCAAGTGCTTTTACCAGCCATAAGTCCACCTCTCCATGCTGCATCACCTCACCAACAACCTCTATGCCTCACCTAGGAGTTCTCCTCTTTGCCTCTCTCCCTAGTCTTTTGGAAATCAATGGACCATCCCATGGCCCTGGACCATCCCTTTGGCCCTTGACAAACCTTTCTTGTTTGCCTTCTTGCAGCTAGATGGACGATCACCTTGCAACCAAAAACTCATCAGCAAAAACCAAATAACAAATCCTTCATGGCTAGATCCTAGTGTGGATTGCCTCCTTCGGTGCTCTACCCACACACTCAGGCTCTTCTAGCTCTGATACCAATTTGGTGCACAACATCTATCACAAACCATAAAACCTTCATTCAAGGGTAAACTTTAAACTTGAATCAAGAGACATATAAAAAGATAAATCACTCTTCTCAACTTCAAACCAATTTCAAAGGTTATATTACATCCTTAAAAACCTTCATTCAATATTTCAGATCATAAAATTCACCATAACATGAGAGAACAAATTCTTTATTGCCATGGAATACCCTAGTTTAGGGTTTCATCCCTTAACAACTGTTTTCACCAAAATGATCACAAAATATTCAATTCCTAACCAAATAAAGTAAGACAAAAAGCACTGGAAAGAAGATTTAGAGACCTTTCCAACACATATATCCTTTCTTCAATATTATCCCTCATGTGACTACACCAAATGCTACAACCAGGTTGTTGCTACCTTCACCAATCTGCTTTTCACCATGAACTATAACAAATAGTCATCCATAAAATTTTACATATTTCTCATAAATAAAATCGCTTCAGTCATAATTTATATTACTAAGTTAAACAAGTTCTTCCAAATTTCAGCCAAATCCAACTGTTGAATCAAAAGTTATGATCATTTTCCCCAAAATGGGTAACCCTTGGCAGGGTTTTGACAATCATTGAAAAAAACAAACATATCTTGCCAAATACTCCACAAAAATGCACAAGAAAGGATTCATCTGAAATATTTTTCATCAATATATCATTAAATAACATCTACGTATAAAAATTATATCAAAGGTGATCCTCCATGGATCTATGACAGTCATAGATTCCTTAAAACCTCATGACAGTTTGAGGGTTTGATGGATAATCTTTGTCAAATCCCCTCCAAACTGATCTACCCTCTTGATTTCGACCAAACATGGTTTTATAAACCATTTACAACTCCTTTCTAACTACTCCAACCACCTCATAACCAATGTATTTCATTTTTACACTTTTGTTGCACTTTTTGGCAATATTGCAACTTTGCAATTTTTACAATTTTTGACATAAATGACTCTAACTCTTACATGGACACTTTTAAAACTTCAATATGGACCAAATATGATATCTTTGGAAAAAATGGTTCATTTAGCCTTACATATTATGATTCAATTGACTCAAATAACCTTAATACATTATGAATGACTCAAATACAATAAATTGTTCATATTATGACTTTTGACCTCCTAGTATGCTTGTGTGCTTAGGTGCCTCTGCACCACTCTCATTTTGGATTGAATTTGGTGGTTGTGCATCATGCTCTTGATTTGTGTATGATTGTGCTTAGTTTGGAGAAAAAAAATTTGGAAGCTCAATGAAATCCCCTATTCAAAGACCTTTTTCTATCCCAAAATGTCATTATGGTGCCTAGCGCCCCTGTCCAAGCATTTTGACCCCAAATTTGAAAGCATAATAGTCAAACTTTGTTATTAGTGAAAAAGTGTGCCTTGATGTCGACCTTTCTTGAAAATTAAACTTAAAAATTTGCAAGTTGTATAAATACATCTCCCTCTCTCATTTGAACATCTATCCATTATCAATTTAATTCAAGTATCAATCCAATTGAATATTCAATCACTCATCTTCAAGGCAATTGAGGACAAGTTTGAAATCAAGGATTCAAGCAGTCAAGTTTAGCAATCATGATAAAGTTAAATTATGTGTTCCTCGATGATGAAGATGCACATTAACATAAATTAAGAAACATCAATCTTTATGTGACCCTTTAAGATAAGGGTTTCACATCAAAGGTATCATTTGTCATTTCAAGTATTTCTTTTAAGGTTTCCATCATCTGCCCTACCGGGGTAATATCTCTTTCATCCAACATTGTTGTACTGAAGGTAGAAACACCAACACAAGGTTTGACTTGGGCAAGCCCCTATACAACACAACATGTTTCCCTCTTCTTGTGTATGCGGGTACAGATCCAATAGTAAAAAAATGTATAATTGCATAAATTAGACTAAGACAAAGAGTCCCAGACTTCAAATATGTGAAAACCCCTAGACTGTGTTGATTAGCTCACTCGTCCAACACTTTTAGTTTGAATTTTGGAGGGAAAGGTCTACAAAGCCTCATGATCTAAAATCCAAAGCTTTCAGTTGATGAAGACACATTCATACTAAGGTGCATATTTCCATAGTCTAGCACTTTCAATTCTAAATTGTTGTCAAAGGTTCTTCTCTATCTCTTGATTCCAAATCTCCACTTCTATATTTTTTTCTAGTTTTGTATCTTTCAATTTATGCTTAATCTTGTTAATTTTCTCTCACATTACCTAGATCTCACATATTCATATCAAAATCATATCCAATCAAATCAAATAAAAAAAGGGGAATAATTAATCACAATGTTCAACTCTCCTTAAGGATTGAAGTTGAACTTAATTGGTTATTCCCCTAATGAAATGATCACAATTGGAAATGGTGAATGAATAAGTTCCCATTTTGTATTTCTAGGCTAAGGATCCATTTCCACCACATTTCACAAGTAAATATGCTAGGAATTTACCACACCCTTGATTTCAAGCATATATTGATATTAAGAAAATATGAATAGTGGGTTTTTTGTTCTTACAACATCACATCCTTTCATAAAAAGAAAGGGCAAAATTGAGATTGAATTGTGTAGCACAAGGATTATCCTATTGAAGAAATATTTCCATACTTATCCATTTTAGATCAATTAGTCATGAATTTTTAGCAATACCCTCATCAAAGGTGTTTAAATTTTACAAGGTACCTTTAGGTTTTGGGACAACTTCTTCCATTGCTTGTGATACTAAAGTATTTTATGAAGGTTTTCAAATTTATGAATGGCTCAACACTTAGTTTTGTTGCAATCCATCATGGGTTCAACCACTAATGTGTCACCTTGTTGGTAAATAGATTTGTCATTACAAATTCACCTTCATCATTGACCATGTTTGCCTAAAGAGCAGTGACAACCATGCCAAGACTTGGACAGATTGCCATGGAATTATGATCTTTCTCTATATTTGAGATGGGCAACTCCCTCATGTGATGGGGGGATTTTTAGTTTTTGTGTACTTTTAACCTGAAAGTACAAAAAGGAAGAGAGACAAAAAATAAAGAAAGTGGATAATAGAAACCCCAACAGTAGACATACAAAATACTAACTAAGACTTCACAATGGACAACACATTATAAGGGAGGTATAGAAATTATCTTTGATATACAATAGAGATGAAAGGAGGCAAAAACATTTCAAGATACGAAGAAATGAGTTGCCTTAGTACATTCTAACCAAGATACCAAGGTATGGCCATATTTTATCAATTACATATATCATTGAATTGAAAACCAATAAATCACACAAATACATAAAGGGATCATCAATTTAACATACGAGAAATTGATAGCAATAATTTGGAAACACATTCAAAACATATGAATCAAATGCATTCTTTATTATATTTTGAAAATATACAAGTTCAAAGGTCCTTAGGTACAAAGTGTGAACATAAAATTTCTCAAAACATTTCTCTCAAAAATCCTCCAGAGTTTCCCCTCTGTAAGAGTCTCCTTTACATTTGAATTACCCTTGTATTTATAGGCTTTAGAGGATCACTACTTTGTAACCACTTAGAATAACCACTTTAGGTAACCAATTAGGATAACCAACTTAGGTACCCACTTAGGATAACCACCTAAGTGATCACTTCTAACAACTACCTTTTAGAAACAAGTTAGGATTCACCTAACTTTTACAAAAAAAAAAGCCCAAACACTAACTTTAGTTTTTGATTATGGGAAAAGAATGTTTTGAAGGGATCCCGAAACCCTTTACAAAATATCCTTAAGAGATAAAAGCATTAAGCAACAAGAAAAGACAAACTGCCAAAAAACCAACACAGTCATGGGCATAAATCAACAAAAAAGCCCAACAAAACCAGCCAAGTCCAACTAAAACATAAACGAGACAGAAAACAAATTACTTCATGTTTTTTAGGGCATTAGCCAAATTTCCGCTAATCCCTTGCAAATCTTTGATAGTATCCCTAAGCTTAGGGATATCCTTGGAAGAGGCCGCATCAGCTTTTTTCATGCTTGTCCTTGTTCTTTTTGCTGCACCACCAGGAGCACTTTCTACTGTTCCTGCCTCAATAGCATCCTCATCAATATCAAGATCCACTACAGGTTTGGGGGTGCATGAACCATCAAGGAACTTGGAAATATCCTCTAAATTCTTAGTAACAGAGGCAAGGATATCCAAAATCACCATCAGAAAGTTTTTCATAGCTGTTTTTCCTTCCTCAAGATTACCAATATGAGCTTCCAGCTTCTCCAATTTTTCCTCCATTCCTTTTTCCCATTGTTCCTAGTTTATTTCGGCTTTCTTCCCTTTTTCTTGCTTCTGTTTCTCAGTTTTTTCCATCTTCTTGATTCCTTCATAAACCCACATGTCAAAACCCATGCGAGCCTCAAACTGGTTTTTGAGTTTGTCCAGAATAATCCCCTCTCCATCTTTATCATGACACCTGCTCAAATTCTCCTTGTCCTTCTCCTGCTCAGTTTCCTTGTCCTTTTCCTGCTCAATTTCCATTTCCTTTTTCTCATTAACCTTGTCCCGCTCTTCCAGTGGCTAACTGTTAACAATTCCTATGCTCATACTGTGGGTCAGACTATTTTGATCAAAAACTTCCTCAGCTCCTCCTTCCTCTTCTCCCACTTCCTCTTCCTTCCAGCTCTCCTCTCCATCAGACTCATCGGTCTCCATCTCACTTCCATGTTTACCAATGTCCTCAGATTCAATCTCCGTGTTCTTCTAATTACCCTTATCCTCTTGAATTTTCTCCAAAGTAGATTTTTTACCTTTTTCACTCTGTGTACCCTCTTCCTTGCTAGGCCTGCCTTCCTCCATCTTCCTCTTACCTTTCCCCAGAGACGCCGATAATCTCTTGTTTTCCTAGATAGCCAAGATCTTGCAATGCTCATAAATGAGCAAAATAAAGCTGCTATGAATCACAGGCGAGGCAGGGTTCTTGCTATGTTTATTCAGAGACCGCTACAAAGACCTAAAGAGCTAATAAGGCAGAGATATCCTCTTCTCATGTCTAAATGATTTAAAAGCACAAAATGGTATGTCTAGACCTTGGTAAAGCAACCCTCCACAGTAATATATTCCATGATTGCATTGAGCACACAACCCCAGAATTTTCTTAATATTGGAAGCATCATAAACCCCCCCCCCCCAAGCTTTTCCTATTTTTGCTCTCTCCTTCTCTTTTCGTGGACAAAGTTTAACAATGTTATTAGACACTTTCAGGTCTCTAAAGAAGTTAAGACCAGAGTGGGGCATACCTGTAACCATCACAATGAGATCCACATCCAGCTTAAACCTAACACCATGAATTTTGAAGGATCCGTTAATCCAATTTTCAGTGACTTTGGTGACTGCTAGGTTAACTCTGCCTTTATCATAGTCGACCAGCCTTTCCATGAAATTCATCATGAATCTTTTCTCGAGCTTAGCCCAAACCTTAGGCATCTCCTTCCATGTCGAAATATTATCAGGTTCCTCTCTTCTTAGATCCCCCCTCATTGTAGAATTCGATTTACAGTTTCTTCTCTTCTGCAACTTCAAAGCTTTCTCCCAATGACACTCGAAATTTTGAAAATGCATACCCACAAAGTGTGCGTTAAATTAATATTTTTTATTAGGACTCTGCCGTTATGATGTGTCATCATTACCTTTCTAAACATTTAAATATTACTCATTGCAACATTCATGATTAATCGTGCAATCCCTCTTTCCCCATAAATCTATCCTTTCTGATAAGATCTTTAATATTAAAATCCATATTAACTTCCCCATTCCATATACATTGAGCTTCGGACATAACGCCTAGGTTTGCTAACCCATCCACAACCCCATTTTTTTCTCTATAGGCATGCTCTATAATAATAAATTTAAAGCTAGCAATTATTTCTCTAGCTCTAAAAATAATATTTTCTATAGTCCATGAAGGTTCAATTTCTCCCTTAAGGCATTTAATTATGTTAAGAGAATCTCCTTCCAACCATAGATTATCATGATTAAGATCTTTTGCAATAATCAAAGTATTCAATGCCGCAACAACTTTAGCATAATGACTAGTCTAATTACCCAAGGGGCCAACAACTGCCACAATGCAACTTCTAGCAAAATTCCTGACAATTCCCCCATAACCAACTTTCCCCGGATTCCCCTTAGACGCCCCATCTAAGTTGGTCTTAATCCATCCCTGAGAAGGAAAGCACCATGCAAGACCATCCCAACCCTTATCCACACTGATTCTGTTATTGGATAAATTCCATCTTTCATTAAAGTCTTCTTTAGTAGCTAAACCATGATCAGTTCCATTTAAACATTCAAAAATCCCTCTATAGATTTTATCCACCACCACTTGAGGGTTAGCACTTTTGTCCCTAAAAATCATGTTGTTACGCTCCTTCCAAATGTTCCATATAACATTAGGGAGAGTAAGTTTCCAGAGCTCAACATTCTTAGAATTGGAAGTAGGACAAAACCATTGCTGCCAAAACTCTTCCAAAGAATTCGGGAAAACCCAACACAACTTCCACCTACTGAAAATCATATTCCAGATTTCCTGACTGGAATTACACTGGTAGAGGATATGACAAGCAGACTCCTCCTCCCTACAACAAAGAGAACACCTGTTAGGAAAAACAAATCCACATTTGTGGAGATTATCAAGAGTTAACATCTTATTTTGGATAAAAATCCAAAAGAAGATATTAATTTTGGGCATGAACTTCTTTATCCATACTTTAGCACACAAAGGGATCTTGTTCGACACTTTGTTGTGGATAGACACTATTGAAGACACAAAATATTTCCCATCTGAAGTTTCCTTCCAAATCATAGAATCTTCAACATTGTCCATAAATTTTTTAGAAGAAAGTAGAATCTCTAGACATTTTAATCTTGGACAATGCTGGTTGAACTCAATCCATTTCCCATTTATCCAGTAATTTCTAACAAAGTCTCCATACCTACTTTTGAACTAGTCTTTCCATTCCTTAAAGATAGGAATTTCCTCCAACGGTTTATCCATAAGCCATCTGTCCTCCCAAAATCTGATAATTCCCCATTCCCCAATTTCCACATTCTTCCAACTGCTGCCCAATCTTTAGCCGTTTGAACTACATTCCAAATAGCAGAACCTTCAACCAAAAATTATTTTCCATAAATTCTTCCTCAGAAGGTTGCATGTAAAGATATTTATTTTTCCAGATTAAATTCCATTCTCTTTCCTCCCATTTCATTCTCCAGATTAAATTTCATTCTCTTTCCTCCCCTTTCATTCTCCAGATTTGTTTAGCTAACAAAGCATTATTCATAAAAGTAATATTTCTTAATCCCAAGACCCCATACTTCTTAGGAGTACAAATATTATTCCATGCAATAAGGGGGATTCTATTTTTATCTTCCACTCCCGACCATAAGAATTTTTTTTGAATTCTTTCAATTGCCTCCGCAAACTTTCTGGGGATTTTAAACAGACTGAGGGCATAGATAGGCAAATTTTGAAGGGTAGCTTTAAGAAACGTCACCTTAACCGCTTGGCTAAGGAGGGCTCCTTTCCACCCAACCAACTTGGTATTGAATCTATCAACCAGCTTCATCCAAAAATTCTCCAAGGACTTCAAACATAGAGGGAGACCCAAATAGGTTGAAGGGAACTCAACAATTTTGCAACCAAGGATTCTTTCAATCCTTCTTTGTCTATCCTCAGGGGTATTGATAAAGAAAAAAGAACTCTTATCCCAATTTATTTTTTGACCCGATGCAGTTTCATAGGAATCCATAACACTCTTCATGTTTCTTGCTTCCCTAATGGTAGCTTCTCCCATTGTGATCGAATCATCAACAAATTGTTCATGAGTATAGGTTATGTTGGAAGATGAAAGTTTAAAGCCTTTGAGTTTACCTTCTTCCACATTTCTCATAATAAATCTACCCAAACTTTCAGCTAAAATAGTAAACAAGATTGGAGAGATGGGGTCCCCCTGTCTTAGGCCTCTAGAACTTTTAAAGAAACTGGAAGGGGATCCATTAATAATGATTGCAGAGGTAGAAGTATCGGTCAACTGAGAACAAAGATTAATCACCTTATCCCCAAACCCAAAATATTTCATAATTCTAAAAAGGAATTGCCAATTCACTCTATCATAAGCCTTAGACATATCCAGCTTAAGAAAAAAGCCCTGTTTTTAAGCAGCAATTAAAGAATGAATATTCTCATGAACAAAAATAATAGAATCTAGCATCTGTCTTCTAGGGACAAAACCATTATGCTGAGCTGAAATAATGCGGGGAAGGATATCCAGCATTCTAGAAGTAAGAACCTTAGATATTATCTTGTAAACAAAATTACAAAGGCTGATAGGTTTGAACTTATTAAGAGAATCAACTCCAGAGATCTTAGGAATAAGAACAATAAAGGTAGCATTGAGTTCTTTTAAAAGCCTCCTCAAACCAAAGAATTCTTTAACTCCATTACATATATCAGTCTCCACAATATGCCAAAAGCTCTAGAAAAAAACATTGGGAATCCATCTGGACCAGGAGACTTATCTCCATTAAAAGAAAACACTGCCTTTTTTATTTCCTGATTTGAAGGGATCCGAGATAGATTTTTGTTATCATCCTCCTTTAAAATAGGAGGGATAGCTTGAACAAGAAGGTCTTGATTACTGATATCCAGCGCGTCCACCCCTCCCAACAGATTGCTAAAAAAATCCATAGCTTCCTTTCTTATTTCATTTTCATCCAGTAAAATCCCCCTATTGCAAGATAATTTGGAAATTCTATTAGCAGCCCTATGCTTAAGAGTAGTCAAGTGAAAAAACCTAGTGTTTTTGTCACCTTCCTTCAGATACAATGCTCTTGATCTTTATCTCCAAAAGGTTTCTTCATTAGAGATAATTTCATGGTATTTAGACAGCAACCCATTTTCAACATTTCTCAAATCCTCAGAAAGCCCTTCCTCTTGGATTTTCTCTTGAACATCTTTTAAATCGGTCTTAATTTGATCTTTACTTTTAAAGATATCTTCAAAAGTCCCTTTGTTCCATATCTTGACTTTAGCTTTTAAAATGTTAAGCTTTTTAGCAACTCTGAATAAGGCCATTCCCTCAATCTCCAAGTTCCACCATTCAGCAACACAAACTTCCAACGTCGGGTGGGATAACCAAGCTTTTTCAAACCTAAAAGAAAAATTTCGCTTAGCAGACTTTGAGTTGGCAGTGAAAGAAATAGGGTAATGATCAGATCCAATCTTAATGATTGACGCCAAAGAACAATTATATTTAGATAGCCAATTAGGAGAAATAAGGGATCTATCAAGCCTTACTTGAATAAGATCAAATCCAGTTCTTTGATTGGTCCAAGTGTAATTAATCCCTTGAAGATCCACATCCATCAAAGCTTGATCATTAATAAAATCCATAAGATCTTGTCTACCCTCCATTTGCAAAGGGAGGCCCCCCATCTTTTCATCCTCTTTTAAAGGAGTATTTAAATCTCCCATGATCATCTAGCTTTTGTCAGCAAAACTTAATCTGTCTTCAGCCAGACTACTCCAGAACTTAGTTCTTCCAGCTTTAGAATTGGGAACATAGACATTAGTGATAACCCAAACATAGTTATCCTTAATATGCTCAAGCAATACTGAGGTCCTATTGATCCCTGGACAATTTCCTTACCTATAATAGTATTCTGGTTCCAAAAGATAGTTGTTCCACCTGAGGCACCCTCCGAACTAGTTCCTATAACCCCATTACTTGTAAAAATTATAATTCTTTCCACTTTATCCTTGCACATCTTAGTTTTCTGAATAAGAATTACATCCGGCTTATGATCTCTAACAATATTACACAACACATCCTTCTCATGGGGGGCATTCAACCCTCTTATATTCCATGAGATTATCTTCATACTTTAACCGGGGATAAGGCTGACTCAATGGAGCTCTGTGTTCCATCAGTACGGTTCTTCCAACTTTCCTGTTCCCTCTGATTCTTTAGGGAAGGTCTCCCCTTCTTTTTGCTATGACTTCCAACATCTGCTCCTTTCTTATTCTTACTTCTAGTCAAGATACCTACATTAGGTCCTCCATTATTTGACTTGCCTTCTTTAGTACTGAGAATCCTGAGATTTCCCTCAAGAACCGCCATTTCCAAACTTTTAGGAGGAATTTTGCATTGGGAGTTCAGGATCATAATTCCATTCTGCTTCGGACTTCTATTTGTTAATAACAACAAAGGCTCAGTATTCAAAATATTATAGTCCTGCGCTTCATTAAAGCCTTCCTCATTTTCTTTATTATTAGATGAAGCCGAAGCATCATCATATGAACTCTCATCATCTTTATCCTAGATGATAGGACCAACCTTTTGATCCACAGATTCAAATTTTTGGATCTTTTCTTCTTTCCCATACTCTTCCTCATTGTTACTTTCTTTATTCTTGTTAGAATATTCACAAACTGATTTTTCAATGTTAGTATTCACACCCTTACTTTCCTCATTTTGCATCTTAGTAACTTCCTTCTCAGGGACAACCTCTAAAGGTATATCATCATTCTTCCCTTTCGTTTTCCATTTCTGCTTCATTTTACTATCATTTTTACTAATCTTATTTCTGCTTCATTTTAATATCATTTTTACTAATCTTACTCTTCTTAAGCGGGTAGGATTTCGCCCAGTGACCCGACTTTTTACAATGAAAACAAACAAATAGAATAGATTCATATTCAATAACTTGGGTCCATTTCCCTAATTTAGACAAGATCTCGATAGATGATGCATGTCCATCATTTGATTAACATTCACACAAATACGAGCAAAAACCAACCTTGATTTAGCTGCTGTCATCGGATCGATTGAAAGAAGTTCACCAAATGATCCCGCGATCCCTTTAAAGACTTCCTCATTCTAAAATTCCAATGGAAGGTCAGGGAGACGTGTCCACACGGGCGCCGATACAAAAAAATGATTCATCCAGTGGGAGGTTAGGAGCCCATTTCTGTAAAGCCAAGGTTGACTTGTCGAACATCCATGGCCCTTCATAAAGCACTTTCTTCATATCTTCTTCATTATTAAAGGCAAAGGGAAAAAACCCCTAGGCAAAGCCGCCACATCCACTTGCCCTTTAAGAACCCATTTCCTCCTTATGAAATTCCTTACAACATCAATGTTAGGTCTAAAACCAGCAAACCTTCCCACCAAGGTCATAGCTAAGCCAGACATAGTGAAATCAACCAGCTTATCCGGAACATAAATAGAAAAAACCCCTATCGCCGGATCAGATATATTTTTAACTTTCGAAAGACCAGATTTCACCAGAGGCCTGACTCCAAAAAGAACAGACCATTTCTTTTCTTTACCTCTATCATGTGGGTCCCCAGTTTTGGAATCTTTCTCTTCCACCGATTTGACTTTCGTCTTGACCCCCTCTATACTCTGAGAAGCCTGGGGACCAGCATGATTACCAGCTCCACCCGCAGGATAACTGCCATCCCCAGATTTGAAATTTGAACTTCCCGCTCGCCGCTCCTCTCCACCCATTCTTTTTATTTGAAATTTTGTTGATATAAACACTAACTTTAGTTAGAAGCCTGGGGACCAACATGATTACTAGCTCCACCCACAGGATGATCGCCATCCCCAAGATTTCCGCCATCCCCAGATTTGAAATTTGAACTTCCCGCTCCCCGCTCCACTTGCCACTCCTCTCCACCCATTCTTTTTATTTGAAATGTTGGTTCTCATGATGTTGGATAAGGGTCAGGATGGTCTTGCATGGTGCTTTCCTTCTCAGGGATGGATTAAGGCCAACTTTGATGGGGCATCTAAGGGGAATCCGGGGAAAGCTGGTTATGGGGGAATTGTTAAGAATTTGCTGGAAGTTGCATTGTGACAGTTGTTGGCCCCTTGGGTCATCAGACTAGTCATTATACTAAAGTTGTTGCGGCGTTGAACACTTTGATTATTGCAAAAGATCGTTAGGGACAAGGGGGATAAAAGTGGTTATAATGGGTGACATAAGTCACTTTTACAAATAGGGAACTTAAAAGTTTAACTTTCAAGTTAGGCTTTTGTGGAGGTGCTTATCCGTCTTCATCTATCTTTTTGTCCTTGTAACCATTTCATCATCAACTCTTGACTTACATTGTAGATTGTAGCTACATACTAGAACATCTACACCTTTGGAACCAATGCATTAATGAACTTTAGTCATCTTTGCTTATCACTAAAATTATGGATTCAACCATTCTTCAAATTGAGCTCACCGACACAATCTCCCAAAATATTCCTTAGATATCATAATTGCATCTGGATAGAACATCTTTTCCTTTAGTGTAATCTTCCCACGATCTCATGCAATTATATGGCACCCTCTAATTTATTAGAAATAACATCTTTTAGCCTATTCAATGCATATACTAACATCTTTTCCCGCCTTGCAAGAGATTAAATGATCTCATACTCTCTTATATGAACATTAGTACTTTCTTGTATAACATCTACTTCTTTTATAGCCATCAAAATCTTTCAAGGCTTGAAGTTGAATTTTGAGTAAATTAATATATTCATTAAAATCCTTCAAAAGCTTAATCAGCTACCAAGACTACTATCTTGAAATTCGAACATAATATGGCCTTTCATTAACAAGTAGGAGGTCAGTTAGGAATCGGAATTGAGAAGTTACAGTCATTTGTCATTATTGCTTGCGTTCCTTCTTGTTCCCTAACTGTAACATGTCTGACAAAAAATCTTCCATACGAGTTGTTCCATTGCCATACTTTGCTTTAAGAATCTTATGCTAGTGCCGGTAGTAATGAAGTTCAAACACAAACAAAGCTTACAATTTTAGTATGTGTTCAAAAGTGCTTCATTAACTCATAGATTTTGAGAACTTGCGAAATCCACTTTGTGCACATTCTGCAATCCTTGAATTCCATGAGTTGTCATCTCCTTGAGTCGTGTTGTCAAACAATTTGGGTGATTCCGCATTTTGCATGCATACCTATAGCAGAATTTCCAACTATAATATCTAACAAAAATCCCTCTAACAATATGCCTCAATGAATGCCCATAACCTATTTGTAAGCTCAAAATTTGGTCTGAGCAGAGAAGATGTTGGCCCGGGTGAGAGAGAGATTGGCTTATATGACCACGAGCTGAATTTAGCAGAAAGTTTCTAAAGGCTTCCAAAAATATTTTATGCACACCCTGCGATCATTGTGAGCCATGAGATGGCATCCAGATTGTCAAACGATTTAGGTTCCATGTCTATGATTCCACGTTTTGGAAGTGTTTCAATCAGAGCATTTCCAACTTTAATATCTAACAAAAATCTGCCAATCAAATTCACTAAGATGACATCTCTTCGAGGTTTTCTGTCAAACAATTTGGGTGTGTAGTTAATGAGTCCACAATTCGCATGTGCGTCCATATTCTGCTGCGAGCAGGGAGGGTGGCAAAGTTGTAGATTTCGACTTCACATCTGCAAATTGCATTAGCTCAAAAGTTTCAACAAAACCATTTTGTGTATCTCCCACAATTGGGGCTTTCCATGAGATGAGATCTCCTTGACAGATTTTATTTTCAAGCATTTCACGCGCTGACCAAGCTTCTACTTTCGAATGCATATCCCACAACCATGACATTCACAAGATCACATCTCTTTGAAGTATTCTATCAAACGGTTTATACGCCTTGTTTGTGCTTTCACATTTTGCATCTACCCAGCGCATTTTTGAATCTTTGCGTTATTATGAGAAAACATCTCTTTGATGTATCATGTCGTACAACAAACCTGCCTTGTCTACTGCATACATGTTCGTCGTGGCAGTTGCAACTACAACACAAACAAAGTTTATGTATTCTGCACATTTTGACGTGCATTCATAACTTGTCCCAAAGTTCTCATTGAGAGCAGTAGGGAGGAAGTTGGAAAAGGTTGTAGCATTTGAATTTACACTGCCAACTACATTTGCTTGAAAGTTCAACAACCATTTCAACAAATCTGATTCGCCCATACCTGCAAGTCTTGCAGCCATTTCATTCCCTGAGATGAAATCTCTTTAACCCATTCATTAGAACAGCTCACGTGACTTGTTTTAGACTTCCCATGTTGCATGTGTTCAATGTTGTGCAGGGTGTCTTCAATGGTTTTGTTCTGCGCATAACTTTCAATCACTGCATTACACGAGATAGCATCTCTAGAGGCATTCTTACAAACAACTCATGCGCCATTGTCTATAAAAACTGTAGAATTTTGAACCTAACCTATCCTCTCTGAACCAACTGATTAGCAAACAATAACAGCAAAAAGAAGAAATTGCAAAAAGAAATCACAATTCAGAATAAAAAACAAAGTGCCTTGATTTTTTGGAATTGCACACACCAATATCTTTATTGAAGCTTAATAAAAAAATTACAGAGGCTATATATATAAAGAATTTGCAGTCTAGAAGAATAAATAATAACTGCAGTTCTAAATATATTCCTAGCTTTGCATGGAAAACTACTAAGGCTCTCAAACTAAAAAAAGCAAACTACTCCCTAAATTAAGAATACAATAAGTGCATGCACAACATGCTTTATTTACTAAAAAACAAACTCATGCAAAAAACAAAACTAAAAATAGTCCTAAGGATTAATGCATGTTGGAGTACATACTTTATTTGCATGAAAAACAAAAAACTATTAACTAAACTAATCTAGCTGCATGCTAGAGTAGCATCAGTTATCAACATACTCCCCCTTGATGCTAAGAGGGCTGGCAATCTTATCTTGTAGTGCTATAAACTGAGCTTTCGCAACCGCTTTGGTGAATATATCTACTAGCTGATCCTAGGTGTTGATGTGCTTCAATTCAACATCCTTCTTCTGCACCAAATCTCGTATGAAGTGATATTTCAAATCAAAATGCTTTGTTCTGCTGTGATGAACCGAATTCTTGGCTAACTTGATGGCACTCACATTGTCACAATAAATTACTGTAGGCTGAATTTGTTTTTCTCCAATTTCTTCCAAAACTTTTCTGAGCCAAAGAGCTTGTGTACCTGTTGAGGTAATTGCAACATACTCTGCTTCTGTAGATGAGGAGGCAACAATACTTTGCTTTTTTGAGCTCCAGGTAATCAAACCAGAACCAAAAGAAAAACAATTTCCAGATGTAGATTTACGGTCATCCATACTACCTCCCCAATCTGAATCACTAAAGCCTACTAGATTGAACTTTTCAGAAGAGTCGTAATGAATACCAAAACTTAAATTCCCTTTCACATACCTCAAAATCCTCTTGGCTGCCTTCATATGTATTTCAGATGGATTTGTCATATACCTTGAAACAAGTGAAACTTAATAGGCAATATCAGGCCTTGTGTGGATTAGAAACATCAAGCTCCCTACAATACTTCTGTAAGCTATCTCATCAACTAAATCAGCACCATCATCTCGACATAACAAAACTCTATGAGCACTTGGAGTGGAGGCAGGGTTACAATCAGTCATATTAAATTTCTTCAGCATATCTTGTGCATACTTTGTTTGACAAATGTAAATCTCATCCTTACTTTGATAAACCTCCATTCCAAGAAAATATTTCATCAGACCAAGATCTTTGATCTCAAATTCTTTCATCATAGCAGCTTTGAATTCATCTTTCATCTTAGAACTACTATCCATATACAAAAGATCATCAACATACAAACTTATGATGAGAATATCAGTACCTTCTTGTTTGTAGTAAAGGGTAGGATCACTCTTACTTCTTTGGAAGCCATTCTCCTGAAAGTATTCACCAATCCTGGCATACCACGCTCTTGGTGCTTGCTTGAGGCCATACAAAGCCTTCTTCAACTTGTAGACATAATTATCTTTTCCTTCCACTTCAAAACCTTGTGTCTGCTCCACATATACTTCCTCTTCTAAGTACCCATTCAAGAAGGCACTTTTCACATCCATATGATGTATGCTCCACTTCTTCTGAGCTGCTAATGAAATCAACATTCTTATGGTCTCTTGTTTTGCTACTGGTGCAAATGTCTCTTCATAGTCAATTCCATACTTCTATGTGAAGCCTTTAGCAACTAATCTTGCCTTGTGTCTTTCAACACTCCCATCACTATTAAATTTGGTCTTGTAGACCCATTTGGTGCCAATCCTTTTTTTGTCATGTGGAAGTTTTGTTAACTCCCAAATGTCATTCCTGTGAATGGAATCCATTTCTTCTTCCATGGCTTTCACCCAAACCTCATTAGTACATGCATCTTCAAAACATGATGGTTCAAAATCACCCTTGGCTAATAAAGCAAAATTCACTGTCTCACCTATTGGGTTTTCTATTTCTTCTTCCATGGCTTTCACCCAAACCTCATTAGTACATGCATCTTCAAAACATGATGGTTCAAAATCACCCTTGGCTAATAAAGCAAAATTCACTGTCTCACCTATTGGGTTTTCTTCATGTACTTGATTTCCACTCTTCTTGTAGATATCACTCAATCTCCTTACCTTCCTTGTAGAACTTGGAGAAGAAGCTAGACTTGAACTTGGTACTAAAGAACTTGATGAAGGATTGCTTGGTGGAGTTAAACCACTGGATATTGAAACATTAGTTGGCTGCTCATGATCAATATCAGCAATTATATCATCATTCAAAATAGATTTTGGCTTCTCAACATGGCCTTTTTTATGACCATAAACTCTCCCTTCATCAAAAATCACATCTCTTGAGACAATAAGCTTGTTAGTGAGGGGATTATACAATCTATAAGCCTTGCTTTTCTCACTATACCCAATAAGAATACATGACTCACTCTTTGCATCTAACTTCTGTCTATTCTGATCAGGTACATGCACATAAGCCAAACAACCAAAAACTTTGAAATGATTAACATTAGGCCTTTTACCATACCAAGCTTCATAAGGAGTCATCTTTTCTAGTGCACTGGTGGGGCTACGGTTGAGGATGTACACAGTTGTAGCAACTGCATCTCCCCAATAAGAATTGCTCAATCCCTTGGTTTGTAACATGCACCTTGCCATTTCAACCACAGTACGATTCTTCCTTTCAGCTACTCCATTCTGTTGAGGTGTGTATGCAGTGGTAAGTTGCCTCTTGATGCCATTAAAATCACAATAACTTTGGAAAGCCTTTGAGCAAAATTCTCCTCCACGATCAGTCCTTAAACACTTGATCTTGCACCCTTTCTCATTTTCCACAAGGGCTTTAAACTTCTTGAATGTATCCAAGGCTCCATCTTTGGCCTTCAAAAAATATACCCAACAATTTCATGAGTAATCATCAATAAAAGTGATGAAATATGATGACTTACCCAAACTCTTAGTCTGCATAGGACCACATATATCTGAATGAACAAGCTGAAGTGGGTGATGAGCCCTCCATGCATTGCCCTTTGGAAAATTTTCTCTTGCATGCTTTCCTTTAGCACAACCTTCACAAACCTCCTTGTGTTCCTCAACCTTGGGCAAACAAGAAACTAATGCATGTGAGGTTAGAAACTTCAAACTATGAAAATTTAAATGCCCATACCTGAGATGCCATAACCAACTTGAATCCTCATAAGCCATATTTGTCAAACTGTTGTTATGTTCACCAAACCTCAAGGGGAACATCCTATTTCTTGTCATAGGAACAACAATGATCACCCTATTACCCTTATTCTTATCATAGATAGTACATGTCTTATTCTCAAAGACTACTTTATAATTTTTTTCACATAGCTGCCCAACACTTAACAAATTGCACTTCAATTGTGGAGTATAATAAATATCATGAATACTCTTTATACCTTCTTTTGTTTGGACCTCCATAGCTCCTTTGGCAGCAACCTCCAATGATTTATCATCACCAAGTTGGATCTTGGATTTGAAACTTCCATCCTTTGTTGAGAACAACTTTTCATTCCCTGTCATATGGTTAGAGCATCTAGAATCTAGGTACCAAACATCTTTACTAGTATTTTCACCGTTTGCATAAGACAAAAATAAGTGATCAAGAGGATTCTCACTACTTTCTTGAGCATAGTTAGCACTTTTACCTTCTTTCAATCTGCATTCTCTTTCAAAGTGGCCATACCTGTTACAATGGTAACATTAAACATTTCTCTTATCAAATCTGCCTCTACCTCTTCCTCTAAAACCACCACTTCCTCTTGAGCCACCTCTTCCTCTACCTCTTGAAGAATTTTGGCTTTGCCCTTTACCTTGGCCTTGATTGATTTTGGCACTACTGCTGCTTGCATCTTCATTTTTTGTGATTAACAATTTAGAGGAAAACATTTTCTCTACACCTTCAAAAGAATCTTTCAATCTTTCTTCATGAGACATCAGGGATCCAACCAGTTGATCAAACTGTAGTTTTGTCAAACCTTTGCTTTCTTCTATGATTATTGCTACATGATTCCATCTGCGTGTCAACGATCTCAACACCTTTTTTATCAAGACTTCATTGCTTACAATTTCCCCAAGTGTAGCCATTTTATTGACCACATCTTTGACTCTGACACAATAATCACTTATACTTTCAGCTTCTTGCATCTTCAAATTCTCGAACTCTCACTTCAATGTCTGAAGCTTGACCACTTTAACTTGATCACTACCCTGGTAAGCTTCTTGTAGAGTCTTCCAGGCATCTTTGGTAGTTGTTGCTCCTGATATTCTTGGAAATAAGCTCTTATCAAGAGCTATCTGAATGTGAAACAAAGCTTGAGCATTCTTTTTCCTTGCTTCCTTTCTTGTTGTTCTTTCAATGGCTGTAAGGGCATTCCAATCAGTTGGCTCTTCATAACTTGATTCAATAATCTCCCACAAATCTTTTCCAATAAAAAAGGTCAGCATCTTAATGCACCAATAATCATAATCATTCCCATCAAATTCTGGAACAGGCATATGGTTAGAATTCGACATGATTAACTTTAGCGAAATTCCAACAATAAAACTTTAACCCAAAACAATTTTCCCTGCTCTGATATCACTTGTAGAATGTTGAACCTAACCTATCCTCTCTGAACCAACTGATTAGCAAACAATAACAACAAAAAGAAGAAATTGCAAAAAGAAATCACAATTCAAAATAAAAAACAAAGTGCCTTGTTTTTTTGGAATTGCACACACCAATATCTTTATTGAAGCTTAATTAAAAAATTACATAGAGGCTGTATATATAAAGAATTTGTAGTCTAGAAAAATAAATAATAACTGCAGTTCTAAATATATTCCTAGCTTTGCATGGAAAGCTACTAAGGCTCTCAAACTAAAAAAAGCAAACTACTCCCTAAATTAAGAATACAATAAGTGCATGCACAACATGCTTTATTTACTAAAAAACAAACTCATGCAAAAAACAAAACTAAAAATAGTCCTAAAGATTAATGCATGTTGGAGTACATGCTTTATTTGCATGAATAAACAAAAAACTATTAACTAAACTAATCTAGCTGCATGCTAGAGCAACATCAGTTATCAACAAAAACATCTCCAATTGTAAGTTTTGACAGAAATCTTCTTTATGTGCTCACAAGCAAGGATTCAAGTATGCACCTACACGTTGCATTCATTCCAAGTTCGTAAAACTGTTTTAACAAATTTAGTCATTTATGAACATAGCATTTAATGAGTCAAACAAGAGGGGTTTAGAAACGATTTTGAAATTAGTTATGAACAAGATTCGGCTCTTTCGTGTACTTGGCCAAGTTGGCGATTTTGTCGACAATGTGAGAAGTTGAGCAATTTACCAGCGGATAAGTGAAACCTTGAATGATTCTCCAGCGAATAAGTGGATTGGCTTCTTTATAACATGCCTCAACTTGTCGATAATGACAAATCCAATAATATGGTGAGTTTCGTAAAAATGACTAATCATCCCTATCAAAATGTATCAGTAGTTTAAGGTCGGGTTCTAGGGGGCTTCCTAAAAATAGAGTTGAAGGTGCTGAATTTTTTAAGGAAAATTTTAGGGCAGGTCTCCATGCGGCTGCTTAGCTTATTTTGGCTAGCAGCTGCTGCTCAATTTTTTTAACATTAATTTGTTGAGCTGGTGGCCCATGAATGTAAAATTTTGCTACTTATAAAATAAGCAGTCACTTAAATTGCATTATTAAAAGAAATATTTAATTCTAATTGGTCACATAAATTGTGGAGAAAAAATTGGAAACAAATCAAAAGAGGGAAATTGTTTTGGAGAGCCACATGTCAATCTTCTCAATAAGCAGTTGCTGCTTATTTCCAGCCCCCCCTTTTTTTCAAAGCTTATTTTTAAATTTTAAGCAGCTGTTGCTCCACTTAAATAGGAAAAGATTCCAATTTATCCTTTCCTCTTAATTAAAAATTTCCATGGGAACACTCTGGCTGCTTAATTTTAAGCAAAAATTTCACTTAAGCAGCTGCATGGGGACATGGGGTTAGAGTTTGTGGTTTTGTAGTTAGTTTATTTTAAAAGTTTAAGTTCTGAAAACTAGTGATTTCATGAATATAATATATTTGTATTTGCAAAATAATAAAAAAAAGTAAAAATAATTCATTTCCTTCCAAAATTATTTTTTAAAAGAAATTAAATTTAGATGTTTGATAAGTGGCAGTTGGTGGGGCAATTTCCATTCGACCCGCTCAAATTTGCAAGTCTAAAAAGTAGGAGTTATTATTATTTTTTAAAAGATTTTAAATAAAAAATAGAGTTTAAGCCCCTATGAGACCCCAGCCTAAACCAATTTTAAAACTCTCCACACATACTTGAATGACCTATCAAAACCAAATTGCCAACTCCTCTTTGTTCGGTGATTTCCTTTTAAGTTCGGCAATTTCTTAACATGTAGCAACTTGCCGATGGACTTCTTTTGCCAATGTTATGTAAAAAGACCAATCCATTCTTAACATGTAGCAACTTGCCGATGGACTTCTTTTGCCAATGTTATGTAAAAAGACCATTCCATTCTTAACATGTAGCAACTTGCCGATGAACTTCTTTTGCCAATGTTATGTAAAAAGACCAATTTATATATTTCCATATATTTTCTTTAGTGCATCGGCATTTTAGATATTTAGACAACATCTTCAAATGGTTGATCGACATTTTCAATTGTTTGCAATGATGAAGTGTGATCGTACTTGAAGGTTAAATTTTTTTTTTTCAGCTGTTATGAGAGGTCATCTTTATGAACCAATTATAATTGCATAATTTTTACTATGGTGATAGATAACAATTCTTTCTCCTCACTCTCATAATATGAAGTACGTGTTTAGAATATTGAAATACCCTACCAATCCAGAAATGGAGTTTGATATATAACTTTCTCCCAAATCAATGTTCTATGATGCAATTTTCCCACATTTTTTAAAGTAGCCCTGTGAGAAAAACCCATGAAGCCGATTCTATTCAAATTGAAGGAAACACTCGATTTAATTGTTTTTGTAACTTCACAAATGGAAAATTGAAGTTTAAAGTCTCGCACTCCAAAAAGCTTTTTGACCTCAAACTTTGCTGAATTAATGGGAATGCTATTAGAGACATCCTCATAAAAGGTTTCAAACCATCTTATACCAATTCTCAAATCTAATTGTTTACGTGAATTTCTACCAGCTGCATCACTGTTCTTGAGGTTTTGATTACAGATTTCTTTGTTTAGGGAGGAGTTGACACATTGCTTTCCATGCAGAAGTTTAGGCTGGGTCCCGTGGAGGGGGGCTTTTTTAAAATTAGCACAGTAACTGCTGAGAGTTTTTAGGAAGCTTTCTCTCTGAAAATGAGATGATTGACAAGTGGCATAAATAATTCTTAAGGGACCACCTCTTTCTTAAAAATAGAACTTAAGCACCCTTTCATGGAACCCCTAAATTAGAATTTGCCAAGTTTAAAAACAAGGCTAACACACCTCCATTGTTTTGTGATTAAAGTCCTAATGTTTCAAGGCAAGTTTCAAGCCATTTGGAGGTGTGTCAAAATATTTTCCATTTAATTAAGAGTTTCAGTTGCATGATAGATATATGGTAAAACCATGGGGTATGTTTACATTGGCGAGTGATGACTCCCAATTTTTTAGATAAGGATTAAACAAGTGACCCTTCAAGTGTCATTTGTGGTACGGTTTCATTATCTATTCATTCAAGGCATTTAAACAATATTTGTCCATGGTGTTTTCTATCTATTGTGTTAAACAAGGTGTTAGGGTTTCATTGCAAGATTCAACAAGTTTTAGAGTGATGGGTTGGCTAAAAAACACAAAGGGTCTTTGCGCATCAATTTGCTATTTTTATCAATGGCTGTGTGTAGTACGTGTTCTATTTGATATTCCTAATTATGGATTAAGGGTGAAGGCCTATCTTTAAGTCACTTTGGTTAGTTGCTATTTTATTATTTATTTGAGGGCAGTGTTTCTTTAAAGCATATTTGTTTCCTATTTTTTCTTTTAAGCATTTCACTTTAAAACTTAATTTTTTAGATAAAATTATAATTATCCCATGTCCCAAATTTTAGGCATCTTGTGACCTATAAATAATTGTTTCAAGAACATAAACTCTTAAGATGGTGAATGTTAGGCTTATGCCATTAAAATCATTATTCTAATTGATTTGCCTATGTTTAGATTAGATGCTTCCATTCATATTATCTTAAATCTTACTTGTGAGAGAGAAATGGTTATCAATCTTATGCTCATACAAAAGGGAAGCATATAATTAGTTATTTCATTTAGGCAAAACCCCTTGACGATAATATTACATATTGCATATAGTTTATAGCTATGTGTTTTGTTTACAACTTAGTGTCTAGGGTAATTTTTTATCTGAAGAAGATTCCCGTAAAGATTTAAGAGAGTTTTTACATCACAATCTATTTTGGTTTGATTTGTCTTGCAAATGAAAAATTAAAATGCTAGCATAGCACAATTTGCAAGTATCCAATATATGACAAAGCAATTTATGCTATTATCTAGGATTATAAGTGATATATGCATTGTATTCTAGGAAAGAGATGATCATCCACATAAATCACACACCTTTATAGTTCATCCAAACTCAAGACAAGTTGCCAAATAATAATAGCAAAGGTGGTCTACATAAGTCTCTTGTAGTTCTACTTGAAACTTCACACAAGAAATGAAGTGCCAAAAAAGTTATTAACTCCCTAAGCCAATCTCCAATTACATCCCTTACAATGGTTCTAAATTCATGTGGGCATGTGGCATGAGAGTGGCCCCAAATATATATCGAAGATCTTAACTTTTCTAAGATGTACTATAAAATGAAAGTCACCTAACACATTCTTGAATACCATCTAGAGAATGAACTTTTATGCAACATGGAGAACATTATTATAACTTTAAAAATAAATTCAAACAAATTCATATGTTTTCCCAAAAATACCACTTGTCTGACTTGAGATGTTTTCTAGACCAATGGATTAGAGAGACAATTGTCCACAACAACAATCATCTAGTAATCCATACCTCCATCACCATCAGTAGCAAAAATACCACATCTCACTTAACCTTTATGCTCATGACCTCCATCGTGGTTGTTCTCACAACTCTATCCACTACCACCCTAAACATCCATTAAAATTCCAGTATAAGGATGTAATCAACAACATCTACCATTAATTCCAATTTCCACTTTTTCCACTCAATCATATCACCATGTGACTCTAGAACATGTACAATCCTATTGGCTAGGATCTCCACACAAATTAGACATAGCTTCTCAATGGAAAAGAATACTCTTGTTTGTGTGCCTTTGCTGAAATTACACTGCTCTGTCAAGGTGATTGTTAAAGAGGAACCTTTTACCCAACCCCACTTGAACGTTGAATCTAAGGCTAAGGGTGGGGATGGAGTTGTTGAAAAAACAACATTGTTGTAATTGCCCACAATAGTATTGAACATCCATCCCTTGTTACAATCTTCTTTCATTTATTAAATTCTAATAACTAAACATACTAGTCATTCAAAGCCTCAAAATTTCACTCCAATATAGACAAATGATGATTGAGAGACGAGGGGGGAAATGCCACTTGGACAAGTCGAACTGTACTTCCTTCACCCTTGGAAACTAAACTACGAATTTTCCATCAAAATCCCTACCTCTATATCTCCCACAACAATTTTGAGCTTGTTTTGATCGAAGAGCCATATCTACCCCAAAAAAGATTGCCATCCAAGAAAAAAAACCTAATTTAACAACAAAGACATTCCTTGGGAATATGTTCACACATTCTAGTTTGTTCTCTTCACTTAAGGCCCCTATCCTCATCCTTTGGAGCCTAAGATATCATGTACAAACAAAAAACAAATCCCTTATGTCACCATGAATATCATATCAAACCTAGAATGAAAACTTTCCCTCTAAAGAACACTTCCTACCATAAGAACATGTAGTGATTCATGGTTTGACAATAATGCAGGCCACAAAAATAGAATTAACAATGAGCGGAGGAAGGCCTCAAAAAAGAACAATATTTTGAGAAGACAAAGTAAGCCACCGCAATAAATCCTCATCTCACAATGGATATCTTCCCACATGTGGAAAAAAATATGTAACCAAGGACTCTCCTTATGCCACATCAACATCCTTCTTTTATGAGATCGCGTCATCTAACTTAAAACCTTTGAACCATAAATTTAATGGGCGCCCTTGTTACAAAGGAAGTAGACCATGTTAACCTTAATCAAAGTGGTCAAATTGGGCCAACAATTGGTGTTAAAGCTCCCAACTATGGAACAAATGTCTTGCTTATATACTGGAATTGGACCACCAACGGTTTTGTCAATTGGAGAAAATAAATGTGAAGCTCTTTAGCCAAACCTAGACCTTCTACTAAGTGAAAGCTTGAACCTTGTTGTTTATCCCATGATCGATGAACATAGAAGAGGCCATAACCATTTTACCATGCTCATTGCTTATAATACATGCAAATCCAGCTATGAATTTTATTTTAAGGCTCCACCAGAATTCAACTTCAATTTAGATGATCTTGTTGAGACATGGACAAGCTAGGACTTGAACCTAGGACCTTCCATACACTGCCGGAGTGCTCTACCACTAAGCTACTGGCCCCTCTTGGACCAGTCCATCGTCAGTCCAAGTGTGGCTTATTTCCAACACCAACACCCCCCCTTAAGCCACACCTCTCGTGTGCTTGGGGCTCCTAGCCTGAACCTGGCTCTGATACTATGTTGAGAAATGGACCAGCTAGGACTCGAACCTAGGACCTTCCATACGTTGCTGGAGTGCTCTACCACTGAGCTACTGGCCCCTCTTGGACCAGTCCATCGTCGGTCCAGGTGTGGCTTATTTCCAACACCAACAGATTCAAGTAGGTGCCATCTAATCATTCTTTTACAAACACTGAGTACTCATTTCCTTTTAATTTGGGGACTAATTTCATTATAATTTATTATATAATTAGTGTTGTTAGCTGGCTGACTTAGCAACCAAGTTAGCATCAATTAGAACTCAAAAAACCTATGAACCATTTTCAACTAATCTTAATCCATCATTTATCAAGTTTGCTCTTATTGACTTTGGGGAGAAAAGAGCGAGTTTTTTGGGCAAATTGTATAGCTGATGTCAGCACTAATATTTGTGCAACTTGGTATTGTCCTTTGACTTTCTTTCGATCAAATTTTGCCATGTTAATTAAGAGGACTTCATTTTGATTGATTTTTGCTGTATTAAACAAGAATTTTATCTTTTTTGTATGGTTTTATTGTTTGACCTTTTGCATTACCAAAATATTCTGACTGATTGTTCAAATAAACTATTGATCCAAGAAATAATAAAGTATTTTTATTCTTCGACCAGAATTGTCTCTTGAACTAGATTTATCTATTAGTTTCCTATCAATTCCTCAATGTTTCAAACTTGCAATGAATTCTCTGACCAATTCCTTGTTTCCTTGGATTTACCCCAAAATTTTAGTTGTTTTGGACCTTGTCACTTGTCTATACTTGGTTCTGATACTTGCATTTTCAGAGTTTCCAACTAGTCTTTTTTGCAGATAATGTTGATATCTAAGAAGATGGAACAAGCCAATACCATGATGCAACAAGTGTTTACTAATGACAAAAAAGGGTATGATCATAGACAGGTGTTTTTCTTAACCTACTGGGATAATTTGAATAATGTTAAAATGCAACATTTGATTGAGTTACTAGTGTCATGAAATAAGTTTTGTTCAAAGCAGTAATAGATCCTCCTATTGTTTATGATGAGTCAAAACCAGTCCACCCATTCTGTACTGTGCTTTGCCTTCCTTTTTGGGTGACCTTGATATCTATTATTCTCAAAATTGGCACGAGCAATTAGTGACTCCAACAAGCTTGCTTCAGTTGACAAATAGGTTCCATTCAAAGCCCTGGCATATAGGAAGAGTGGAACATTAGCATATAAAGATAAAATTTTGAAATTTACAAGAAGCTACTACTATTTAGAAAGAACAACAAAAAAGTTCTCAATCAAAAACAGAAAATTGCAGTAGTAATTCATGATAAATATGCTTGAGATAAACTAAAACCTTTGAAGTAATTCATCCAATATAATCCTTTGAGCAGGAGTGACATAGTATATACAATTCCTGGGACATTGCCCCACTGCAAGTTGGACTTGGTAATCGTCACCTTGTCCTGTGCATAGAGGAGCATAAAATTATTAACCACACAAAGAAACAAGAAAAAATATTGAATAGATAGGGCTTTTGCATTTAGATTAAAAAATAAACAGAATGGATGAGAATAAAAAATAGAACACTATATAATATGTACTTGAGTAGTGGGTAAAAATGTCATGGGGAAGGATCTGGGCTAACAATGGTATCAAACAAATATTAAAATAAGCAAATCAAAAAATGTATACAAGAAATAGGTAAAAATGTGAATGAACTTAAAGTAGGCTATCTTAGTCTTGCATAATCAAGCCTTTTGAGAAATATACAGTGTATGAGACCAATTGGAACAATTTTTTTGCTAGAAGGCATGGGAAAACATAAACAATCTCATACATAAAGAAAAAATTTGAATGATATCTGAGTCATGCTACATGTGTAGGAAAAAATGTAAATATTTGTTTGAGGAAGGAGCATCTGAAGGGCCGAGCAATCTTGCATCACCCAAAGATATTTCTTTCTCGTTTGTTTTCTTTTCACAGTTATTTTGGACAGTCACATTCATTCAGATGTCACTGCAAAGGCCAACTCTTACTGCAAGGTTCATTCTAATTATCATCATAGTTCAGCACCAAATTGTCATAGGCAGTTTTCCTATTGTGCAGTACCATATATTGCTCATAGAGCCTCAAGATTGTAAATTTAGCATTATAATGAGACTCTTGAAATGTTCACAAGTCAAAATTGTAACCAATTCCCTTATGACAAAATGTGGCATGTTCTTAGAATAAAGGGACCTGTTGTGATATTTTCACACAGCGCCCCATTGCAAATGGGGACCCCCACTTTTTCGATTTCCGACTTGATCATTTGTGCTTAGTTTTAGCTTGGCAATGGTTTAGTGTCCTTTAACCTTTGCTTGTGAGAAGGGTATGTCTTGTCAGTCTGAGATAGGGCGAGTGTTGAGTGACCTTTGGAATATCTTACAAGTGCAATGTTTTGTCCTTAGGGTGTGATCGAGTCAGGGATTCATGTTTTAAGTCTAGAATCCATGGTGGACGCATCAAGATTGAGAAATGAGGTCAAGTTAGAAAAGGTTGTCAAAATTGTCAAATGTTATTATTGAACGAGAAAAGTTGTCAATGTTGTCAAAGTGCAAAATTGTTGCAAAGTTGTCAACTGGATTTGAGATTTGCTAAGTGTTGAGGAACAATGGAAATATTTGAGCATTCAATACCTAGACAAGAGAAATTCCTTGTCAAGGTCAAATTTTTCGACCTTGACAGGATCAGAGAATAAGGAAGATTTTTCAAAATTCTTGTCTAAATTTAGGAATTTCAAGGTAGGAATTCAGTCCGAGATCGAAGAGCGGAATGCATTTTTTGTCCTTGATTGAACCTCACTTGCGTTCAACATTTTGTCCTTGTCTAATAGGGAGGTTCACTCATGCTAGTCCTTAGTCCATGGACCCTTGTAATATCCCCCTTAATTTTTCCCAAATTTTTTCCACAATTACATTCAACACAACACTTGTTACGGTTAGGAAATGAAAACCAAATGCTGCTGAAAGTAACCCTCCGCTTTCTGATCACTGAGAGCCCAATCTGGGAGGGTGAGAGCATACAATGATGAGGGGATCATTAGATGACAATAACTGAAAATGATTACAATCTTCGAGCAGCAAGCCAGCCCCTTCTGCTTATACAGCGGGATATTGAAAGCAATGCAATCACTTGGCGGTAAACCAGCCAAGGACAAGCCAAATAACTGAAGAGTGCAATCACTTAACCACTTGTTCAGCGGGAGGACTAGAAATGAAATTCAAATCAACTCTACCGCTTATGCAGCGGGAGGACAGTATTACAATATCCAAAATAGGCAGCAAAGCCAGCCTCTTCCACTTATGCAGTGGGAATTAAAGCAATAATCCAATCAGATGGCTGTTAGTACTACTAACCAGCTTACAATGCATAATATGGATTACAAACTAAGAGAAAATCACTATTCCAAGATAGGCAGCATGGCCAGCCTCTTCCACTTATGCAGTGGGACAAGAAAGAGCAATAGGAACTGTTGTTAGTACTACTACCAGCATTACAATATGAATCATAGAAGTAAAGAAGAGGACCAACAACAACAAATAATAACCAACTTCCTTCTTTCCACACCAATAAACTTACACACCCCAAAATCAACTCCCAACACCAAAAATCTCAGGGCACACCAAGAAAGCTCTTCACACAACCAACTACAAATTCTGAAATTAACAATAACACACTGAAAATACGCAGACCAGCAAGCTACGGACTCACTAAAATGCTCACAACTTCCCCAAATCAACTCCGAATTGCACCAAATCAAAAGCAAATGAGAGATATAACATAGACAATGCAAATAGAACCTCAAAACTGCACCGCGAACACCACAAACAATCAGCACGCAACCCGAGGCAGCGATGAAAAAGATGTCCCAGCTGAAAAGTTTGATTTGCAACAATAAATCCAATTCAGCAAACTTGGGGGTGTAAATTGGTAGACATCATCGCCTTGGTAGTAGGAAACTTCAGAGCCAATACCTAGAATGATATAATCAATAGGTAGGGAGATATGAACAGAAGATCACTTCAGCCACACCAAAAACCAACAACAATGAAATCTACACTACACTGAAAATCTGAAAATGCACACTAAAATCGAATCACACATTAAGAATATCCAATCACAGCTAGGAGTGATGTCTCACACTCAAAGTCTGTCAAGAGCCCTAGGAGGTATTCACCCTTGAAGATTGTCTGGAGTCAATCTGATAGCATAACGGTCTAAATTGTCTGAGATATCAAAACAAGAGCCTAGCACTCTTATTTACAACTTTATGGAGCCCCAAATTCAAATTCAACTCCTTCCAAATTGCCATGAAATGAAATGAAATGGCATTACACTTAGGCATCCAAACCAAGATAACTTTAACTTGGCAAAAATCATATTTTTCCCCTTAGTGGCCGCCCAAATAATCAACCATCAAATGCAATGTAAAGTTGTAATTCTTTTTAATAAAAAATACCTCCATGGGCGTCCAGACTTAGGGAATAAAACATTAATCTATCCTCAAAGTGGTCATCAAAAGCATAAACGACATCACCATATAAATCAAATGTATCTTTTTTAATTCAATCCCTTATCCCTCCATAGTGGCGTCAAAATATTCAACCATAGGCTAAAGTTCTGCTAAATATTTCAAAAGTATGATGCCGAATTAACACAATTAATTCAACAATAGAATATGATGCCAAAATAAAATATTACCTTAAGTCATTTAAATGATAAATGACTAAGTCCAATAAACTGCACTCTGGCACCCCATTATGAAGGTAAAATATTTTGCCAAATAGACTTAGGATAAAAATATTATTTTCTCTTTTTTTTTTCCTAAGTCGTCCATCCATAAAATAATCAAATATTAAAACCTTATGCCTAAGGTAGTAATATAATAAAAATACCTTCACCTCAAATATTGATTATTGCCAAATTGAGCCGAGGACTAAAATGCTAGAAATTACCAAAACTGAACTGAGTTGGAGCTCTGAACTGGACTACTAAAAATAGTCATCTAAGTGAACAAAGGATCCTGCCGAAATACTGTTAGAAATAGCCACTGAGATGAATTGCACAATCCCTGCCAAAAATAGCACTGCCAAAAATAGTACTTAGTATAAATAGCATATTGCTAAAAATATGAGATGTTCCGTACGCAGTACGATCTCCTTCAAACACTATTGCTCCACGTACGGTGTAATTCGTATGGCTTCTTTAGAACGTACGGTGGTGACCATATGGTATACTCCCTCTAGCAATCAATGTGCGGTGACGGATCAGTGACTTGGACCGTACGGTGAGTGTTGGCCGTACAGTAATATGTTGTGTTTTGACCATACGATGGGGATGGTAGTACGAACTGAGCGTACGACAGTGCTGGTCGTATGGTGATAAGTTGTGCCTTGACCGTACAGTGGGGATGGTAGTACGAACTAGGCGTATGGTAATGTTGGTCGTACGGTGAGTGAATATCCACCGAGTCCCACTCCTCGAGTCCTCCAAACGCTTAGACAATCGGTGTTTATAGAGGAATGAAATGAATTATTAATATTTTAGACACAAGGGACTTAGATGAAGATTCGCACTTGCCAGAAGGAATAATCTGAGGATTCGTACATGCAAAGAGAAATTATATTGATAATGATCGCACAACAGATTACACAGACTTCGAACAGAAGCAGAATAGGGTGAGGAGAAACTCCCACCGAAACTACAGATGCCAAGTAGGGAGGATCTCTCACCTCCAAAATGGCAGACAAGTTGAACTCCAACTGGAATTTGCACATATAAAGAACAATATCAAATTCACATACCAACACAAATGACAGACTCGGCCATAAATATGGGCTCCGAGAAATTTCCCCAAGGGTTACAAACGGGCCAACACAACCAAACTAAGACTTGACTAATCTAATTAAATAAAGGGCTCGAAAGGTTTGTTATTAAATTTGGGGCCTTACAATAAAGTATTTTAATTTTATTATTTAATTATATAGGGGACATCACAGTCCTCCCAAGCCAAAAATTGCTTGCCCTCAAGCAATTGCAGACTTGGATGCTCTAGAATTTGCTCGCCTTCCTAGGTGGCATCCTCGATGGGTAGATCCTTCCAGCACACAAGGAACTCCTTGACTCTGCGCGATCTCAGCCTCTTTTCTCTGACATCGATGATCTCCGCCGGTTCCAGAATTAGTTTTCCTTCTTCATCGATGGGTGGCAGATCCTTGGATACTGTGACGCGCTGCCCAAAGACCTTCTTGAGACATGACACGTGAAAAACATTGTGAATCCGACTCCCCTCAGGAAGCTCCAACTCATAGGCAACTTCGCCCACCCTCCGAACCACCTTGTAGGGTCCATAGAAACGCGACTTCAACTTCTCCTTACCACTTGTCTTCAAGGAGGATTGTCTGTACGGTTGAAGTTGGAGGTATACCAGATCGCCCACCTCAAAATTTTGCTCAACCCAGTGTTGGTCGGCATACATCTTTTGTTGGTTTTGAGCCCTTTGCAGGTTATCTTTGAGAGATGTCAGGATGTCCAAACTCTCCTGAAGACAATCTTTGGCCCTTGGTGCACGACTATCTCCCAATGCCAGATCAACAAATGAAGAAGGTTCATAACCATACAGTGCTTTGAAGGGTGGCATGCCTATCGACATGTGATAGGTGGTGTTGTAACAGTGTTCACCCAAATGTAGCCAACAAACCCAAGCCTTCTGTTGTGCTGAGACCTAGTTCTTGAGATAACCCTCCAGCCATTTGTTCACAATCTCGGTTTGTCCGTCTGTCTGTGGATGGTAGCTCGTGCTGGGCGACAACTCAGTTCCTGCCAACCAAAATAACTCCATCCAGAAGGTACTCAAAAAATGGCTATCCCTGTCACTTACTATGTTTCGTGGTAGAACATGTAAGCGGAATACCTCACGGAAGAACAACTCGACCACTTGAACTGCTTGGTATCCTGTGGGGATGGCAAAAAAATGGTCATACTTGGTCAGGCGGTCTACCACGACGAAAATGCAATCCTTTCCTTGCACTCTGGGGAGCCCAGTAATGAAATCCATCGAGATGCTATCCCATTTCTGGTCGGGGATTGGCAGTGGTTGCAGCAATCAGACCAGTAAGGTGTGCTCAGATTTGTTCTACTAACAGGTGGAGCATTCCCGCACATACTACAAAACATCATTCTTAAGTCCCTTCCAGGAGAACCTTTCTCGGATCTGTCTGTAAATTTCCAAGTATCCCGGGTGTCCGGTTAAGGGAGAGTACTGCATTTCCTTCAAAATCTTTTCCTTCATCTTGGACTCGGGTACCAGATAAATTATGTCCTTGTAGTAAATGATGTCATCAACCACCTTGTATCGGTCATCCTGCACTTGACCATCCATCAGTTCGCAGGCAAAAGTATTCTTGGAGTATTCAACCAACAAATGTTCCTTCCAATCCATTGAAATCTAGGATAGAGAACATATGGCAGGCCTTCTTGACAGGGCATCGGCTACCACGTTATTCTTGCCCTTCACATACTCAATGTCGAAATCAAATGCCTAGACTTTGCTCACCCACTTCTGTTGTCGTTCGTTCAGACCCTTTGCTCCAAGAAATATCGCATGTTGTTGTAGTCTGTCCATACGACAAACTTAGCCCCAACGAGGTACTACCAAAACTTTGTCAATGCGTGCATGATGGCGAGCACCTTCTTGTCATAGATGGAGTACAACTGCTCAGCTCTCGAGAGCTTTTGACTCTCGAACGCAATGGGGTGATGGTCTTGCATCAACACCACTCCAATGACTTCTCTTGAGGCATCGCACTCCAGGATGAAAGGGCGAGTGAAGTCTGGTAGTGCCAAAACCGAACACGTACCTGCGCATTCCAATGGAAGGATCCTTTCTTTGTCAGATCTGTCAGTGGTGTACCAAGCTATGAAAATCCTTTCACAAACCTTCTATAATAACTGCACAATCCAAAAAATCCACATAGCTCCGAGAGAGTCTTGGGTGGAGGCCAGTCCAGAATTGCCGGAATCTTCTCCTGGTGAACTTGTACCCCCCGGGCGCTGATGACGTGACTCAAGTACAGGACCTCAGTCATTCCAAATTCACATTTGGACCTTTTGGCATATAATGATTGCGATTTCATAATCCCCAATACTTCATCCAAATGTCCTAGATGTTCCTCCCAAGTCTTGTTGTAGATGAGTATGTCATCGAAGAATACCAATAGGAACTTACACAGTTACTTGTTGAAGATGTGGTTCATGCAGGACTGAAAAGTGGCCGGAGCATTGGTTAATCCAAATGGCATGACCAAGAACTCATAGTGTCTGTAATGGCAACGAAAGGTTGTCTTTTCCACATCTTCCTCCCTCATACGGATCTGATGGTACCTGAAGCGGAGATCAATTTTGGAGAAATAGACTACGCCATGTAGTTCATCTAGCAGCTCATCGATCCTGGGAATAGGGTATCTATTCTTGATAGTCTTCGTGTTCAATGCACGGTAGTCAACACACATTCTGAGAGTTTCATCCTTCTTCTTCACCAGTACCACCAAGGACGCAAAGGGGCTAGAGCTGGGCCGGATCCATCCTTTATCGAGGAGTTCCTGGATCGTTTTCTCTATCTCTTCTTTGAACTTCTTCAGGTGGCGATAGGGTGTCGTGATAACGGGTTTTGCTCCTTCCTCCAACTCGATGGTGTGCTCAAACCCTCGGTGTGGGGGTATACCAGGTGGAATATTAGCGAAGACCAACTATGCTTATCCAAAACCGCCTGAAGTTCCTCATCCAGGTAGTAAGTCGGTTGCCCTTTCACAGGTTTTGTCAAGATCAAGCAATGTGCTGCCTAGACTACTTCATCATGTCTAAAGATGGCTTCCATCCGTTTGGTGGAAATCTCCCTCGGACTGCCATTCGACATTCCTTTGAGAACCACCTTCCTGCCATCCACCTCGAATGAGAACATCCTTTTGAAGCTTTCCGTGTACTGGTCGAGGGTCTCCATCCATTGAATGCCCAATATGACATCCGTGTCATCCAGACCTACTAAAAAGAAATTGTCTGTCATCGTGTAATTTCCCATGGTGATGCTCAGTTGCGGAACTAGGTGAGTGCATGATAGGAGATTGCCTCCTGCCACATTGACATCGAACCCTTCATGCTCCTTTGTACACAAACCCCTTCAAGTGATGAGTGATGAATTTACGAAGTTGAGCGAGGCCCCACTGTCGAGCATAACAAGGACTCGTTGCCCTTGAAGTGTACCACGTACCCTAAAGACACTGCACCTTGCGGTACCCGCCAGTGTGGCAATGATGCCTCCGCTCCGTACCAATGTGGAGATTCTCTCCGCCAAGCTGGTTTCTTTGGCAGATTCATCTCTTGGTGGTTCACTTTCCTCATGCTCCTCTTCTCCATCGGACATCACCTCAATATAGTGAATCTTCTCTTTGCCCAAACATCGGTGTCCTGGCTCCCATGGCTCCCTGCAAGTGAAACAAAGCTTCTTCCTTCTGATTTCCTGTTTTGTGGCTTTATCGAGCGATGACTTCTTCGGAAAGGGTTTATTATCCTTCGTCGGAACGAAGGGTGGTTTGGTATGTGCAAAATTTTTGGAAGAGGAAGATGTTGCCATGTTATGGGCCTTTTTGTTTGCTTCCATGAGAGTGTTGGGGTTGAACCCTTTCACCCAACCTTTCAGTGGTTCCATCAATCCGTCCATGAACAATACTACCAATCTTCGCTCTGAGATGTCTATTACCAACACGGATAGCCTTTGGAACTCTGTGATGTAACTGTCCACAGGTCCCGACTATTTTAGTTGTGCCAGCTCCTTGAAATTGAGTTCTGGATCCTTCCCATCAAATCGGTCTATGAGCCTCTCCGTGAGGTCGGCATACGAAGTTATCTAGTCATGGTCAAGAGTGACCATTCCATGATGCCACCATTCGTCAGTGACTCCTTCCAGATGAAGTGTTGCAAACTTGATAGTTTCATCTTCAGGCATCAGGTTGAGTTGGAAGTAGGTATTTGCTTTTTGAACCCAAGCTTGTGCTGAGGTTGCTCTGGTCCCATCAAAGGATGACAGGTTGATCTTACCAACCTTCCGCTTGATGTCATTGTTATAGTGTCCATAATAGCCCCGACTTCTACCACTCGAGTATTTCATCCGGAGCTCAGCATAATCCTTGAAGGATATGTCCCCCTCGAGATTTGCATCCCTCCAATCTTTGTTCAACTGTGCTTGCATCTCCTGAAAGGTGGGTTCTTGCTCCTTGCATGGGGCTTCTGATTTCTGAAGAAAAGTCAGCATCAGCAGCCGTGAATGTGAGCGTTGGAAGTTTGACCTTCCAGTGACCGAATCATCGCCCTGCCCATTTTGTTCTCCATTCGTTTTTCCCATGGCCAATTGTCGTAAGGTTTCCTCCATGATTTGTTGTCGTTGCTCCCCTCTGGTTATGGTGTCATTGAGCTGAGCTGAGCTTGGCTTCTGGTAACCTCCCTTAATAGTGCCATGACTTCTCTTGCAGGATCCTGTGGTTCCCCCATTCAGTCGGCATAACGGTACCTCCTTCTAGTGTACACTTGCATCCACTACACGATAGGCTAGCAAGATCACCAACTCTGATACCACTGAGATGTTCCGTACGCAGTACGGTCTCCTTCAAACACTATTGCTCCACGTACGGTGTAATTCATATGACTTCCTTAGAACGCACGGTGGTGACCGTACGGTATACTCCCTCCAGCAATCGGTGTGCGGTGACAGATAACTTTTAGGTCCTTTTGGTCATTTGGTTTTGGTGTTTTGTGGGTTTTGGTGGCAATCTCATCAGTCCCTCCGCTTTGCAAGTGTTCGAGGGCCGTTTTGATTAAGTCTGCTTTTCGTTTGAGCAAATTTGGTGAAGTCTAAGGGCCTGTTTTGTCTTTTTTAGGGTTTCTGCATTTCATCCTAGATTTTAGGGGTTTCTGTTAAGATTTTGAAGAAACTAAGCATACAACTGGAACCAGGGCCCTTAAAGGAACCTCCTAGTAAAATTTGAGCCAAAACTAAGCAACTTTCTATTTTTAGAAAGTTCCTATTTTTTAGGGATTTTACTGTCTCAGAATGTCGTCATCTTGCCAAAAATCAAACTTACTATTTTTAGTAAGTTTCTATTTACAGTAAGTCATTCCTGTGTCCTGTCTAGGGATCTAACACTGACATTTTAAAGGTTTCTATTTTTGAAAAGTTTGTTCTGACAGAACCATTCGGGCAAGGTGACAAAAATCAGGCATTCGCGACTACTTCTAATTCCAGAAAGTCAAAAAGCAGACAGGGAGGGTCAGAAAATGGTTAAGTGCTGGAAGCCCATTCCTGAAAAGGAAAGCTCAAGAAATTTGTCTAAGTCTGGGAAACCACCCCAAATTCTTATATGGTGGCCTGATCTGGAAGAACCTCAAAATCCATCCAAGTCTTGAAAGCATGGAAAATTGTGAATTCCACCACTTAGTGAAATTCCACCCAAATCTTGTGGAGGGCTCCAAATGGAAGTCTCATGGAGGATTCAACATTCAATAAAAATCCTTGCCCAAGTCAATTCAGCGCCCAAGTTTGGCCAAGGGTGCCAAACTAGAGAAGGCAAGGATAGCATGGAAAGTGTGAGAATCCATGACCAAGGCAAAATCACGCCCAAGAAAGTAATAGGGCGCTAAATTGGAGGGATCAAGGAAGGATGGACAAGGAATGGAATTCCTTCCACAGAGAGAAGTAGCGCCTAGACATGAGGGAGGGCGGTAAAGTGGTGTGCTCATGGACAATGGACAAAATGATGAAATCCTCCTCCATAGTGAAATTCAAGAGAGTGCTAAAACACACAAGGCATGGAATGCGTAGAGAAGTCAATAAATCCATGACCAAGGCAAAATTTTGCCCTACTCCTTAGGAGGGCACTGAAGTAAAGAGGTCAGGGAGGGAAGGAAAAGTTGTGAATTCCTTCCTTAGGTGAAATAGTGCCCAAGATGAAAGGAAGGCGCCAAAACAAGAAGGTGATGGAAGATTCAAAAAAAGTGCGAATTCCTCCTTCATCAAGTTTAGCACCCAAGCCATGATCAAGGCGCTGAAATTGAGGGGTCATGGAGAAATCAAAAGTTGATGAATTCCTCTACACATGGAAATAGCGCCCTAGACTAATGGAAACCACCAAATTGAGGGGTGCTTGGAGGCATAGAAAATGAACAAATTCCAAGACATGGTGAATTCCATGCTTAAGCTTGAAAATTGAAAATTTGTCTAAGGCATGAAAGTCAAACGGTCAAAGAGGAATCAAAAGTAAAATCCCCTCGGAAATTTTTTTGAATTTTCTATTTTTAGACACTGAATTTTATCAGAATGTAATGAACCTGGCTCCTAAATTTTAGGAGGATCCCTATAAAATAAGGGATGTTGAAATGGGCGTGAAAATTCATTCAAAAGCAGAAAGCAACAAGTTAGAATGAAATCAAGCGAATCCTAAAGAATCTTTCAATTTCCCTCTGAAATTTGAAAGAGTGGGAGTTAATGAGTTGGCGAAGGGAATCTTCCAATTATGATGCATAACTTAGTGCATTAAATGAAACTTCTAAATTTGAACTCGCTCACAAGGGAAGTTTCTTTTGCATGGCGTAGTGATTGGGAAAGTATGACGCATCATGAATTCAATTGCTAAATTGATGCCTCCTAACTTAGCAGTACGATTTGAAGGTTTCTATATAAGCATGGAGAGGCATTTCATTTCTCACATGCAGGATTCAAGAAAGAAGAATTGGAGAAGTGAAGAGTGGTTTTCATCTTTTCCAAGGTGCTTTTCAGGATGGCAGAATCAAGCAAGGCAGCTACCCTCTCCAGGAAGGCATTGATCAAGGCAGAGATGAAAGGTTTCCTTCCTCGTTCCCAGATGAATTCCAGATGGGAGGAAATCAATGATACAAATTTGGGCACATTCAATCTGGTTGCATTCAAGATCAAAATGTTTGGGACAACAGGGCATAGTCCATCACCAACAACTGTCAAAATTGTCAAGAGCAAAATTGTTGCGGCAGCTAGTTTTCCTCCTACTATTCAGTGTCCAGACTTGATTCTGGAGTGTGTAGAACATTATAATTCGGAGCGGAAGACAATTTCAACATCAGATGGCAAGTTGTTGGCAACATTGACTCCGGAGTCAATTGGTGAGGCTTTCGGAATTCCTTCACACTATTCCATGACATACAGGACCAGCAACGGAGCTAAGGCAGTATATGAAGCACGTCCTGCCAGGTGTGCTGATTTGATTAATAAACATAGGTTGCTGAAGCCTAGGATGCATGCCTCCAAGATGCCAAAGGCTCTCACTATCTTTGAGTTCAAGTAGGAGTATGTGGACCTGATAAAGATACTGAGCAAAGTAATGGGGTGTTCACATTTTGTGAACTTTGAAACCTAGATGTTCTTCTACATAGGCAAGATCATGAATGCAAATGGGCTAGTTGACTAGGCCAGATTGATTAGTCATTACTTGCATGAACAACTGCAAAACTTAAAAGAAAAAAGGTCCCAGTCCTTCTTCATGAGCTCCTACCTAATCTATATGCTTGTGCGAAGGGGAGGATTTGATGGTCTACCAGCAAGTGGAATCATGGGTTGCAGACCAGCACAGCTGAAAGTACATGAGTGTTATCCCCAGCTGCATCTTCACAATGTTAGTTCTTACAGATTGGCGAATGACACCTTCACTATGTACTTGACACGGCTTATGTAGAAGAAGTTGCACGTAAGGGTGTCGCTACAAGCAAGTGCCTTGGTCCAGAGGTATGGAGCTACATTCTTGCAATTTCCTAAATTCACCTACATCAGGATGCAAGGACTCTCATTCCAGTCATATAAGTTGCTAAGGTATCCATCAGACAAGCTCATATTGCTGGAGCTCATGAGACTGTTTATAGCCTATGATCAATTACAGAAGAAGAAGCAATCAATTGAATTCCCAGTTGTCCTAGGTGACTTCATGGAAATATGCCCAGGCTTGGAGGCCGCTGAGAGTGCAACAAGGGAATTGGCATTCTATCGCCTGCCATTTTATACATCCAAGGCCCAGTATGATCCTTACTACCAAATTAGGAAGGTTGTTGGCGTAAAATTCATACACAAATTTCACTTAGAAGATTATTGGGCAGGTGCCGAGGATGACCTTAAGGTCCGGAAGAAAATGCATTCCAGATTGCCCCTTGACACCATCAGGATAAGTGAAATTTACCAGGTGCCGAATCAGGTGAAGGAGGATTCAGATTTGGTGCAACTTGAATTTGAGAAAGTAAAAGATCAGCCCATTCAATTGCCAAATTGGTCAGAGCTCGAGATTGATGATTTGAATGTCCTGGCTAGACCAGTGCTGAAATTCAGTAGGCACTGGGTTGACCGACAGATAAGGAAGTTGGCAGAAGGAAATGTTCATTTGACATATTAGCTCATGGGAAGTCTAGATTCCCATAGTGAGGCGACCAAAGGCTCTTCACATGCCCAAGCAGGAGGGGAAGTCCGGATTGATAAAGGGAAAAATGCCCCAAAGAGACCAAGGACAGCAAGGAAGAAGGATATTCAGCAAGAAGTTCCACAGGAGGTTCAACAAGAAGTCCAGCAGGAAGAACCTCCACAAAAAAGAGCAAGGATAGAGAGGGAGCATTCACCGGCGAGTTCCTCGAGTGTACAGGAAGTAGAGATGTTTTCACATCCAGCAAGTCCACCTCCAGAGAACATTTTGGCACCAGATATACTCAGCATTAATGCTTCACAAGGACACAATCAACCAAGAAGTCAAAGACCAGAAAGTCCCCCACACTAGGAAGAGGCTCGTCAGGATAGCTTCGTGGAAGTTATCCTTGGCGAAACGGAAGAAGAGTCACAGGAGCAGGAGCACGTAGAGGTTCATAGTCACTCCATCCCTGCTCCAGATTGGTTGATAGGAAGGCTGAGAAAGGAACCAGAAAAAGAAACTGATCCAGCCGAGGAGTTAGAAGAATTATTGAAAAAGATGGATCAGCAAGCAGAAAGGAAGGCTCCCCGAAAATTCTCTAAGGTTGTAATGAGTCTAGATCCCGGACCCTGCACATTGCTGAACCTGCAGTAGATAAAGATAGGAACGAAATCAAGCAGGAAGATTATGTTATCAGACAAATTGATCTTGGCCATGCTTCCACAGGTCAAGTAATGGGAGACTTTGAAGAATCTTCCTTAGCCGTGAAGGAAAAGATGCTGAAATCAAAGGCAAAATGTAAGAGGTTGAGGGAAGAAAATAGAGCCCTATGCGAGTACATCAGAAGTTTCAAAAGGCCCCTCAGGGAGGCAGGTCCTTCATTCACTCCTCCTTTCTCCCTTCCTAAGGAAGTTGTTGATGATGCAGAAGTTATTAGAGCAATGGCACAAAATTCCAGGGAATGGATAGAAGATGTTTACACTGAAGCGGAAAAATTCATCGAGGACCTGGCTCAACTTCATTCAAAGTTTGTGGCCCTCCTGAGCAGATTGGAGACTACGGAAGGATTGTGGGAAGATGTGCACATATACTAGAACTTAACCACTCCGCGGATCAAGGCTTTGACAAAGATTCCAAGGCAAATTCTGATTGATGGGAAAGTAATTAAGGAGAATGAAGCTTATGACTTTCCCCGATGGTTCTACGTCGTTTGCTCAGGAAAGAGCACCTTCGATAAATTCAGCATAGAGTCCTTAACTTTGAAAGATTCCATCAGAGGGGTCCAGGAGGAAATCATCAGTGCAATTGAGGCATTGTTCGTAAGGAAACTCAATGACAGTGGAATAACAGTGAACTCCCTGAAATCTCAGTTGCACGAGTTCTTCTTTGTAGGTTCATTCCCTAAGGAACATTTTGCAAATGTTTCTTCATTTTCCAGTATAATGAAGAAGACACAGGAAATCATGATGGAGTGGGAAAGCTTCTTTTCCAAGAGTGAGGAAGAAATTGCCTTGATGGAATTTGACATTGAAAATGTGCCAAGTGTCTCCATTGGAGAACTGGAAGCAGTCATCAACAAAATGGGATAATGGTCGTCCATTCTTTGACGAGAATCTTTTAGTTGAATAGTGGTGGCATATTTACTGTTGGGGCTATTTTGACTAAGTGGTGGTCCGGTCAATGCATGTCGTCGTCGCATGAGGAATCTTCTTGCATGCAGCCGCCTTATTTATGATTCTATGACAGATTCTTCGTGCATGTCGTCGTCGCATGAAGAATGATGGGCATTTATTCCTTGCATGGAGATGTTTATTGTATTTTGGGCTCATGGAATAATTATATATGGGCTTTATGGGGTGTTTATTGCTGATTCCCACCTTGTTGCATATTGAGTGGAGAATCTTCTAGGGTGAAACCCTAATTAGGGTTTGCATGGCCCGAGGCCTATATAAAGGGGTGACCCCCCTCATTTGTAAAGGGAGGAGAGATTATTATTTGAGATTGTTGCATCAGGATTGTTTAAGTAGCCAACTTAATACATTGTTCAATTTTGATGGTGTATTCTTGTTCTATTTTAGCAATCTGCATGGTCTTGCTCTCTTCAGTTAGATTAGATTTGCTTACATGTTGTTAGGAGAACCAGATTTGATAGGAGTACTTGTTGCAGAATTCGAGCTCATACTTTTGGTGTGTAGCTAATTGTTGTATACCATGCAAATTTAGCCCGAGCCTTTTGTTATGTGTGTACGCTTAACTTCAATCATCAGTGAAGATTGTTTGATCCAATGGTCCATATTGGTGATCTAAAAAAACTTCTACACACCCTTTGAAGATTGCACCGCCTCTGCGTAGTTGTGCTCTACTGGCAAAGTGAAGCGTGGTTTGATTTTGCATGAGTGATCCCATATCCTGTTCTTAGGATTAGATTAGCTTTAGCATAGTTCTCTCTACCCCACTCTCATTTACTTTCTGCATAATTCGAAAATCCAAAATCCAAAATTAGGGATTTCATTGCAAATCATCCATATAGAAATCCTTGAGCTTGCATGAGTTTATTATCTCCTTCAATTGAACACACGTAATGCCCCTTGGGTTAACAACAAACCCATCAGTCAACTGAGTCACGTCCATGCACTAGAGGAACCTTGGAATTAGCAGTTTGAACTTTTGTGCAATCTTAGCATACAGACTAATTTTGATCAAGAGAGGGTAAGGTGACCGTTGGTAACTTTATTCTGTGTTCGACACTGTCAAAAAAACACGTCAATAGGACTTAGATGAAGATTCACACTTGCCAGAAGAAATAATCTGAGGATTCATACATGCAAAGAGAAATTATATTGATAATGATCGCACAACAGATTACACAGACTCTGAACAAAAGTAGAATAGGGTGAGGAGAAACTCCCACCGAAACTGCAGATGCCAAGTAGGGAGGATCTCTCACCTCCGAAATGGCAGACAAGCTGAACTCCAACTGGAATTCGCACATATAAAGAACAATACCAAATTCTTATACCAATACAAATGACAGACTCGGCCATAAATATGGGCTCCAGGAAATTTCCCGAAGGGTTACAAACGGGCTGACACAACCAAACTAAGACTTGACTAATCTAATTAAATAAAGGGCCCGAAAGATTTGTTATTAAATTTGGGGCCTTACAATAAAGTTTTAATTTTATTATTTAATTATATCGAGGACATCACAAAATAGTAAGTGTTTCCAAAGTGATTTTTACCACATTATGAGCTACTGCCAAACTTACTAAAAATAGTAAGTCCTAAAGAGATCCTCAGATTGGTTTGCATGTTATACCATCACAGAGCTCTCAAAAAACCTAGAAAAACCCAGAGAACTCAACAGCTTCTGCCTCCACTTACTAAAAATAGTAAGTCAATCAAACTCCAAAACTTGCTATGCATGTACCCTCACTGCGAAGCTTTCTGAAAACCCAGAAGGAATCCAGAACCCAAACTGACAAATTCCAACACACAAGCCTTCGAAACTGCAAAAACATCCTTCCAGAGGTAGGAAACCCTAATTTCTGCTTCCGACTAGCCTACAGGTCCCTAAAATAGGCTAACGGTCAGTTAAACTGATTACTGCTGAGAAGGGGACATTACAACCCCCCCTAATTTGCACCCTATAATTTGTACTTGAGTGTGCCTTAGGTGCACCCATGTTAGCTCTTTTGTCCTTGGAAACCTCTAATTTGCACCTAAGCTTTGTCCTTGTTTGGCATGGATTGGTACCCAACTTGTATTGTTTTGTCCTTGAAAATATGTCATTAGCGCCCATCATGAAGTCCTTCACATCTCCTTCATAGTGCCTAACATGAATCCATAGGTGTCATTGATTAGCACCTAGCATTTTCCATCTAACAATTCAAGGTTTCCTAGTCCCTATCAAGGTCTCATTTATGCCCATCCTTGATACTATTTCATTATTAAGGTCCTTGACTACATTGAAATGGTGCTCACTTTTAGTCCTCCACTCTACCCTAAGTGCGCCCAAGGCTTGTCTATCCTAGCATGGAATTACATTGGTGTCTAGTCCTTGGGGACACCTAAAATCTGCCTTCCTTGTCCCTAATACCACCTCAAATGCACCCTTTCTTTGTCCTTTCACTCCTTGAATCCCACTCAAGATCATTTGTCATTGCATATCTTTAAATCTCGCCTTAGGATCTAGTCCTTACACACCTTGAAATGCTGCCCTTCACTTAAGCAATCCTTGTCCATCATTGATCACTGCCTTGATTTGTCCATGAACACACCTAAAGTGTGCTCATCTATCCAAGCTCACCTTGAATTAGCACTCATCTATCCATGAAACGCATGCTTTAGCACCCTTGAATCCTTAGGAACCTTGATTTGGCACCCACCTCTCCCTAGGAAACAAAATTTAGCGCTCATCCTTGTCCTTCAATGCCTATTAATGCTGCTAGGGAGGAGTTAAGCCTAGGTTGGCCCTTGGAAGGCGGGATGAGATCTTGAAAAAATCAAGATAAATAACCTTTTATTTTCAAAGTCGGCTAAGACCAAGAGGGTTAAATTCAAGTGTGAGGGTGCTATAAGAAGGAAATATGATTTTATCAATCACAATTCAATTGGCAACAAGAAGCATATTAGACCTAATTCGCATAGGCAGAGCAGAAATCAAGTGGTGAATGGCGTTGGAATGGAGTGTTGGACCTTATTCTTAGACCCCTCAAACCTACTCAAGGGAAAAGATGCCTAAGTCAGCCCTCTTAGAAGAAATTCAAAATTTAAAGGGCAAAACAAATGATCATCAAGACGGCTGACCTGAATACGATTGCAATTAATTTGGATCTCAAACAATTAAATGGCAGGTCAGCCTAATGAAGGATTTGTAAATTTAAACTTGGGGAGAGCTATAAGAAGAAAATCAAATCTCTTCTTTCAAACAACTGCTATTCAATTCGTGATCAATAATCAGCAGAGCAGACTTTTAGGCAAGTTGCAGCAGGCAGAGGTGTGAATTTAGGGCTGAGCTGATCAAAATCAGAAGCAACTTAAGGAACATCAGACCTGAAATCTTGCATTGACAGACCTTAAAACATCATTTTCCAAGTGAAATCATCATTTTCAGAATTGGTGAATTAGTTACAATGTTTTGATAATGATTAGTAAGCCTATTCTTTTGTAGTTCTCCAATATGAATTAATGACACAAAGGTTTAAACTTTCATTTTATTATAGTTTTGCAATTCATTAAGGGTTTTATCCACTTTTACAATTCAAAGTATTTCATTCTTTTCAGGTAAGAAGGAGAACGAAGGACTCACCAATACAAGGACATGATCCACACATTTAAGGCAAGATTCGCACTTCATTAAGAGAAGGAACTCAACAATGTGGAAGATGGCTCAACTAAGGAAATCAAGGACTTCATGACCAAAGTGGAGATGAAGGACTTCAGCCTCAACAATGCAAGATGCAATATGGAAAGAACAAGAGGAGGAATCAAGGTTCAAGGAAGGATTTTACCTCTTTGGAAATCCAAGATCAACATGAAAACTCTACTATATGGGATACACTACAACAACAAGAGAATGAACGCAACAAGGAATTTCATGATTCTAAGGATGAAGATTCCACAAGGACAACAATGTGAAGATGAGAATGACATTCACCAGTCAACAAGGAATTCAAGAAGATGATAAAGAGGGATTCCACATCATAAAGTCAAGGACAACACCAAAGAATCCAAGTCCAAGGCAAGGAATTACAAAATAAAAGACCATCAAGGGAGCAAGTAATTCAAGATTTCAGAGTTGAGGATGGAAATGCATCACAAGAAGAAGAGCTCCTGAGTATCAAGATGAAAAGTGAAATGTGATCAAGGATGAATGATAGTTTCAAACTTTCAAAAGAGTAAAGCAAAGTTAGAAACTTGATCACCAACATGATGCAATTTGGGAATATGAATCATCACAATCAAGTAAGATCGGATAATGTTGAGTATCAAGACATATGCATGCTGAGGTGGCGTGTAATGTCCACTTCTCCGCAGTGATTAATTCAGTTGGCCATTAGCCTATTTCAAAGGCCCGTAGACTAGTCGGGAGCAGAAATTAGGGTTTCTTATTTTCTAGGAGGATTCTTTGGTGTTTTTAGGGGGTGTATGTGGGAGTTTGACAATTTGGATTTTGGATTCCTTCTGGATTTTCAGAGAGCTTAAAGATGGTTCGACATGCATCTGCATCGGGTGACTTTTCTCGAACTTACTATTTTTAGTAAGTGCGACGGTTGCTCAAAATGTGGTTAAAATCACTTTGGAAACACTTACTATTTTTAGCAATATGTTATTTTTAATAAGTACTATTTTAAGCAGTTTTATTTTTAGCAGGATGTCAACACGCATGTTCAGATGGCTATTTCCAGTAGGTTAGTTTAAGCAGTTGGTCTTCCAAGCATTTTTTGGTGCTATTCTTGGCAAGGGTTCTTCAGCTCAGTTTAGTAACTATTTCTGGCAAGGCAATTCTCTCAACTTGTATCCCCATATCCTTGGAGCTTGTTTTGGTAGGTTCAGTATTTAATAAAAAAAGTGTGTTTTAAATTAAATTATAATTTAAGGCAAAGGTTGGACGATTTATTTTAAAGGGATTGATTAAGTTATATTGATATCTAAGTCATTTCCTTAATTATATATTGGACGATTTATTGTTGAGGAAAAATACTTTATAAAGTGAAATATTAATACGGCAAGATGGACGCCTTATGGAGAAATAAGTTAATTTTATCATATATTTCACTTATCTACCTTGGATGCCACATTATGATTTTATTGTCATTTTTATAAAGTATATTTGCTCCTATGAGAAGGTCGATTTGGAGAAAGGAGAAATGAAATTGTTGGTTGAAAATTTTGTACACTTGGGGAAATATACAAAATTGTGGTTTCAACCACAGCACACGAGTAAAAACTCTCCTAATTAAGGGAAGGCTCCCCCTATCTAACTACAACTTGGAAAGTAAAATGGGATGGGATAGCAATCTTTCTTCTTTTTTCAAGAAAGACAATATCCTTTTCTCTTCACAGAAAAGGATAGCGATTGAATAACAGCAGTAAACACTTTTAAGTGAAATAGGAGAAAGGAAATGAAGTTTCCTGAAAGTGCAAAGACTTCCGTCACTTCCTTCGAGACGGGACAGCAATATCAAGCTCAAAGACTTGACTATTGAAAGTCCTATCTACCCTTTGCTATACTAAATTTTTACAACAAATAAAAAATAACAGCTCAAAGACTGGAATAATCTATTCTTTCAACACAAAGACAAGAACTAATGCAAGCTCAAAGACTTGCTGCTCCTTCAAGAATGTTTCCTATTTTAATTAATCTTCTCTACTTGCAGCTCAAAGACTTCAAATCAGATTGGACTAAGCTCCTTTAGAAACACTTTGCATAAAAAAGATAAAAAGATTCAAACTCAAACATGTAGCTCAAAGACTCAAAACTTGAGTAATCCTTCTTTATTATTCTTCAAAACCTTCAATTCACATACATAAGCTCAAAGACTTCTTGCTGTAAATTTGGCAAAGCTTTTGCTTGCTTTCCAAAAGATAAAAATTACAATAGACTCCTCCAGTATTTATAGAAGAGGAGCCTTGAGAAAAAGGTGGGAGGATCCTAACTAACTTGAGAGATTCTCTCAACCACCAAGACTCATTCAATAACTAACTGAGACTTCATTAACTAACTAAGAGTTACTCTAACTAACTAAGACTTATTCCAACTACAATCCTAATCGAACACAACTTGTAGTTGCCTTACATGTAATTACAAAAGTGCAAGTAATGTGTAACTTGCTTTTTACAAAAAATACTTTTACATGTAACTTGTCAAAACGAAATTACAAATGCATAACTAAAATTATTCCATGTGTCTAAAGACACGACTTTAACTGCATCATCCTTTGTCTGTGATGATCTTCATGTCGCTTCAGGATGCTAGAACTTGAAGTATTATAGATTGGTAAAGACATCTTGAACCGGAACGGGAACTTGCATCCTTGTCTTCTTGCTTGGGGTAGTACTAGCTTTTCAAGAGGGAACGGGCTGCCTTCCTCTTTTCATGTCCTGACCATCTTTGTCTTGAAAGCATTCTATGTTCTCAACCATGAATTGTTGTTGTATTTCTTCTTTGTATCATCCTTCATTCTTGAAATTTGCTTGCAAAATAAGGCCCATGCCTTAATCCATTGATTTGGTAGATCGTGTGTGCAAACCGGACTGACAAGGGAAGAGAGAAATTGATGCAAAAATGGGCTCACAAGTGAATTTCGGGTTTTGGAAGTTACATTACATGTGTGGGATAAACAAGAGCATTAGCTTGCAATTGTGGGGAACAAACATGCAACTTCATATGTGTAATGGGTAACTACAAGTTTACACTTGTAATTGGACCTTTAGAACTCATTTTCAAGTGTTTTTTGAGCGTATTTTGGACCAATTTCGGGTTTTGGATGGTTGACTGCAGGTAGGCTTTAAATGGGGAAAATGAATGAAGGTGTGAAATGAGTGGATAAAATGGTATGTACGGATGATGGGAATGAATATGAAAAGATTTTGGGAAGATCATCTTCAAGAAAATGAGAAGAACTTTCAACATGTAATCCGATTCTAAAAACCCCATTTTGAAAGGATGGGTATTTCTCATCTTTGCAACTTGGAATTTCAACAAAAGATGGTTAAATCTTTTATCCGTAAGGGAAGAACAATTATTTTCATCCAACTTGTAATCGGGATTTTAAAATCCCGAATACAAGTAAAGAGGGAAAATGGGGAAGAACAATGCAATTCTAAAATTGCTAATCAAGGGGGAAAATCTCTCTCACAAAACCGATTTTTGGGGAAGAACCAACATATTTGAAAACAAGAAAAATGAAACAAGAAGAAAAGAAATCTTACCTTGCTCCAAACTGAAAATGCCTTCTTCAAAAAGATGATTAATCTTTGAAATAAAGAAGAATATCTCTTAAAAAGAAATTAACCGTATTCCAAAACCCTAGCCATGTTTTTGAAAAAATGCCCAAAACTGAAAAACGTGGCAGCAAATGCATGAGAAATGGCATGGAAAATGGCCAAGACTCTTTCTAACCTCAATACCTTAGCATACCAAGCCAAAACGATTCATAACATTGCTGATTCATGGCATTTTTTATGAAAAAAAATGTGGTTTTTTGGCAAAAACGTGTTTGCTGTTATAAAGCTAAAAACCAGCAATCTTAACCTCCATGTGGCGTGAAAGGTGTTTGAAAATGCATAAAAATAGGGAGGAATCCAAAACGCCTTCTATCTCCAAAAAATCTCCACAAAAATTTGCTAAAAATCCTCAAAAAACATGTTTTTCCTTGCAATTCGGGTTTTTTGGAACAAATAGCAAGTTTAAAATGTATGAAACAATGAAAATCGGGTTTTTTGAACGATATGACAAGTTTAAAATTTCACTTTTTCAACATGTTAGGCAAAATCGGGATTTTTTGGCCAAATAGCAAGTTTAAAATGTCAAAAATGCACTTTATGAGCAAAATCGGGTTTTTTGGACCAAAGTGCAAGTTTTAAATTGTCACTTTTTCACTTACAAGGCAAAATCAGGATTTTTAAGACAAATAGCAAGTTTAAAATTCACTTTTTCACTTACCAAGCCAAAATCGGGATTTTTTGGACAAATGACAAGTTTAAAAATTGTCAAAAATGCACTTGCAAGGCAAAATCGGGTTTTTTGGAGCAAACTGCAAGTTTTAAATACTTGTAAATGGGAAATAAAATCCCTACAACAAGTTATACTTGCTTGCACATATGTAATGGGGATTTAAAATCCCTATTACATGCAAAAACCATTAAAGTAGGGGTTTTTTGACCAAACTGCAAGTTTACTTGTAATTGAGTCAAAAAATCCCTATTTTAACTAAAAAAGACCAAAAAACAATAAAAAAGTTAAAAACAACAAAGGGGAAATTTAAAACAAATTACAAGTAACATCTTCTAAATAAAAGTGCACATGTAATAAGTCAAAAATTCCCCTACAAAGACCAAAACAATGAATATCATTAAAACTTGCAGTTTGAAGAAAATTCTCCACCTGCAGTCAGGATTTTAAAATCCGATTGAAGGAAAGACATAGCAAACGAACCCAGAATTTGACGAAATTTGAAACATAGTTCGAGGATGGACTGAGGATTAAGCCAGTCCAAGGATTAGTCGAAATTCTGCCTCGGGAAGCATGCCATAGAGTAAAAATTTTCATTTTTTCACAAAAATTTCATGTAATGGTCCTTCATTTTTGGAAACAAAAATGAGGACAACAGAAATGTAATTTCAAAATAATGTGAAGTGAATGTGCATTTGGGTTTGGCGTTCATTTGGAGGGAATGTGAATTTGAATTTGGAGACACAAAGTCTATAAATAAGAGTGTTGGGCTCTTGTTTTTGGTATCCAAGAATTTTTATAATGAAATAATGCCGAAATGCAAAGTGAAAGCTTCAGGGAACGCTTACCTCCTAGCCATAGCTTGATTTCTCTCTTGCAATACAGCAACTAGTCGAGCCAGAGACTGCTCTTCATTCAGAGGAGTGGATTGAAGATAATGTTGCAGATTTATATATTACATTTCTGATTTTTGGGAGTGTTGTAGTGTGTTCTTGTTGCTAGTCGCAGAGTGTGCTGAAGTGGATTTTGGGTTGCAGGTCTCTGTGTGTCATTCTCCTCGTTTTGGGTATTTCATCTATCTTTCTTTATGGTTTAGGCGATTCATTTTGCAAGTTTATAGAGCTCAAAATGGTGTTTTGGATTTTAGTTTTGCAAAATCGTACCTTAGTTGGCCATACCATGTGGCTGATCACTTTGGAATGCGTGCATAAATTATTGGGGTCGGTTTTCCATGTTTTGTTGTCCTAGGAATGATCGCCTACCTCCTAGTGATCATTTTCTTTTAGTTTTGTGTCATTTGGTTAAGAATTGGGTGAATTGGGAGTGTTTTAGTGGGATTTGGTGTTGCTGGTCTGTGTGTTTTCAACATGCTGGGAGTATATCAGAATTAGAGTTTTTGGTGTTTGGAGTTGGTTTTGGGGTGTGTGATTTCATTGGTGTGAAGAGAAAGGACTTGGTTTCATTTGCAGTTGTTGGGCATGTTATTGCACTTGGTTCATCACTCTTATATGCTATGATTCATATTGTAATGTTGGTAGTAGTACTAACAATAGTTTCTATTGTTCTTTCTTGTCCCACTACATAAGTGGAAGAGGCTGGCCTTGCCGCCTATCTTTGGAATAGTGATTTCCCTTAAATTGTAATCCATATTGTGCATTGTAAAGCTGGTTAGTAGTACTAACAACTATCTAATTGGATTATTGCTCTTAGTCCCACTGCATAAGTGGAAGAGGCTGGCTTTGCCACCTATTTTGAATATTGTAATACTGTCCTCCCATTGTATAAGCGGTAGAGTTGATTGTAATTTCATTTCTAGTCCTCCTACTGAACAAGTGGTTGAGTGATTGCATTCTTAGGTTCTTTATCTTGTCCTTGGCTGGTTTACCGCCAAGTGATTGCATTGTTTTGTCTATCCCACTATATAAGCAAAAGGGGTTGGCTTGCTGCCCGAAGATTATAATCATTTTCCATTATTGGTATCTAACGATCCCCTTGACACTATATGCTCTCACCCTCCCAGATTGGGCTCTCGGTGAACAGAAAAGTGGAGGGTTACTTTCAACAGCATTTGGTTTTCATTTCCTAACCATAACAAGTGTTGTGTTGAATGTAATTGTGGAAAAAATTTGGGAAAAATTAAGGGGGATATTACAGTGGTATCAAAGTTGGTTTTTTTGCTAGCCTATATGTTCCGAGTGATTAGAGTTCTCCTTGAGTGACAGAGAAACAGTGGTTGATTCAACAGACTCAGTGGATTCAATGGCAGAGAGAACATCAAATTAGAATGTTGCCAATGGGGCTATGGAGAGAGTTGAGAAAAAGTTTGAAACCATGATGACCATGATGTCCCTGTTGCTGGCCAAACTTAATCAGAATTATGGTGGGACTCCTAATCAGCCCACTAATGGACTTGAAGCTAGCACTTATAATAACCTTGGAGGAAATGGAAACGGGAGTAACCATGGAAGCAACAATGGAGGAACACCTAGAGGGTCAGTATCAAGACCTTTGCAACCCGTCTTCCTACCCAAGGAAGTGCCTCAAGCTGAAATTGAGATACCAACAGTGGATGAAATAAGGAATAGTTACATGGAGTATGCTACCCTTCCTGCTGAGATCTGGAATATCCTCACTTTGGACCAGTTCATGAATCAAAAGATGAAGAGAGGTAGAAGATATGATAACCACCCTCATGCTCCGAGAGATTATCAACAAGCCCTCAGAAAGGTTACCCTAGCCCACTTTGACGAGAGTGATAAGTGTTATGCTAGATCGCGGGTTCAAAAGTTGGACAATTATTTGTCCTTGAGACCAATGTCAAAAGAAGATAGAAAAACAGTAATTGAGGTTGTGCATGAAGAATCTCTTAATGTTTCTTATGGAGCTAGTGGCACTATTGAATACACTCTTATGCTTCTAGAGGAAGAGGAAATGAAAATTGAAGATGTTAAACAAGAGGAAAAAGATAGAAATTCAGATTGCTCTTGGGATGTCTCCAATGAAGTTCATGTAACTTCATATGATGAGAAAATGGATACATCTAAGGATGCCTACATGGTAAATTTAGAAATGGAAAAGGTTAATAGGTTGTTGAATGGAGATTCATGTTATGAAGCTAAAAATATTGTAGCTAATGATGAAGTTCCTAATGACCAAGAGGCTATCCTATTTTGTGAGTTTAAAATATGCCAAGATGATGACATTCAAAGGACAGATTTAGACGACCAATCAGAAATTGCATTTTAGAATAATGGTGTTGAGACTCATAGTTTGAAGAATAAGCTTGACCAAATTTTGAAAGTCTTTGACTTGGAGCAGTGTCCTAAATTGGAATTTTCAGATTTAGGACAGCACGATAGTTGGTCTAAGTAAGAAAAATGAAATACTTTTCAGATTGTTGATAACCCTCTTTTTGTGATGAGTGTTGATGTGACCTTAGATAATCCACTCTTTCAGTTGGATGATGAGATGGCTCTTAACCCTGATGACATGAATGAGATATGGGATCCAAGTGTGAAGGCAGATAAGGTTGATGAGGAGACCATGTGGGATAAATTTCCCTTCGATCCGGATGATGAAATGGAACTTGATGAGGATTCTATATCAGCAAACAATGGTGACGTTACACTTGATCTCAGGGCTGCCTTCTTGTTTGATCAAAGTGACAATGGGGTGGAAGTAGATTTAAAAGTCTATAAGGCTAATGATATTGAAGGGTTTGATGGTGTTCTTGAACATAAATCAGATCTATTAGTGCACAGTGTTGATCATCATCTTGGTGTTGAGCAATGTCATCACGTGGATGATGTGGGGTGTGAGACTAGGGACAACCAAGGAGTAGTTGAAGATAAAAGAATGGAAATTTTGATTGTAATCAAAAGCTTGAAGAATTGGTGAAGTCTAATCCTATTTATGATATTGAGCATTTGTTAGACAGTTCAGATAACCGGAAGACAACTGAGAGGGGGGGGGGTGGGGGGGTGAATCAGTTGTCACAAATTACCGGAAGCATTAGCAATTTAAAGTTTAATATCGAAACCCAAAACAATAATACCGGAATAGTAGTTAATCAAATTAAGTATAAACAGTAATCACATAATAAAAGCCATCCACATAACACCAAGATTTGTACATGGAAAACCCGGTAAAGGGAAAAACCACGGTGGGAAGCCTACCCACAGTCAGATACACTTCTGCAGTAAGTATGTGAATTACAATGAAGGGGCCTGCACTTGCAAGAAGGCCAACAGCGTAGAGCACACTGCTCATCACAAAAGGAGCCTCATTGACTACATATAAATCGAGACTACAATCCAAAGAAGTGTTGAACTACAAAAGATAGCATCTCCTATGCCTGAGTATAATTCCGGTTAAGCTCAATACTGGAGGACTAAATCCTCTTACATAAGCCCAATTCGATCTCCAATGATCGACCAACTCCTCTACCTGAATGATATTACATTATTCCCACTTTACATTCCTTGACCATGACCTCTTACATTAACCATGATGATCTACAATGAGATCTTACATCTTATTTATACAAACCCTCGACCATAAACAATCAGGTCGACCACCAGACAATAAACCAATTACATAATTACAAACCATGTCGGCCTTAGACCAAAACAAATAATATCAACACATAAGACATCCCGGAAATACATCAATAGGTCCTATCCACACGTTGCATTAATGTTGGTCCATAACCTAGATCAACCGGGACCAAGTATAGGTCCACACGCTTCAGCAATAATCTCCAACTGCCAAGTCTCGAACATGATCACCAATAGCATCCTGAAACTCCATCAGAAGCTGCACCAACACCATTTATGCAATTCATCAAAGATCTCCATCAAAAGCTCTGTCAGTGAAACCCTCACCGGAACCAAAAACCAATCTTTTAAGCAAGCAGGATAGCATCCAATCACCAAACCAAAACCAACTGACCAAATATGAGTATAAGTATCATGAACAAGCCAATTCCATCACTAGATTATACCGAAGCCTACTAGATCATGTCAAATCCAAGTTAACCAGAAACCACTCATCCTACCCAGAATAGAAGGGTGTCGATAAAGCATCCAAACAGCTAGTGTTGACATCAATGACAAAACATCAATGCAACACATAATCAATTCCACCAAATGACCAACAACATTTTCAGCTAGTTGGTGGAGCTAGACTAGAGTCTTGGAGCAGCTATGGGAGTAGCAATTGCAAGAAACAAAGTTCTGATTTTTTCTTGCAGCCTATCAACAGTACACCATCTCTGTATTCTTATGAGTGTGATGGCTTCCAGGTTTTTGATAACCCTTTCTTTGAAGTGGGTATTGAGAAAAGTTATGAAAACCCTCTCTTCGTGATGGATGATAAAACACGTGGTGAGGTGATCGAACATGAGACTGAGTATGGTTTCCAGTGTATGGATGATTTCAACATCTTTGGCATCAAGGTGTTGTCTAAACACAGTTTAGTTGTCGTCCAAGGTTTCCTTGCAGCAGCAAGGAGTGAAGATTTTAGACTTGTTACTCATGAAGTAGGGGAGAAAGGACCAGAATGTGGTGACTGCATGCTTGATAACCTATTCCTTGAGTTGAATGATAATAAGGCTCATACTAGTCCATTTTGGGAGATGGATTTGAGAACAACATTTGTTCCATACTCCAATGTTGTTGAAGCTTTCATGGTTAGGCATCAAGGGTTCACTAGAGGAGACATCAACTTATTAAGTATGCACTTAGTCCTTACTAGCACATGGGGATGTGTTGAGCTTTCTTTTCATTGTGTTGAAAATCACTTTCGATTGGGTATCCAGGCTCCAGATCATCAACATGATCTGATGGAGCTTATTACATGTGGAAAGAAGAATCTTTGTAGGGATAAGAAACAAATTTTCAGTCTTGATGGTGTTGTTCCCTTCTTTACTAGCCATTTGTTGATTCCTTTTGCTCATCAACTAGTGGATTGGGGAGATATTTTGAGCAAAGGATGGTTCTATATGGAGTTGGAGTCACTAGAGAGGATATTTCCAGCCTTGAACGTGAGCATATGTGTTGTTTTGGATGATGATTTGCTGTGTTGCAACAGTTGTTCATCTTCTTGGATGTTGATTTTTCTAAAATCAGATCTCAAGTCAATCATTTCAGACTTGGTGGGTTGTTGGTGTACTCTTTTTCAGACTTCACAGTCTTCTGGCAAGATGGGTTTATAGTCTCAAATGAGAGGTATGGTGAGTTGGGGCAACCGATATCTGTGTAAGGGAAGTGTTCAAACTCTAACTAGTGGTTATTCTTATGCCCTCTCTTCTACTTATGATTGGGACAACGAACCTTTGCTCTCTATGGTTCATCATTCTGAGGTACTTGGAGTGGGAACTATAAGAGATTTCAGAAGTCTCCATGGTTGTATCAGAATAATTCGATTGAGGCCTAGTAGATTCAAGTGGAGTTATGAGAATGAGTTTGTTGAGCTCCTGCAAAGGATTGTTTTCCTCCACTCAGAGAGATTTGGAGAAGTCACATTTATAGTCATGGCTCTGCTTGACACCTTGGGGAGACATGTTGTGCAGTTTGATTATGAGTTGTGTAGACTTTATTTCCTATTGCCCAGGCTTGTGATAGACAGTGGCAATGTTGATATTGATCACTCAGAGCTTTATGGGCATGAGATGCTGCATGATATTGATTTCAGTCCTTCAACATTTTTCAGTCTAAGCATCATGCATGGTAACATTTTGGAGTTACAAGGGAGGTTAGTACAGTTTTGGTGTGATGATTTCATTGATGTGATCAGAGTGGCGCAACATCGGCATGGTGGGTTCTTCTTGAGACTAACATGGGAACCTGGGATCCTACTTGCTTGGGTGTGGATCAATTTAAATTCTTTTGGAGTTGTGATGGCATTGCTTGAGGACAAGCAATTTTGGGAAGGACGGATTGTAATGTCCCCTTCTCCTCAATGATTAATTCAGTTGGTCGTTAGCCTATTTCGGAGGCCCGTAGGCTAGTCGGGAGCAAAAATTAGGGTTTCCTATTTTCTAGGAGGATTCTTTGGTGTTTTCAGGGGGTGTATGTGGGAGTTTGACAGTTTGGATTCTGGATTCCTTCTAGATTTTCAGAGAGCTTCAAGATGGTTCAACATGCATCTGCATCAGGTGACTTTTCTTGGACTTACTATTTTTAGTAAGTGTGACGGCTGCTCAGAATGTGTTTAAAATCACTTTGGAAACACTTACTATTTTTAGCAGTTCTATTTTTAGTAGGATGTCAGCAGGCTTGTTCAGATGGCTATTTCCAGCAGGTCAGTTTGAGCAGTTGGTCTTCCAAGCTTTTTTTGGTGCTATTCTTGCCAAGGGTTCTTTAGCTCAGTTCAATGACTATTTCTGCCAGGGCAATTCTCTCAGCTTGTTTCCCCATATCCTTGGAGCTTGTTTTGGCAGGTTCGGTATTTGATGAAAAATGGTGTTTTAAATTAAATTATAACTTAAGGCAAAGGTTGGACGATTTATTTTAAAGGGATTGATTAAGTTATATTAATATCTAAGTCATTTCCTTAATTATATATTGGGCGATTTATTGTTGAGGAAAAATACTTTACAAAGTGAAATATTAATAAGGCAAGATGGACGCCTTATGGAGAAATAAGTTGATTTTATAATATATTTCACTTATCTACCTTGGATGCCACATTATGATTTTATTGTCATTTTTATAAAGTATATTTTCTCCTATGAGAAGGTCGATTTGGAGAAAGGAGAAATGAAATGTAATATCAAAATAATGTGAAGTGAATGTACATTTGGGTTTAGCATTCATTTGGAGGGAATGTGAATTTGAATTTGGAGACACAAAGTCTATAAATAAGAGTGTTGGGCTCTTGTTTTTGGTATCCAAGAATTTTTATAATGAAACACTGCCGAAATGCAGAGTGAAAGCTTTGAGGAACGCTTACCTCCTAGCCATAGCTTAATTTCTTGCTTGCAATACAGCAACTAGTCGAACCAGAGATTGCTCTTCATTCAAAGGAGTGGATTGGAGATAATGTTGCAGATTTATATATTAGATTTCTGATTTTTGAGAGTGTTGTAGTGTGTTCTTGTTGCTAGTCGCGGAGTGTACTGGAGTGGATTTTGGGTCGCAGGTCTCAGTGTGTCATTCTCCTCGTTCTGGGTATTTCTTCTATCTTTCTTTATGGTTTAGGCGATTCATTTTGCAAGTTTATAGAGCTTAAAATGGTGTCTTGGATTTTAGTTTTGCAAAATCGTACCTTAGTTGGTCATACCATGGCTGAGCGCTTTGGAATGTGTGCATAAATAATTGGGGTCGGTTTTCCATGTTTTGTTGTCCTAGGAATGATCGCCTACCTCCTAGTGATCATTTTCTTTTGATTTCATGTCATTTAGTTAAGAATTGGGTGAGTTGTGAATGTTTTTGTGGGATTTGGTGTTGCTGGTCTATGTGTTTTCAGTGTGCTGGGAGTATTAGAGTTTTTGGTGTTTGGAGTTGGTTTTGGGGTGTGTGAGTTAATTGGTATGAAGAGAAAGGACTTGGTTTCATTTGCAGATATTGGTCATGTTATTGCATTTGGTTTATCACTCTTATATGCTATGATTCACAGTTTCTATTGTTCTTTCTTGTCCCACTGCATAAGTGGAAGAGGCTAGCCTTGCCGCCTATCTTTGGAATAGTGATTTCCCTTAAATTGCAATCCATATTGTGCATTGTAAAGCTAGTTAGTAGTACTAGCAACTATCTAATTGGATTATTGCTCTTAGTCCCACTGCATAAGTGGAAGAGGTTGGCTTTGCCGCCTATTTTGAATATTGTAATATTGTCCTCCAGCTGCATAAGCGGTAGAGTTGATTGTAATTTCATTTCTAGTCCTCCCGCTGAACAAGCGGTTGAGTGATTGCATTCTTAAGTTCTTTAGCTTGTCCTTCGCTGGTTTCCCGCCAAGTGATTGCATTGTTTTCATTATCCCATTGTATAAGCGGAAGGCGCTGGCTTGCTGACTGAAGATTGTAATCATTTTTAGTTATTGGCATCTAATGATCCCCTCGACACTGTATGCTCTCACCCTCCCATATTGGGCTCTCGGTGATCAAAAAAGTGGAGGGTTACTTTCAGCAGCATTTGGTTTTCATTTCCTAACCATAACAAGTGTTGTGTTGAATGTAATTGTGAAAAAAATTTGGGAAAAATTAAGGGGGATATTACATGGTGCCCAATCATCACCAACCAATCAAGTTATGCCAAGTCAACATGTCTAGGTGCATTGAACCTAACTCATCAAAGGAGGAACAAGTGACAAGTGGCACAACATCAAAAATCATTCAATCTACATAACCTTATCCTTCATTGGTCCGCTCTAAAAGGGGACACGTGTCCAAAATGTTGTAATGATCCCACTGGTCAATCATTCAATGTATGAGGTGTTAGTTGTAACTAACTCTAATTATGGTTTTATGGAATTATCTCGACCATTGGTTCACAATCAATTTAGGCCATTCATATGTAATTGAGACCTCTACGTATGGCTCAGTCTTCTCATTTGTAGAAGTTCATAATTAGGAAGCAAGTAGTAGTAGGAGAAGACAAGCGATTGTTGCCAAAGCTTTGTTGGAATAAACATATGATTTAATTGAAGATATGGTGGATTTTGTGTGTTGTTTCAACATATTGTTAAAATGTGGCGACTGATCAGCAAAGTACTGTACACTCGGCACGTATCCTCGCCGGGGTCCGGGGCCAGGCTGGGCCTCGAGCAGGGGTTCAGGGGCGGCAGCCCTCGAGAAAAAAATTTTTTTGCTGTTTTTCGTTGATGAAAACCGACATTGTAATAAAACTTTAAAAAGGCCGACTTTGTTTGTTGCCCTAAAAACGCATGTTATAAGCGGCTGGGATGCTTAAGGCATTGTAAGGTTGATGTACTATTTTTGCTGGATAATAAGAAAGATTGGACGGCTGTGTATGGTGGACGTAACCCATTCTGGGTGAACCATGTTAAATCTCCGTGTTATTTGTGTCCTGTTTTATTTCTTTATCTTTTGTATTTAAATCTGCATATAATTGTTAGTTCATATTTGCTTCGGATCTGCTTGAAACCCTAACAATTGGTATCAGAGCGAGGTTTTCTGTAAATTGGTAGGACTTTTAGATTTGAGTGGGAGCAATGGAGGATTCCAAATTCAAGGTCGAAAAGTTTAACGGCTAGAATTATTAGTTATGGAAAATGCAAATGGAGGATTACCTATATCAAAAGGATTTGTGACGGCCATTGGAAGGAAAGGCAAAGAAAGCGACCACAATGTCAGCTGAAGAGTGGGACATTTTAGATATAAAGGCACCGGGATCCATTCGATTGTGCCTTGCACCGTCTGTAGCATTCAATATAACAAAAGCAAAAACGACTGTAGATTTGATGGCGACATTGGCTAAGTTGTATGAGAAACCCTCGGCTTCGAATAAGGTATTTCTTATGAAGCGTCTGTTTAATTTGAAAATGAGTGAGGGAGGATCTATAGTGGAGCACTTAAATAAATTTAATACAATTACCAGTCAATTGTCTTCGATAAAAATTACTTTTGTAGAAGAGGTTAGGGCTCTCTTGATTTTATGTTCTTTGCCAGAAAGCTGGAATAGCTTGGTTATGGCTGTAAGTAACTCTGTCTCTGGTAAAAATACTTTGGTATTTGATGATATTGTTGGTGTTATCTTAAGCGAGGAAATGCGAAGGAAAAGCACAGGTGAGACTCCAACATCATCGGGTAGTGTTTTGAATGTGGAGAACAAAGGAAGATCAAAGGAAAGAGGAAAAGGCCTTGGGAATGAGAAGTCACGAGGGAAGTCAAAGAAAGGATGCTCTCAATCTAGAGGAAAGAAAGATTGCTAGTACTACGGAAAGCCTGGTCATCTAAAGAAAAACTGTTGGTCTTGGAAAAACAAAGAAGGAGACAAAAATGAAAATGACAGTAAGGAAGCTAATATTGCAAGTAATACTTTACAAGATGCTTTAATCTTATGTTTGGATAATGTTAATGATTCCTGGGTAATAGATTCTGGGGCTTTATTTCATGCTACACCCCATAAAAAATATTTTCTAGATTATGTTCAAGGTGATTTTGGACAGGTATATTTGGGTGATGATGAGCCTTGTCAAATTGTTGGAAAAGGAAAGATAAAGATCAAGTTGCAGAATGGTAATGACTGGTTTCTACAGGAGGTAAGACATGTTCCTAATTTAAGAAGAAATTTAATTTCTGCAGGGCAACTAGGTAGTGAAGGTTTCATAGTTACCTTCTCAGACAGTATGTGGAAGATCACTAAAGGATCATTAGTAGTAGCTAAAGGTGCGAAGGTAGGCACATTATATCTGTGTACTGGTAATACTTACTCTACCTTAGCTGCTGCAAATGAAGTTACTGCAGGGACAACAACAATAAATGTTGCAAGAACAGATTCGATAATGTGGCACCATAGGCTTGGGCATATGAGTGAGAAAGGGATGAAAACCCTTCACTCCAAAAATCTATTGCCAGGACTAAAGAAGATTGATTTAGAGTTCTGTGAAAACTGTGTTTATGGTAAACAGAAAAGAGTCAAATTTCTCAAGGTTGGGAAAGACAAGAAGAGTGAGAAGTTAGAGCTTGTACATTCAGATGTATGGGGACCGGCTCAGGTATCATCTCTTGGTGGCTCTTGTTATTATGTTATTTTTATTGATGACTCAACCAGAAAAACATGGGTATATTTCCTAAAACAAAAATCGGATGTTTTTGAAACTTTTAAGAAATGGAAAGCTTTGGTTGAGAATGAGACAAGAAAAAAGTTGAAGTGTCTCAGATCGGATAATGGAGGTGAGTATTGCAACAAAGCATTTGAAGATTACTGCTCCTTAAATGGGATTCGAAAGCAGAAGATAGTTCCAGGAACTCCACAGGAAAATGGTGTGTCAGAGAGAATGAATAGGACAATCATGGAACGTGCGAGGAGCATGAGATTGCATGCTAGATTGCCCTTACATTTTTGGGCAGATGCTATACATACTGTTGTCTATTTGATAAATAGAGGACCTTCAACCCCTTTGGATGGTGGTATTCCAGAGGAGGCATGGACTGGTAAAAAGGTAAATTATTCTTTTCTAAAAACTTTTAGTTGCGAAGCTTTTGTCCATGTTGATAAAGAAAACAGAACCAAGCTTGATGCTAAATCTCATAAATGTACATTCATTGGATATGGGATAGATGAATATGGCTATCGGTTATGGGATTTTGAAAATAAGAAAATAATTAGAAGTAGAGATGTTATATTCAATGAGAAGGTTATGTATAAAGAACAGATGCAAGAAAAGAAGCATGAATAGGACAAACAAGAATATGTGGTGTTGGATGAGATTCCTGAAAATGAAATGCCACAGGTACCTGATGCTCTGCAACAATAGATTGTCCCACAAACTCCTACAAGTGTTAGACGTTCTACGAGAACAAGTAGACCCCTTGAAAGATTTTCTCCTTCTTTGTATTCTACTTTATTAACGGATTCTGGTGAACCAGAAGAATATGAAGAAGCAATGCAGGTAGATGCCAAACAATAGTGGGAGCTAGGCATGAAAGAAGAGATGGACTCCTTGATGAAAAATAAGACTTGAGACTTAGTCCCTTTACCTGCAGAAAAAAGAGCCTTGCCTAACCAATGGGTTTATTGGCTAAAGGAGGAGGAAGGAGGTCAGAAAAGATATAAGGCCAGACTTGTGGTAAAAGGTTTTGCACAGAAAAAGGGTATAGATTATGATGAAATATTTTCTCCAATTGTAAAAATGAATTCAATTAGAACTGTACTTAGTCTTGTGGCTACAGATGATTTACATCTTGAACAACTAGATGTCAAAACAGCTTTTCTCCATGGAGATTTGGAGGAGGAAATTTACATGTTGCAACCACAGGGATATGAGGTCAAAGGTAAGGAGAACTTGGTGTGCAGGTTAAAGAAAAGTTTGTAGGGCCTAAAGCAAGCACCCCAACAATGGTATTTAAAATTTGATAGTTTCATGGCTGAACACGGTTATCATAGATGTCATTCTGATCATTATGTATATTTTAAGAGATTTGATAATGGCAGTTATATTATCCTATTGCTTTATGTTGATGACATGCTTGTTGTTGGGTCTAACATGCAACATATAAATGATCTTAAACAGAAATTAGCCAGGTCATTTGCTATGAAGGATTTGGGTACAGCTAAGCAAATTCTCGCTATGAGGATTACATGGGACAAGAAAAATAGAACCCTCAATTTGTCCCAAAGTGAGTATATAAAGAAGGTGTTGAAAAGATTTAACATGCAAGATGCAAAAGCAGTTAGTACACCTTTGGCTAGTCATTTCAAATTGACTAAGGAGATGTGCCCAAAGGCATAGGAAGAGGTTAACAAAATGTCTAACATCCCGTATTCATCAGCTGTTGGCAGTCTGATGTATGCAATGGTATGCACAAGGCCAAATATTGCACATGCAGTGGGAGTTGTGAGCAGGTTTATGAGTAATCCAAGTATGGAACATTGGAATGTTGTGAAATGGATTCTTCGGTATTTGAAAGGAACTACTACGAAGGCATTATGTTTCAAAGGATCTAATGCTGCTCTAAGTGGATTTGTTGACTCTGATCTGGCAGGTGATATTGATTCACGGAGGAGTACTACAGGGTATTTTTTACTATAAGGGGAACTGCAGTCAGTTGGATTTCTAGGCTGCAAAAGGTTGTTGCACTTTCAACCACTGAAGCTGAGTATGTTGCTGCTACAGAAGCTACCAAGGAGATGATTTGGTTGCAATTTTTTCTGGAGGAATTGGGTCAGACACAAGAGGATAGCCCATTGTATATTGATAGCCAGAGTGCCATTCATCTTGCGAAGAACTCTACTTTTCATTCAAGGACAAAGCACATTCAGCTCAGGTACCACTTCATCCGGACTATTTTGGAGGAGGGTCAGTTACGGCTTGAGAAGATTCACACAAGTGAGAATCCTGCCGATATGTTCATGAAGGCAGTTCCACAGGAGAAGCTGATTTCTTCATTAGTTTTTGTTGGTCTTCTTGATTGATAATTGTGGAATTTATACTAGTCGAGTCCTAGTGTTTTATCCAGCGGATGTTGCATGTACAGTGGTGTCGTGTAGTATCAATCTCCAAGTGGGAAATTGTTCGGTGTGGAGCCTGATCAGTCTCCAAGTGGGAGATTGTTAAAATGTGGCGACTGATCAGCAAAGTATTGTACACTCAGCACGTATCCTCGCCGGAGTTCGAGGGCGGCAGCCCCTGAGAAAAGTGGGGGTTTGGGGGTTCGGGGGCGGGAGCCCCCGAACAATTTTTTTTTTTGCCGTTTTTCGTTGATAAAAACCGACATTGTAATAAAACCCTAAAAAGGCTGACTTTGTTTGTTGCCCTAAAAATGCATGTTATAAGCGGTTGGGATGCTTAAAGCATTGTAAGGTTGATGTACTATTTTTGCTAGATAATAAGAAAGATTGGATGGCTGTGTATGGTGGACATAACCCATTCTGGGTGAACCACATTAAATCTCTGTGTTATCTGTGTCTAGTTTTATTTCTTTATCTTTTGTATTTAAATCTACATATAATTGTTAGTTCATATTTGCTTCGAATCTGCTTGAAACCCTAACACATATTCCATGGTTTCTACTTCTCAAAGTTTTAGATTTGTTTATATGGAGTTGATTAGTTGAAGGGAAGATCTTATTGTTGATTAGTGGTGAAGCCTATATGTTCACACCATTTGGCATTTGTTGATTGCAAACTGTAGGGCATGGTTAGATTAAACTTAATTTAAAGCTTAACTTCAATTGTTGTATGCTCATTGTTCATGGTGTTGATGCGCATAAGTGATATGAAAATCATTCGCTTACCCTTAGGAGATTGCACCATCTTTGTGAAGTTGTTTCCTCGTGGCAAATCAAAACTTGGTTTGGTTTCACTAAGTCAGCAATCATTTCTTGCATTGTTAGGTGTTAGATTAGATTCTCTAAATTCTTTCCCTTTTGTCTTTTGTTTGAGTCTAAGTCAGTTTAGTTCCCACATTCCAGCAAAGCATAAGTCCCTTTGTGTTACCAACATATCACATCAATACACTAAGTTTATCCCACATTAAAGTCGATTGTTCACATTGTCAACCTTGGGGTTGCCTTGTTTGATCACGAAGTTTAGAATTCGAGGTTTTCTTGTTCAAGAGAGGATAGAATACATAGTATTTTACTTAGTGTTCGAAAAGTCCTAAAAACACATCAACGGGACCCTTTTAGGACTTGGTGCCAAAATTCAAATTGTGCACCATATTATTATAACATGGTTAGCATTGTCTCACTACCCCAGGGTCTCCCCACATAATGGTGATCAATCCATTGAAGAAGGCATTATGAGTGAACAAGGAGATGAATAGACATAAGATCTGAACTCAAAATACTGTAATCTTGAACCATAGTCCGATGGCATGTGTTGGTGTAATTAAGGTGTTTTACCTTGGTTATTCTCTACCTAGGTTTTATTTACTCGTCACTTAAGCTTACTTAGGGAACCACATAGGAGTAGTTGGAGTATCTCACTTTAGGTGGCATTAGCATGTTATCATTTCCACTTTATGTGATGTCTCCACCTTTAGTGCCTTTATCACTTTACCATATCCACCTTTGGTGGTTGCACTTTTCCACCTTTAATAGTGTTATCATGTGATCACTTTTCCACTTTAGGTGGAATGACAAGTCGTCAATTTTTGTTTCATGTCATAAGATTACGACACTTGTCATAATGTTATGCACTCCTATGTTCTCACCTTGGTTATATAACTAAGGGGTCTCCTATGTAATAATCATTCATTGATCATCCAGTTGATCATATTGTATTGTATCATTGGTAGGAATACGGTTTATTTTTGTTACATTCTTTCTCTCTTGTTTAGGTGGCTACCTTCATAGCCAATTCTTACATGGTATCAAAGCTTTTAGAGTGCCATTGGTTTGCCATTTGAGAGAATTTGGTGCAATTTGGGGTTTTGCATTTTGTGGCTTTCTATTGCAAGTCAAAATTGAAGTTTGTTCTAAGGTCACCATTGGATTTGAGAGGTTTGAGAAAGCACGATCGCATTTTATTTCATCCAAATCTAACACCGGAGGTCGAATCTACAACCATTTGAAGGTGGAAGGTGGTTACCAGTCCCAAGAGTGATCTGCAATTTTGGAGCACTTTGGAGAAAAATCAACCCTACCATTGTGCTAAGAAGGCTCAAAAACCTCAAGATCGCTTGAAAATTCGTCCAAATCGAAGCTCGGCTGCCAAAGTTGAAAAAAAATTTGCCCTCCCACACCTCCTTGCTTGCTAGTTGTTGTATGCATAGTTTTTAAAACTCATGGACTTGCGAGTCCATTGGCGGGCCGAATCGACCCACCAAGGACTCACGAGCCAAGTACTAGCGAGTCCTTCCCAAGGACTCGTGAGTCTTTCACCTAGACTCGCACGAGTCTTTCGCCTGGACTCACGTGACCTAGAAAACACGCCCAACAAACTAATAAAGTATTTTTTTTTAACTTTTTTCATTCATTTGGCATTGTTTCTTGTTGAAAACAGGTTTGCAGGGTTTCAAGTCAATCTCATTCTTTTCATCAGAATATATACATGAAATATAACATTTAAGTATAAGAAAGGAAAAAGACAAAGACATATACAAAGACATTGAAATGTGACCTATACTTTGTTATATTTCATGTATGTATTGGCAGGATGTTTGAGAGTGGTTTTAGATCTCTAGGAGTTATAATGCAAATTCCAAGTTGTAGAAGATCTTTTAAATTTTGACTTAGTCAAATTTGAGTAATCAGTAGGCTCCTATTAGCATTCTTTCGCTCTCTTGCCCGAATTTTAGACCTATCTATCTCCCTATCACTCTTCCTTTATCCCCTCTCTCTAACACTTTCTATCTCAGTCTCTCCTCTCTCCCCCAAGATCTAGACCTATCATTATATGTAATTTTGTAAACATTTATAAACTTATGCTGCTATTATACATTTTAAAGTTTGAAACTATGAGTATGAATGATGAAATTTCAAATATTGAGTGTTTGGAGATCATATGATATGTGTAATGTTTCAATTATGGCTCTTATGTTCTCTAAATGCATTAATTTCTTTATGTTTTTTTGGTAGAAACTACGGGTTTTTTTTTTGCCGAGTCCTTTCGAGAGTATTTCACAAGTCCGAGTTTTAGTCCAATTTTTTGGTCTGCCACGTCCGTGACGAGTCTGAGTATTAGAACTTTGGTTGTACGGATTTGTAGGTATAGGTCTAATTTTTTAAAAAATATCTACTTTTTTATTTTTCAAAAAAAAATTTTAAAAATATTATATCAAATAAAAAATTCATTGGGGGCATTCTTTGGTTTTATTTTTTTTTAAAACCAAAAAATAAATAAAAATTTCAAGGCTTTTATTGGGTACCTATGGGGTACCGCAAGTGGCCCCTACCACTTTTTTTTAAGTTGTTTAAATTTTTTTTTTTTGTTTATAAATAAGAACTTTAACATTTAAAACGTTTTTAAAATGTTTTTTAAAATCTTTAAATAAAAACTTTAAATATTAAATGTAAAAAAATAAAAACTTTTTAATAACGTTTCTTTCTTTAATGAATTTTATTAAAGTATTTTTTCAAAAAATTAAAAAAAGATATTTTTTTGATTGTTTTATAAAGGTTTTTAAATGGAAAGTAAAAGCAAAAAAAAGGGTTTTTTTTCTTTATTTTTAAATAGATTTTTTTTCCAAAAATCTCAAAACTTCAAAAAATATGGTGTTTTTTTTTCTTTATTATTTTAATAAAGTTATTTTTGTCAAAAATAAAAAAAAGAATTCAAAATTTTCTTTATTGTTTTCTAATAAATTTTTCCAATGGGATTTTAATAAATGTTTTTATTTAAACTTTTAATTAAGTTTTTGTAAAAACAATTTTCAAACATTAATAAGCGAATTGGGAAACAAATTTTTCTTGTCCACCTATCACACCTGTCTTGCAGCATCGTCCAACCAACAGCCAAGGGGGGGGCCAGTTGCTCCTACATTTTTTTTGGCAACATACCAATCGAAAGCATCTTCATCTACAATCTTCTATAGAGCATCTTTTTGGTGGCATGATTTTCATGTTTCCAGATTTGCACCATGTCATGTTGTGTTCTCTTGCATGAGCTATGTTGTACTCGCACTAATATAAAGTGCCACACCTTTTTTGTACTTTGTCATTGATGACATATTTGATGTAATCGTAGATTAGGAACTATCTTGTGAGACGGTACGTGTCTCCAATTAAGAATGTATATGGTTTGAGTATCCAGTTGATGCTCATGTAGATTGTCTCCATGCTTGATCTTCACCATGCTGCACTGAGTGATTTATCGGTCGTTCTTCATCAACAATTGTACCTGGTTTTGTCACACTTCGACATTCTTGGTGGAACATTGGCTCTATTTCTTCCTAATGGGGAGGAATGTTGGTTTAGATCTTGGACCATTCTCACAGGAGATTCTACAATGAGGGGGGGGCTTCATGGTCTCTCTTTTTCTCTTTTATGGGGGGGACTTTTTCCTCACATGAGGTTTTGTTCTTCCCATTCATCACTGAGAGCATTGTGTGTTTTCATCTCTGTTTTAGTGGGCAGATTTTTTCCATTGGTTTTTTCTCTCTTTCTCCATTTGTGAGAGATTGCATTTGTTCATGGGTACCTAACATGGCCTAGTAGCTGGAACGCATCTTGTATTGTTACCTTTTGTGCACATCTCCCTAAGTTGCACTTAAGGGGTTGTTGTAATCAAGGTGTTTAACCTTGGTTATTCTCCACCTAGGTCTTATTTAACCACATAGGAGTAGTTGGAGTATCTCCACTTTAGGTGGCATTATCATGTTTTCATTTCCACTTTATGTGGTGTCTCCACCTTTAGTGCCTTTATCAATTTATCATATCCACCTTTCGTGGTTGCACTTTCCCAAATTTGGTGGGTGATCCACCTTTAGTGGTGTTATCATGTGATCACTTTTCCACTTTAGGTGGGATGATAGGTTGTCACTTTTTGTCTCATGCCATAAGATTACGACACTTGCCATAATCTTATGCACTCCTATGTTCTCATCTTGGCTATATAACCAAGAGGTCTCCTATGTGATAATCATTCATTGATCATCTATTTGATCATATTGTATTACATCATTGATAGGAATACAGTTTATTTTTATCACATTCTTTCTCTCTTGTTTATTGGTCTCTAGATCTTGGGTGGCTACCTTCATAGCCAATTCTTATAGCATGTAACACTATTGCAGGCATTTTCTGAAGTATATCAGACATCGTAATATCCCTTGCTGATGGAGCAATGAAATAATGGAGTTTGGTCTCAAGGGATATTGTCAAACAGTTGGCAAACACGCTGAAACTCACAATTGCTTAATGCAAATGAACAAGATGAATACAAACATCAAAATACACAAGAAAAATACTTAAAATCAGACTTTGTTAGATCATTGACATTTCGTCAAACATATGTCATACATACTTCAGACTTACAATTTAATAGCCAGGTCTGTTACAATTGGTTTCAGACTTTATTTCAGACCTTATTTTGTTAAGATAACCTTCTTTTAGAATGAACAAATGACTATCTAATTACTGCCCCAAGTCTGAAAACATCAACCTCGGAAATGGACCAATAAGCAAGACAAATGGATGCCGAAAACCTGATTGGAAGCTGCCAGCACAAAGGAGAGGGCTGAGCGATGAAGCTGGTGTAGTTTGATGATTTTTAGAGCTTCCCAGGCACAAAATCACCCTTGCTGAAGATGCCACCCAACCTCAGGAAAATTGCAGGTTATATAATAAATAAATACCAGCTGCAAGGTTGCCAAGATTATGCACAAAATGGATGCCTAGGTAAGGTGATTTGACTGAGCCCTTACCCACAAATTTATCAACCCTCAATCATCTGTTATGAGCAAAAACATAGGTTCCAAGGGTCTCATATAATTTAATGGCAGTCCTGCAATAATGTTCAAAACTCCTCCAAATGTTCTTCGGAACACCTTCAATGAACACCCACAAAGATTGCCTATCTCCTTATGTGCAGACAGATGCAATGCAACTCAATAAGCCAAAATCGAGGGTTCTTCCATTGCCTTGACTGATCTGCAGAAACACTAACCTCAGCTCTACAAATTCTGGAATGATCAGCACTGAGTCCTAATCTTCCTTCCAAGAGATCACCTCCTTCCAAATAGGGTAATGCCACCATATGTGAATGAAAACCGAAGCTCAAGAGATGATATGATCAAAATCGAAGTGGACAGCTGCTGACTGGTTCGATCCCTGTTTGAATTGATAATGCTTTGAACTATTCACAAGATCGCCTACAATCACCTCCAATGAATAGCCCTTGGCTCCTCCTAAGATCGCTGTCCTCAATCATACAAATCAATGCATCGATAATGATTAATGAACAAAATCGTGGGATGGGTGTAGTCTGCTGCAGTCTGATAGTTAGCTGCAACTTAATTCAATTCGCCCTCAAAATACACCAAACAACATCGGCCTCCTCCTTAAGTTTGCTGACTTCGAACACAAGAGAGCATGCATCTATAATTTCACATGAGCAAAATCGTGGAAGATGATAAACTACTTCAGACTGGTTACCTGCTGCAACTTCACTTGGATCACTTCCAAATTACTCCAAAATGGATTACCCTTTCCCTTACAAGAAATCGCTATCTTCAAACTCATAAAGGATGCATTCACCATGTTCAATGAGAAAATCGTAGAAGTCTGAAGATCTGAAGCAACATCCACAAAATTTGATATGAAATCTCAATAAGCTCAATGTAAAGAACTGAATGTTCCTCACTCTGAAGGCAACCCTTCAAAGGATTTTTCACCTCCTCAGTTATGCGGATCAAAGGGAGGTATCATTTCCTAAGATCAAATCTGCAGACAACACCTGGGTTCCACAACTCAACACAAGAGGAATTAACAAACAACTGATGATTAATCATGAATTACCCTCTTCCATTTATCCTTTTCATAACCCATCATAAGATTCCTTCTAGAAGAGGGTAGGTACACTTTATTATTTCTTAAGTGACTTTTAAATTAATTTTTATTTTATACTTTAGTCACTTTATTAATTTAATAAAATATATAGTCATCTCACGTGTGATTTTAATAAATATAATGAGACAACTTATATAATATTAAATTAAATAATTTCCCCCCTTATTTCTCCACAAACAATTCCAAGCTAAAATCGGAGACATTACAATCCACCCCTCCTAAAATTGCTTGTCCCCAAGCAATCACTGCTGCAAGGAACTCTTCCCCCCCACCTGGATCTTACGGAAAAATCTATGTAATGTCCCTGTGAATACCACACAACTCCTACACTATCATCTGAATCAAATCAATAACCTCATCATGTGCTACAGGAGTACAAATCTCATGAGGTAGTGTTGACGTGTCTAAAATCGTTGAACTTGCGACTTCATCTGGCCAACGCAGAATAGAATGTACTCGCTGAATATCTGTTGACGTGTCTAAAATCATTGAACTTGTGACTTCATCCGGCCAACGCAGAATAGAATGTACTCGCTGAGTTTCCTATCCTCTCTTGAGATAAGGAAATCCCTAATGCTGTTTTTGCGTTTGATCAAAGGGGATAACCTCAAGGTTTCAATTGTCAAGTCTTGATGGTGGTATTGCTCAGTGGTTTGATGTGTTTTGCTGGAAACACAAAGGGGACTTACGGTGATATGGATAATTGTTAGATGAGTTCCCTAAAATTCTAATAGTCTCGTTATCAATTGGTTCCAGTTAGATGATACTATTTCAGCAGGACTGTGGATTTTCTTCTTAGTAAAAAAAGGGAAAAAAAGGGATAGGGAAAGAGAGGTACAGAAAGTCTAAATTATTTAACTAAGATAGCATATTAAGAAAACAAACAGACACCTCCAAATAACTAGATTAAACACTATTAGCCATTTAAGCACAATACTTGTATGAATCTAGTGCGATCTTCAAGGAAAATAGAGTTTTCATGCTATTAAACACATCTTCAGAACTTTAACATTCATTCAATAATTGTTCAATAACCGAACTAAACATATGGATGGTTCAGATTAACCATGCAAAAGGAATGACAGTCAGTCAATCCCTAATGGTATGAACAGAGAGGATTCTATTAGATGTTTATCTAGAAAATGCTATAGAAATGAAAGAAACATAACAAAATAATTCAAATTGGTGAAGAAGGAGACCATGCACTCACAATGAAATTGGAACAGTCATAATTTTGCATTAATATCCTATGTAAATTTCGCCAGAGCTTAAGCAACAATCCATGAACTTCTTACAAAATGAGGGAAAACCAATCCCCTTTAAATAGGCTTCAAAAATAGATGAATGGCCAAGATCTAATCTAAACAAGTGGCCCAGATTCATCCTTACAAAAGGTACCCATACCCATAAATGGAGGGTAAATATCAGCAACTACCCCAAAGGGAGCACTAACTACCTAAAAAGGTAATTAAAACTTATCCAAAATAATTCAAAAAGTGCACATACACAAAGTTTTAAGTATACAATTGACTTGGAAGTCAAATGACCCTTTGGCCAAAAAGTGCACTTTTCAAAATTCTTAAAAGGAAAAAATGCATCCTAAGAAATCACTTTTTCTTTTCCAATTTCATATCCTTTTACCAAAAATTGATCCTCTCCATGCAAATACTCTTGCCAAAGGTCTCGACCTGCTACACGTTCTTCACGAACATACTTTTGGAACCTGATGCATAATTGGAACAACAAACTGAATGGAGGCATAGGAGGATGACAAATTTTATACTGCATGATCTCCAGATAATGATCTATGCGTTTCAAACCACCCTGCCAACTGGACCAATTAGCCTCAAAACTCAAAATGTCAGAATGTAATTTACTAGCAAAATCTAGGTCCTCTGTAGAATAGGCGATCTTATCTATTTTTAATCTATCCTCCCAGTCTAGATGGATTATGGGATCGAACAGACTATTTTGCCAACCTAAAACCATAGATCGGAGGATTATTCCACCAAGGTCCCTTGTGTTCTTCAGAATTTCCTCACATGTCTCTTGCTCTTTGTTAATGGTGGCCTTGGTGTCATTCTTCATGCTGATGGTCCAGTACCATTCTTTGAAAGTGTTGATGTCGTGGGGGTCTAGGATGGTGGAGAGTGTAGGGATCTGCGGATGGGTCCAGAAAAGAGTCGTCATGAGGGGGAGAGTTGTATTAACGGCTTCATGAATTATAAAGCATTCCCACTTCATCTCGAACAGTTTGACCAAAACGGTCTCTCAATGGTGAGCCATTTCTTTTACCTTTTCAATAATTTGCTCTCATTTTTCCTTAAGGTCTCACATCCATTCCTTGATGGCCTTGGCGTATCCCATACTCCTTCAAATTCTATCGTGGTCCTTTGTGCCAATGCTGTTGGGGGAATGTGGGATTCGAAAGCATTATGCAATGGTCTCAAGAGTTGATCAATGTACCCCTCAGCCTGTTCAGCACGAGCTTAATACATGTTCCTTTCAGTTGTTATTTCTTCGAGTTGTCTGAGCATGTTCTGTATTGAATCCTTGAATTCCTCCCTTTCCTATTCCTTAGTGGCTTGTCCAATGGGGACAGTCGTGATGCTATAATCAGCCAGTGTAATTTGATCTGCTGGCTTGTCTACAGGCGGGGTGGCGATATGAAGGGTACAGTTCCTTTGCTCATCTTTGGTTATTCTGGAATATGTCTTGGGCTTTTTCTTCCCCTTGGCCTTAGCTTGGTCTATGCATGAGAAGATGTCCTCTAAATCAATGGGTGGCTTGGTGGCGGCCTTGCGCTGAGCTCAAGCAATTAACCATTCTTGAGGTACAATCTGGGCTGATGCTATGGTTAAATTGGCACTCTATTCTTTAATGTTCTCAGCCGGCTCATCGCATATTGGCACTCTATTCTTTAATGTTCTCAGCTAGCTGAGGAGTAGAGGAAGTGCCAAGTTCCTTTCTTGCAGTCAAATTCTCTCCCACTTCACTGAATAACTGCCTAGTATTTTCATGTGATGGTTGTTCTTCAGTCTTTTCAGGCTCACGGGTTTCATCTGTCCTTTCCTCTCCTTCAACAGTAGAGTCATCCTTGGTAGTATTATGGAGCTGCAATTCATGGCGGCTCTACTGGGTGGGTTCATGCAATTCAATCCCCTAAGCGGATGGAATCTCCCCTTCCTCAACTTGATTATCAAGTTCGACTAATTCAATGGCTCTTAGCTCGGCATCCAGCATGTCGGGTGCAGGAGGATCATCAGCCCCAAATGCGTCAATATCACTCTGGGAAGGTAGAGCAGGTATATAATCTAGTTCAATTACATCATCAGACGAAATAGGGTCTTTTGATGATGAAGTGACCTCCGGTCTCCTAATAGGGATCTTTTCCCTTCTTCTTCTTTTGGATGTCCGAGTTCCTCTGCTGGCCTTAGCCTTCTTCCTTTTCTCAGGCTTTTCGATCTCTTCCTTAGGTGCACTGGAAGTTCCCTCATCTTCGGAGGACTGAGAATCAAGGCTGCCCATCAAGTGGTAGGTGAACTGGACTCCCTCATGAATCAGTCGCTCAATTTGCTGGTGCAACCACTGGTCAGTATATCTCCCTGGGGCTGCCATAACCGCATCAAAATCAGTGATTAGATCTTGCAACCAATCGATGCCTGGCAAAAGATGTCTTACTGCCTCAAATTCCTGGAGCTGCAGGCAATTTCCTGAATCTGTTAGTTGAGCTGGGACCCGACGGTATTCATAGAGTCGCATTTGCTGCACACTCGGCCTTGAATATTCGTGCCTTCGGACCTCATAGTCATCAGAGCAGTTCTTCCAATAATCTTCAACTGATTCTTTTGCTCTGTATCGCATGCCATAGGCTCTCTTTGCCAGATTGTCGTGATCAAAGCATTTCCTTGGAAAATGCTCTTGTAGGCCGTAAGAGGCTAGTTCTGCAAAGGATTCCTTTGCCTAGGATGGGTTCTTTAGGTAGACATCCAGGTTACCTATAATCATAGGGAATGCGAATCCAGACTGCTTCCTGTCTCTGAGTAAGTTGTTCGCCGGAAGTGACTGCCTTGCGACTTCCAGGAGAATTATCTTGTCGGTTGGGTACCGCGGAAGTAGGAAGGGAGCACCCTCAAAGCCAGCTATTTGGATGTAGGAGAATCTTGGGAACTGGATGAACCAGGCACCATACCTCTGTACCAGAATAGTAGCTTGCTCTAAGAGCCTTATGTGTAGTCCTCCCTGCATCAGCCTGACCAAACGCATTGTGAAGGTGTCATTGACGCGCTCATACTAACCAACTGCATAGGCAGGGCTATTCTTTTCCCTTCGAGCTATGTCCTGATAGTGTAGCTGTGGATAACAATCGTATACCTTCACCTGAACAGGCCCATTCTCGATTTCACCCTTCATGATTAAACCCGGCAATGGCTGGTTTCTAGCGAACATGTAGACTAAATAGGATGTCATAGTGAAGCACTTCTTTGCCTCAAGTTCGATCAGTTGGGTGTGGATGTTGTCGCTTATAATTTGGGCCTAGTCAAACTTGGATTTCCTAGCGAAGACCTGTTCTGTGAAGTAGAACATCCATTCTTCAAAGTAGTTGGATTGGGGAAGTCCCATAATCCTACTGAGCAATGTGACCATGTGTCCATGCTCGTTGTGAAAGTCGCTTAAGTCGCTTCTAGGGGTCTTTTTCCCAATCCTGACGCTTGGAGGTCTTCTCTCCTTGTACCACTCTTCATTTATCAGTGTTCTGCATCTGGCGGGGTTCATATCATACGCCCCTTACGCTTCATCTATAGTTGTTGCTATGGGGCTGTTCGGAAAGGGAATGCCAAATGCATCGCCAATGGCTTCAGGAGTGAAGTTAGCGAGGACCATGTCCTCGAGGAGCACCAATCTGGAGCTTGGTTGGTAGTGTCGGGCAGCCTCTACTACTAGCTCATAGTTTTGCACTGCCGGGGGAAATCCTGCTACCTGGGCAATGCCACTTTCCATCATCCGCCTAGGCCTACCATAGGCATTAGGGGAGAAAACTCGATTTCTGAAATCTTGAATATCAATATGGCCCAGGTCAATATAACCTACATTCTCCCAGACACTCTAAACTTTTGATTCACTCAGTCCCCCTCTCTGATACTGATACTTCATCTTTTCGACTCTGCGAGGGTTATCCAATTTGGATGCTCGTGATGTCTCAGCTGCAGCAGGTGTCTTTGATGATTCTACCCCTGGTTTAGGCATTTACCCTGCACAGCCGGATGTGGATTACGAGGCGATATAAAGGAAGTGAAGCGGGTTAGATAAAGGATATGACAGCATACAAGGATCAATTTGAAAACCGAACTTAATGAACAGCACGACACTTTAGCTAAAACCTTAATTGATTTAAACATGGGTATTTATGAAGCTTTTCGATTGCGAATTTATACTTAGGCATTTTAGGATCAACTTTCAAAATGGACGATGCTTTAAAATTTTCCTAAGTCTGAAAATGCGTTTTCTAGCTGATTCCTAGGAACAGACTCTGATTTCAATTGCGCTGCCTGACGTCTTATACATGGGGAAAAGATGCATTTTAAGACTTAATAAATTTAATTGATTTTGCACATACACCTATCTGATTTTGCAAATATTTCAAATGATTTCAAGAGAGGTGAAGCACACTTACCTGGCGAAAATGAATGGTGTGAATTCACACAACCTGCCCTGCAAGAATGAATTCTTTTGGATTTTGAAAAATCTCTGCCTTATGCCCTACGTTTGAAAAGATAAATGCACTGCTCGCGAATTTGGAATGGGAGGGTTCTACAATTTTAAATTTTAACGATTAACTCCCAATTCCAAATTTCACGCCCAAGTTTGGGGAGAAAATGCAACAATTTAAGAACTTAGATTTAGCGATTTTACCTTAGTGATTTGGCGATTTACTTCCTATGTGATTTACCTTGTGCGTTTTCTCTTTTACGGCTTCAAACTTGGGTGATTTCTGAAAACTCTCCAAACCTCCGCGTGAATCTGCCAAACTTTGGGAGTTTGGAATGCCTGTGTAAACCTCACGACATCTAACACTTGCTGAAGAAATCGCGATTTTACCCTCTTGGCGAATTTCAGCAAATGTAGGATATTTTGCAAGTTTGAAAATCGCGATTTACCTTTATAATGCAAACTTCGACATTTGGGGGGCGTTTGAAAACCTTGTTTCTTTCATTCATTTCCCCACAATGCACTTTTCGGCATTCCATGTTGCTTTTCAAACTTTTAAAATCGTAACATTTATGCCCTTCCTAGTGATTTTCAAAGAATGGGGGTTTCACGCATATTTTAAAATCGTGATTTTGGCTTTAGGTGAACTTCCGCGCTTTTGACATAGTTTGAAAACCTTACATATTGCGATTTTTGCCTTAGTTGAAAATTCGGGAGTTTTACACTTTTCACAAGGTCTTTTAACTTTTTTGGCATTTTACTCTCTTCATGCCAATTTTCGGGGTTTGGAGAGGTTTTGCCAATTTCGGAGATGTGGGGCACTTTGTAAACTTTTAAAACATTTCGCACTCACCCTTTGGAATGCGAACTTCGGGATTTTAGGAGGCTTTGAAAACTTTAACTTTAACACCCTTTTTGCCGAATTTCGGCATTTTGGCCAGTTTTGAAAACCTTTTATCATTTTGATAATTTACCCCCATATGGCGAATTTCGAGGTTTCTACCCATTTCGCAAACTTTTAAAAACCTTTACAATTCTCCCCTGAAATGCGAATTTCAGCGATTTCAGGGGTTTTGCCAACTTTGCCAACTTTTCCGCACTTTACCCCAACTTCAACATCTTAGAGTGTTTTGCAAACTTTTACCACTCTTTCACTTTTCCCTTCAAATGCGATTTTCGGCATTCGACATTTTAGGGTCATTTGCAAACTTCGGCACTTTTGAGTTATTTGCAAGTTTTAAAACTTTTACTTTCCACATTTTATCCTATTATGCAAATTTCGACACTTTGGTGGCTTTTGCCAACTTCGGCACTTTGGCTCATTTTGCCAACTTTTCACCTTTTTCGCATTTGCACTCAAAAGTGCAAACTTCAGCATTTTGACTTATTTTGAAAATTTAGGCATTTGGAGCCATTTTGCCAATTTCAGCGATTTTCGAGCCTTGGGGGTAGTTTGAAAGTTTTAACTCTTTGCACTTTGTCCTTCTATATCCTTGACGAAAATCGACACCTTGGGTCTTCATGTGACCTTCAAACGCTTTATCTATTACTTGGGGGATTTCGCCAGTTTCTACCATTCTATGCCTATCTCAAGCGATTTTACAAGTCTGAATGATCTCCTAAAATTTCAATGCCTAAAGGCTCAACTAATCTTACAGATTCACCGGCTTCTGTTCCTAAAATCATCATCTCATGGACTGACTACGAGCACACTCAAAAGGACGCAAGACACTCTGCGCAGAACTCAACAGGGCGAAGGCCAAAAGGCCAAAAAGAGGAAAGGGGACCCTGTCGACGACAAGGAGCGTGTACAACGCACAACAGTATCCTATCCTCTCTTGAGATAAGGAAATCCCTAATGCTGGTTTTGTTGATCAAAGGGGATGACCTCAAGGTTTTGATTGTCAGGTCTTGACTGCCGGATTACTCAGTGGTCGATGTGATTTTCTAGGAGCACAAGGGGACTTACGATTTGCAACAAGCTGGTCTCCTGCGATTATCAAATTACATAATAAAGAGCAAAAGGAAAGGGTTTAGGAGACCTAAAACTAACAAGATTGGTATGCGGGTAGACGGATTCAACATAACCAATCCCTGCTTGGCCAGAATAGCTCACAACCTTGCAGGAATGGTGCAATCTTCAAAGGGACTTGGAAGATTTTTCAGACTGGAGACGCACGGCTAAGCACCCAATTCCGGCGCAGCTCAGACAGACACCTGCAATTGAACTAAGCACAATTAAAGGCTCAGGTTAACCATACAAAAGGATACAGAATCAGTATATCCTCAAAGGTATGAGCCTAAATCTATCAAATACCTCCACACCCAAAACAGAAAGATCTATCTAAAATGCTGAAAGAAACTATGCAAATAGGATGAAAACAAGACAATAAACACCAAATCAATGTTTATATATTGATTTCAGCTGCCTATTACAACAATTTCTGCAACATCTCTATGCTACTGCTTAAAATCTAACCTATTCTAACTCTAAAATCCAACTACAAAATTCTCTCTCACTGTCTAACTATCTAACCATCTAACCCTTTACAAAAGAAAGGCCTCTGCCTTTTATAGTTTTTACAATATTGAATCAGAGGCTAGGATTGACTGCATCCAAGGGCTGCTGCCTGCCATCTAAAAGCTGGCAGCCTTAACCCATGCCCAATCAATTCTCAGTTATCCAACCAACCACAATTCCAACTACCTGCCACTATTTGGCTTTAATTCAGTCAATTTCGAAGTTGGACATAACTGTCCACAAAAATATCTTGCGCAGGACCCACAGGTAGTTTTATAATAAGATAGTTTCAGTTTTTTAAAAACTGAACTTCTGGAGTTAAATCCAGCTGTGTACTTTTCCTGAGAATGCATGATTGTTGCATTCGGAGTGTTCTTCGGTTATTGGTGGTGAACTTTAACTTGTTGCCCGGGTGGCACACTTCCCAATGCTTCATCGCTTTGATCCTACACTGCATCTTTTCTCCTCTAGCTTCCAGCACTTGGCCTTGGTTGCGATCCCTCTTCGATTTGCATTTTCAGGCCTTCGCCTGCTCCTCTATGATCTGCAAACCATTAATCCCATTTTAATAGATTAATTTGAAAAATTAAAATTCATTTAGCAAACATTAAATTTAACGCCTGGAGGGTCATTTGAAAACTTCCCAAGTTTTAACGCTTTTACTCCTTTTGTGAATTTAGTTGTTCCTGGCAATTTCGGGCAAGAGGGGCATTCGAAAAGTTTTTAAAAAGTTCATACTTAGACGTTTTCGAAATTCGGCCTAAATGGCACTTCCGCAAACTTTAAGTTTAAGTTAACGCCTTACTATTTTATTTTCACATTTTCAGGGGGTTTGAGAGCAATTGCAAGGTTTTAAAAACTTTGATATTTTCACCCCTTTATGGTGAATTTCGGGATTTTGGGCACTTTTGAAAGTTTTAAAAACTTTGACACTTTCACCCCTTTATGGTGAATTTCAGGATTTTGGGCACTTTTGAAAGTTTTAAAAACGTTGACATTTTCACCCCTTTATGGTGAATTTCGGGATTTTGGGCACTTTTGAAAGTTTTAAAAACTTTGACATTTTCACCCCTTTATGGTGAATTTCGGGATTTTGGGCACTCTTGCAAACTTCGGGATTTTGGAGTGTTTTGCAAACTTCAGGATTTTGGAGTGTTTTGCAAACTTCGGGATTTTGGGCACTTTTGCAACTTTCGGGATTTTGGAGTGTTTTGCAAACTTCAGGATTTTGAAGCGTTTTGCAAACTTCGGGATTTTGGAGTGTTTTGCAAACTTCGAGATTTTGGGCACTTTTGCAAAGTTCGGGATTTTGGGCACTTTTGCAAACTTCAAGATTTTGGGTATTTTTGCAAACTTCGGGATTTTGGAGTGTTTTGCAAACTTCGGGATTTTGGAGTGTTTTGCAAACTTCTTTCCCTTTTGCACTTTTACCCTCTAAAATGTGATTTTCGGCATTTTGAGGGGGTTTTGCAAATTTTAAAAACTTTTCAACTATCACTTGTCCCTCATTGTGCGATTTCTGGTGAATGGGAGGAGTTTGTCAAGTTTTACCTCTTGTATTTTATCCAATACTGGCGAATTTTGGGGATTTCACCCATTTTGCCAATTTTTAGAAACTCATGTAATTTCCCCCCTTAGTGCGAATTTCAGGATTTGAAGGAGTTATGTTAGTTTTTTGACACTTTGCATTCTTTATCTCCTTTGTATCCCTTGGCGAAAATCGACATTTCAACGTCATTCCAGGCTTTAACTCTTTCTTCACATTTAGGCGACTTTGCGAGAATCGGGGAGTTTTAAGTTCGCAATATGGCCCTAGAGGCTGAATTTGGTTTTAGCGGCACTTGACCCTTCATATCCCCTTCCTCTTCCGCAAGGACAGAAAGTCACAAACTGGGGGGTCCCTATCCAAGACGGGGATGGGGATCCCTATCCCTGAAGATCTGAAGTAACATCCACAAAATTTGATATGAAACCTCAATAAGCTCAATGTGAAGAACTGAATGTTCCTCACTCTGAAGGCAACCCTTCAGAGGATTTGCCACCTCCTCAGTTATGCAGATCAAAGGGAGGTATCATTCCCTAAGATCAAATCTGCAGACAACCCCTGGGTTCCACAACTCAACACCAGGGCAATTAACAAACAACTGATGATTAATCATGGATTACCCTCTTCTATTTATCCTATTCATAACCCATCATAAGATTTCTTCTAGAAGAGGGTAGGTACACTTTATTATTTCTTAAGTGACTTTTAAATTAATTTTTATTTTAAACTTTAGGCACTTTATTAATTTAATAAAATATATAGTCATCTCACATGTGATTTTAATAAATATAATGAGACAACTTATATAATATTAAATTAAATAATTTTCCCCCTTATTTCTCCACAAACAATTCCAGGCTAAAATCAGAGACATTACAATCCACCCCTAATGAAATTGCTTGTCCCCAAGCAATCACGGCTGCAAGGAACTCTTCCCCCCCACCTAGATCCTACGAAAAGATCTGTGTAATGTCCCTGTGAACACCACACAACTCCTGCACTATCATCTGAATCAAATCAATAACCTCATCATGTGCTACAAGAGTACAAGTCTCATGAGGTAGCAAATTAGGTGGTTGATCCTTCTTGCTCCCAAACTCTACTGAAAGTAAATCATCAAATAAACTATCCACCACTTGTAACCCTAAATTATGTATCTGAAGTAAGTCATGTACATGAGGATTCAAGGTGAAACTGTAGAGACTCCTCTGTCATGTCCCCTCTTTAGTTTGTCTAGTAGAGACATGTGAGTTAGCCTATTATGGGGTCTCGTAGGTTGGCAGTGGTGGATAGAGACTCATGCAGGGTATTCAATATCCAGAGTTGGCATTTCAAACAGTTTGAGGGCCATTGGGAGCAGTTCCTTGATTTTAGGGAGATTCCCTATTTTTTAGGAGGTTGTAGCAGTTCTCATATTGGAGGTTCCACGGGACCATGTCATGGTTTCTGTTTCAGGGAGTTTGGGTGTGTTTCCTAGTTTCCAGGAGCATCCCTAGGTTTTAGGGATAGGACTGCCAGTTAGCTCAGCTTTTCCAGCATCGGTGACAGATAGGTGACAAAGTTATATTCATGATTGTTTGGTCATTTTGGGCTATTTTTGGATATCTGGAGATATTTAAATATGTTTAAATATTTCCTAAGTTAGCGTTAAATAAATTAAAATAAGGCTATGTATTTAGTCATTTTGGAGTAATAAGGGATTTTTGGCTTCATCTGGGTTGATATGCCTACGTGTTATAGCTCGTTGGAAAGGTATTGAACTTTGTTACATGATTCTCACCTTTCGGAGTCTTTTTGGATGCCTGAAGCTATTTATTTGCAATTTAGTGTTATTTTCCTATAGTTGACGCCATAATTAGAAAATAACACTCTTTTCATAATGCACCAACTTTACTCCCTTTTAGGGTTTGGCTTGGAAAGGAAAGGAGATATAAGGAGATGAAGACCATATTGTTCATTATCTTTTTACACAATCAAACTTATTTTTGTGAATTAGCTCTGAGTGGGCGATTCTTCATCTGGGACGCAAACCCCAAGATCTGGACTAGTTGGGACGTAGCCCTCAGCAGTTATTGGCATTGGATTCTTCAGGCAGAGTGCATTGTTGACAGAGATTGAGTACGCCATTCTTCATTGTGGATTCTGGTTGCAGAGTAAGGGTTTCAGCATGGCAGATTGATTCTTCAGCTTGGGCGTGATCCTTGCAGCCTTAGGGCCGCCATTTGCAGCAGGTACATCTCACGTGGAATGTAAGGAATGCATGTATTCAGCCTTAGAGGTATTCTTGATTCATGATCACTATTCACCATTCAGTTTGGCATCATTGTTGGATGTAAGTTCCTTGGATCTGCATTGGAATTATTATTTGGTTTTACAAATCAGAAATATGTCTGGTACAGCTTGTAGCAATTCTAAATTTGGTTGTATGTTTTTATTTATTTTCAGTCTCCTTTCATGTGTACTGTTCATTATTCATTACTTGTTTGAAAACTATCAAAAAACACAAAAAGAAACAAACCTTCTGCAACTTCTATCTATTCTCTAAAACCATCAAAGGAATCACAGGAAGATATAGTTTATTAATTTAAAAACTACAGCAGATCAGCAAGGGGATCCATCAGGGATCTTTCAGTGTTATTAGAGTTATTTGCCTGCCAGCCTGTGGGGCTAAGTTTTCTTTTTTTTTCCTATGCATCTGGGAAGAAGTGACATATACAGATATTATACCCGCAGAAGAGCTCAGTACGAGCATGAGAATGGGAGAGAACAGGAACCTATCGTGGCAGATGAACAGGTGGGTGCCAGAGTAAATCAGGCTGAGGAAGAGAGACAAGAGAGAGAGCTGATGAGGACTCTCATCACTACCCAGCCCAGGATTGTTCAGACCTTAGACAGAATAAAGGTTACCCTGGAGCGGTTAGAAGTGGACAGACACAGAGGCAGACAGAGTAGATCAGTATTCATAGTCAGGGATCTCACACATCAGCTGGGAGCTCTCATCATTCCCCTAGGCGTAAGAGACATCATACACCAATTAGGGATAGATCATTACTTCCTCGGTTTATACCAGGTGTGCAGCCGATACAAGTAGAGCCACTAGAGGTGGATTTTCAGGATTCAGTCAAGGTGGCTACAACTGAGTGGAGAGCCCTACCCCCAGAGGTTAGGGATGTTTTTCCTTTTCCTCAATATTGTGCATAGCGTAGAGATACCGCTAGGTTCAGAGGAGATCGAGGCTATAGGCCTCAGCAGCAGAACTATGACCTCAGTAGAGCTACTGGGAAGATCACATTGGCTACATATGATGGGACTAGTGGTACGAGTGCACGAGCATGGGTGCACAAGCTAGATATATATCTATCACTGAGACCCATGCCTGAGGGTGACGCTATTCAGTTTGTTGTCTTACATTTAGATGGGGTTGCCTATGACTGGTGGCACCACAGGTTGGTCACCCAGGACCATGCCATGGTCCACTCCTATGCAGAGTTCACTGAGCGCCTCATTTCTAGGTTTGATCGTAAGGACACAGAGCTCTATTATAGGGAGTTAGCACATCTGAGACAGACTGGGCATGCAGAGGCGTATATTAATGAGTTCCAGCATATTGCAGTTATGGTACCTGATATGCCCCAGAGGCGCAGTGTGATGCTATTCATTGAGGGACTACACAACAAGCTTAAGGGATGGGTACGTGCTTTCAAGCCGGCCACTCTTAAGGACGCCATAGATGTGACATTGATACTGGACACTAGTCCTACTTCTTATCAGACAGATAAGAAGTCGTTCAGGAATTCACGGCCTCCTCAGAATGCCAATACCTCTCAGTTTAGAGATGGACAAACAGCTAGACCTCCCAAGATGGACCAGGAGACACGGAATGATCTGAGAAGGAGGAAACTTTGCTTCTCATGCAAAGAGCCTTGGGAGCCCGAGCACCACTGTATGGGCAAGGGCAAGGTTCATTTGATTGAGGTAACATCCGAGTTTGGGGATGAGGAGATACCAGACACTGACACTGAGGAGAGTACAGAGGAGACTAGGCAAGATCAGCCACAGTTGGAGATAGACATCCCTGAGCCATTGGCAGCAGCCAAAGTGACTATGGCCACCCTTTCCAGTTATCCTAGATTTCATGCCTTTCGGTTGAAGGGTATAGTACAGGGCCAGCGAGTCATGAACTTAGTTGATACAGGGGCCACACACAACTTTATTGATCAGAAATTAGTTGAGAGGCGTGGGTTACAGTCTGATGTGTTTGAGGGTTTTGGAGTAAAGGTTGCGGATGGTGCAGTTTTGGGCTGTACTCAGCGGATTCCACAGCTTAGCATTCAGATGGGGAATTATAACCTGACAGATGACTTCTATGTGCTACCCTTGGAGGACTATGATGTGATTTTGGGCATGCAGTGGTTACAGGGTATTGGGAGATATATTATTGATCACCATCATATGCAGTTAGAGTTCCTATCCGGAGGGAAGAAGGTCATTTTGAGGGCGGCTTCAGATGGTGGGCCTAAGGAGGTGTCTTCTCGCAGGATGGAGACTATCCTCAGACATGATGATGTGATTTGGGCTACACATTGTTTTGTGAAGTCCAAGACATCTACACTTTAGGATGGCAGGGCATTTCCTATTGATATTCAGTCGATTATGGACCGTCATGGCAGAGTTTTTGGTGACATACCTCCCTGTGTACCCCCAGATAGAGGGTTTGAGCATGGGATAGAGATGGAGGATGGAGCTAAGCCAATAATTACCACTCCATATCGTCATCCCAGAGCATATAAGGATGAGATTGAGAAGACCATTCATGAGTTGTTGGACATGGGCTTCATTCGCCCTAGCTCTAGCCCCTTTGCTTCTTCTGTGGTACTTGTGAAGAAGAAGGATGGGACACTGCGGATGTGTATTGATTACAGGGCATTGAACAAGAAGACAATCAAGAATAGATATCCTATTCCCCGCATTGATGAGTTGTTGGATGAGCTTCATGGAGCCATCTACTTCTCCAAGATTGATCTGCGTTCAGGCTACCATCAGATTCATGTACGAGCTGAGGACGTACACAAGACTGCCTTCCGTTGTCATTATGGGCATTATGAATTCTTGGTGATGCCTTTTGGCCTTACCAATGCACCGGCTACTTTTCAGTCATGCATGAACCATATCTTCAACAAGCAGTTGAGGAAATCAGTTCTGGTATTCTTTGATGATATACTGATTTACAGCCATACATGGGAGGATCATATCAGGCACCTTGAGGAAGTACTTAGCATTTTGGAGAGTCAGTCTCTATTTGCTAAGTTGTCCAAATGTGAATTTGGACTTACAGAGATCTTATATTTGGGGCATGTGATCATTGGTGACGAAGTGAAGGTAGATGAGGAGAAGATTCAGGCAATCCGAGATTGGCCCTCTCCCAGGAATATCATCTAGTTACGGGGATTCCTTGGCTTATGTGCTTATTACAGGAGGTTCCTGAGAGGTTTTTCACAGTTAGCAACACCTTTGACCGATCTCACGAAGAAGGGGGCTTTTAGATGGACAGAACAGGCACAAGGGGTCTTTGACAAACTCAAGGGGGTTATGAGCACTTGTCCGGTATTGGCACTCCCTGACTTCTCGCAGCCATTTGTACTTGAGTGTGATGCTTCAGGAGTGGGCATAGGGGCAATTTTGATGAAAAACAGACATCCCATTGTTTACGAGAGTAGGAAGCTGCGAGATAATGAGAGATTGTATTCTACATATGATAAGGAAGTGTTGGCTATTATGCATGCATTGGCCAAGTTCAGACAATATCTTGTTGGCAGCAAATTCATGGTAAGAACTGACCACTACAGTCTGAAATATTTCCTTGATCAAACAGAGCTCAATGATCGTCAGCAAAAATGGGTAAGCAAGATTCAGGCGTATGATTTTGACATTGAATTCATTAAAGGGAAGAATAATACTGTTGCTGATGCACTTTCTAGAAGACCCTCACTTGCTGCCCTATTCTCATTAAGTGAGATTTCAGCAGATTGGAAGTCTCAACTTTTAGTTGAGTACTCCAAAGATCAGCATGCATGTGAGGTCATGGATGGATTGGTACTGGATGACAAGTACAGTGTGGTTGATGATGCCATTTACTACAAAAACAGGGTATATCTTGTTCCTGTTTCTCAGTTGAAGGAACAAATTTTGCGTGCTTACCATGATACTCCAATAGCAGGACACCCAAGGTATGGTAAGACTTGCAGGGCAGTTCAGGAGAGATTCTCCTAGAAGGTCCTCAAAGATGATGTCCTACGTCATGTTCGAGAATGTATGACTTGTCAGCAGAATAAGTAGGAGCATACTTTCCCTACTGGGTTGTTGCAGCCCTTACCTATACCAGAACAGAAGTGGACAGGAATCTCTATGGATTTCATTACAAGTCTTCCTCGGGTTCAGGGAAAGGATTGCATCTATGTCATCGTAGACAGACTAACTAAGTATGCCCACTTATTTCCGATTGCAGTTGGCTTCACAGCATCTCAGGTAGCCAGGCTATTCTTCAGAGAGGTGTTTAGGCTCCATGGTCTCCCCAAGACCATAGTGAGTGACAGAGATAGCAGATTCATGAGTTCTTTTTGGCAAGAACTTTTCAGGCTCGCAGGTACGGAGTTGACACCCAGCACTAGTTACCACCCCCAGACAGATGGGCAAACCGAGATAGTTAATAAGTGGGTGGAGGGGTATTTGCGCAACTATGTGTCAGGACAACAAAAGGCATGGGTGCGTTGGTTATACTTGGGCGAGTATTGTTATAATATTACTCACCACATGTCTATTGGTATGACTCCTTTCAGAGCCCTCTATGGTTATGATGCACTATCTTTTGTGGATATGACTGTAGGAGACAGCAGGGCTCCTTTGGCACAGGATTGGTTACAGGAGAACCAGGATATCATGAGATCTCTCAAAGAGAATTTGCAGCATTCATAGAATCAGCAGAAAATCTACGCTGATCGACATAGGATTGAGAGGACATTTGAGGTGGATGACATGGTTTTCCTATGTTTGCAGCCTTACCGGCAAAGCACCCTTAAAAGGGGTGGGGCTGAGAAGCTAAAGCCTCGGTTTTACAGACCATACAGGGTACTCAAGCATGTTGGGGAAGTTGCCTATGAGATCGAGTTACCACCTGATAGTCGGACTCATAATGTATTCCACATGTCCTCCCTGAAAAAGGCACTGGGACAACATATTGTAGCATCCCCTGATCTACCTCCCTTGGATGAGGAAGGTAAGTTGACTTTGGTCCCTAAGGAGATCATGGAGGTGAGGGAACGTCGGCTGAGGAACCGAGTGATCCGGGAGTATTTGGTCCACTAGCAGGGTCTTCCTATTGAGGGCGCCACATGGGAGGGAGAGGCCATTTTGCAGCACCCAGCATTACAGTTGCTTGCGAACAAGCATCTCTGAGAAGGGAGGACTGTCATGTCCCCTCTTTGGTTTGTCTAGTAGAGACATGTGAGTTAACCTATTATAGGGTCTCGTAGCCCTGCCAGTGGTGGATAGGGACTCATGCAGGGTATTCAGTATCCGGAGTTGGCATTTCAGACAGTTTGAGGGCCATTGGGAGCAGTTCCTTGATTTTAGGGAGATTCCCTATTTTTTAGGAGGTTGTGGCAGTTCCCATATTGGAGGTTCCACGGGACCATGTCATGGTTTCAGTTTCAGGGAGTTTGGGTGTGTTTCCTAGTTTCTAGGAGCATCCTTAGATTTTAGGGATGGGACTGCCAGTTAGCTCAGCTTTTCTGGCATCGGTCACAGATAGGTGACAAAGTTATATTCATGATTGTTTGGTCATTTTGGGCTATTTTTGGATATCTGGAGATATTTAAATATATTTAAATATTTCCTAAGTTAGCGTTAAATAAATTAAAATAAGGCTATGTATTTAATCATTTCGGAGTAATAAGGGATTTCTGGCTTCATCTGGGTTGATATGCCTACGTGTTATAGCTCGTTGGAAAGGTATTGAATTTTGCTACATGATTCTCACCTTTCGGAGTCTTTTTGGATGCCTGAAGCTATTTATTTGCAATTTAGTGTTATTTTCCTATAGTTGACGCCATAATTAGAAAATAACACTCTTTTCATAATGCGCCAACTTTACTCCCTTTTAGGGTTTGGCTTGGAAAGGAAAGGAGATATAAGGAGATGAAGACCAAATTGTTCATTATCTTTTTACACAATCAAACTTATTTTTGTGAATTAGCTCTGAGTGGGCGATTCTTCATCTGGGACGCAAACCCCAAGATCTGAACTGGCTGGGACGTAGCCCTCAGCAGTTATTGGCATTGGATTCTTCAGGCAGAGTGCATTGTTGACAGAGATTGAGTACGCCATTCTTCATTGTGGATTCTAGTTGCAGAGTAAGGGTTCCAGCATGGCAGATTGATTCTTCAGTTTGGGCGTGATCCTTGCAGCCTTAGGGCCGCCATTTGCAGCAGGTACATCCCACATGGAACATAAGGAATGCATGTATTCAGCCTTAGAGGTATTCTTGATTCATGATCACTATTCACCTTTCAGTTTGGCATCATTGTTGGATGTAAGTTCCTTGGATCTACATTGGAATTATTATTTGGTTTTACAAATCAGAAATATGTCTGGTACAACTTGTAGCAATTCTGAATTTGGTTGTATGTTCTTATTTATTTCCAGTCTCCTTTCATGTGTACTGTTCATTATTCATTACTTGTTTGAAAACTATCAAAAAACACAAAAAGAAACAAACCTTCTGCAACTTCTGTCTATTCTCTAAAACCATCAAAGGAATCACAGGAAGATATAGTTTATTAATTTAAAAACTACAGCAGATCAGCAAGGGGATCCATCAAGGATCTTTCATCCTCACTATATATACTTCTCAATTTCCTTATGTGGAACCTGTATGAAGTCCTGACACACTAGAAGAATCCCAATCATTACTGTCAAGAGAATGATCGACATCCCAATCATAGAGTGGATTATCCAACAACCATGTAGTATCAATCTCAAACACTGGATTGTCCATCATCTCAAGTTCCTCCTGCATAATCACATGATCCCTCTTCCTACTTTTCTTTCTACAAAGAGACATAGAATGCAAGCTCTCGTCTACAATTCCCCTCAATACATAAGATCTGTCATTCAATTCAAACTTCATTTCCATCTTAGGCACATTGGGGGTAAATACTCCAATGTCTTGGAGCCATTTCATGCCCAAGACTACATCCACTGCACCCATGTTCACCACATAGAAATCAGCTTGCAGCTCATAATCATTCAACTGCAAAGTAAGATTACCTATCCATTTGGTGCGCATGAGGGTATAACCATCTGCTACTTTGACTCTAAATCCGCTAAAGTCCTCTGTCTACAACCTGCATCTAGTCACAAATCCCTCATCAATAAAATTGCATGATGCTCCAGTGTCTAAGAGTGCAATGCAATGCTGCCCATTGATTGTTCCTCGGAATCTGAAAGTAACCTCATCCCGCTCGTCAGCAAACAAGGCCATAGGGGAAAGATTCCCATCTGGCTCAAACTCTCCTGAAGCAATTGGCGGATCCAAATTTTTTGAGTTAAGATCCTCATAATATACCCACATTGCACGATTTGCCTTGCCCTTAGGTCTCAAAGGGCAATCATGCTCTCAGTTGTAAGGTTCCTTGCACCAAAAGCATAATTTCCTTCTCCTTAGATCTTCTCATGTCTCCTTATCCATCATAGGTGCTGATTTCTTTTTCTTTTCAACAAGTTGTTGAGGACTCTCCTGGCTGGTAGGAGTTTTTTTACGATAACTTTTGTTTCTAGGTGCTGCAAACTCCATGCTCCTTGCTTTCTTCATTGCTTCCTATAGTGTAGGTGGGTCAAAGACTTTCAACCAGCCTCTAAGTGGCTCCATTAATCCTTCCATGAACAAGACAACCAACCTCCTTTCGCTAATGCTAGGCACCATAACTGATAATCTCTAAAAATCATTAACATAAGCATCAAAAGTCCCATGTTGCTTCAATTGTGCTAATTCACGAAAGCTGACTTTAGGATCCTTGACATCAAACCTTTCAATCAGCTTATCAGTAAACTCAGCATAAGTGGTGATGAGATTATGTCCAAGTGTGATCAAACCATGGTACCACCACTCAGGAGAAACCCCTTCCAAATGCAATGTGGCAAATCTTATTGCATCTTCTTCAGGCATAGGTCTTAATTGTTTTGCCAATAAAGTGTAATTCAATGCATTGCAGAAATAATAGACATGATAGAATACAACATGACAGAATATAAAGAAACTCAGATCTTCATTGATTCATAATAATGTCAGTACAGTGACGATGACCATACTAACCCTGTCTCCATGACCAAGGACTTGCTGATATATAAAGGTGACCGGTCAGTTACCCGGTGTCAACTGTCGACAACCGACAGGTTAACTACCGTCATTAACTCTAATTACATTAAATGTCTTATTGCTTAATTACCCGACAACATCATGCCCCCAAAAAAGAAATGTCATCTCCGGACAACAGACAACAAAATGGGAATGATATGCCTACAACAGATAACAACTACGAACCCCACAAAATAACAACTACACACAAACTACTAAGGGGGTAAGGGAGGTGTCCCTGATGGTGGAGGGGCTGGGGCTGCTACTGCCAACTGCTCCCGAAGTTGTACCACCTGGTCGGTCCGGTATCGGAGGTCCTGCTCATCCTGCAACTGCCGCTCCCGAGAACTCCTCACTCGAAACACTGCCTCCATCAATTCCTGATGCTTCGCCTCCAACTCGGCTGCCAGGGTAGCAACTCTCGATTCTACTAAGGCTCTCTCATTTGACTGCACTGCCAACTCTACCTTCACGGCACTCAATTCTCCTCTCACGGTGGCAAGGATCTCATCTGTACTCCTAGCATGGGTGCGCTGCTGCTCTAACTCTATCTCCAATACAGGGATGCGAGTGGCCAACTCCTCCTGAGCCCTATCCACCCTGAGCTGAGTCTCTCGAAGCTCGAGATACCTATCTCGTACAGCGTGCTCAATCCGTCTAACCACAAACTGTGTCTGACTCCCTCCGGCCACCTCCTGGCTCTACCACTCTGCTCGCATCTCTGGAAGATCAAGCGTTGGCCATCCATGCTACTCAAAACACTGCTGAAATGCCACTGCTACTCCAGATGTAGCAAACGCAAGGAGTCTCCGCAAAGTGAGTTGTTCGACAAGCTCCTCTACTGTCAAGGCAACCAGTAACTGAACCTCCTCCTCCATCTTGGCTAAGAACTGCATCATGATAGTAGGTCTCCCTTCTCCAATCCATCCAACCTGATGCTACTGCTGCGGTGATACCGCCCCCTCCTCCACCAGCGGTGTCTTTCTATCGCCCTTCTTTCTAGTCCCACTGTCTAGGTCGATAACCCCTGGAGGTGAAGGAATACAAGGGTAGGAAGGTGTGGGTGGTGCCTGCTTGCGTGGGGATGAAGGTAGAGCCGCATATCTGTCTAGCCATGAATCGACATCGTCCCCCGCCGGCCTCTCCTCAACCGTCCTCTGGGCCTCCTCTGTCCTAGGTTCTGTCAGGATGATGGGCATGCGTACTAGTGCACTCGCTGGTGTCGTCATCTTGGTTGTGACTGGTGATGGCTGGACTGGTGGAGGTCGAGGATGCATCTGACCAAACCCAGGTATGGGGATGGTAGAGATGGTACCCACTATGACTCCAGATGATGCCAATGGTCCTCCCTCTCCTCCGACGGTCAGGAATGCTGGAGTACATACCACTTGGCTAGTCCTGCCAGCTCCCCCTCGAGGCATTCCACGATGCCCCCTCGGTACACTTGCCAACGATACTGTCTGAGTGGTGGGGGTCTCCTGCGGCGGTACTGGCTGCTCGGTCTGTGAAAACCTTAAGGTGCTATCTTCCTCTGAATCATCCGACCCCTCACTTTCCTCCTCACTAGTGCCATGTCATCCTGAATCCGTGTCACTGGCCGACACCACTACGTGGACCTGTCTCCTCCTCTTCTTGCTAGTCTGTCCCTCGACGGTAGTCAAAATATCCAGCTCTGACCAATAAAATATAGCTGGCTTAAGGGAGTCGATGCTATCCCACGCCTTCCATCCTCTACGGTGTGGTGGCACCTATACCCGCATGGAATCTAAAAATAATCCGATAGCGTGATGTGACATATAAAATACTTTATGTTTCAGCATCATACAGTCGTGGGCTCTGTCTGACAGTAGACTGGCCCAATCATACACCGTTCCCTTTCTGAGTCCTGCCATCAATGCGATTATAGGTACTGCCGCGTCCGACGCTCTGCTAGCGCCAATCAGCCTACTCTGTACTACGTCATGTAAACATTGCCAGATGCCAGATTTTAAAAATGTCTTCTTTAGACCTCTTCCCTTCGGATCCAGGATGCGACTCCATTCTTCTGTAGTCAAGTTGTCCCTACACATTTCTTTTAATAGCTAGGTTCTTCTTTCCTCAGACAACTTTGTTACCTTTTTGTCAATCTTTTTACCCTTGTCAGGAATGCCAAATACTCTCTCAAAATCATCAGAGTTAAATGAAACAATGATGTCAGTGTGCTGGAAATTGAATGATGATGTACGAAGTTCAGGATCATATGTTTTAATCATTTGTCGTAGGCAGGGTTCGAATTCCTTAATATTAAAAATGGGCATCTGAATAGCATCATGGACCCTAGCTTTTGATAATTCAATTTTTACCTCAATATCTGACAGGCTCGTGGCATTTTCCCACCATTGCCTGCACACCGTTCCAGCCAAACCCTCAAATAGAATTGTATCTGCAGTGACCTGCGTAACTCTTCCCTTTCCTGCATCCTGTGCAATTGCTTTGCCCTTGTCTTGGTCGCCCATTGCTACAGCAGGTTTCTTTTTGGCTTCCTTCTTGGTTTGCTCTTCTCTTTCTTGCAATTTCTTCCTCCAGTCTAGCTTTTTCAATCCCCTAGGTTCAGTTGCCATTAATCAAAATAAAATAAAAATTCCTTGTCTGGGGTTCGATTTGTAACTGTTTCGAGCCTTAACTGTCTTTCGTTTTGTACGGATTTGCCTTGCTAATGTGGTACAGCTGATTTGATTGTACGGCTATCACCCGACAATTTTCTAACTGGCAAGTAGCTGATTTGTCCGTACAGACGTCTTTATAACCCAACAATTTTCTAACTGGCAATTTCTTGAGTATTCATGCCATATAAAACACTTAATGACAAAAAAAATAACTTTAACTTTTTTCTATACGTCCCTTTTTTCTTTTTTTTTCTTTTTTTTTTAAAAACTCAATTCCGTACGGCCTTTTCCGTATGACCATACGGATTTTTTTTAAAAAAATTTAATTTCTTTTTAAACTTAATTTTGTACAACCTTTTCCGTACGACCGTACGGATTTTAAAAAAAAATCGCATCGTACGGCCGTACGAACCCACTGTACTGTTATTTCCGTACGACAACATTTTTATATTTTTTAATTTTTTTAATTTTCCGTTTTTTTTCCTACGGCACCGTACAGGGTCATACGGACCTACCGTACGATCATTTCCATACAACCGCACTTACCTGTCCGCCTGGGCGGACCTCGTCTCTTGCCTCCGTTAGTGATAGATTTTCAACTTGGAGCCATTTACAGCATTAGGCACCTCCATCCCGTCCATCGTCCACAGCTTGATGGCTCCGTTCATGCCAATTTCGCGAATCTTAAAGGGACCTAGCCATTTTACCCTGAACTTGCCTGGCTTAATTTCATTTCGACCATTAAACTTCAATACCAATTGCCCTAGGGTGAACTGCATCCTTCTTAAATGTTTGTCGTGCCAAGCTTTCCGTCGTTGCTGAGCCGTCTCCGTCGCCCACTATGCCATCGTCCGTCTTTCATCCAACTTATTGAGGGCGTATAGTCTCTCCCGAAGGCTTTCCATGTCGCCTAACCTGTTGTCAATGGCAATTCTGAGACTTGGCACCATGAATTCCACTAGCACCAGAGCCTCCTGGCCGTACATTAATTGGAATGGTGTCTACCCAGTGGTTACCTTGTAAGTTGTTCGGTACGCCCAAAGTACCGACGGTAGACACTCCTCCCAGTCTTCCTTCTCAACCTCGCAGGACTTATAAATTACTAACACCATGATTTTGTTGGTCGCCTCAGCCTGGCTGTTTGCCCGAGGATAGTACGGACTTGATAGAGAATGGAAAATTTTGAATTCGGTTGTCAACAGTCGGATAATGTGGTTTACAAAGTGCCCTCCTCTATCACTTGTCAACTGTATAGGTATTTTGTACTAGGTGATAATCTGTTCATAAATGAATCTCGCCGTACTAACGGTGGAGTTGTCTACCAAGGCCCTCGCTTCGACCCATTTGGTCAAGTATTCGGTCACCACAACAATGTATCTACATCGTCAAGCTCGGCTTGGTTTCAACGGACCAATGAAGTCTAACCCCCATCTTTCGAACAGCTCTTGAGCATTCGACGAGTTGAGTGGCATAAAATCCCTCTTTAACAGTCGTCCAGTGCGTTGACATGTATCACAACTTGTCACCCATTCTCTAGCGTCATTATGCATTGTCGGCCACCATAAGCCTGCTAGTAAGACTTTCCTTGTTGTCGTGTCTGGTCCCATGTGTCCTCCTGCGACCCCTTCATGTGTTTCTCTCAGGACTCTTGGGATTTCCTCTTCCAAGACGCATTGTCGTAGGATCTGGTCAGGTCCCATCTTGTAGAGAAGGCCATTTATAAGTTGGAATGTTCTGCTTCTTAGTACAAGTTTTCGTCTTTCGCTTGATGACATTTCCTTAGGAAATTTTGAAGTTGACAAGTATTCGCCCACACTCGTGTACCAGGTAGGAAGGACGGCAATGCGGAAGAGATGGGCGTCCGGAAAATCCTCATTAACACCTTCGGTCGACTCTCCAGACTTGATCCGTGATAGCTGGTCGGCGATGACATGGCTCTTGCCAGGTCTGACAATGATGTTGAATGTAAATTCTTGTAACAGCAACAGCCATCGACTAATCCGCCCCTGGATGATTGGCTTGTTCACCAGGTACATCAACGCCTGGTGATCCACATAAAATGTGAATGGTGTCGCCAATAGGTAATGTCGGAATTTCTGGACGGAGTATACCATCCTAAGGGCTTCTCTCTCCGTTGTGCTCTAATTCTTCTCTGCTTTTGACAAGAGTCGGCTTGCAAAATACACTGGGTGGTCCAGCCCGTGGCTGCCAACCTGCACCAGTGTGGCCCCTATGGCAAAGTTGGATGCGTCGACATGTACATGGAACTCTTTGTCCCAGTCTGGATATGTCAGGATTGGCGCACCTACCAACCATGACTTTAACACCTGGAAAACCTCTTCTTGGGCCGTCCCCAGATGTACGGCTCCCCCCTTCGTGTCAGCATATCAAGTGGGTATGATACTTGGGCAAAGTTCTTAATAAACCACCTATAATACCCAATGTGTCCAAGAAATGACTTGACGCCAATGACATCGTTGAGCACCTCCATCTCCACAATGACCCGTACCTTGTCAGGGTCAGTCTTCAGTCCGGCCTTGCAGACGATGTGCCCTAGTAACTTGCCTTGAGGCACCATAAATCTGCATTTCTTGGGATTTAGGGTTAGGCGGGCTCGTCGGCATCTTTCCATGCAATCGCCAAGTGCAGCAAGATGTACCTCTTTCGTGCTGTAAATGGACCAGTCGTCCAAGAATGCTTTGAAGTTTCCTACAGACATTTTGTCGAAAATATGGAGGATTATCTGTTGGAAGGTAGTTGGCGCGTTGCACAACCCGAATGGCATCCGGTTGTATGCATAGACGCCATCTTCTACGACAAAGGTGGTCTTCAATCTGTCCTCCTCTGCAATGGAAATTTGATTATATCACGAGAATCCATCCATAAATGAATAAATTTCATGGCCCACTACTTCCTCGAGGATGGTGTCTGTGAATGGTATGGGAAATGGATCTTTAATTGTGACAGCATTCAAACACCTGAAGTCTACACAGATTCTTATCTGATCAGCCTCCTTTTTCAAGGATATCACAATGGGTGATACCCATTCGCTGCTCTGGACCTTGAAGATGATTCCTGCTTCGAGCATGCAGTCAATTTCATCATTTACCCTAGCGGCATAATTTTTGTTCATCCTGTATGGCCGCTTTCATACAGGCACGGCTCTGGGAACCAGAGGGATCCGGTGTACACAAAGTTCTTGTGGTACCCCTTTGAGGTCTTTATACGTCCAGGCGAACACATCCTTGTACTCTGTGAAAATTTTGAATGCCGCCGTCTTCAAGACCGGATTCCAGTCGTCGCCGACCAGAATATTTTTCTGTTCTGAAGTTTCTCCAAGGTTTGTAATTTTAAGTGCGGATTCCTCGTACCTTATGGGCTTACTCTTGTCGAACTGGTGCACTGGTGCGTCATCCACATGGGCATCCCCTTCCTTGTATTGTCCGTACTCTAGTGGGAACTCGTTCTCGTCAGGTTCTTCTTCGATCTCCAGCACATTGCACCTGTACAATAATTCATAGTCTTCCGTTTGCCAATGGAAGAGCCCTCTCAAAGAATCCATCTCGTCCTTAGAACAGGCTTGAATTCCTAAGATGCCTTCATCATCTGGTTCCTTGCCATCCTTCCCTTCATCCATACCGTCATCCCCGTCGGACTCTGACTCTGATGCCAACTCTTCACTGACCAGTTGGGTTTTGAGGTCAATGATATATCTTCTGCCGGCCTTTTCCATGGACAAGGTGTTCTTTTTCCAATTGTGGTTTGCTTTTGCCGCCACCAGCCAGCCTCTGCCAAGGATGGCATCATATCCCTTCTTCTTCAATGGGATGACCACAAAGTTCAAGACGAACGGCTGTGTTCCGATTGTTACTGGCTACGCCATGAGTGTGCCAAGCGGCTTGATGCCATGTTGGTCTGCTCCCAATAAATTAAAGGTGAACGGCCAGAGAGTAGGTTTGCCCAATTTTTTTCATGTTTCCTCTGGCAAGACATTTACTCCCGACCCGCCGTCGACAATGGTGTCGGTCAAGATGGTGCCCAGTATACCCATTTCCACCACTGTTGGGTGTCTACAATTGTTGATCATCAGGGCTAATGGGTCTGCCACCGTCTCGCCAAGGTTGTCCCTTCCACGTGTTGGTTGGCCGACTGGGGTTATCAGTACGGATTGCAGAAGTGTCGTCCGCAAGTGTGGCATACTTTCCAGGAGATCCTTCATTTTGACAGGTATCTCGACCTGTAGCAGTTGGTTTATAATATTTGTTTCTGCTTCAGAGCAAGAAGTACCTACAAGCCCGTGTGCGTCCTTGTTCGTCGACATCTCCTTCTCCAGTTCCGCTTGTGCCTCCAGTGCCTTTCGTTTTTCCGTACGAGGATCTGGGTAAGTGGCTGCTTTCGTCTTGGATCTTGTTATGGCGAGCACATCCTCCGTTTCTACATTCAACAAATTCACTCCAGATTTCGAACAGTTGCCATCGTCATGGTCCCCCGGACCGCACCACTTGCAAAGTTTTTGTGGCACTTCCTCCACCGTACAGTCCCTGGCAAAATGCCCCCATTGGTTGCAAGCCCGACATTGTATCATCGGCCACCCTTTAGCGTCATATTGGATTCGGCTTCTATTATTAGTACTATTATTATTGCCTCTTCCTCGTCGCCTGTTGTTCCGATAGCCGCCAGACAACGCGTTGTTGATCACAGGCTGGGACGTGCTGGCTGGCGCAGACGGTTCCGTAAAGAGAACCTGTTGGTTACAGGTCCTCATATTGTACAGACACTCCTTGGTAAGGTGTCCGGCAATCTGACAAATATCACAAAATGCTTTCTTCGGACAAGACCCCTTGGTGTGTCCGTTGCTGCGCCAGTCCGTGCACCATAAATCCCCTTTGTCGGCTTTGCTTGTGCTTCCTTTGGTCGCCCGTACCTTCGGATTAGACTCGTCATCACTGCTACTGCTTTTGTCAGAAGAGGAATCGTCATTTGACGAGGATTTCTTTTTCTTTTTCTTGGACGTCTTCTGCTCGCTTTCTAAATCCATTGCCCTATTATAGGCGTCGATATATGAAGAGGGAGGTATGATCTTCATTTTCCGTCTAAGAGACGTCTTCAAACCTTCCACGAACCACCGTGTTTTCAGTCCGTCTGCGAGCTGGTTCTCCATTTTTCCTAGCAGCTCTTTGACCCGCCGACTGTAGGTTCGAACCGTCTCGTTCTGCCTCTGTTTCATGCCGTAAATTTTGGCTACGATCTCATTATCGTCTCTTAGGAGATGAAACTCCACTTGAAATTCCTTCTTCAAGTCAGGCCATGTGCTAATTGTAGCCTTCTCCGTATCAAAGAACCAATCGATGGCCATGCCCCTTAGGGTTGCAGGAAACGATGTTACCCACTCGTCCTGATCGGTAACACCATTCGCTCCCCAAATTGTTTCACAAGTGCGACAGTGGCAGATAGGGTCTTCTTTACCGTCCCCATGGGACTTTGGAAGTTTTTGTTTTTGCGCCATGCCTTGTCTTTTTACTACTGGTGGCTGCTGTCCTACTCCAGATGGGTTAGATCCTGTAAGAGGTGCTTGACCGCCGTGCCCCGGGGTCCCTCCGACACTCCTAGCAGCCCCGGTGTCTTCTCCCTCCCTTGCCTCCTCCCCACTCCGTGGAGTTTTCCTAGCCTCTGGTGTGCGTGACAAGTCCCTCAAGTCCCTCAACTGAGTTTTAGTACACTCTATCTTGCGGCGGGTTTCCGCAAGTAACTCCTCCCGACTCCGTGGGTGGCCGTCAGCCTCACCGTCCCCTTCGGAGCATTCCTCCTCCCTTCCCTTATACCTCCATCGCCTTTCCGCTTGCTGTTCAAGGATCAAGGCACATTGGGCTACTGCACATTCATCTATATACTCTTGCTTATTTTTGTCTTTATTCAATGTATTGGGCATTAATTCCCGTACGGCTTTATATATAACAACGACATATAAAAGTAGAACACTTTTATTCATTCATCCTATGGGATACAAGTCTATGTCAACAAAATGACATAATTATTACAAACATCAAAATACAAAAGAAAAATACCTCAAATCAGACTTTGCTAGATCATTGACATTTCGTCAAACATATGTCATACACACTTCAGACTTACAATTTAATAACCAGGGCTGTTACAATTGGTTTCAGACTTTATTTCAGACCTTATTTTGATAAGATAACCTTCTTTTACAATGATCAAATGACTATCTAATTACTGCCCTAAGTCTGAAAACATCAACCTCAGAAATGGACCAATAAGCAAGACAAATGGATGCCGAAAACCTGATTGGAAGCTGTTGAGACAAAGGAGAGGGCTGAGCGATGAAGCTGGTATAGTTTGATGACTTTTAGAGCTTCCCAGGCACAAAATCGCCCTTGCTGAAGATGCTGCCTAACCTTAGAAAAATTGCAGGTTATATACCAGCTGCAAGGTTGCCAAGAGTATGCACAAAATGGATGCCTAGGTAAGGTGATTTGACTGAGCCCTTACCCACAAATTTATCAACCCTCAATCATCTGTTATGAGCAAAAACATAGGTTCCAAGGGTCTGATATAACTTAATGGCAGTCCTGCAATAATGATCAAAACTCCTCCAAATGTTCTTTGGAACACCTTCAATGAACCCCCACAAAGATCACCTATCTCCTTATGTGCAGACAGATGCAATGCAACTCAATAAGCCAAAATCAAGGATTCTTGCATGCCTTGACTGATCTGCAGAAACACTAACCTCAGCTCTACAAATTCTGGAATGATCAGCACTGAGTCCCAATCTTCCTTCCAAGAGATCGCCTCCTTCCAAATAGGGTAATGCCACCATCTGTGAATGAAAACCGAAGCTCAAGAGATGATATGATCAAAATCGAAGTGAACAGCTGCTGACTGGTTTGATCCCTGTTTGAATTGATAATGCTTTGAACTATTCACAAGATCGCCTACAATCACCTCCAATGAATTGCCCTTGGCTCTTCCTAAGATTGCTGTCCTCAATCATACAAATCGATGCATCAATAATGATTAATGAACAAAATCATGGGATGGGTGTAGTCTGCTGCAGTCTGATAGTTAGCTGCAACTTAATTCAATTCGCCCTCAAAATACACCAAACAGCATCGCCCTCCTCCTTAGTTAAGTTTGCTGACTTCGAACACAAGAGAGCATGCATCTATAATGTCACATGAGCAAAATCATGGAAGATGATAAACTACTTCAGACTGGTTACCTACTGCAACTTCACTTGGATCACTTCCAAATTACTCCAAAATGGGTCACCCTTTCCCTTGGGAGAAATCGCTATCTTCAAACTCATAAAGGATGCATTCACCATGTTCAATGAGAAAATCATAGAAGTCTGAAGATCTGAAGCAACATCCACAAAATTTGATATGAAACCTCAATAAGCTCAATGTGAAGAACTGAATGTTCCTCACTCTCAAGGCAACCCTTCAGAGCATCTTTCACCTCCTCAGTTATGCGGATCAAAGGGAGGTATCATTCCCTAAGATCAAATCTGTAGACAACCCCTGGGTTCCACAACTCAACACAAGAGGAATTAACAAACAACTGATGATTAATCATCAATTACCCTCTTCTATTTATCCTTTTCATAACCCTTGATAAGATTCCTTCTAGAAGAGGGTAGGTACACTTTAAGTTTATTATTTCTTAAGTGACTTTTTAATTAATTTTTATTTTATACTTTAGTCACTTTATTAATTTAATAAAATATAAAGTCATCTCACGTGTGATTTTAATAAATATAATGAGACAACTTATATAATATTAAATTAAATAACTTTCCCCCTTATTTCTCCACAAACAATTCCAGTCTAAAATCGGGGACATTACAGACATTTGCTATTTATTTTGGAATTTTACAGTATGTATTTCAGTTCCAGCTATATTGCCCATTAAGAGTTAGCCGTATTAATTCATGACACAAAGGTTTCGAGCCCAGGAAAACGTGAGAGGCTTGGAAGGGGCCATAAGACTTGTGAAATATTTTTTTATTGAATTGGCCAACTGCCAGCTACATTAAAGAAGCATCTTGTTTGAATTTATGCCATTCCAAGAGGACATGTAAAGAAAGAGAGGTCAAGGGAGTAATAAGGGCAGCGATTTACATTTGAGAAACTTGTTGAAGGTGACGTGGAAGAATATGGAGGGATGTGGTACCCTCATTCACCCTCAACCACTCCAATTCATGAAGTTTACCAGGATTAAGGAGATTGAAATTGAGGCACAAAAATTCTTGCATGACGGGGAGTAGTTTGAAAGCTATGAAAGCAGCAATTTGCAGGTACAGATCTGATAATGAGTTCTGGGCAGTAACAGCATTAAATTTCAGCAAATAAAGCAGCTTAAAAATCTTCCATGTTTCTACAAACATGTACCACACAACAATGATAAATACCAGCTGGCGGATCCATAAAGAGTGTCTTCGTCAGTCCAAAATTTGTATACAAGAGTTAATCAGTGGTTGTCACTGCTTTATACAGCTACAAAAATGATTATAGGGAACATATCAACATTAATATACCAGTATTTCAGACAACTTATTTCAAGCATTGCAACTGTGAGTTCATAATATTCTCTGAAATTGTTTATGTGATCTCTAGACTTTGCCAGTTGTTTGATACAGTGTCCATGCATTCAATTTGAATGATAAGTGTTTATGTAAATGCTTATGCAACTAAAGTAATAGAATCAGAAATATCTAAGGATTGTAGATAAATGATTTCCACAGTCCATAGTGTTAACATGCATAGCTTCAGGAATCAACTGTGTGAATTTCACACAGTTGATTCTTGAAGCTATACATGTTGATATCTAAGGATTGTTTATTTGCAAACTGGTCAATGAAATGTCCGAGAGCTATATTTTATATCATTTGTAAGTTTGTTAAAATATCTTGGAAGGGACATTTCATTAACTTAAACCTAAAGGCCGAATAAATACATAGACTTTTATTACACATTGATTACATTGATATATTGTTGAAATCAAAATATCTAATTACAATATATATAAATGAGACTCACTTAGGTAAAAGACACACACCACTAACTTTCGCACCGTAATACAAAACTAACCTTGAGAGATGGCACGTGCACATCCCGTCTCAGGAGCATATGAAAAGGCTTGAGGTGCTCGTTTCACACATGAATATAGGCATCCTGCTAAGAAACTCAAAAAATGAATAGAAATCATCTACCATTGTACATTTGTTTCTACCTTTCTAACCAATTGAAGGATAAAGAAACTAATCAAGACAAGCAAGAAGAGTTTGCATCCATTAACCTTCATGGGTTGAAGAAGATATTACATTTGCATTTTTCTACTTTGAAATTTTCCTTCACTTTTCCGATTGAATTAATGAGCTTATAGACTTTAAATTAATCATAATTGCAATATTTCCATTTAGAAATGTAAGAAGAAAAAGTTAGTTGCATGTAATATAGTCGTAGATCCAAAATAGTATCCTATAGATTCTTAAAATAAATGCAAGAAAGACTATGTTTAAAGAAATTAAAGAATTCCATGACTGTAATACTAGTAACATTCTATCATATTACAGCATTCGAAAGTCCTAGTGAAATGAAGTTTTAAGTAGAAACTTTAGCTACACGATACTTTGAATTAGGAAGAATAAGACTAGTTATCTTTAGACTACATGAATAATAAATATGATAAGTGTTAACAAGAGTGACGCTAGTGGCATGAATATGTTGAATTGTTTTGGCACTAGCATATCTTAACTACTTAAATAATATGCAAAAGCTTCCTAGACCTTTTGATAAACGGGGAATTCAATCTAAGATTTATTCTACCATCATGAAGCTATCATAGTACTTAAATTTTGAGCTAGAGCACTATAAAGAAATCAATTTCCATGATGATCCTAGCACCAGCCTTGATAAGTATGAAGTTACAAATACAATTGCATTAGCAAACTAAGAATAAAAAGCCTTTTGTGAAATAGTATAGAATATTAAAAAAAAATTAATTTAAAATGTATACCCATCCTAGTGGACATATATTTAAGAATATATTTAGAAAAGATTTCAGCAATACTGTATGTCATATAGTATTATCTTATGCAACATCCTCAACTTTTTCAAATATAAATCATCAAATACCTTTGCCTATACAAAGCAATTCGTTTACAAAAATATCCAATGCCTCACATTCTGGTTCCTCAAATGGATCTGAATTTTTCCTGTAAATCAAAAGCAGTATGAAAAACTGGCCAAAAAGGATCACTTTTATCCATGTGATTCAAATCAGCATATGTTGAACATGAATTAATGAACTCACTGGGGTACGAAGAGTATGCCAAGTAAATCAGTTATGATTCAAAACAATGAAATATAAGACAAGGAAAATGACAACAAACAAGGTATCAAATGATAACCTAAGGGGACAAAGGGGAGGGTAACAGTTGGTGTTTGACTGGCAAAGGGTATGCAGCAGAACAAAATTTTACTGCAATAGAATTATAAGCATTAAAATAGCACAGAATACAAACCATTATAAAGTATACTCCAAGAGAGGTCCACTGATAGCTAATAATCATATGTTCCATTTGATTATGTGGGTCTACTATAATACCATGCATCCAAAACACAACATATTACAAATGCCATTATAAAATTCTAAAATGATCAACAAAATTGAAACCACCACAATGACTAAATTTAAAGAGACTCCAACAGTATATTATAATTTTAATTACAATATAACCATTCAATGTCACCATACCATTAAGGTGGCCTGAGTTTGTAGCTTTGCCTTCCAACCAACTCGAATCAATGTAACATATCAAATATCTATGAGATAAACCAACTTGAGAAATATTAAATACATGCATGGGCAATGTAGTTTCTCAATTGTATGCCAATTTTACTTTTTATCATTGAAAAAATGATCCCAATAGACCTCTAGAAAAATTGTTGCTTCTCATTTAATACTGATTTCATCCATATTTGAAATATATTTTAAGTTTATTTACCAATTTCCTATTAGAAAAATCTTGTTTGAGATATTCATATATATGTATGACAATGGTATTTACTATTTATGCATGACAAAATTTCTTTGTTGAGATTTCTTATGTTCTTCAAACGGCATGAAAATATACACAATGTGTGATGTAAAAAAAGCATGCAGTTCAATGCCCTATGGTGATCACTGAGGACCAAAGACTATGCGGGTAATTCCCCTTACATTATTACAATTTTGCTGCCAGGAGATATAAGGCAGGATATGGGAAATTAATTAAGGGACTCCCTTTGAGGATCTATTGTATGATGTAAAAATAAATATACAGCTCATAGCCCTGTAGTGATCGCTAATGACCAAAGACTGTGAGTGTATTCCCTCTTACATTATTTGAAATATATTTTAAGTTTATTTACCAATTTCCTATTAGAAAAATCTTGTTTGAGATATTCATATATATGTATGACAATGGTATTTACTATTTATGCATGACAAAATTTCTTTGTTGAGATTTCTTATGTTCTTCAAACGGCATGAAAATATACACAATGTGTGATGTAAAAAAAGCATGCAGTTCAATGCCCTATGGTGATCACTGAGGACCAAAGACTATGCGGGTAATTCCCCTTACATTATTACAATTTTGCTGCCAGGAGATATAAGGCAGGATATGGGAAATTAATTAAGGGACTCCCTTTGAGGATCTATTGTATGATGTAAAAATAAATATACAGCTCATAGCCCTGTAGTGATCGCTAATGACCAAAGACTGTGAGTGTATTCCCTCTTACATTATTATAATTTTGCTGCCAGGTGATATGAGGCAGGATATAGGAAATTAATTGAGGAACTTCCTTTGATGATTTATTTTAATTTATTTTATTTTATTACTGAACAAGACATTTGAGACACGAAATTCTCTATAGTCACTCTTGGACCTGTTTAGTAATCCATACTTTCTACGAAAAAGAAAGTTTCCTTGATACCCACTCTAGTGTGTTTCTTCAGATATTAGGAAAGAGAATATACACAAGCAAGCAAGTCAAGATACAGAAATTGAAAGACAATCATTCAGTGCCGTCTATTATAAAAGGTCCATACTAGACTTGGTGATAGCTATGATTGAGCTCCTAACTTATGGGATTCATGTGATAATGGACCATCACCATATCTCCATAGTTCCTACACAGGATTAGACTAGTGTAATATCCCCTGCTATTGTATGGCTGAGAGTGAAGGAAATATTATCAAACAATTGTCTGATAACCTGTTGTTCTGATTTTCGGACTGTATAACCTGCGTGTTATGTATTTTTGGACAGCTGTATAATTCTGTGTGTTATGTAGTTTTGCTAGTAGGAATCTAGGAATGCAATACACTGAATCTAGAGATGATTCATCAACTAATAATGCATTCAAACATCATAATCATCTAGTTGACATTTTGCCAAACATTTGTCATGCATCCTTAGAAAATGAAACAAACTTTATGACAGCAATTGTAAGTTCACAATTGACTTATTCATTCATTGCAGACCTGATTACAATATACTTGCAATTTACCAAGCTACTTTGGCTTACAAAAATAGATTCATCTGGCTGTAAATGCTCTCTTACAGCAGTGACTTCAAATGGCTTAAACTGATAATGCAAGAGACAATTAAGCACAACGAACCTGATTATAAAAGCACCTTGTATTGCTGATGAAGAAGCAAGCAATATCAAACACCTTGAGCTCTTCTTTTTTGCTAAATTGACCCTTATCCAAAATCGCCCCTGTTTCCTGATATGTTTCAGTCCATTAGGAAATTATCACTGGCTTCTAAGCTCTCTTTTCTGCATCAAACCCAACTAAACTCCCTCACAAAGGAGATGCCTAGGCTGGAACAAGAAAGACGATGCATTCATTGGTCATTCTGAGTAGAATCATGGTCTTATTCTTTAGCTGTGTAAAAATCTGAAGTAACCCTAGTGCAGATTGGAATAATTGCAGCCTTCAATTCATGCTTAAAACCCCATTGATACCACCTAGGAATGAAGCACGCCTATTAGGAGATGAGGACGATGCCAATGTGGATTTTCAATAAGCAAATCATAAATTTCCTCAACCATGGCAAGACTGATAATGTCTGAGATAAACTCGGTGAGCTGGGAGGTGGAATCAGCATTAATGAAGCACAATCAATGAAATCCTTCCATACTAAAATGTCTCCATTTACTCCACAAAACCAAACGTAAGCTGAGTTGGCATTTGGCCACAATTGAGATGACTGAAGTATCACCTCCTCTAATGCAACCCTTCAAGAGATCTCACTCCCTCAGTTATGCTATCAATGGGAGTTTTCGTTCCCAAAGACAAAAGATCTGCAGAAACCCCTTGGCTCCACAAAACCCAATCAATACAAAATATCAATTCCTGGCTGCCTTGAAGATCAACTAGATCTCCTTTTTTTTAAGTCCATTTCTAGAAGCATCTAGAAATAATATTAATATTATTTCCCTTAAGTGACTTTATGATATAATATTAAATTAAGTCAATTTATTAAATTATTTAAATATAAAGTCACCTTTTAATTTTAATTTATTTGATAACTTTATAAATAATTAACTTAATACTATTAATTAAAATAATTAATTAAGCTATCCTTAAGAAATATCAATAATTGGGACAGCTTAATTAATTAAATTAATTAATGATTCTTCCTCCAAAAAGGGGACATTACAACTAGATAGTAATCGCTCTAATATAATATCTTTATTCCATCTACATGTGCAAGTATTTCAAAGGTTATATATGACATTGATATCAAAGTCAAGTTAAATCCCTTACTGTTCAAATTTGAACATGGTCAACTGATAATATAACTGGAATATTTTGCATACTATAATAGGGTGCAGCCTTCTTCTCACCCTTATTTTCAAACTTGTTATACCCAACTCTTGGACAAAATGGCATGAACAAGAAAAAATATTAGCCTGATGGAACTCAAACATGTTAGTCACTCAACTTGAATCTTTATGTATTTAGAGTTTTTCCAATTTACCACCTCAGTTATACATCCCAAATTGAATGATGCCATGTGGCACTCCCTCATCACTAATTTCCAACTCAACTACCACATCACCAAGTCAATCAAAAATATGAGGCTAGTAGGGATCAAAGTCTCAACCAACAATTGCCAAACAAAATGTTAGTCGCCTTTATAGGCAAACTACATCTATGCACTCAAACCAATATGGATGTCTAAAGGTTTGTTAAAGCTTGTTCCAAATCCCAATACCCATCTATGCACTTGGTCTCTCCAACAACCACTCCTGTTGCTTCTTTCCACCACTTGGTCATTCCATATGTACGAGCATTTCTCACCATAGGCCATGTGCTAGTCACCAATGGGGACACTTCCTAGCCTTTAAACCACTATACCTACAAAATATTCTAGGGTAGTTTTAGAGGCCAAAACAGATGAGATTTTTCTGAAAACAAAATATGGATCCCAAACAATTTTCACAAGGAATCCAAATATGCAATCAGATGCAGAAATTGTTGTACAAGTAGTACTTCCTTGAGAAACCCTATCTCTCCCATATGAGAAAACCTTGCTACATAAGATATCCACAAACCCAATTCACTTTGAAAAAGTCCCTACTAACTCCGAACTTTTCAATGAATCTAGATCTGAAATAAAAAAATGTTCTTTTCCTATGAATTTACAAGATATCTCTTCTCCAGAAAAACAAGCCTATACAAAGAAATAAATTGTGAATAAACACCTAGGATATTGCCCTTTCTCTGCACACAATCAAACAAAGGATTAAAACCTAGGAAGTTTTGATTCCTAAGCTTGGATACAATGCAAGAAATGTTGGAAGTATTGTCACTGATGTCAAGAAAGTAAGTAGATATAAAGAGACACGGGATCTTTGTAATGTACCCTCCTCGTTAATGTCTTTCCAGTGGTCCATTAGCCTATTCCTAAGACCTGTAGGCTAGGTGGAATGAAGAATGAGGGTCAAGCATTGATGAGGCAAGAACTTACTATTTTTAGTAAGTCAGGGGTTGGCCGTTTTGGTGATACTGTCCTACTGATCTCTCCATGCTCTGTCACTAGGTGCAAAGATCATGCTTTTCAGAGCAGTAGTTCATGACTTACTATTTTTAGTAAGTGGCAATATGGCATATTTCTATTTTTGGCAGTGGACAGGGTCCCGATCCTCCAGTAGTTCAGTGGTCTTCTTGGCTCAACTTCATCCTGGTTTTGGCAATAATCAGTATTGGAGTCATAAGTGATATAATTAAATATTATTTCCTTATCCTAAGGTTTACTATTTAATTAATTTGATTATTTTTACTACTGATTAATGACTATGGAAATTGCGCATATTATCTCCTAAGTGCTAGGCGAATTTTATGTCTAGAAAGAGACGCCAATTTGATGTGGGAGATATTATTTTTATTCACCACAAATGTTTGCTAAGTCAAAATTGTGGTCTTGTGCTTTTTGGCATAATTCTTTGACTTATGGTTTGGGCGCCATCCTTGGGTCCACGTGGTAAAGGAAATGCAAATGAAGAAGTTGAATTTGGGCGAATTTGTAAGCATTTGCATTTGGTTTTGGGGAGTTAGAAGTTATAAATAAGAGCCTTGGGCTCCCATTTTGGTTATCATATGAATTTGCATCGTTTTGCTACTGAATTGGCGATTGAAAATCTGAGCTTCGAAGTGTGGCTTCCTAGCTAAGTCTCAGTTTCGTACTTGCAAGATAGTACCTAGCTGTGTCCATGTATTTCCAGTGCTGTTGGTGAGTGAGTTGCAGATTGTGGAGTGTTTTGTGTGAGATTGGAGTGTTTTCTGGTTGCTGGTCGCTGAACTGCTAAAAGTGTATTTTGCTCATACCTCTTGATTAGGCGATTCCATCATTCTGGGTACCGGCTCATCCATCCTTCCTACCACCGGCGATGCATCTTGTAAGTTTTTAGCATCTTATTTTGAGTGTGGATTTTTATATTGAAAATCGAACTTCGCAGGTTAGGCGTTGGGTTTAGTGAGTGCATTGGTAAGCATGCAAAGTAAATATGGGTGTTTTGATAGCTTCCTTTGGGTTTGTTTTCATTGTGGCTGGTGTAGCATTAGTTTAGAACTGATTTTGGGTGAATTGGGTGAGTAATGAGAGAGTTATGAGTGTTTTAGTGAATCCATAGGCTGTCGGTTTTGCATTTCTAGCCTGCAGATTTTGATGTTAGCAGAAATTTCAAGCTTATTATTTGGATGTTCAACATTACTCTTCTTCTCTCACTATCTTGATTATTGTAAGGTTAAGTAGTAGTACTACTAACCAATTATGGCTTGTAACTCTCATCCTGCTGAAAAGTGGAAGAGGTTGGCTTGCCGCCTATTTCAATTGAATTGTAATCCAGTCCTCCCGCTGCATAAGTGGTCGACTGATGATTGATTGTAATGGTCCTCCCTCTGCATAAGCGGTTGAGTTGAGTTTGTTTGTAATTTCAATCCTCCCACTGAAATATCGCAGTCGAGTGATTTGTGCCTTCGTATGTTTCTCTTGGCTGGTTCACCGCCAAGTTTCTTGCATTCCCGCTGGATAAGCGGAAGGGGCTGGCTTGCTGCCCAGTATTGTATTCCACTTCATTTTTCAGTAGATTTGAGATCTAACGATCCCCTATTCACCGTATGCTCTCACCTTCCCACATTAGGCACTTGGTGATCATAAAGTGGAAGGGTTGCATTTTTCAACAAGTTTTCAGTTTATGCTTTCTAACCTTAATGGGTTATCTGTTTGTGGATGATTATTATTGGCCTAAAAACAAAAAAAATAACTGGGATATTACAGTGGTATCAAAGCTGGTTTTCCTGCCAGCCTGTGAGTTTTAGTGGGTTTAGAAGTCTTCACGAGTGACAAAGACGTCAGATACTACAACCGAGAACAGAAGAGACATCAGTTTCAGATTCCAATAGTGCCGGAAGAGGACACAGTTTCAAAAGTACTGAGGAACAGAGGGAAGGATTTAGATTCTTCAGACTCAGTGGATTCAATGGCAAACAAGGCTACAAAACAGAATGAGGCACCCGATAAGAAGGCTGAGAGACAATTCAATGCCATGATGGACATGATGTCTCTACTGCTGGCCAAACTTAACCAAAACGTTGTTGGGACCCCTAATCAACCCAACAATGGACCGGAAGCCAGCACTTCTAATGGTCCTATAGGCAATGGAAATGGGAGTAACAACGGGAGCAACAATGGAGGTTCAGCCCCAAGACCTCTACAACCTGTATTTCTGCCAAGAGAAGTACAACAAGCTGAAACAGAGATACCTACAGCTGATGAAATAAGAAATAGCTACATGGAGTATGCTTCTCTCCCTGGTGAGATCCGAGATATCCTCACTCTGGATCAGTTTATGAATCGGAAAATGAAGAGAGGAAGGAGGAATGACTATAAGTTTGCTGCCCCAAGCGATTATCAGCAAGCTCTTGAAGAGTGACCTTAGCACACTTTGATGGAAGCACTAAGAGCACAGCCAGAGCATGGGTGCTAAAGTTGGACAATTACTTGTCTTTGAGGCCTATGCCGGAAGAAGATGCCATCAAATTTGCTACCTTGCACTTGGATGGAGTGGCCCCACGAATGGTTGTACCATGGGTTGGTCACCCTTGGTCATAACTTGATCACCACCTATGATGATTTCACCAACAAGCTGATTGAGAGATTTGACACCAAGGATCCAAAGGTGAAATTTAGAGAACTTGCACAACTCAAACAGCAAGGTTCGTTGAACACTTACGTAACTGAATTCCAAAATCTATCAGTTATGGTAAGTAGCATCTCTGAGAAATGGTTAGTTGTCCTTTTCACTGAAGGACTTGAGGAACCGTTGAAAGGTTGGGTTAAAGCATTTGATCCGCCCACCTTGGCAGAAGCTATTAAGAAATCTCGAAGCATGGAGTTGTCTGCCCCAAGGAATAAAATTCAATCCAAGCCTTTTCCTTTCAGAAAGGATAAGAAGAAGTTCACAAATCAGACCAAGAGGTTCCCTCCGCGAATGGATGATGAGCTCCGTCAAGAGCTTCAAAGGAAGAATCTTTGTTATTCTTGCAAAGAACCTTGGGCCCCAAGACATAAGTGTCATGGAAATGGCAATTTGCATCAGATGGAGTGCTATTTTGCGGATGGATCAGATTCTGAAATTTCAGAACAGCAAACTGAAGTTGAGGACAGCGGGTATGAAGAGGCTCTTGAGGGGTCTGAATTTGGATCGGAAGATAGAGGAGTGGTTGCTCAACTCTCGAGCATTCACAAAAATGAGTCCTTTAGAGTTTGGGGTGTGATTGGAGAGCATCGTGTCATTTCTCTCATTGACACAGGAGCGACACACAACTTCATTGATGAGAGGATTGTTGCTAAAAGGGGACTAGTGGCAGAGGAAGTTGAGGGCTTCAAAGTCATGGTAGCAGATGGCTCCACTGTATCCTGCAACCGGATGATTTCCAACATGTCTCTGAAGTTGGGAAATCATGAAATCAAAGATGATTTCTTTGTGGTTAGCATTGGTGGGACTGATGATGCAGTCTCGGGATTCAATGGCTGAGATCTCTTGGTGAGATCACACTAAACTTGCAAACCATGGAGCTGAAATTCATGTCTGAAGGGAAGAAGGTAGTGTTGAGAGGAATGTCGCATGGTGGACTTAAAGTTGTATCTTTGAAAAGGATGGAAAGGCTGATCCGCCATAATCAGGTGGAGTGGGCAGCAGAGTGTTTGATAATGACTTCAAATCCATTGGTAGATAAGGGCAGCTATTCCACAGACATTCAAGCAATAATCACGGATAGAAGTAAGGTCATGGTCATGCCCTCACAACCACTAAAAGAAAATTGGAACTATCCTGAAGACTTTCAAGCCTTGATAACCAAGAGAAGTAAGGTGTTTGAAAACCCACCTCCTGGCAGACCCCCTAAGAGAGGTGTCGAACACATCATTGAGCTTGAAGGAGCTAAGCCAGTTATGACTACTCCTTACCGGTATCCTAAGAAGCAGAAGGATGAGATTGAGAAAGCAATCCAGGAATTGCTTGACATGGGTTATATATGGCCTAGCAAAAGCCCCTTTGCTTCGGCTGTTGTTTTGGTGAGAAAGAAAGATGGGACCATGTGCATGTGCGTGGATTACAGATCCCTAAATCAAAAAACTATCAAGAATCGGTATCCTATCCCGAGAATTGATGAGCTCATTAACGAGCTACATGGTGCAGTGTTCTTCTCTAAGATTGACCTCAAGTCGGGGTATCATTAGATTAGAATGAGAGCTTCAGATGTGGAGAAGACCGCTTTCAGATGCCACTTTGGGCATTTTGAGTTCCTAGTCATGCCCTTTGGCTTGACTAATGCACCCGCTACATTTCAATCATGTATGAACAAAATCTTCCAAGAACAACTAAGGAAGTTTGTTTTGATATTCTTTGATGACATACTCATATTCAACAAATCTTGAAAGGAGCATTTACAACACTTGGATGAGGTGCTAAGCATACTAGAATCCGAATCCCTGTTTGCCAAGGAGTCCAAATGTGAGTTTGGAATGGAAGACTTGCTCTACCTTGGTCACATTATCAGTGCAGGTGGTGTGAAGGTGGACCCTGAAAATATTAGAGCCATCATTGATTGGCCTCCTCCCGAAAACATAACACATTTGAAGGGATTTTTGAGTCTGTGTGGTTTTTATTGAAGGTTTGTGAAGGGATATTCTCAGTTGGCTACCCCCCCCCCACAGATCTTACGAAGAAAGGAGCTTTTGAATGGTCCGAAAAGGCACAGATAGTGTTTGAACGGTTTAAGGGGATCATGAGTTCCTGCCCTGTTTTGGCTTTGTTTGATTTCACCAAACCTTTTGAGCTGCAGTGTGATGCATCTGGAGAAGGTGTTGGTGTAGTCCTCATCCAGGATAAGCATCCTATAGTCTTTGAGAGCAAGAAGTTGAGAGGACCTGAAAGGCTGTATTCGATTTATGACAAGGAAATGCTTAGCATAATGCATGCCCTTGTGAAGTTCAGGCAGTATCTAGTGGGGAGTAAGTTCATTGTTAAGACTGATCATAATAGTCTTAAACATTTCATGCATCAGAAGGATTTAAATGAAAGACAACAGAAGTGAGTGAGTAAGCTGCAAGCTTACGATTTCGATATTGAGTATGTTAAGGGAAAAAACAATCTTGTAGCTGATGTCTTATCCAAAAGGCCCCATTTAAGCTCACTATGCCAGCTTACTGCTGATTGGAGGGAGTTGTTGCTTGCTTATTATGCCAAAAATCAGTTTGCAACCAACATTATAGAATGTACTTTTCATGATGAAAGGTACAAATTGGTTGAGGGGTTGATACTGTACAAAGGAAGGGTCTTCACAGTGGCTGAATCTAAGCTAAAAGAGAAGATTTTGAAGACTTTCCATGACATCCCCGTCGCTGGTCACCAAGGTTACTTCAAAACATACAGGCAGATCCGAGAGAGATTTTCTTGGAAGGGACTTAAAAATGATGTTTTGAAGTACATTAAGGAGTGTGATACATGCCAGAGAAACAAAGATGAGCACACTCTGCCAGCTGGTTTGTTGCAACCCTTGCCTATTCCCGATCAAAAATGGGAAAGTATTTCCATGGACTTCATCACTGGGTTGCCACGGGCTCAAGGTAAGGATAGTATTTATGTGGTGGTAGACGAGCTAACTAAGTTTGCTCATTTTTTTGCCATCACCAACTCTTTTACAGTAGCTCAGGTTGCCGAAGTGTTCTTTCGAGATGTGTTCAGATTGCATGGGTTACCAAAGAACATTGTGAGTGATAGGGACAGCAAGTTCCTAAGTGCCTTTTGGCAAGAGATCTTCAGATTATGTGGTACTGTGCTCACTCCAAGCACAAGTTATCACCCACAAACTGATGGGTAGACTAAGATAGTGAATAAGTGGTTGGAAGGATATCTTAGAAACTATGTCTCGGAGCAGCAAAATGCATGGGTGAGATGGCTTCACCTGGGAGAGTATTGCTACAATTCCTCCTACCACATGTCGATCCGGATGTCACCATTCATGGCTCTATATGGTTATGAAGCTCCTAGCTTCGCTGACTTAGTATTTGGTGATAGCAGAACACCTCAGGCGAAGGATATGATGCAACAAAGTCAGGATATTCTGAGGATTCTGAGGAACAATCTCCAGCATGCACAGAATCAGCAGAAGTTGTATGTTGATGAGCAGCGAATTGAGCGCACCTTTGAGGTGGGCGACATGATTTACTTGAGGCTCCAACCCTACAGACAGTCTACTCTCAAGAAGAGTGGGGTTGAGAAATTGAAGCCACGATTCTATGGGCCTTTCAGAGTCAGCAAGAGAATTGGAGAAGTGGCATATGAGCTGGAATTACCATAGGCAACGAGATTCATAATTTATTTCATGTGTCACACCTCAAAAAGGCTTTAGGACATAACGTTGTTGCTTCAGCTGAGTTACCCCAACTTGATGAGGGGGAGCTAGTATTTCAAGGACCGTTCTTTGAGGAGAAGGGTGATCAAGGAATACTTGATCAAATGGAAAAATTTGCCAGCACAGGATGCCACGTGGGAAAATGAGGAGATTTTACTGTATCCAGCCTTACAATTGCTTGAGGAGGGCGGACTGTAATGTCCCCTCCTCGTTGATGTCTTTCCAGTGGTCCATTAGCCTATTCCTGAGATCCGTAGGCTAGGTGGAATGAAGAATGAGAATCAAGCATTGATGAGGCGAGAACTTACTATTTTTAGTAAGTCAGGGGTTGGCCGTTTTGGTGATACTGTCCTACTGATCTCTCCATGCTCTGTCACTGGGTGCGAAGATCATGCTTTTTGGAGCAGTATTTCATGACTTACTATTTTTAGTAAGTGGCAGTATGGCATATTTCTATTTTTGGCAGTGGACAGGGTCCCGATCCTGTAGCAATTCAGTGGTCTTCCTGGCTCAACTTCATCCTAGTTTTGGCAATAATCAGTATTGGAGTCATCAGTGATATAATTAAATATTATTTCCTTATCCTAAGGTTTAATATTTAATTAATTTGATTATTTTTACTACTGATTAATGACTATGGAAATTGCGCATATTATCTCCTAAGTGCTAGGCGAATTTTATGTCTAGAAAGGGATGCCAATTTGATGTGGGAGATATTAATTTTTATTCACCACAAATGTTTGCTAAGTCAAAATCATGGTCTTGTGCTTTTTGGCGTAATTCTTTGACTTATGGTTTGGGCGCCATCCTTGGGTCCACGTGGTAAAGGAAATGCAAATGTAGAAGTTGAATTTGGGCGAATTTGTAAGCATTTGCATTTGGTTTTGGGGAGTTAGAAGTTACAAATAAGAGCCTTGGGCTCCCATTTTGGTTATCATATGAATTTGCATCGTTATGCTGCTGAATTGGCGATTCAAAATCTGAGCTTCGAAGTGTGGCTTCCTAGCTAAGTCTCAGTTTTGTACTTGCAAGATAGTACCTAGCTATGTCCATGTATTTCCAGTGTTGTTGGTGAGTGACTTGCAGATTGTGGAGTGTTTTGTGTGAGATTGGAGTGTTTTCTGGCTGCTGGTCGCTGAACTGCTAAAAGTGTATTTTGCTCATACCTTTTGGCCAGGCGATTCCATCATTCTGGGTACCGGCTCATCCATCCTTCCTACCACTGGCGATGCATCTTGTAATTTTTTAGCATCTTATTTTAAGTGTAGATTTTTATATTGAAAATCGAACTTCCCAGGTTAGGCGTTGGGTTTAGTGAGTGCATTGGGAAGCATGCAAAATAAATATGGGTGTTTTTGTAAATTTATTGTAATTTCCAATTTAATGGACAAGTTATATTCAGGATGGTGTATTTGAATTTTGATATTATGACTATGACACTAATATTGCTATCTTTCTTTTACTGCAGGTAAGGAGGATGAACATGTATCGATTTCAATGTCATCTCCTTTGATTTGAATGATGTATAAGTAGTAGGATGGCCACAATCAAGTGGCACCTTGATCGGACATGTCTTTTAGACATGTCCGACCAAGATGTCACTTGGTCGTGACCCTTACTAACATTAACCGATCCATAACTAATCGATGCTACAAACATACCTGTTAATGTATCGGTATCATTGTTAATGATAACAATGCTTATAGACATACCCGATAATGAATCGGTATCATTGTTAATGTTAACAGTGCTTATGAACATACCCGATAATGAATCGGTATCATTGTTAATGTTAACAGTGCTTATGAACATACCCGATAATGAATCGATATCATTGTTAATGATAACAGTGCTTATAAACATATCCAATCATAAATCGGTATTTGTTAATTGTTACAGATATAAAACATACCCGATAATGAATCAGTATCAAAGCATATAATAATGGATCAATATAAAGTAAATAATAACAATAACGGTTAGCATTATATGCTATCGGGTTAATACCCCGATAGCATATTAATGCCGATTCATATATGAATCGACATTAATATGCTATCGGGTTAATAGCCCGATAGCATTTAGAATGACGCTTAACATAGTTAAGTAGGTCGTCAATCTAATCCATCATTATCCAATATCAATATCATAAGTATGATCAATGTTATAGTCTGATAAACATAAAGCATGAATCAGTAAACTAATAACAGAGTAGAGAGTTAGGAGAGTCTTATCTTGCAGAAGCTACTAATGCATTAACACTCCCTCTTAGCTTTTGGAAGATAGATAAAGTAACCTGCATCACATTTCTTTTCATAATGTCAGTCTCCAAGAATATATATCATCTATACATATGATATGAAGTATCATCAGGACATAGGATACAAATATAAAACATTACTCTAAGTATGTATCACCCAACCATGTGATATAAAGGATTCATCATTTTATTATAACAAGATATCAACTAGACACGTGATATCAGTATTGCCTAAACACGCAACACTGAGGATAAACATATGAGGATGGTTAAATTCTCATCTTATCCATATTGTGATATGTGCACAAACATTTTATTCAAATGTTTTATTACAACACCATCATGGCACATCCATGACATACCAAAGATCCAACATGATAACTGGTTTGAGAATCATAAGATAGTCATCTTATGATGTCTGCATACAAGTGTTCATAATCTGAGAGATCGTCACCTCTTAGATATGAACACAGGGGGTAAAACCCATAATGTCTCAACATGACAAAAGAAGTTTACATTTTCAACATCTTATTTACAAAGCAAATTACCTTTCTATCATACCTAAACCCTTTCTGAAGTGATCAACCTTCACTCTGGAAAGTGGTTTGGTCAGAATATCTGCAGTCTGATCTCCCATACTAACATATTCTAATTTGATCACATTTTTGTCTACCATGTCTCGTACATAATGGTATGGGATCTCAATATGTTTGGATCTATCATGGAATACTGGATTCACTGAAAGTTTTATGCAACTTTGATTGTCGCAATGGATGATAGTAGGTTTCATCGGATTACCAAACAATCCCACAAGCAACTTTCTAAGCCACACCACTTCTCGGGCAGCCATGGAGGCTGCAATGTATTCGGCCTCAGTGGAACTTTGCGCTACAAAAGACTGCTTTCTGCTGATCCAAGATATCATGGCTGATCCCAAACTGAAGCAGCACCCAGAGGTGTTTTTCCGATCAGTCACACTTCCAGCCCAATATGAATCTGAGAATCCGTGTAAATTAAGATCAATTTTCTTATACTTGAGACCAAGGTTTAAGGTGCCTTGTAAATATCTCATAATGTGTTTTACTGCTACCAAGTGTATCTCCTTTGGCTCACACATAAACTGACTCAAGGCATTTACTGCATAGCAGATATCTAGTCTTGTATTTACCAGATACATAAGAGACCCAATCATTTGCCTGTATAGAGTGGGGTCAGTAGAAGGTGATTCTGCTACTGCTTCTTTAAGTTTATGAAAATTGGTTTCCATTGGAGTGGTCATAGGTCTGCAGTTGAGCATTCCAAATCTCTTCAGGATGTCTAATGTATACTTGCCTTGGTTTAGAACAATGTTGTCAAGATTCTGCCATACTTCCAACCCTAGGAAATAATGAAGGAATCTCAAGTCCTTCATATCAAATTCTTTGGATAGCTCTTTCTTGCATTGATCTATAAGGTGATCTTCTCTAGAGATTAATAAGTCATTAACATATAAAATTATTATTAGCATATCACCTTTATTCTGTTTTTAGTAGAGATTAGGATCTGCATCATTTTTAGAGAAGCCTAGTTTTGATAGATATGTGTCAATTCTTTCATACTAGACCCTGGGAGCCTGTTTGAGCCCATATAGAGCTTTCTTGAGTCTGCACACATGAGATTCTGCATGATGGATCTCAAACCCTTCAGGTTGCTCTAGGTATACTTCTTCAGATATCTCTCCATTAAGAAAAGTTGTCTTTACATCCATTTGATGTACCTTCCATCCCTTTGCTGCTACAATGGCTAGTACAACCCTTACTGAGGTATATCTGGCTATAGGAGCAAATGTTTCTTCATAGTCTATTCCTTCCTTTTGAGAAAATCCTCTGGCTACAAATCTTGCCTTATATTTTTCAATGCTGCCATCTGCTGCATGTTTGATCTTGAAGAGCCATTTAGAAGAAACAACAAACTTCTTAGTTGGCCTAGGAACAATTTCCCATACATCATTTTTCATTATGGATTGATATTCTTCAGACATAGCATCCTTCCATACTTGATGTTTAAGGGCATCTGTCACATTGTCAGGTTCATTTTTAGATAGATCATTCATAAGAGCAACATAGCTAGTAAATTTATTAGGTCTTTTGCTTTCTCTGAAGGTTCCAGAAGGAGCAGCAAACCTCTGAGCTTCTACTATTTTGGTGGCCCATAGTGGTCTTTTCTTGAGATTTCATTTTCATTTTCAGTTTCATCTAGATTCTTCCTCTGAAACTCAGGGGCAGGATTTTCATCTAAGTTAGAGGTAGGTACATAGATTTCAAGTTTTATGAAGTTCTGAGCTCTTTTGAAGCCGGGTCCTCTTCAAATATTACATCCCTATTTAGTTCAATATTTCTTTGACCAGGTACATAGATTCTATAGGCTTTGGAGGTTTCACTATATCCTACAAGCAATCCTCTTTTTCCAGAAGGCTCTAGTTTTAGTCTCTTTTCTTTAGGTATATGGATATAGACAGGACATCCAAATATCCTAAGGTGGCTAATATCAGGCTTAATCTTAGTGAATACTTCCTCAGGAGTTTTGTCCTCAAGATGGGAGTGAGGGCACCTGTTCTGAATATATACAGCGGTGCTAGATGCTTCAGCCCAAAGATTTGTGTTAAGGTTTTGATCTAGGATCATGGCCTTGGCAGCTTCAACTATGGTCCTATTTTTCCTTTCCGCTACCCCATTTTGTTGGGGGTTATAAGGTATAGTAAGCTCCCTCTTAATCCCATTATCTCTACAAAATTCTTTAAATGAATCTGATGTGTATTCTCCCCCATTGTCGGTTCTTAGGGTTTTAACTTTGTTTCTTGAGTGGTTTTCAGTTAGTGATTTAAATTCTTTAAACCTAGAGAGGATCTCTTCTGATTCTTTACTTTTCAGAAAGTAGATCCAAGTCTTCCTAGAGTAGTCATCAACAAATATTACATAATACAAGAATCCCCCTAGAGAGGATACGGACATAGGTCCGCATACATCAGAATGAACTAATTCTAGAATTTTGCTAGTTTTCCTAGTACTATTTTGGAATGCACTTTTGGTATTCTTACCTAGGGCACATCCTTTGCATGCCCCTGAATGATCTTGCTTTAACTTGGGTAGACCTGTGCCAAGGTTTCCCATTGAAGATAAAGCCCTAAAATTCAGATGACCTAATTTTCTATGCCAAAGTTCATTTGCATTAGTGGCTTCATGGATTAGGGCTAGATTGGGTTCCGTGCACAGCTCATACAAATAGCCCCGTCTCTGTCCAATGGTCTTTGCCTTCTTGATGGAGGAGTTCCTTGGCCAAGCCAATACTCTGTTGTCCATGAATGTCACTCTATATCCGTTATCTTCTAGTGTCGATATAGAGACTAGATTTCTTTTGATGTCAGGGACATATAGTACTCCTTCAAGCTGCAGGGTTATGCCTGTCTTCAATTTGATGGTGCAGGTTCCTACTCCTCTGACTGGATGTGTGGAGTCATCTCCAATGGTTACGTCCTCATCACTCTCCTATGTCATGCAATCAAGTACTTCTCTAAACCCAGTGATGTGCCTGGATGAACCACTGTCAATCACCCATGAGTTGATTTTGTTAGAAGCTTGACTTGTGAGTGCTGAGTAGAATACGTATTTCCCGGAGTCATCTTCCCCTTTAGTCTTTCCTGCTTTGACAAATGTAGCATGTTTCTTGGTTCTTTCTGGGCATTTTGCAACGAAGTGTCCGAACTGATCACATCTGTAACATTGAATGTGACATAAGTCCTTCTTTGAAGTTTTCTTGCCTTGACAACCTTTTCTCTTTCTAAACTGCCTTTTCTTGTTTTGCTTGGTGGAGTTGGCGTTTAGAACTTGTAGGTCTTCATCTATATTCTTGTGTTTGATTCCCATCTTGTTCAATCTTGATTCTTCTTGGAGACAGTCGTCCCTTAATCTTTCAAACTTGGGATATTTGGACCTTGCACTGATGCCTTGGACGAATGTGCTCCATCCACTAGGCAACCCATCTAAAGCAATGAGTGTTAACTCTTTGCTTTGGATCTCATAGTCCAGAGTTGCAAGTTCATCTTTTAGAACTGATATCCGCATAAAGTAGGTGTTGATTGTCTCCCCTTTGTTCATGGTGATATGATTTATTTCTCGTTTTAATGCTAGAGTTCGACTTGCATTTGATATCTCAAATGTGCTTTCAAGAGCTTTGAACATTTTATAGGTTGTCTGATGTTTTCTTATGATGGGCATTATGCTGTTTCTCACCCCATCAACTATTATTTTTATTGCCTTTTCATTTCCCTCAATCCATGCTATTTTGTCAGGTTCATTTTCGGGTTGATAATTTTTAGTTTGAACAAACGAATCCACTTTGTTCTCCTTTAAGATCATTTGAATTTTGAATTTCCAGGCTGAAAAATCATCGCCACCTCCGAGTCTGTCCTCAAATCTGATAGCACTGGCCATTTGAAGAAATGTGATGTAGTATATAAACTTGTTCTTAAATTTGTTTCACGAAATTAAATAGCCTCAAGTTCGATCAACTCGGCTCTGATACCATGTAAATGTATTGTAATTTCCAATTTAATGGACAAGTTATATGCAGGATGGTGTGTTTTAATTTTGATATTATGACTATGACACTAATATTGCTATCTTTCTTTTACTGCAGGTAAGGAGGATGAACATGTATCAATTTCAATGTCATCTCCTTTGATTTGAATGATGTATAAGTAGTAGGATGGCCACGATCAAGTGGCACCTTGATCGGACATGTCTTTTAGACATGTCCGACCAAGATGTCACTTGGTCGTGACCCTTACTAACATTAACCGATCCATAACTAATCGGTGCTACAAACATACCTGTTAATGTATCGGTATCATTGTTAATGTTAACAGTGCTTATGAACATACCCGATAATGAATCGGTATCATTGTTAATGTTAATAGTGCTTATGAACATACCCGATAATGAATCGGTATCATTGTTAATGTTAACAATGCTTATGACCATACTCGATAATGAATCGATATCATTGTTAATGATAACAGTGCTTATAAACATATCCGATCATGAATCGGTATTTGTTAATTGTTACAGATATAAAACATACCCGATAATGAATCAGTATCAAAGCATATAATAATGGATCAATATAAAGTAAACAATAACAATAACGGTTAGCATTATATGCTATCGGGTTAATATGAATCGGCATTAATATGCTATCGGGTTAATAGCCCGATAGCATTTAGATTGACGCTTAACATAGTTAAGTAGGTCGTCAATCTAATCCATCATTATCCAATATCAATATCATAATTATGATCAATGTTATAGTCTGATAAACATAAAGCATGAATCAGTAAACTAATAACAGAGTAGAGAGTTAGGAGAGTCTTATCTTGCAGAAGCTACTAATGCATTAACAGTTTGATAGCTTCCTTTGGGTTTGTTTTCATTGTGGCTGGTGTAGCATTAGTTTAGAATTGATTTTGGGTGAATTGGATGAGTAATGAGAGAGTTATGAGCATTTTAGTGAATCCATGGGTGTAATGTCCCCTTCTCATTGATGCTCTTTCAGTGGTCCATTAGCCTATTCCTAAGACCCGTAGGCTAGGTGGAATGAGGAATGAGGGTCTAGCATTGAAACAAGGACTTACTATTTTTAGTAAGTCAGGGAATGGCCATTTTGGTGTTACTATACTACTGAGCTCTCCATGTTCTGCCTCTAGACGCAATGATCATGCTTTTCTAAGCATTAGTTCTTGACTTACTATTTTTAGTAAGTGGCAGTGTGGTACAATTCTATTATTGGCAGTAGACAGGGTTCTGATTCTGCAGCAGTTTTGGTGGTCGTCCTAACTCAGTTTCATCCAAGCAGTGTTAATAATCAGTACCAGAGCCATATGCGAAATAATTGAATATTAATTCTTTATCCTAAGGTTTAATATTTAATTAATCTGATTATTGACGACTGATTTATTAAAATGGGGATTAATGCCTATTTTTCCTAAGTTCTTGGCGAATTCATGTTTATTAAAGAGATATCGAAATATTGAGAAAGATATTATATTTTTTATAACTTATCTCTGATATTTGCCAAAGTACGTGGGTCCTTGCTTTAGCGTGGGAGTTGACTTGTGGGGAATGGCGCCACTCTTGGGGTCCACATGTAGTGGAGCGAAATGCAAAGGAAAAATGCTGAAATTCAAGGAAATGGCATTTGGGTTTGAGGTGTGTGGAGTTATAAGTATGAGACTTGGGCTCCCATTTTGATATCTTTGAAAATTGCATCGTTATGCTGCCGGTTTGGCTACTGAAAATCTGAGCTTCGAAGTTGGCTTCCTAGCTGAGTCTTAGTTTCGTACTTGCAATATAGTACCTAGCTATGCCCTTGTGTTCCCATTGCAGATTGGTTAATGAGTTGTAGATTATGGAGTGTTCGATGTTGGATTTGATTCCTTCTGGTTACTGTTCGCGGGACTGCTGAAAGTGAAATTTGCTCATATCTCCTAACTAGGCGACTCCATCCATCTGGGTACCGGCTCATCCTTCCTTCCAGGCTATGGCGATACAATGTGTGAGTTTTTAGCATGTTAAAATGAGCAATGAATTTAATAGATAAAATTGAAATTCCTAGGCTAGGTGTGGGTTTTTTGTTTGCATTGGGATGCGTGCAATATAAAAATGGGTTTGTTTGGGAAGTGGCTTTGATTGGGTGTCATTGCATTTGATGTACGGTGGGATTGGGATTGATTTGAGTTGATTCGGGCAAAACATAAGTGAGTTATGAGTGTTTTGATGTTTCCATAGGCTGCTGAAACTGTACTTTCAGCTTGAAGATCAGTGCAACAAAAAATTACAGTCATGTTGTAGAAATCTGCAATTATTCATCTCATCTCATCTCTATATTGTAAGGTTGTTTTAGTAGTACTGATCATCCCCTTCTTTTTGCTTTCTTTTGTAATTACCCACTGCATAAGTGGAAGAGGCTGGCTTGCCGCCTTCTAAGTTTTGTAATTCAGTTTTGTAATCAGTCCTCCCGCTGAAATATGCAGTAGAGTGATAGCTTAATGTACTGTCCTCCCGCTGAAATACCCGGTAGAGTGATTGAACTTCAGTTTATTGTAATTTTCCCTTGGTCGGTTTACTGCCAAGAGCTTTGGTTTCTATCCTGCTGAATACGCAGAAGGGCTGGCTTGCCGCCCATGCATTGTAATTTTTAGTTTGATTATGATTGCTAACGATCCTCGGAACACCGTATGCTCTCACCCTCCCAGTCTGGGCTCTCGGTGAACAAAAGGTGGAAGGGTTCCCTTTCAATTGTTTGGATTATTCCTCTAACCTTAACGGGTTATTTGTTGTGGATGAATTGTTATTGGTCTAAAAACAAAACAAAAAAATTACTGGGATACTACGATAGGCTGCTGGTTTTGCATTTCCAGCCTGTAGATTTTGATGTTAGCAGAAATTTCATGCTTATTATTTGGATGTTCAGCATTAATCTTCTTCTCTCACTATCTTGATTATTGTAAGGTTAAGTAGTAGTACTACTAACTAATTCTGGCTTGTAACTCTCATCTCGCTGAAAAGTGGAAGAGGCTGGCTTGCCGCCTATTTCAATTGAATTGTAATTCAGTCCTCACACTGCATAAGCGGTCAACTGATAATTGATTGTAATGGTCCTCCCTCTGCATAAGCGGTTGAGTTGAGTTTGTTTGTAATTTCAATCCTCCCACTGAAATATCGTGATCGAGTGATTTGTGCCTTCATATGTTTCTCTTGGCCGATTCACCGCCAAGTTTCTTGCATTCCCGTTGGATAAGCGGAAGGGGCTGGCTTGCCGCCCAGTATTGTATTCCACTTCATTTTTCAGCAGATTTGAGATCTAACGATCCCCTATTCACCATATGCTCTCACCTTCCCACATTGGGCACTTGGTGATCATAAAGTGGAAGGGTTGCATTTTTCAGCAATTTTTCAATTTATGCTTTCTAACCTTAATGGGTTATCTATTTGTGGATGATTATTATTGGCCTAAAAACAAAAAAAATAACTGGGATATTACAATCTTCTACTGAACTTTGGAAGACGGTGATGTAGCAATCAGTATTGAAGTTTATATTAATATTGAAGATAATATTATATGAGCAACTTATAATATTAATAGTTGACTATGAGGATTATATAAGAGAAATAAAGCAACTACTACATCCTATAGTGGCAGCGAGCATGAACATACAAGGACAGCGATGAAGTATAACAAACATGAGTTATGAAGAGGTTGAATGATGGATTGTAAACCTTATAAAGAAACCAAAGTTAGATGCCTTGATCAACTCAACATCAGGGATTGTTGACATGGGAACAAATCACACAGGCATATACAAAAAAACAATAAATATATTAAAAGCTCCAATATCATAAAGGAGAATAAGACATTGAGGTGGAGAACAAGATATTGATGTATACAGTTCGGTGAAGAAGATCAAAACACAGTTTGGTGAAGAAAATCATAACACATTGATCAGTGAAGAAGACTATTAATAAAAGATTGAAACAGATGCATGGTTAAAGTTACAGCAGTAATTAATTTCAGATTTAGCGCTCAAACAAAGATATGAAGAACAACAATTTAAAAATATTAGACTTAATAATATTAAGATCAGCGATTTGTTGAAGACAAACAGCAAGTAATATTGTGGCCAACTTCATCATATTTGTCAGATAAAAAGTAGCGATTAGACAAGTTAAATACAGCGACTTTATTAAGGATTGGATTTGTTTCATACATGTGACAGTGATTCATTAGAATATGCAGTAATTAAACTTGAAAACATTAGCGCTGATGTTTATTGAATGAGAAAACATTTTACAGAAATTGAATATTATGAAGGTGGTACATATAAACAATAAATATTAAACAAGGAAAGTTTAAAATGCATTGGTGTTCAAATCAAATGAAGAACAAATACAGTGAATAGGAGCAGTGGCATACTTTGATTGTCATGAGAATTCATATTGTCGACTTCTTCCTAAGACAGCGAAAAAGATGGCTGATTTGTTATACACTAATCATAGTCGATTTTAATTGTGTTGGTCAATTGTTCATCAAAGAAGGTTACACCAATTACATTATATGTTAAATAAATTCCTTATGAAAAGGTGTGACTGTTGATAAGTCAAACAAACATAAAATTATTCAAAAGCAGTGACTAAGGGGGTGCGATTAATAGAAATATAATCATTCCAAAAATGAGGTGTGATTACTTGAAAAAGATAATTAGTTTTGAGGGAACATAACCGATTGGGATGCATCCATTCATTGTGAAAATGCAAGACCTTTTGGTATATATATATATGGTTTGAAAAATGGAAATTGTCAGATGTATGGAGTAAATAAAGAACAAAAAACAAGATAATTCAAGAGATCAAATTAGAAAGATGAAGACTTATTGCAGATCATAAATCAGATGTGGATGTAGACTGAGAAGTGTGTGACAGTGTTTTGAAAAAGTATCCTTCGCATTTTGTAAACAGCTATATGGCTGTGTTATCAGCATTTTGATGAAGTATATAGCAGAATGTTGAGTGAATATAGAGCAGATTTAGAAGAGTACGAAAAGAAAAATATTAAATGTGTTTCAGATTCATACTGAAATATATATGCAGCCCATGTTTGAATAGTATATCCAGACTTAAAAAGGAAAAGTATATAAAGGAGATTGTATTAAATTTGTGAGAGATAGAATTTATGTAGTCAGATCATATGAAGGCATTGTAAAAGTTTTGTCATCCATTGAAGAAGACATATCTTGTGAAGAGAAGTATGAGTAGAATAAATTGAATTGTCCATCATCCATTTTAGAAGCAACATTCGAAGGTGAAACCGTGATTTGGAGGTCGGTGCCTCATTTAGATGGAGTTGGTGCTTCATCCTTGTGGGTTGGTGTTCACTAAATCAAATTTGGGAGTCGGTGCTTCCAGTGGGTTGGTTCTCACAAACAGACTTAGGGATTGGTGCCTACAAACATTGTAAAAGAACAATTATATAAAAGCAATAATTTGTCATGGTTTTCTCCCATTTGGGTTTCCACATAAAAACATTGTGTTATTGTGTTTTTATTATTTGCATGATTGTAGAAGGATAGTGAATAATGCTATGAAGACTAATAAGGTTTACATTGATAAAGTTTATTGTTATACTGATTCACACCCTTCCCTCCCACCCCTCCCCCCTCTTAGTATAACCATGCGCTCTTCAAGAAATATAAACACAAACCCATATTTGAAGAAATAATAAAAACTCAAGAAAATGATGACACTAATATATTATGGTGTCAAGGGCAACAAAAAGAAGAATCTCATTCTAAAATATAAATCAATCACTTGAATGCATTGACTAAAAAAGTGCAAGGCATTGCCCCTTTTTATACACATCAAGTTGCATAAGGAAAGATCAGCCAATTAAGGTTCCAACACCAATGCTATTATAATTGCAGGTAGCACATGCTAGACACATTTAGATATACTATTAGAATATAAAATCCATATTATGAGGTCCCATTCAATTACCATCGGTTGTCATCTTGCATTGCTATTATCTACGTTTTATACCAATCGTACATGTATTAGTGAAGCGTACTTGTATTTAAGGGCCTACATGTGTAACACATATTATAGCATTATAGTGGGATATGTGCCATTATTGGGTCAGAATATACTGATGTCCTATGCATGAATTGTGTATAAATGTTGTGCATTCATCATTTTCATCTAATTCCTTCCAGTTTTACGTCTATATTACAATGATTGTTTTTCTTTTGGACATCTTTCAACACCCTTTCTAATTAGCATTCACTTTTTCTTTTGCTTGTGGAGTTTACTTAATATTAGATATGCCCTTAATTGTATAACCTCTAATGGTATCAAAGCCTAGGGTCTAAAAACTCCCTAGGTTCTAGTCCTTTGTTGCTTCCAATTGGCATGAGAAATTTTGCTATATCAATAGATTTTTCAATCTAACTCTATTCTCCAAAGGGTCATTTTATTTAAATGAGAGGTCCAGCAAGTTTTCTGCAAGCCAAGGGCATTTTTTTATTACTAATCTAAATTTTCTGCAAGTAATAACAAAAGAAAATTTGTTCATGTCGGTATGAATAAGATGTTTTACCTAACTAGTTCAACTAGTAGGTCCTATTCACAAGTTAACTTAGGTCCTACAGAATCTTTCTAGAAGTCTTAATTTTCATGTGATCTTATCTTGGCATTTACTTCTTGTCCTAGGTCTTTTAATAATTGTCAACTTAGTCGTCTCACAACATAGGATTAAAACATATCATAATCTTGTCTAATCCTATCTCTCAACTTTGTCTTTATAAGCAAGGCATGTTATGTACATTTCATATTCAATTAATTTAACCTTGCATCCATAATCAAGCAAGCAATTATTTCCATTCTCTCTTGTTGAAGGTTATTTTTGTTTTGCAACTGATCCTCAGGTGTGGAGTTTACAATTAACTCCTACATGGTATCAAAGCTCTGGTTCTACCAACTTCTTCCCAAATCTAATGTAAGCAATTTGGCTTGAGTTACTTGCTAGACATTTGGAGGCTATAAGAACCTCATGATTGACTCCAAGGCATTAAAGAAAGTCAATTTCGGCTTTTGTTTAGTCAAAATCTGACATCGTGGGCAAAATCTAAAAGGGTTTCAAGTTGGGTGAAGATTGTAAGATCTAGGAGGTAGATGAATTTTAAGAAGACTTTGGGCCAAAACAAACCTTTCCATCACATCCAGAAGGCCCAAAATCCCAACATCACTTGTCAAATTGTCAAAACCCAACACATTTGTCCCAAGACCACCTCAAAACTAATTTTCAGCCCCATCACCATTTTTCCTTAAAGTCATATGGCTATTCATATGTACCATACAATCTACTTGTGTCAGCATGGTTGGTAGAAAATTATAGTCGCTTGCCATATTCTAGGCATATTTGTAGAGCATATGTTGTAGAATATTTCAACTTGTTGTGTCATCCATGCGCCAACACATGGTTTTTGCAAGTGTGCAAACTTGCATCAAGGATATGTTGGCTAGAGTACAACACTCTTTTAATAAATTTATTTATTTTATAAAATTATAGTTTTTATTAGCACCTTTATTCATGGCCACAATCATATTAAACTCTATGAGGTCTTTAACGCCCAAGTGGAGCAGCTCCAGGTTACTCCAACCCAACAACACCACCACCACTAGTGGTGCTAAATATTTTTTCAAAAATTTGTGTAATGGTCACATGGGCACCTTTGGACCCAAATTTGGCCCCTCATGCCCTAATTGGGCATATTTCTCAAATTTCCATAACGTTTTGCCACAATTTTTTTTTTCTATTAAATATAAGGGATCCAAGCTACAAAGTATATGATCAAAATAAGAAGCCCTGCTCACATTCTATCAAACAGCATAAACTATCACCAGCCCTCCCCAAAAGGAAACTAGTCCACTAGTACGATAAGAAGGATATAAGATAAAAAAGAACAAAATGTCAACAATCCTATGCTAATCAGTTAGAGTTACATCATGTAAATATTTAGTCAAACTGCATGTCTCTTGTCAGGGAGCTAGAGTCTCCCACATTGTCCAACCAAGTAGTCCATCCCTGCTCTCCATCAAACCATTTCAACACTTTCCCCCACAAAATGGGATCTAAGGGTGGACAACCCTCTCTGCAACTAGAACATCCTGCTCCCAGATCTACACACCTCTATCATTCTGCTTGTTGATCTCTCTGATAAAGTTTTCCAAACCAATTGCAAATGGAGACCTTTCACTAGATGACCTACCCCGTGTGAACCCGTGAGAAATCTCTGTGGTGAACATTATCACAGCACCACCTTGTAGGAACCTTTCGAATTCCTTGCTGTTATATCCCCACAATTTTTTTCATTTTTTTTCCAATTGCAATCACAACAAGAACCTGTTAAGGTTAGGAAATCGAGATACAATAATGCCGAAATTGTAACCCTTCCACTTTTTGATCACCAAGTGCCCAATATGGGAAGGTGAGAGCATACGGTGTTGAGGGGTCGTTAGCTTCAAATAACTGGAAATAATACAATGCTTGGGCGGCAAGCTAGCCCCTTCCACTTTTCAGCGGGATATGGAGAATATTAAAAATCACTTGGCGGTAAACCAACCAAGGATAATGCAAGAAACTGAAGAACAATTATTCTACCGCTTATGTAGCGGGAGGACTAGAAATGTGTAAGAACCCAACTTGGCTCTCCTCTGCTGACTGTTTCTTTTGAATGCAATAGATTTGAATTTGTTTTGGTTTTTGAATGTTTATAGATTTTTTTTGTGTTTTTTTTTTTTTTTTGGTAATAATGAGCAATGAAACAATACTGGAATAAACTCCTATGCTTAAAATAATACTGGAACAATAATATTACTGCTGGAATTAATTTACGAAACTATCAAGAGAATGTTTGTTCTGTTTTATGGCCAATATGCCTGGAAAACAAATTCATTACAATGTAAGATAAAAACCTGATTTTTGCTGTCCCAGTAGTTGAAAAAAATCTGCCAACTGCAAATTTTAATTTTTTTGAAAAAATTACTGTTCACGCGGTACTGTAGCAATCCGTACGGTGGCACTATTCACGTGGTACTGTTCATGCGGTACTGTAGTAGTCCGTACGGCGGTACTGTAGCGTTTACTGTAGCAGCAATTGTATTTTGAAATGATTGCCTCAATTCTGATTTTTAATGGCTGCCAAATGAAACTGTAGGTCTGCAATTAATATATATTCGAAAATCTGCATACCCTAGATGTCTTCCCTTCTTTTTAAAGCCCAAATAGAACTCCAGAATGAAGCTCTCTTGAAATGCCAAATTTAGTGGATATTTCACCACCTCAAATGGTTGCAACACTGAAGAATTGTCGCTCTCCAATGGCTGACTGAATCAGAAACCCTTGGCTTCTTCTCCCAAGTTCATAACAAACAAATATCAATTCTCTAGATGGATGATATAAAATGAGCTCTTAAGTCCCTTCTTATTCTTTCTTATGAGAGCTCGAACACTTTCTTGGCCAATGTGGGATTAAAGACATATTCACACATTATAATATTAAAGTGACTTTATTATTATAAAGTTACTTTATAACTTTATAATAACATTAAAATATTTAAATAAATCACTTAAGTCACTTTTAATTAAATTAATTAAATATAAAGTCACCTTTTTTAATTTTATTTTATTTAATGACTTAATAAGAAATTAATTTAATCAATTTCTCCTTATTTCTCCACTTAGCCTTCGGAGAATGTAAAGGCTAAGAACTCCAATGAGATGCTAAAAAGGTGGGGACATTACAGTCCGCCCTTCCTGAAATTGCTTGTCCTCAAGCAACTTCAACTCCGGATGCTGCAAAATCTCCTCATTCTCCCAAGTAGCATCCTCTACTGGCAAATCCTTCCACTTCACCAAATATTCCCGGATGTTACGTCTCCTCAAGTTCCTTTCTCTGAAATCAATGATAGCCTCCGGTATCAAAACAAGTTTTCCCTCATCAGCCAGGGGTGGTAGCACTGTAGAAGGCACAATATGATGTCCTAGCGCCTTCTTGAGGCGTGACACATGAAAAACGTTGTGCACCTTGCTCTCTGCCGGTAAATCTAACTCATAAGCCACCTCTCCCACTTTCTTGATAATCCTAAATGGACCATAGTATCGTGGCTTAAGTTTCTCTGCACCACTCTTCTTGAGAGTGGATTGACGGTAAGGCTGCAACATAAGATACACCATATCTCCAACCTCAAAAGTCCGCTCAGTCCTCTTCTGATCTGCATACTGCTTCTGCTGATTCTGTGCCTTAGTTATATTATCCTTGAGAGTCTTAACAATGTCTTGACTCTCCTGTAACAAATCACCTGCACTAGGCACTCTACTGTCACTCAAAAGAAGATCCATAAAATTGGGTGCCTCATACCCATACAGGGCCATAAAGGGTGACATCTGAATAGACATGTGATAAGTGGTATTGTAGCAATACTCACAGAGATAAATCCACTTTACCCATGCCTTCTGTTGCCCTGCTATATAATTTCTGAGATATCCCTCCACCCATTTGTTCACTATCTCTGTCTGACCATCTGTCTGAGGGTGGTAGCTAGTAGTCGGAGTGAGCTCTGTCGCACACAACCTGAATAGCTCCTGCCAAAAGTGACTCATAAACCTGCTGTCCCTGTCACTCACAATGCTCTGAGGTAAGCCATGTAATCTGAATATCTCCTTGAAGAACAACTCTGCCACCTGTGTAGCAGTGTATGTAGCAGTGATTGGAAAGAAGTGTGCAAACTTCGTAAGGCGATCCACAACCACATATATGCAGTCCCTGCCTTGGGCTCTAGGCAGTCCTGTGATGAAGTCCATAGACAAACACTCCCACTTCCTATCAAGAATCGGAAGTGGCTGAAGTAAACCGGCTGGATAGGAGTGTTCTTGCTTATTCTGCTGGCAGGTGGGACACTCCCTAACATACTGAAGTACCTCTGCTTTGAGCCCTTTCCATGTGAAGCGCTCTCTAATCTGCCGGTATGTCTTGTAGAAACCAGGATGTCCTGCCATAGGTGAATCATGAAAAGATTTCAGAACCATCCTCCTCACTACTGATCCTGGAACCAAAAATATTCGCCCTTTGTAAATGATGAGCTCATTCACAAGGGTGTATCTGCTGTCCTGAATAGTCCCATCTATGAATCCAGCTGCCCAAGTATCCTTTGCATACTCTGCAAGGATCAAGTGTCTCCAATCCTCCGATATGTTTGTCAATAAGCTCAAATGGGGCCGACATGATAAGGCATCAGCAACTACATTCTGTGTCCCCTTAAAATATGTAATGTCAAAGTCATAGGACTGTAACTTGCTCACCCACTTCTGCTGCCTATCATTGAGATCTCGCTGCCCCAAAAAGTATTTTAGGCTATTATGGTCGGTTTTGATACAAAATTTGCTACCTACCAAATATTGCCTGAATTTAGCCAAAGCATGCATAATGGCTAACATCTCCTTATCATAAATGCTGAAGCTCCGCTCTAGCCCTCTCAATTTCCTGCTCTCATAAGCAATAGGGTGCTTCTCCTGCATAAGCACTGCTCCAATGCCCTCCCCGGAAGCATCACAGTGTAGCTCAAAAGGTTTGCTAAAATCTGGTAATGCTAACACTGGACAAGAAGTCATCAACTCCTTAAATTTCTCAAAACACTCCTGTGCCTCAGGAGTCCACAAGAAAGCTCCCTTTCTCATCAAATCTGTCAAGGGTGCTGCATGCCTAGAATATCCATCCACAAACCTCCTGTAGAAACCACATAATCCCAGAAAGCCCCTCAACTGTGTAAGGTTCACCGGTGAAGGCCACTCCACAATGGCACGAATCTTTTCAGGATCCATGCGTACGCCCTCTGCACTGATGATGTGACCCAAGTACAACAACTCTGTCATGCCCAAATCACACTTCGACTCCTTTGCATACAAGGACTCTCTGCTCAATATATCCAACACCTTGTCAAGGTGAACCAAGTGCTCCTCCCAAGATCTACTGTATACCAAGATATCATCGAAGAAGACAAGTACAAATTTCCTCAACTGAGGATGGAAAACCCGATTCATTGTTGCCTGAAAAGTAGCAGGTGCATTAGTTAGCCCAAATGGCATAACTACAAACTCAAAATGGCCACAATGACATCTAAAGGCTGTCTTCTCAATGTCCTGCTCTCTAACTCTGATCTGGTGATAACCTGATCTCAAATCTATCTTCGAGAAGAAGCAAGCTCCATGAAGCTCATCTATCAACTCATCAATCCTAGGAATGGGGTACCTGTTTTTAATTGTCTTCCTATTAAGCACCCTATAATCAATGCACATCCTCAATGTCCCATCCTTCTTCTTCACTAAGACCACTGAAGAAGCGAAAGGAGACTTACTTGGTCTAATGTGGCCCATAGCAAGTAACTCCTTTACGGTTTTCTCAATTTCATCTTTCAACCTCTTTGGATGCCTGTAAGGTGTAATCATGATGGGTTTAGCCCCCTGCTCTAACTCAATGATGTGCTCAATACCCCTGTCTGGTGGTCTACCTGGTGGAATGTCACTGAACACCTTAGAGTGTTTAACTCTAAGCTCCTGAATATCAGGAGGATATTCAATCTTCTGTTGTCCCTCCTGTGATGGCATCAACATGCACTCTGCTGCCCACTCTACCTGATCATGTCGAATCAATCTAGCCATCCTCCGAAAAGAAACCATCCTGAGATCACTGTCCCTGATTGCCTTAAGAATATGTGTCTTCCCATTCACTTTAAACCTCATCTCCATCTCCTTGAGGTTAAGAGTGAACTCCCCAATATCATGCAACCAACTCATCCCAAGGACTATATCTGTATCTCCCATAGGCACAACATAGAAATCTGCCTTAAAGTCATAATTATTAACTTTCAATGGGAGTCCAGTGATCTTACGATCACATTTGAGGACATAGCCATCAGCTACCCTCACTCTAATTCCCCCAAACTCCTCTGTTTGTATGCCACGCTTCTCCACCATCCTAGCATCAATGAAATTATGAGTGGCACCTGTATCAACCAAAGTTATGACTCGCTGTCCAGCAAGCACTCCTCTCATCCGGAATGACCCTTCTTGCCTAATACTTGTGAGACGAGCTTCCCTAAGTTGCCCATCTCCTTCCCCATCATTGGACTCCATTTTAGACAAGTTTTCAGCCTTGTCTTCCTCTTTTTCACCATCTATTTCCTCTATATCAGACTGCTGGTCTGAGTTATCTGATTCTGATTCCTCATAGTATGCCCACATAACTCTGTTAGCTTTGCCCTTTGGTCTAAGAGGACAATCATGGTTTGCATCATAGGGTCCTTTACAATAGAAACATAATTTTTTCTTCCTCAAATCATTTAATGTTTCCCTGTCAAAAGGTGCTGGAGTTTTATCTTTAGAATCATTTTTAAAATCAGTCCTCTCTGGTTTTTTATAAAATGGTTTGTTATCCTTACTAGAAGATGCTCCTTTGGACTGAAATTTGTTTGTTGGGACTGCATGTTCCATACTTCTTGCCTTTTTCATAGCTTCCTGTAAAGAAATAGGATCAAATGCCTTTATCCAACCTCTCAGTGGTTCGGATAGGCCCTCAATGAAAAGAACTATCAATCTACGCTCTGAAATGTTTGGCACCATGACTGCCAACCGCTGAAATTCACCAATGAAATACTCCAAGTTGCCTGTTTGTTTTAGCTGTGCTAAGTCCCGGAAGTAAACCTCTGGATCTTTCTTGTCAAATCTTTCAACCAACCTATCCACGAAGTCCTGGTCCTCTGTCACCTGATTATGTTGAAGTGTTACCAAACCATGGTACCACCAATCATGTGCTACTCCCTCCAAATGCAAAGTGGCGTATTTGATAGCTTCAATCTCTGTCATTGGCCTCAGTGCCAAAAATGTGTCAAGCTTATGAATCCAAGCTTGAGCTGTCATCTTACCACTCCCATCAAATGTAGGCATAGTAAGCTTGCCTGTAACTCTATGCAGCTCACTATTTTGACCTCTAGGCCTCCTATCCTGTCTGAGTGACCTGTAATGCTCTCTCCTCTGATTTACAAACCTCTCGAATGTCATCCTCTCTCGTACCTGTGGAGTTAATAAATCCCATTCGTCATTCGCAGCCATGAGGATATCTGCGAACATCTCCTCTCCTGGTTCTCCTGTAGGTGCTACCTCAGGCTCATCTCTAATGAAGGTAGGACGTGTAGGCCTGTCTGCTGTCCTGGAATGAGTCCTATGAGTTCTAGGTGACCCCACTGCACTCCTGTTATTCCCTTGCTCCTGATTCTGTCTGTCTTGTGGGTTCATGCACTCAATCATGGTGGTGAGTGCCTGCAAGGCCTGAGCCATCTGCTGCTGTCCTGTAGCCATTACTCTGAAAAATTCCCTTGTTTCTTGCTCCTCATTCCTATCGCCTCTGGGTGGGCTACCCCCTTGCCTGTCACCCATGGTGCCCGGCTGCCTGTCAAATTCTTGTTCCCTGTCAAACAAAGCTCGCCTGCGAGTGTAATATCTGTGAGAGCCAACCTCAGGCGGCTGCATGTGATTGTTAAACCCTCAGGATGGCAGGATTTAGCTCTGATACCACTGTAAGAACCCAACTTGGCTCTCCTCTGCTGACTGTTTCTTTTGAATGCAATAGATTTGAATTTGTTTTGGTTTTTGAATGTTTATAGATTTTTTTTGTGTTTTTTTTTTTTTTTGGTAATAATGAGCAATGAAACAATAAACTCCTATGCTTAAAATAATACTGGAACAATAATATTACTGCTGGAATTAATTTACGAAACTATCAAGAGAATGTTTGTTCTGTTTTATGGCCACTATGCCTGGAAAACAAATTCATTACAATGTAAGCTAAAAACCTGATTTTTGCTGTCCCAGTAGTTGAAAAAAATCTGCCAACTGCAAATTTTAATTTTTTTGAAAAAATTACTGTTCACGCGGTACTGTAGCAATCCGTACGGCGGCACTATTCACGTGGTACTGTTCATGCGGTACTGTAGCAGTCCGTACGGCGGTACTGTAGCGTTTACTGTAGCAGCAATTGTATTTTGAAATGATTGCCTCAATTCTGATTTTTAATGGCTGCCAAATGAAACTGTAGGTCTGCAATTAATATATATTCGAAAATCTGCATACCCTAGATGTCTTCCCTTCTTTTTAAAGCCCAAATAGAACTCCAGAATGAAGCTCTCCTGAAATGCCAAATTTAGTGGATATTTCACCACCTCAAATGGTTGCAACACTGAAGAATTGTCGCTCTCCAATGGCTGACTGAATCAGAAACCCTTGGCTTCTTCTCCCAAGTTCATAACAAACAAATATCAATTCTCTGGATGGATGATATAAAATGAGCTCTTAAGTCCCTTCTTATTCTTTCTTATGAGAGCTCGAACACTTTCTTGGCCAATGTGGGATTAAAGACATATTCACACATTATAATATTAAAGTGACTTTATTATTATAAAGTTACTTTATAACTTTATAATAACATTAAAATATTTAAATAAATCACTTAAGTCACTTTTAATTAAATTAATTAAATATAAAGTCACCTTTTTTAATTTTATTTTATTTAATGACTTAATAAGAAATTAATTTAATCAATTTCTCCTTATTTCTCCACTTAGCCTTCGGAGAATGTAAAGGCTAAGAACTCCAATGAGATGCTAAAAAGGTGGGGACATTACAAAATGAAATAGCAATCAACTCCACCGCTTATTCAACGAGAGGACTGAAAAATGAGATAAACTCAACCACTTATAGAGCGGGAGGATAGAATTACAATAGATAAGAAGGCGGCAAGCCAGCCTCTTCCACTTATGCAGTGGGCCAAAGAACAACAATCCAAGTATATAGCTGTTAGTACTACTAATCAGCTTTACAATGCAAACATGGATTACAAAATTACTAGAATCATTGTCCAAACTAGGCGGCAAGACCAGTCTCTTCCACTTATGCAGTGAGACTAAGAGAGTTCAAATAAATTGTTGTTAGTACTACTAACAAGCATTGCAATATGATTCATCATGGATATTCAAATGCCAAAACCCAAACTAATAGCTGCAACTTATTACCAAGACTCTTCACACCACACCCATAGACTCACACACCTGAAAAACAACTTCAACCCCAAAAAACTAAATCTGATATGAATGAACAGCAGACTAGAAATACAGACCAGCAACATTAAAATCCTCACAAACACTTCTAAATCACTCCCCACACACTCAAATTATCTCTAAACACACTCCAAAGAACCCACGCACTCTAAAACCAACTCCACACAAGGAAACACTCCAAACTAACAATTTTTCAGATTTTGATATGCAACCCGTGCGCTGGAAACACACAAACCAGCAGCCTAGAAACTCACAAAAATGTTTGTAACTCTATTCACACTCAACGAAATGACCCCCAAACGGATGCAAATGAGAGATACAAGATAGGCGATGAGATTAGAACCAGCAAACTGCACCCAAAACCCCCAAATGAATTTATGCATGCATTCCCAAGCAGCCCAGCATAGTACGGCTAGAAAAGAAGTACGATTTGCATTTAAAAATTAAATACTCAACATTAAGCTCTACAAACTTACAAACTTGATCGTCCGTGGCATAGGAAGAGAACAAGCCACTACCCAAAATGATCTGACACATGAACTGAGAGTTATGAACTAAAACATGCTACAACCACACCAAAAACCAGCAACACTGAAATCCGCACCACACTGAAAACCACACCACAATGGAAATCTGAAAATGCACACTGAAATCGAACCACACATTCAGAAGATCCAACCACAGCTAGGAGTTATGTGTCACACTTGAAATCTGTCAAGAACCCTAGGAGGTATTCACCCTCGAAGATTGTTAGGAGTCAATCCGACAGCATAATGGTGTAAATTGTCTGAGATACCAAAATGAGAGCCCAAGTCACTTATTTATAACTTTTTGCCAACCAAATTCAAATTCAAATGCACTCCAAATACACCGAAACCAAATGCCATTCCATTTCATCCACATTTGGCATTGCATTTCATTTCATTTCTTTGCACAAGTTCGCCCAATTCACATTCACTCAAAATCATCTTTTTTAATAAATATAAGTGTCATATAATAAAGTGTAAAGTGGGCGCCCAACTATGACTTCCAAATAAAAAATATTACTAAGGCAATATACTTAGAAAATCGCCCCATTTGCCTTGAGTTATAATTTAATTATTAACACCATGATGACCCCCTTGAAGTCGTGCAAATTTCGCCCAAATAGACTTAGGATAAATTAATATTTTTCTCCCTTCCTAAGTCGTCCATCTATAAAATAATCAAATATTAATACCTCATGCCTAAGGTATTAATATATTAAAAATACCTTCTCAAATATTGATTATTGCCAAATTGAGTCGGAGACTGAAGTGCTGGAAATCACCAAAACTAAATTGAGTTGGGGCTTTGAATTGAACTGCTAAAAATAGTCATCTAAGTGAATACAGAATCCTACCAAAATAATACTGCCAGAAATAGCCACTGAGATGTGTTGCAAAATCCTTGCCAAGAATAGCACCCAAAAATGTTGGAAGAACAACTGCTCAAACTGACCTACCGGAAATAGCCATCTGAATAGGCCTACTGACATCATGCTAAAAATAGAACTGCTAAAAATAGTACTTACTAAAAATAGCATACTGCTAAAAATAGTAAGTGTTTCCAAAGTGATTTTAGCCACATTCTGAGCAGTCGTCACACTTACTAAAAATAGTAAGTTTGGAAAAAGTCACTCGATGCAGATGCATGTTGAACCATCCTGAAGCTCTCTGAAAACCCAAAAGGAATCCAAAATCGAAACTATTAAACTCCCACATATACCCCCTGAAAACACCAAAGAATCCTCCTAGAAAATAAGAAACCCTAATTTCTGCCCCGACTAGCCTACGGGCCTCCGAACTAGGCTAACGGCCAATAGAACTAATCACTGCGGAGAAGGAGACATTACACCTGCGTGCAATCCTCATGGCCACAGTCACCTACACATTAATATCATAATGGATGAGCTTCCTCAGAGACTCAGTAAGGTTCATGTCTCCGCCATTAAACAAGTTATCATTCCCATATTTCCAAATAAGCCATAAAATCTTAGCAAAAAGAATAGACAGAAAACAATTAGCAAATTTCCCTAAGCCTTGGATATGACCAATTACAGCATCTAAGACACCCACATTATTGCCAATGTTAACTCCAAAAATAGTCCAGACTTCTTTAGCAAATAGGCACTCGAAAAAGATATGATGAATGGATTCCGGGACTTTACAGCAAGAACAATTTTTGCCAACACCATAATTATCCAGAACAGGGAGCTTGTGCAAGATAGGAAGCCAACAAAAGTATTTCTTCTTGGGCTCAATTGCCCTGCCCCAAATAGAAACAAACACTTTCTGCCCTCAGATGTCATCAAGAACCAAGTTCCAGCAGGAATTAACATGGGCAAGGATAGCACAACTATCAACCAAAAGGGGATAGATGACTTTGGCCTTAGCCTTCGGCAAGGGGGAGCCATCAAGCCACTGGAACAAACAGTATTTGGAAAGGTTAGCAACGCAGGATCTAGGAAGGCTAAGGGGAGCAAAGGCTTCTCTGAGCATAGTGTGGGTCTTCTTGTGTGAGGGGGGATACTGTACTCCATCGTGACTTCATACCAGCTTAAGAGGTGACCGTTTATAATGATATCAGAGAGGTTCAAGATACCCTTCTTAGCCCAAGATTTAGCAGAACATCCCTGGGCAAGAGCAAGTAATTTACCATTATATCTCAGACTCCACCAAATAGACCACTCACCACATATATCTCCATTCTCCCACACCAAGTCATTGTGTGAAATGAGACTTCGCAACAACTCCCATGCCTTCCATATTGCTCTAAAGATAGGGGAACCATGAGGCCTAGCCTCAAACTCCCTCGCAATGAGGTCACATAGGCCCAATCCTTTCTAGCTAGGGCTCCTCTTAGGCACAGATTGGTTGATGTTATGCCTAATTAAGATCTTCCAGGGCTCATTTCCTTGTATAGCTCTAAATATCCATTTGGCAACTAGAGAAACCCCTTGCCATCTTAGGTCTTTTAGGCCTAGGCCACCTTTGCATTTACTCATTGTGCACCATTGCCAATTAACAGCATGTCTTTTCTTATGACCTTTGCCATCTGACAACAAGAACTCCCTGATCATTTTCTGAATATGACAAAATTGGTACTTACTAAATAGCCATGCTGAAGTGTAGTAGATGTTGTATGAGGACAAGATTTTCTGGCATACTTGTACTCTCCCGGCCAATGAGAGGAAGTGTCTATTCCATTTCCTCAACTTTTTGTCTTTTTTACCTCTTATCCACTCCCACATGTCCTTCAAATTGGGATCAACAGCAAACGGAATACCAAGGTATCTGACCACATGATTGGGTCTCCCCCAAGCCAAAGAATATTTACTGCACTAGTCAAAGGGTTGCATCTTCCATCCAAGCAGAATGGACTTGGCAAATGAAATTTTGCTACCAGAGGCATCACAAAAAGTTCCCAACTTGGTCATTAAAGCATCCATATTAGTTTCTTCCTGACTAGTAAGGATGGTTGTATCATTCGCAAACTGGATGTTTGAAAGATCATCTCCATTAGGCAAGGTAATTCCCCTCACCCTAGGGGAGCCCACAACATCTCAGCAAGTAGTGCAAGGCATCAACATCTATTACAAACAAGCCTAATGCAATGGGACAACCTTGCCTAATAGATCTGGTCAAGTCAAACCTACCAGATTTGACACCATTGATTTCCACACAAGCTTTAGCATCATTCAACAAGACATTAACCATTCTGCAAAAGTGTCTAGGAAAACCTAAACATTCTAGCATCATATTTACAAAACTCCATTCAATCCTATCACAAGCTTTCTCAAAGTCAAGTAACAGTTGAGCAGTATCTTGCCCAGAATCTTTAGCCCAAAGCATGGCTTCCCAACAAGTCAGGAGGTTCACCAAGATGTATCTCCCTTTGACAAACCTGGTCTGGGTGTCTTTTAGCAAGAACCTTAGCCAAAATCTTATAGGATACATTGAGAAAAGTGATGGCCTCTAGTTTTTAATGAGTGTCCTATCTCCATCCTTTGGCAGTAACTTGATCAACCCTATGTTAATATCCTCTCCCAATGAGCCTTTATCCACAGCCTCCTGGTAAACTTGCAGTAGGTCCTCCCCAACCCATTCAATGCATTTCTTGTAAAATTCTGCTGGAAGACCATCAATCCCAGGCGCCTTCCCATTGTTGAGAGAGAAAAAATCATTCTTTATCTCCTCCAAAGTCAACTCCTGATTCAAAAACTCAACATCCTCATCCTCCACCTTTCTAGGTATGATGTTGCTCAGGTAGGATCTAGCCCTTTCCTTATTTGAGGAATTGTCCTCTAGTGCGAAGAGATTCTGATAAAAATTGAGCAAAAGACTGTAGGATATCTGTCTAATTAGAGATAGTGTTACCATCCTCACAAATCACATCAATGTTGATTTTAGCCTCTTTAGCCCTCAATAGTTGAAAGAAAAAAATTTGAACTTCTATCACCATGATCAAGCCAATTGATTCTTCCTCTTGTTTTGGCTCCTTGGATCTTCACATTTTGGATCCTTCTGAGTGAGTTCTTGGCTAGACACGACATTTCTATGGCCCTAGAATTGGAGGGGTCAGCCTGCAGGGCTTCCTCAACTTGCTGAAATCTGATATAGGCCAGGGTTTCCTCTCTTCTTGAGTCCATTGCTAATTTCTTACCCACAGTTTGGAATATGGACCTTCGACTCTATACCTTTTGGTTCCATCCTTGAATAGGGCTCTCATGATTTGCCACCAAGTTATTGAATTGTCTAACAAAGAACTGCCTGCATAACATCATCCATCTCCAACAGATTGGTATTGAGGGAGAAGGCATCTCTTCTAGGTCTGCTTCTCGAGGTCAGCAGGTTGTGGGAGATCACCTGAAATATCCCCTACTATTGTATTACTAGAAATGCAAGGAATATCATCAAAGAATTGGCTGTCAACTTGCTGTTCTAACTCTCAGTTTGTATAACCTGTGTGTTATGTGGTTTCTAGACTGTTATATAACTTATGTGTTTTGTTGTTTTGACTGTCACAAAGTTTCAGACTTCTTTTGGAAGCATTAACCACAAATTTTAGTCAAGAGGTTGACTTGCAAACAACTTCTAAGCAACAATATGAACCTCTAGGATGATTGTGCATCTTGTTTTGTATTTTTTCAATGCAATTACATGAATTAGAATGAGCAAATGAGAGGCAACGTTATTACTCCTTTATTTAGGAAACAAATGAGCTCTTTACAATGACCAAACCAAATGTAATGTCCTCTTCTTTGCAGTGATTAGTTCAGTTGGCCGTGAGCCTATTTCGGAGGCCCGTAGGCTAGTCGGGAGCAGAAATTATGGTTTCCTATTTTCTAGGATGATTCTTTGGTGTTTTCAGGGGGTGTATGTGGGAGTTTGACAGTTTGGATTCTGGATTCCTTCTGGGTTTTCAAAGAGCATCAAGATGGTTCGACATAAATGTGCATCAGGTGACTTTTTCCGGACTTACTATTTTTAGTAAGTGTGATGGTTACTCAGAATGTGGTTAAAATCACTTTGGAAACACTTACTATTTTTAGCAATATGCTATTTTTAGTAAGTACTATTTTTAGCAATATGCTATTTTTAGTAAGTACTATTTTTGGCAGTTCTATTTTTAGCAAGATGACAGCAGGCTTGCTCAGATGGCTATTTTCGGCATGTCAGTTTGATCAGTTGGTCTTCCAAGCATTTTTTGGTGCTATTCTTGGCAAGGGTTCTTCAACTCAGTTCAGTGACTATTTCTAGTAGGGCAATTCTCTCAGCTTGTTTCCCCATATCCTTGGAGCTTGTTTTGGCAGGTTCAGTATTTGATGAAAAATGGTATTTTAAATTAAATTATAACTTAAGGAAAAGGTTGGACAATTTATTTTAAAGGGATTGCTTAAGTTATATGGATATCTAAGTCATTTCCTTAATTATATATTGGGTGATTTATTGTTGATGAAAAATACTTTATAAAGTGAAATATTAATAAGGCAAGATGTACGCCTTATGGAGAAATAAGTTAATTTTATAATATATTTCACTTATCTACCTTGGATGCCACATTATGATTTTATTCTCATTTTTATCAAGTATATTTGCTCCTATGAGAAAGTCGATTTGGAGAAAGGAGAAATGAAATGTAATTTCAAAATAATGTGAAGTGAATGTGCATTTGGGTTTGGAGTTGTAATGTCCCCTTCTCAATGATGTGCTCTCAGTGGTCCATTGACCTATCTCAGGGACCTGTAGGCTATGTGGAATGAAGAATTAGGGTTTCAAACATTGGTGCAGCATGAACTTACTATTTTTAGTAAGTCAGGGGTTGACTGTTTAGATGATGCTATCTTACTGAGTTTTCTATTTTCTGTCGCTAGGTGTGAAGATGATGTTTTTCGGAGCTATATTGCTTGACTTACTATTTTTAGTAAGTATCAGTTCAAGTGATTCTATTTATAGCAGGGCAGTTCAGAGATTCAGTTCAGCCTAGTGGATGGTTCAGCACTTCAATCCTCAATTCATTTGGGTTTTGAGCAGTATTTGGCTTGCTGGATGATTTATTAAATATTAACACTGCATTCTAAGGTTAATATTTAATTATATTATTTTGGACGACTTTGGGAAATAGAAGTTTATTTTATTCAAGTGATATCAATTTTTCCTAAGTCAATGGCAAAAGGGAAATTGAATTATTTCATGAGCATCACTCAATGTCTTGTTTGCAAGTTATTATCCTAGGAAAAAGTTCGAACTTGCCTAAGGGAAGGGGACGCCATCCTTGAGGGACTTATTTCATATTTTTCAAATGTATTTGGGCGCCTTTGGGGGGAATAATGAAGTGACATGTAATTTGGATGTATTTGGCCGCATTTGCATTTGAATTTAGGGAGTAAAAGTTATAAATAAGAGCCTTGGGCTCTCATTTGGATCATCTAAAGAATTTGCATTGTTATACTGCCGAAATGCAGAGCAAAACTGAGCTTCGGAGTTGAGGCTTCCTAGCTAGCACAATTTCGTACTTTCAATATAGTACCTAGCTGATTGATGTGATTGAGAGTTGATTTTGGTGTGAGGATTTTCAGTTTCAGAGTTTTGGTGAGTTTTCTATGTTGCTGGTTTGGAGTGGCTGAAGTAGATTTCTGATTATAACTCTTTGCCTGAGTGTCTGTTTCTTCTAGGTAGAGGCTCGTCGGAAGCGCATTGGAGAGGCGATCATTCCTCTAGAAGGGCGTTGGGTTTGGTGATGATATGATTTTTTAAAAGCAAACCGAAATTTGCAGCTGGCCGTACCTTTCCTGGAGTGCCTTGGTTTGTGTGCCTTTTGTGTGTGGTGATTTGGGTGCTGGTTTGAGCTCCTAGTTGATTCGCCTTGGTCATAGCAGTTGTTCGCCTGAGTTCATGAGAATTTTGGAGCTGATTTGGAAGAGTTATGTGCATTTCGATGTTGTTGGTCCATTTCTGGAGATGCTGGTATTTATATCAAAATTGTTGTTTTTATGTTTTAGCCTGAAATCAGTTCTAGTCTTTGATTGAATGTTGTAGTACTTCATTGTAATCATCTTGTATCATTGGTTAGTAGTACTAACCTCATATTGAACATGAAGTGCTCATTGTAATCCCCACTGCATAAGTGGAAGAGACTAGTTGGGCCGGCTTAGTGTTTGTAATTTCGTTGTGCTTTCTCCTCCCGCTGAAATATGTGGTTGAGTGATAGTTTTATGCATAAGTCCTCCCGCTGCATAAGCGGTAGAGTGATTTGGTTCTGGTTATGGTTTTGTTCCCTTGGCTGGTTTACCGCCAAGTTCTTGATCTTCATCCCGCTCAAAAAATGGAAAGGGCTGGCTTGCCGCCCAGTATTGTACTTGCTTTATAATTTCCAGCAGATTAGTGAGCTAACGAACCCCTTATCACTGTATGCTCTCACCTTCCCACATTGGGTGCTTGGTGATCTGAAAGTGGAAGGGTTGCAATTTCAGCAAGCATTGAGATTATATTTTCTAACCTTAACAGGTTGTGTGTTTGTTTGTAATTCTCTTTGCACTTAAAACCAAAAAAAAATATCCGGGATATTATAGGAGTTCATTTGGAGGGAATGTGAATTTGGATTTGGAGACACAAAGTCTATAAATAAGAGTGTTGGGCTCTTTTTTTTGGTATCCAAGAAATTTTATAATGATATGCTGCCAAAATGTACAGTGAAAGCTTCGGGGAATGCTTACCTCCTAGCCATAGCTTGATTTCTTGCTTGCAATACAGCAACTAGTCGAACCAGAGACTGCTCTTCATTCAGAGGAGTGGATTGAAGATAATGTTGCAGATTTATATATTAGATTTATGATTTTTGGGAGTGTTGTAGTGTGTTCTTGTTGCTTGTCGCAGACCATGTTGAAGTGGATTTTGGGTTGCAGGTCTCTGTGTGTCATTCTCCTCAATCTGGGTATTTCATCTATCTTTCTTTATGTTTTAGGTGATTCATTTTGCAAGTTTATAGAGCTTAATATGGTGTTTTGGATTTTATTTTTGCAAAATCGTACCTTAGCTGGCCGTACCATGTGGCTGAGCGCTTTGGAATGCATGCATAAATTATTGGGGTCGGCTTTCCATGTTTTGTTGTCCTAGGAATGATCGCCTACCTCCTAGTGATCATTTGCTTTCAGTTTCATGTCATTTGGTTAAGAATTGGGTGAGTTGTGAGTGTTTTAGTAGGATTTGGTGTTGCTGGTCTGTGTGTTTTCAGCATGCTGGGAGTATATCAGAATTAGAGTTTTTGGTGTTTGGAGTTGGTTTTGTGGTGTGTGAGTTCATTGGTGTAAAGAGAAAGGACTTGGTTTCATTTGCAGGTATTGGTCATGTTATTGCACTTGGTTCATCACTCTTATATGCTATGATTCATATTGTAATGCTGGTAGTAGTACTAACAACAGTTTCTATTGTTCTTTCTTGTCCCACTACATAAATGGAAGAGGTTGTCCTTGCCGCCTATCTTTGAAATACTGATTTCCCTTAAATTGTAATCCATATTGTGCATTGTAAAGCTGGTTAGTAGTACTAACAACTATCTAATTGGATTATTGCTCTTAGTCCCACTGCATAAGTGGAAGAGGCTGGCTTTGCCGCCTATTTTGAATATTGTGATACTATCCTCCCGCTGCATAAGCGGTAGAGTTGATTGTAATTTCATTTCTAGTCCTCCCGTTGAACAAGCGGTTGAGTGATTGCATTCTTCAGTTCTTTAGCTTGTCCTTGGCTGGTTTACCGCCAAGGGATTGCATTGTTTTCATTATCCCGCTGTATAAGCGGAAGGGGCTGGCTTGCCACCCGAAGATTGTAATCATTTTCAATTATTGGCATCTAACGATCCCCTCAACATTGTATGCTCTCATCCTCCCAAATTGGACTCTCGGTGATTAGAAAAGTGGAGGGTTACTTTCAACAGCATTTGGTTTTCATTTCCTAACCATAACAAGTGCTGTGTTGAATGTAATTGTGGAAAAAAATTGGGAAAAATTAAGGGCGACATTACACCAATCTCCAAACACTTAGCAATTTATCAATGATTTTTCACGAAGTCTAAAGATACATGGCAGCCATGGACACATGCATATAACTGAGAAATACAAGGAAATATTGAAGCCAAATGAACCTGATATGAATCGCCTAGCCTTGAGATTGAAGAAGCAAGCAATATCCCAGTTTTTGGAGCCTCCCTTGAGCCAAATTGACCTTCTCTTCAATTCGCCCCTGCTGCAGCTAGAATGTTTGATAATAATTAATTTCCAGCACCAAAGTCTCCTTTTAATCACTGAATATAATTGCTGCCCTTCACCAATCTAGGCGTTATCACCAAATGATGGATTCAATGCTTGGGTAAGGTAATGTTGTGCATTGCACACGCTCCCTATCGCCGACAGGGTCCCCTTTCCTGTTTTGAGCTTTCGGTCGTTGTCCTGAGGTTCCAAGCAAAGTTTCTCGTGTCTCTTCGAGCAAGTTCGTGACCGATCCGTAAACTAATTGACGTTGAAGTAATGAACCGATAAGTCCTCCTGACTAGTCTAGCTCTCGGGCGTGAACGCCAAGAGCTTTGTTCGAAGTTTTGAGAATCGCCTTAGATAGGCGTAAGGTGGTAGGAATTGGCAGATCCCGCCAAGCCAGAGCTGTGAGGCCGATTGCATAAGGTTTCTCACCCGACCTTTGTAAAGTTTGGGCGAGAGATGATTTTCGCCTGCTGATGAAAGATCGAATTGCCCGGCCAAGTGCCTTAGTATTCTGATGCCTCCTAAATCCAGATTTGTGGAACTTGGCAAAAGGCTAGTAGGAGGTTTGACGTTCCGTGCAAGTTTTCAAAATTGTCTAAGGGGCAGATTTCGGACCCTGGGGCGAAAATTTCAAAAAACGGATGCTCCCTACTTGGTTCGAAAACAATGCAAAAGTTCTTTTAAAATGTTGCAAAGATAGCTCTAGGCCCCGAAAATCACTTTCAATCCCAAATTCGGACCCTGGGGCGAAACTAGAGCCTGTAAGAGGCACGTTTTGATCCGAAAGTCGCTTCAAACGTCTATTTTCGGACCCCGGGGCGATATGTTCAAAACACGATTTTGCAAAATGTTTGAAAGCTCCGAAATCGCGAAAGTCCCAAATTCGGACCTTGGAGCAAATCGTTTTTTTTTTTTAAAAGATGGAAAGAGTGCGAAATATCCCAAGGACTCTCCAAGCCCCGAAAACCTTTAAGTTCGTCTTTTTTCGGACCCTAGGATGAATGGCAAAAATTGTAAAACATGGCCAAAGTGCTTTAGCCTCCAAAATCGCGATAGTCCTTTTCGGACCCTTGCAAATAAAATGAAAATGCGAAATGTTTTAAAAAGGGCCTCGAGGTCCAAAAAGAACTTAGAGCCTATTTTCGGACCCTAGCTCCGAAATGTGAGATTGAAAAATCGCGAAAGTAGCTTTGAGGTCCAAAAATCATCCGAAATCTTGAAGTCCTCATTTTCGGACCTGGGAGCGAAGATTAGAAAAGTGAAAGTGTTGCCACTTGCAAAAAGAAAAACGACCCAAGGTCCGAAGTTTGAAGGGGCGCCGTGACTCCAGAAGTCGCGAAAATTGTGAAGGATAGCATAGTTTAAAAGGGTTGGCATAGCTTGCAGATTCATTCAAACACTCCGAAGTTTTACTGGCAAGCGCTGCGAGTCCTCCGAAGTTTTTTCCCAAATCGCCATAACCCTTCCTTTGGGTAGCGAAAGCATCCAACATAAACGGCGAGTATAGCGTCAAGCTTCGAAATCACCAGAAATTGCCGAAGTTTGAAGGGGCGCCGTGACTCCAAGGTTTTGCGAAGCTTGCAAATAGCGTTTGGGCTCCGAAGTTTGTTTAGAATTCGCAAAATACACTTCACAACCCCCATAGCCTCAGCAGATTGAGAAATCGCGAACCCTCCAACTCGCAAGAGGCGCTCAGGTCCGAAGTTTGAAAGGGCAAGAGCATGCGAATAAGGGCGCTCAGGTCCGAAGTTTTGAAAGTTGCGAAGCGTGCTAAGTGCTCCGAAAATCTCCAGCTCGCCTAAAACCCCAAAGACCTCTGAAATTCGCCAACGGGTTGAAAATCTCCAAGTTTGCAAGAGACGTTCCAGCTCCGAAGTTCATGCAGGCTGGGTAAAACCAGGTTTAAATTTCGGAAACCTCCAAATTCGTCAAAGAATCCAAGGTTGGAGAGAAAATGCAGTTCAAAATTTGAAAAACTCTCCAAGGTCCGAAAATAAGAAGGTAAAACGCTGCATCAACCCCTCCCGATCATTTAAATTCAGATTGCCAATTACCCAAGGTAAAACCATTTAAAAATGATAAATTCTCTTTCGTCCAACAAACCACGAAAATTTAAATCAAAGGGATAACCATTGGAATTCAAACTTTGCAGGATCGTCTGTTCATTTCATGCGACGAGGTCAGGTAATCTCTCGCCATCCGCTCCCATCAGGTAAGTACGCTTTATCGCGTATGACCATTTGAAAAATGCTTAAATCAAATAGACAAATGCATGAAATTTGATCACAATGCTTGAATTCTTGAAAATCTGCATCTCTTTTTCATAAAACGCTATTCAAAGCACTCGAAATTCAGAATTCACTCCCAAGGTTTAGCCGAAAATTGCATCTCTTTTCAAACTTAAGAAAATTTTCATGCTTTGCCTCTGTTGAAAGTTAATCCAAAATCCAAAAGTGATAAGTATAAATGCGTAGTCACAAATCTTCAAGAATATGCTGCAGTTAAAGTTAATCAAGTTGTTAGCTAAAATAATATTGCTCCATGTCCGGACTAAACTTTAAATTAATCCCAGCCTGTTGGAGCACTTCTTTTGTTATCTAACCCGCATTACCTTTCTTGTATCACCTTGTAATCCGCGTCCGGCTGTGCAGGATAGATGCCTAAATCGGCAGTGGAATCATCAAAAATGCCTGCTACAGCCGAAACCTCACGAGCATCCAAATCAGACATCCCGCATAAGGTTGAAAAGATGAAGTACTAGTATCAAAGGGGAGTCGAAGGTTCAGAGAGTCTGGGACAACATTGGTGACACCGACCTTGGCCATATTGATATTCAGGACTTCAAGAATCGGGTCTTCTCACCCAACGCATATGGCAGGCCTAGGCAGATGGTGGAAACTGGCATTGCCCAAGCGGCAGGTTTTCCTCCAGCAATCCAGAACTATGAATTAGTAGCAGAGGTTGCTCGGCATTACGAACCAAAGTCCAGATTAGTGCTTCTAGAGAATATGACTATCGCCGACTTCTCCCCTGAGGCTATCGGTGATGCATTTGATATCCCCTTTCCAAATAATCCCACAGCTACAACCATAGACGAAGCACAAGGGGCATATGATATGAATCCGGCCTGATGCAAGGCACTGATTAACGAAGAATGGTTCAAGGAGAAAAGGCCTTCGAGCACCAGGATTGTGAAAAAGACCCCCAGAAGTGATTTTCATAATGAACATGGGGATATGGTCACCTTACTCAGCCGAGTCATGGGACTTCCTAAGTCCAGCTACTTTGAAGAGTGGATGTTCTATTTTACAGAGCAGGTCTTTGCTGGAAAGTCTAAGTTTGATTGGGCCCAGATCATAAGCGATAACATCCACACTCAGCTGATTGAGCTCGAAACAAAGAAGTACTTCACCATGACCTCCTATTTGGTCTATATGTTCGCAAAGAACCAGCCACTGCCAGGATTGATAATGAAAGGTGAGATCGGGAATGGGCCCGGTCAAGTGAAAGTCTATGATTGTTACCTGCAACTGCACTACCAGGATATAGCCCAAAGGGAAAAGAACAGCCCGGCTTACACGGTTGATCAGTATGAACGCGTCAATGACGCCTTCACAATGCGCTTGGTTAGGCTAATGCAGGGAGGGTTACACATCAGGCTCTTGGAGCAAGCTACTACTTTAGTGCAGAGGTATGGAGCCTGGTTCATTCAATTCCCAAGGTTTTCCTACATCCGAATAGCTGGCTTCGATGGTGCCCCCCTTCAACTTCCATGGTATCCAACCGACAAAGTAATCCTTATGGAAGTGGCAAGGCAATCACGCCCCACCGGTATCTTACTTCGAGAAAGCAAGTAGGCTGGATTCGCATTTCCTATGATCATAGGCAGCCATGATGTCCAATTGAGGACCCCTACCCTAGAAGAGGAGTCCCTTGCAGAGTTGGCCTCTTATGGCCTGCAGGACCATTTCCCAAGAAAATACTTCGATCATGATAATATGGCAAAAAGGGCCTATGGTCGAAGATACAGAGCAAAGGAGTCAGCTGAAGACTATTGGAAAAATTGCTCTGATGACTACGAAGTCAGGCGACGGGAATATTCTAGGTTGAGTGTGCAGCAGATGCGACTCTTTGAATACCGTCGGGTCCCAGATCAGCTCACGGACTCAAGAAATTGCCTCCAGGTCCGAGAATTCGAAGCGGTAAGACACCTCTTGCCAGGCGTTGATTGGTCTCAGGACCCAATCACAGATTTCGAAGCAGTTATGGTAGCCCTAGCAAGATACACAGATCAGTGGTTACATCATCAAATCGAGAGGCTAGTCCATGAGGGGGTCCAGTTCACTTACCATTTAATGGGCAGTCTTGATTCTCAGTCTTCCAAAGACGAAGGGACATCAACTAAGAAACTAGAGAAAAGAAAGAAAGCTAAGGCTTGCAAACGAACTCGGACGTCCAAAAGAACAAGAAGGGAGAAGATTCCTATAAAGAGGCCAGAAGTCACTTCATCTTCAAGAGATCCCAGTTCGTCCGACGATGCCATAGAATTGGATTGCGTACCTGCTCCGCCTTCCCAAAGCGACATCGATGCATTTGAAGCCAATGATCCTCCTACACCTGATATACTAGACACTGAGCCAAATGCCCTCGAGTTGACCAAACTGGGTAACCAAATAGAAGAAGGAGAAATCCCATCCACCCAGGGGTCGAAGTGCATGAACCTACCCAGCAGAGCCGTCACGAGTTGCTTCTCCTTAATATAGCCAAGGACGACTCCACCGTCGAGGGAGAACAAAGGACAGACGAAACTCATGAGCCCGAGAGAACTGAAGAGCAACCTTCACAAGAGGATGTCAGACAGTTGTTCAGCGAAATAGGGGAGAACTCAACTGCAAGCAAAGAGCTTCCTCCCTCCTTCACTCCTCCGATGGCGGGGCAGCTATGAATTTGTGGTCAGCCGGTTGAGAACGTAGGAGAACAGAATGCTAACTTGACCCTATCATCAACCCAGACAGTGCCTCAAGAGTGGCTGATCGCAAGAGCTCAGCGTAGGGCCGCCACCAAGGCCCCCATCGATCTAGAGGATATCTTCTCGCGAATGGATCAAGTAAAAGCTAAAGGGAAGAAGAAACCAAGGGCGTATTCTAGAGTAACCAGGGATGAGCAAAGGAACCGCACTCTTCATATTGCCACCCCGCCCGTAGACAAGCCAGTAGATCAAATAACACTGGCAGATTATAGCATCACGACTGTCCCCATCGGACGAGCTACAAAAGAGCAGGAAAAGGAAGAATTTAAGGATTCAGTGCAAAACATACTCAGACAGCTCGAGGAGATCACAGCGGAAAAGGATATGTATCGGGCCCGTGCTGAACAAGCCGAGGGATACATCGATCAGCTCCTACGACCATTGCACAATCCCTCCGAATCCCATATTCCCCCAAAGGCATTGGCACAAAGGACCACGACTGAATTTGAAGGAATTCGAGATACCGCAAAGGCCGTCAGGGAGTGGATGCAGGACATCAAGAAAAAGGGAGAACAAATCCTTAAGGAGGTGAAAGAAATGGCCCTCCATCGAGAGCTCACTCTAGTCAGGCTATTGGAGGTAAAGAGGGAATCCCTTCACATGCATGAAGTGGCAGCCTCTACCCTTCCCCTCATGAGAGCTCTTTTCTGGACACATGTGCAAATTCCCACATTGTCTGACATCCTAGATCCCCATGGCATCAATGTTCTCAAAGAATGGTACTGGACCATCACCATGAAGAACGACGCCCGGGAAATTATTGACAAAGAAAGTGACGCATGTGAGGTAATTCTGGGGAACATGCAAGAACTAGGTAAGACCATCCTCCGATCAATGGTTTCAGGATGGATAAATGACCTATCCGATAGTGTAATCCGGCCAGACTGGGAAGAAAGGTTGGGGGCAGATAAGGTTTCCTATTCCGTTGGAGACTTGAGTTTTGCTGGTCAATTCCATTCAGACATATTATGCTTCGAGCGTAATCGCTCCAGCTGGAAGGACGGTTTGAAGCACGTGGACCGGTATCTCGAGGGCATGCAGTACAAAATTCGCCACCCTCCCATACCTCCGTTCAGTCTACTATTCCAGTTATGTATCAAATTCCAAGAATATGTTCGCAAGGAACGGGCAGCAGGTCGTGATTTATGGCAGGAATACCTGCATGGCGAGGACCAATTTCTACAGAAAGAGTGTGAAACCGAAATAGAAAAAATAGTTTCTCAAAAGTGTTTTTTCCCCTCAAAATCTTAAAATGCACTTTTTGTCTCAAAAAGGTGATGGTTGACTTTTGGTCAACAAATTGTAAAACTTTTGTGCTCCCCTTTTTGATTTGTTCCAAATTGTTGTAATTATCCCTTTTTGGGTAGTTATTGCCCATTTTGGGGTAGTTGTTGATATTTGCCTCCCATTTATGGGTATGGGCAGCACTGCTTTATGGATGAATCTAGGCCATTTATTTAGATTTAATCTAGGCCATTCATCTTTTTTGAAGCCTATTTAAGGGACTGGTTTTCCCTCTTTTTGTAAGAAGTTCTTAGATTGTTGCGAAAGCTCTGAAGGAATTTGCAGGAATTAATACAATGAATTAAGACTATTTTCAAGTTTCCTTGTGAGTGCATGGTCTCCTTCTTCACTTAATTTTGAAAGCTTTTAGTTCTATCTATTCATTTTGCATAGCAGTTTTTCAATCAAGCATCTGATAGAGTCTTCACAGTCCATACCATTAGAGAATAGTTGATTACTTTTCTTTCCGCATGGTTAATCTGGACCATTTCATGCTCAGTTCGATTATCAAATATATACTATGAATGTAGAAATTCTAATATCGTACTTGGTAATATGAAAATCTGGTTTCTCCTTTGAAGATTGCACTAAGTTTATGCAAGCAGTGTCTAAATGGCTGATGATGTCTAATCTAGTTTTTTGGAGGTGTCTGTCTGCTTGACTGAATTTGCTATCTTGGTTAGAATTTACAGTTCATGTCTCTCTCTCTCTCCCTCTCTATCCTTCCTTTCCTTTTCTCCCCCTTTTTATTTATTAAAAAATCTGCAACCCTACTAAAACAGCATCAAATTAACCACTATCATCCGATGGAAAAATCGTAAGTCTCCTTGTGTTTCCAGCATAAACACATCAAGCCACTGAGAGATCCTACAGTCAAGACCTAACAAAAGAAACCTTGAGGTTATCCCCTTTGATCAAAGCATAGAAAACAGCATTAGGGATTCCCTTATTTCAAGAGAGGATAGGATACTCAATGAGTTTATTCTATTCTGCGTTGGCCGTATGGAGTTTGCAGCGATGCGATTTCAAACTCGTCAACAGGTAACATCAGCAAAATCGTAGGATTGGAAGAGGATGTTCGAATTGATTCAGAACTGATTATACACTTGCAATCTCCCAATATCTCCTCCAATTGGTCTTCCAGGGAAATTGCCTATCCTTCCCAATAGAAATCGATGCACATATATGACAGAAATGGATGAGCTGAAAACACCACAAATTGTCTACCATGAAAACGCACATAAAACTCAATGAGCACAATGTGAAGGACTGAAATTATCCTCCACTCTCAGCTGCAACCCCTCAGAGGATCTCTCACCACCTCAGTTATGCAAATCATTCGGCGGTTTCGATCCCGAATGATTAAATTTGCAGAAACCCTTGGCTCCACAATTCTACACAAGAGAAGATGTCAAATAATCAATGCTCAACAATGAACCAACCCCCTCTATTTATTATTTTTTCCTCTAATCAATTGGTTCCTTCTAGAAGATTCTTCTCTAACAAACTCATATTCTCTTATTAAACTTTATTATTTTATTATAAATTAATTTAATTGCACATTAAAATATTATTACATTATAATTAAAATGCACATGTGACATTATACGTGGAATCTCCTTATCTCATCATAGAATCATGTAGACATAAATGTGAAACCATAAGTTGCTGCCAAAACGACCCCCTTATCAATCCCCTTGGCCTACGAGGGTCAAATGATAGGCCAACCTTGTGAATGTCTGTGAAAGAGTATAACATGTCACCTTAATCATCATTACCTCACTACTTTTACAAATGTTAAAGAAGTCCTTGTTGAAGTAGAATCTGTCAAGTCTAGAGTAGATCCTTTATTTACCTTTCTGACTATTACACCATGTGAACCAACTAGTTCAACTAGTAGGTCCTATTCACAAGTTAACTTAGGTCCTACATAATCTTTCTAGCAGTCTTAGTTTTCATGTGATCTTATCTTGGCATTTACTTCTTGTCCTAGGTCTTTTAATAATTGTCAACTTAGTTGTCTCACAACATAGGATTAAAACACATCATAATCTTGTCTAATCCTATCTCTCAACTTTGTCTTTATAAGCAAGGCATGTTATGTACATTTCATATCCAGTTAATTTAACCTTGCATCCATAATCAAGCAAGCTATTCTTGCCATTCTCTCTTGTTGAAGGTTATTTTTGTTTTGCAATTGATCCTCAGGTGTGGAGTTTACAATTAACTCCTACATGGTATCAAAGCTCCGGTTCTACCAACTTCTTCCCAAATCTAATGTAAGCAATTTGGTTTGGGTTACTTGCTAGACATTTGGAGGCTATAAGAACCTCGCATTTGACTCCAAGACATTAAAGAAAGTCAATTTCGGCTTTTGTTTTGTCAAAATCTGACATCGTGGGCAAAATCTAAAAGGGTTTCAAGTTGGGTGAAGATTGTTAGATCTAGGAGGTAGATGAATTTTTAGAGGACTTTGGGCCAAAACAAACATTTCCATCATATCCAGAAGGCCCAAAATCCCAACATCACTTGTCAAATTGTCAAAACCCCACACATTTGTCCCAAGACCTCAAAAATAATTTTCAGCCCCATCACCATTTTTCCTTAAAGTCAATGGTTATTCATATGGACCGTACAATCTACTTGTGTCAACATGAATGGTAGAAAATTCTAGTCACTTGCCATATTCTAGGCATATTTGCAAAGCATATGTTGTAGTATATTCCAGCCTATTGTGTAATCCATGCGCCAACACACGGTTTTTGCAATTGTGCAAGCTTGTGTCAAGGATACGTTGGCTAGAGTAAAACACTCTTTTAATAAATTTATTTATTTTATAAAATTAAAGTTTTTATTAGCACCTTTATTCTTGGCCAGAATCATATTAAACTCTGCGAGGTCTTTAATGCCCAAGGGAGGGGCTCCAAGTTACTCCAACCCAACAACACCACCACCACTAGTGGTGCTAAATTTTTTTTCAAAAATTTGTGTAAATGGTCACATGGGCACCTATGGACCCAAATTTGGCCCCTCATGCCCTAATTGGACATATTTCTCAATTTTCCATAACTTTTTCCCACAATATTTGTTTTTTAAAAATGGGATATTGTTAGAAAGTTGGTTGTATACTTTCCAATGGAGCAGCTTACTTTTCTAGATTCTGTTGTTTGGTGTCAACAATTTATTTTTTTTTGGCAAAAATGGCAAGCCACTAATATATATCCAAAATCTGGTTCAAAGAGCATACCAACAGGAAAGAACCAGAAAGAAAACCTCTGGTTATAGCTCGAATTAGATATCCAAACTACCTATAAAGTTTTCTACTACTAACCTAACTACTAATTTAACATTTCCTGTTTACAATACCCAAATTTACTTGTTTTTACATGGCCAGTAATTACCGATGCAAAATTTGAATAATTACATAACAAAATGGCCAACCCCTTGTAATGGTTGAAGTCAAATATCCTTGGATAATCACTTGCAAACATCTGGAAGGCAAAACTCATGTCCCTCCAACATCCTCTGTATGTCGCTGTGACTTTGCTTTTCGTTGTGATCATTTTCAAGCCTTGCAGACTCCGATGTTATATCGCATCTCTCTTTCGATATCCGAAGGACGCTTTATGTTGTTGTGACGTCACTGTGGTCCTGCTAACATCATCTCTTTTAAGCAAGACTTGGAGATTCGGCAAGACCTATTTTTCATTTCATTGGCCTTTGAATGCTATGTCGATTTGTTCTTTTCGACATGACAGTCGAAGTATCTTGGTGACTGAATGTTAGAGCCATCATTGTGCGGGATCTAGCTTGTCCGAGATGGTTTAGTGTTGGCTCATCATAATTGGTCCATGCGAGTGGTGATGTGTCCATGCCAGACCCACTTGTTCTGAGCGGCCTAGGCATGTGTGTGGAGTACTTTCAATTGGTCCAAATGAGCACATGATGTGGGCATTTGGGGCCCTCTCCTCTTGGTTGGCCTCCTTTCAAGTTCGATGTAACTTCACGCAAGTCTTGGAAAAGTATTTCTTTTTCGATGAGACTATGAGCTTCAATATAACCCGAAATGCCTCCTGTCGACCCGTTGGAGATACACCAAAATGGTCTTTTTCGGTGTGACTAGTGTTGTGTCTTGCCGACACAGATTTTGTTTTTTGCCATCACTTCCAGACCCACTTGTTTTGAGCGGCCTAGGTATGCACATGGAGTTCTTTCAATTGGTCCAAATGAGCAGAAGATGTGGGCATGTAGGGCCCTCTCCTCTTGGTTGGCCTCCTTTCAAGTTCGGTGTGACTTCGCGCAAGTCTTGGTGAAGTATTTCTTTTTCGATGAGATTGTGAGTTTCGGTATAACCCAAAATGCCTCTTGTTGGCCTGTTGGAGAAACACCAAAATTGTCTTTTTCAGTGTGAACTGTGTTGTGTCTTGCCGACACAGATTTTCTTTTTCGCCATGACTTGGTCTTTCAATATGACACAAAAATATTCTTGCAGACCCCTTGGAGCTATTGCAATAAGCTCCATTTCGTTGTGACAGGCACTATGTGTTGGCAAAATACTTCAAACGCAAAAATCAACCAAAAAGACAGGTTTTCTTCTTGCTAGTGTATGTCGATAGATGAATGGGCCACGTGGGTGATTGACTGAGGTTGACCAGATGATGTAGAGCTCATAGAGGGTATGAAAAGAATAAACTCCCATCTGGATGAAAAAGGAGATATCACTGACAGAGATGAGTTTGTTGGACACACAAATGTGACTATATGAGAATCGTTAAAGATCTATATCCACTTCCCCTGCCGAAGATTAATTGCTATTATCTTGTTTAAAATGATATTAATTATTAAACATCATGTCCTATTAACTTTTCCATTATTAACAATTTGCAGTAAATGTGGATAATTCTCTATGACATTACCCCCTTCCAACGAGTCTACCTCAAGCTTATCACAGCCCATGTTTGCCAAATTGTCCACTAGTTTGTTTCCTTCTCTAAATATGTGAGATAAAAGATAGGCTACTATGATAACCCCCTACGGTATCACCTGATGTAAACCTTATAAATATTCCAACAAGGATAATAGCATATATAAAATAAAGAAATTAATTATAAAAGAAATATATAAAAGAAATCAATTATTAAAATAATGTCTTAAAAAGGAAATAGATTAATAATTAATGTTAAACAATTAAATGAGGTTAATATATATAAATGATCAAATAATGTTATTATTAATTGTTTAATATATTTAAATGATGTTGAAATATTAAATGAATGGTGAATCGCGTAAAGTAAAGTGAGTATACTAAGTATGTTAACGGGGATATAACCCAACACGAGGAACTAAACGCCACGGTGGCCCCCCCGCGAGAAGTGGTGGGACGGGGGTCACAGCCTGGGCTGCGAAAACCGTCACCACCCTTCCTGCGGAAGGGACCCCATGGTGGGTCGCGACCCCTCCCCTCCACGGGATATAAAGGAAGGTCTCCGCAGAATGAAGGGGGCACGAAAGGAAGGGAGACGGGAGGATACCAAGCGGACTACAGTCTAGGAACTTCAACAACAAGTTGCAGACTGCAACAGGTAAGTGGTGTCTACGGTTCACAGAGTATATATATGTGTGTGGACGTGTGTGCCACACACACACATATATAGTAATGAATATTTTTAATATATGTTAATGAATAGTTCTAGATATATGTTAATGAATATTTGTGAATATACGTTAATGAATAGTTTTGAAAATATGTTAATGAATATTTGTGAACATATGATAATGAATAGTTTTGAATATATGTTAATGAATATTTTTTATATGTTAATGAATTTTCCTGAAAACATGTTAATGAATATTTTCTGAATATTTGTTACCAAATACATGTTAATATAGGAATATGTAAATGTAGATTATGGAATGAAAAATGATAATGAATTGTAGAATGTAATATGAATGATGTGGCTATATGATGGAGGCTATTGGGAGGAAATTCCCTTAGCCTAATGCAAGGATTATGATAATCCTTGGTAGGCAGTATATACTAAGTATCTATATGCATATATGTTATGGCTTGGGTGACAAAAACTCATCCAAGAAGAGACGGATCTAGCCAGTCCTCTCTGGTAGACTTGGATGATGAGATGCATCATCCAAGGCAAGGAATTGATCATATATGATGGTCTTCCTTGGTAGGCTTGGATGTAAGACGTTATTGTAAAGCAGAAAATCGAGCGAACCCTAGTTGCTCTCCCCTCTTCCAACTCCAAGGAGAGAGAAGGGAGGTTGCTAGGGTTGATGGTTTTCACTTGGGAGACTTTACATTCAAAAGAGGGGTTGAAACCCACAAGATCCAATCCCACACAATGCAAGATTGGATGCTAAATGAGTTTCAAGGGTTAAGACAGCAAGGCTACCCTCTTTTGTAAAGAAATGTGCATAGGAGAATTAAGCTAGGAATGCATAGAAAGTGAGAAAGATTCGCTTATAAACTGAGATAGAGATATAGGATGAAGCTGCGGACCTGGAATTAGCAGTAAAATGTCGATACGGCCATGTCCTGCAAATTTGAGCGAAAGTTGACGGGACGATGGCGCCCGGCGTGCACACGGTCCTCCGAAAAATCCGCGAAACGAAGGGGGATCTGTCCGTCTCTACACAAGGATTCCAGATCTTCAATTTCAGCCGCGTACCTGCAACCTACACACAGAAAAGCGAAGACGATTGGGGGTTAGGGATTAGGGGTTTGCCCTTAGGTCAAACCCCGGTTTTGGAATTAACCAAGAAATGAGAAATGTTGTAAATGTAAATGTCTGTAATGTAAAACAAGTACTAATACCTTGTTGTAAGGATGTTTGTATCCTTATGTGCGAAGGTATAGATGTTGTTGTATGTTGTATGTTGTAGTAGTATGTAGTAAGTGATCTCCTCTTCAATGGTTGAATCCTTGTCTTGAATGCAACACTTAGCCTTGAATGGAGACTTAGAAGGAATGCTTGAATGCTTGAATGTTTGAGTATTGTTTCCACGTCTTGTACACATATGTCCTTCCTCCTTTCATCTACCTAAAATGGGAGAGGAAATGGAGTTTATATACTTGTCAATTAGGGTTGATAGACTGATTTTTCCGACCTTGGGCCGACCAGGAAACATTAATTCCAATTTGCAAACAAAAAGACCCGAAGTCCCATAGGAGACCGGGCCCAAAATAGGGCCAGGGACCAGGGCGCCCTGGTCCTGGGGGACCAGGGCGATGAGCGCTCTAGTCCCACCTCCCGGGACAGCAGGGTGCAAAGGAGGTTCAGGCCAGGGTGCTTGAAAATGCAGTTTTTGGTGTCGTGGACAAGTTTCGGGGTCTCCATTCAGGTTCCGTGTTGCGTCGCCATCGTGAAGACCGAAATGCAGTTGAAATTGCAAGTGTCGCAATTTTAGGACGCTACATTTAGCCCCCACTTTAGCGGGAGTATGTATGCTCATACTTCCGGTAAAGTACAAGGAAACAACATTGAAAAACTTTCACCACGTCAAGGAGGCAAGACACACCAAGCCCCCAGTGGACTAAGGATCTTACGACTTCGATTGACAAAGTAAAAGGGAAGATCACGAGGGAGAACCATGACTGTCAGTAGTAAGGTTCCCTCACTATGAGTCATGCAAGAGAAATACCGAAAATTTTCAAGGCAAAGCTAAGTTCGCCAAGAAACTTTCAAGTATCCTGAAGGGATAGACGGGGTGTATGCCCCCCTACGTTAAAGCGATCGCACACGCCTCAACGGGGGTGATTGTTTTAACGTAGTGATACACATAAGAAATGAGAAAGGAAAGGAGCACGTTATCGCAAAGATTTAGCCCCCAAGTGTGAGATAAACCCAAGGATAATAGACACAAAACACAAAGCACAAGGTGACTTCGCTTTCCTCGGGGTCAGTATGCTGTATGATAATTCATGTATATATATCATATGTATGTATGCATAATTGTTCTTCATTCCCCAATCAAGGAAGGTCACCTAGAAGAAGGGAACACATGTGTCTTTTGAGTCAACATGAGAGAGACCAAAAGAGATCTCAATGCTTTGCATCGTCCTCAAGTAGACAACACTAAGGACAACAAATAGAAGAATGAGAATAACATATAGAAGAAGTAACAAAAGAGAGGAGGAGAGAATCTGCTATGCTAATGTAACTAGTCTAGCACGTCATCTACCCCCCGATCTTGCTGATCAATGTTTCGGGAAGGCAGGGAACACGCTAGAGGAGGAACATCCAACACAGCAGATGGAGCTATCACAAGATCCAAACAAGGGCTATGTTCATGTTCCAAGCCACGTTGTTCTTGTCTAGGAGCTAGGATAAGTGCTTTCGAAAATTCATTAGATAGATGGTTATGAATATCAACAAGTTCATATTCACTATCAGAAGCAAGAAGAGTAACATTTTCATCATGAATAACATTTTCATCTATAGCATCATCAAGATTTATAAAAATAGGGTCTTTAACTCGCACAGGATCAAGACCATCATGCATCTTATGTTTAGGAGATTTTGGCTCAATTTCTGGTTGAGGAGAAAATGGAATAATGCTTGTTGAAGGTGTTCTTGGAGATTGCAAAGTTTGAGACGCAGCTGCTTGAGCCCTAAGACGACGCTTTCGTCGGCGTTCACGTGCAGAACGATTTCGTCTAGTCTTAGTAGGAAGTGGAGAAGATTGAGGAGGAGGATTGTTCTCATCCTTATCACTTGGGTGTTTAGGTTGTGGTCTCTTAAGCTGGATAATAGGAGAAGAAGAAGGTCTCTTCTCTCTATAAAAAGAAAGAGGAGGAACTGCTCCATACAAAGGAGGAATATTTGGTTTAGGAAGGAGACCAAGTCCATCATGACGAGGAGGTATAGGTCTACTTTTAGAAGGTTTATTAGGCATAGACATAGTCACATCCATGGGAACGGGTTGGGAATCTTCTTGAGGAAAGACATTAGTTTTATCTTTCAAAGGAAGAACTTCCTTCTCAAGAATGATAGGAATATCAAGTTTGGGTGTTCTAGGTTCACTTAAAGATAGGATCATATCTGTTTTCCATTTTTGATAAGATTTGAAAAGATGATCACTTCGCGGAGGAAGGGATTGGAATTGTTTAGGCCAAAAATAATCAATAGGAACGCTAGAAGTTCTTTCAGCTGGTTTAAAGAGACTATGATTGACAGTAACAACTTCACCATTATGGGGAAATTTCAAACATTTGTGAATAGGAGAAGCAATAGCTTTCATGGAAGATAGCCAAGGATAGCCAAGCTTCACACGAAATTGTTCAGACGAAGGAATAATAGCAAAGTTCACATCAAGGGATTTGTTATGGACCTCAATAGGTAATGTAATAGAACCAATTGCAGGAGAAGAAAATGCATCAAATAATTTCACAATCACATCTGTTTTGTCATAGATCACTTGATTCAATTGCAAAGTAAAAAGAAATTCTTCAGTAATAACATTAACCATGCACGAAGGATCAATAAGCACTCCACGGCAAGGTGTATTCTTGACTTTTGCAACTATGTATAAAGGACCATCAGGTGCCCTAATAGTTTCACTAGAATCAAATGTGATGGAAGGTTCTTTAGGGTTTTCTTGCTGCCCTACAAAGTTAATCACATTCGGAGTCATAGACACAAGACCATCAGATGATAAAGAGGAATCATTAGTCTCAATCGTATTAGAGGTATGAGAAGGTAGTGGATCAGTAAAAATCTGAAGATTTTGGTTAGGAGGAGCTACAGATGTATGGCCTTTATCATTCACTCCAGAAACAGAAATAGTATTATTATCAATCAAATCTTGAATTTTACCCTTTAAAGAAAAAAAAATTTCAGTATCATGCCCAGGCTGACGATGAAATTGACAAAAAGATTTGTTATCAAAATAAGGTGAAGTAATCTTTGCAGGATCAATTTGCCTTATAGGAGGAAGAGTAAGCACATTTTGTTCCAATAACTTATTCATAATACTATGCAACGATTCATTCAAAGGAGTATACTTTCTTTCTTTCTTGAAAAATTTAGAAATAGGAGGCACACCTGATGCTGCATTCACATTGTTGTTCATGATGTTTTCATTAAATTTGATGGAATCTTTGTTCGGTTTAAACTTTCCAAATGGTTGTTGACTGCTATCACCCTTATCACTCGGAGCCATAGGATGTGATTGTTCCATTTGACTCACAGTCAGTTGATAATTGTGAAGAGTTGCACACAACTGTTGGAAAGAAGTAAACTCAGAAAACAGAAGTTTGTCTCGAATATCTTTTTGTAAATTAGAAATAAAGATTCTTTGAATATCATTGTCAGGCACTGGAAAAGAAATTTGAGCATACAAATGCTTATATCTACCAATGAAATCAGTCACTTTTTCTTTAACACCTTGTTTACAATGCATTAAATCAATCAAAGTAACCTTAGGACTTATATTGTTTTGAAATTGTTGAATGAAAGCATTTGCAAGTTGTTCGAAAGAAGTAATAGAATAAGAAGGCAACGAGCAATACCATTGTAGGGCTTTATCTCTTAATGTCCTAGTAAACAGTTTTGCAAGCAACCTTTGGTCATAAGCAAAATCAGTACATATTGTTTGAAAAGTCTTAACATGTGTTAGAGGATCTCCTTTACCATTATAAAGCTCCAAATGCAGGATTTCAACATGTTTAGGAGGGATAGCTCGAACAATGTCAAGAGAAAGTGGGCTCGCAACATCAAATGTGGGCACACTAAACTTAGATTGATTCATAGAGGCAATTTGTTGCTGTAAAGAAGAGACAGTTTGTGCAAGATTGTTAATGGTCGCTTCAGTCGAAGAATTCATATTAGATGTGTTAGATTGAGATGGAGGTGTTATGTTATTGAAAGAAGGTAAAGAGTAAGGTGGTGGGACTCTATGATAATTAGTCATAGGAGATGATTGGACAGGAGGAACACTACAAGGAGGAATGGAATGGTTAAATGAATTGCCCCCTTGCGTCATGTTCATTTGTGGAGATATAATAGGGACACTCATTGAAGGAATGAATGAAGAAATCGGATTGAATGAAGGAAGAGGGTTAATTGAAGAAGAAGGATTGCCCCCATGACTGGTGATCATAGGAGGAATGTCTTGTATAAAAGTAGTCATTATGTTTGATGTAAAGGTAGGTATGCTAGCAATAGAAGTTGTCAAAGGAATAGAATGATTGACTTGAATGGGAGGTTGTGTATAACCTAAAGTTTCGGCACAACTCTTTATAGGCATCACATTCGAATCCACAATGTGTGCAATACCACGCAAAATATCAATTCCATTCTTATCACTTTGAAGCATACGTTTTAGACCCTCAATTAAAGGAAGAGCTTGACTATCGGGGTATTCTTGAGACATCCATTGTCGAAAATCGTCAAATTGGTTATCCAATTTCGAAAGTTGTTCTTCAGAAACCTCATGGAGAGCTTCTTCATCATTAGGAGGATTAGAGGAATTACCCATGTCCTCGTTAAAAAGGCTATTCAAATTAGGTTCCATCTCCTCGGTAGTTAAACCTCGGAAAGACTTAATTCTACAGCTTCGTCTAACGGGAATAGTGTAAGTAGGACTTATTGTTGTAAAACTCATGCACTAGAGAGAGAGAGAAAATTTTGAATTTAGAGGTAGCAATTTTCAGTAAAATCAGCCAATCTTCTGGATTTAAGCTATTAGATACAATCAGGACAATCTCCCGAAATTTCACAAAAAATGTCAGGGACCGTGGCACTCGGAGTGCACACGGTCCCGGCAACTTTTTTCGAAATTTGCAGGGATGAAAGTTATGATGATTTTAGAGCTAATCTGAAAAAATTGAGTGATTATACGATCTGTAGATAGGTCAAATTAAAGTTGCAATCTCGAAATTGAACCCTACCAAGATTGTCAAAAAATGCAAAATTTGAATTTTGAAAAAGAGAGGGAAACTGAAATTTTGAATTTTATAATTTTAGAGGGAATACCAAAAGCAATGCGAGTTTCGAAATTTAAAAATTGACTCAATTTCACGCAAAATTCAATTTTGAAAGCGGAAATTAAAGTAGTTGTAATTAAGCACTTAATTTCAAAAGTCACAAATTGCAAGAATTTGAATAAAGCACTGAAATTTCGAATGAATGCAAACACACTTTTCAGATTTAGGATAGTAAGAACACAATTTTGACACAAAATTTCAATTTCAATGATTTTTGAATGATTAGAAGCCCTAAACCAAACAATCACAAGACCAACTTTGACTGTAATTTTGAAAGTGTTATAATTGATAAAATCAGCCAAAATTCTGGATTTTAGCAGGAAAATACAGTAAGATCTAGCTCCCGAAATTTCGGAAAAAATATCGGGGACGATGGCGCTTGGAGTGCACACGGTCCTCGCAACTTTTTTCCAAATTTTCAGGGATGAAAGATATTGTGATTTTATTGCGGAATCCAAAGTTACAGCTGATTTGGAGATGTTTTGATCAGTGAAATTGTCGGACAAATGTTGAATCAAGAGGGTTTCAAAAATTAGGGTTTTGACACTTAACCACTTAATTTTCAAAATTAAAGCACAAATATGAACTGATAATTTGTAATAGAAGGGCAGATCTAAAACAAGCATTAACATTTAGACATTTCACAAGCTTAATTACTAAAAAGAAAATTTAGGGTTTTTATGCAATTAAACTCTAAAATTTTGCAAAAGATCAAACATGGAAATGTAATCAAGAAATCCAATTTTCAGATCTAACCATGAATAATCAGAAAGGATGTTCACGTCGGGTTCACCAAAATGTAAAGCGGAAAATCGATCGAACCCTAGTTGCTCTCCCCTCTTCCAACTCCAAGGAGAGAGAAGGGAGGTTGCTAGGGTTGATGGTTTTCACTTGGGAGACTTTACATTCAAAAGAGGGGTTGAAACCCACAAGATCCAATCCCACACAATGCAAGATTGGATGCTAAATGAGTTTCAAGGGTTAAGACAGCAAGGCTACCCTCTTTTGTAAAGAAATGTGCATAGGAGAATTAAGCTAGGAATTCATAGAAAGTGAGAAAGATTCGCTTATAAACTGAGATAGGGATATAGGATGAAGCTGCGGACCTGGAATTAGCAGTAAAATGTCGATACGGCGCTGTCCTACAAATTTGAGCGAAAGTTGACGGGACGATGGCACCCGGCGTGCACACGGTCCTCCGAAAAATCCGTGAAACGAAAGGGGATCTGTTCGTCTCTGCACAAGGATTCCAGATCTTCAATTTCAGCCGCGTACCTGCAACCTACACACAGAAAAGCGAAGACGATTGGGGGGTTAGGGATTAGGGGTTTGCCCTTAGGTCAAACCCCGGTTTTGGAATTAACCAAGAAATGAGAAATGCTGTAAATGTAAATGTCTGTAATGTAAAACAAGTACTAATACCTTGTTGTAAGGATGTTTGTATCCTTATGTGCGAAGGTATAGATGTTGTTGTATGTTGTATGTTGCAGTAGTATGTAGTAAGTGATCTCCTCTTCAATGGTTGAATCCTTGTCTTGAATGCAACACTTAGCCTTGAATGGAGACTTAGAAGGAATGCTTGAATGCTTGAATGCTTGAATGTTTGAGTATCGTTTCCACGTCTTGTACACATATGTCCTTCCTCCTTTCATCTACCCAAATGGGAGAGGAAAATGTAGTTTATATACTTGTCAATTAGGGTTGATAGACTGATTTTTCCGACCTTGGGCCGACCAGGAAACATTAATTCCAATTTGCAAACAAAAAGACCCGAAGTCCCATAGGAGACCGGGCCCAAAATAGGGTCAGGGACCAGGGCGCTGGGCGCCATGGTCCTGGGGGACCAGGGCGCTGGGTGCTCTGGTCCCACCTCCCGGGACAGCAGGGTGCAAAGGAGGTTCAGGCCAGGGTGCTTGAAAATGCAGTTTTTGGTGTCGTGGACAAGTTTCGAGGTCTCCATTCAGGTTCCGTGTTGCGTCGCCATCGTGAAGACCGAAATGCAGTCGAAATTGCAAGTGTCGCAATTTTAGGACGCTACAGTTATATACAAGATAGGATTCGAATCATCCTTCGATTTCCTGGTATGGCTTGGAACCAAGATGGGTTCCAAGAAGGCGAGCTTCACAGCCGCCTAAAGGACATGTCCCAGTACTGCACTCATATCCTTTTTATTAAATAAGAATTGAGATTAGTTTAAATTAAATAATTTAAGTTTAATTGTAAATTAGATTAATTACATATATATATATATATATATATATATATTTGTTGCTTTCTAACAGTCTGTTTTGCAGGACAGTGATCTCTAACTAGTAGGGACATTACAGCTACAAACGTATCCAAAAGGGCCCAAACTTGACTAAATATATATTTAACTTGCTAGTTGAAAGATTTTCTATATTTGCAAGCATTTATAACTACTTGAGAAACTCCCTCTATATGAATCTTTGAGAAACCCAAGTGTCAACAATTTTTGCTTAAAGTTGGATCACTATTTTTGGCTCCCGACCTCATAATTTTAAATAGAGATATGGACAAAGAAAACTGAGGCAATAATAATAAACAAATAATACGCCCTTTAATATTTTCATTCAATGCAGATTACATATTTATAGGATTCTAACATCCTATTTTATAGGAAACTCTCTAAATGAATTTCCTAATTATAATGAGTTTTTTCAATAACTCTAGATACAAACAAACAAACTTCAACAAATAACTATTCTCGCATCCATAATAGCTATGTGAGTTGTGATAACTCACATTATTAACTTATGTGAACACTAACAATTTTTTCCCACAATCTCCAATTTTTTAATTCTTCTAACGTTGGAAAGGTATTGGGGAGCTCTTTCAAGTCATCTATGCACCTTTTCCAGATTTAGTCCCAAGTACATTTTATTTATGTTCTTGTCTTAGGGATATCCTAGAGGATTACTTGGACATGATGGCATTTGGGAAGGTGCTATTTTGATCAAATCACTTCATTTCAGCTCCATATTATACACCGATCTCCTATTGCTTCAATCAGATTCTAGAGTTGCTCCATAGAGTTTTCTAATGTTCCTTTGCTGCAAGATGGTCAATCCATTTTTTTGTTGTTTCAATCAGATTCTAGTTTTCTCCATCGAGATTTTCCAATATTTCTTTGCATTAGAATCATCTTGCCTTTGTTGGTTCAATTAAGGTTCTTGAGTTTTCTCTAAAGTGAGTTTCCAATGTTTCTTTGCGGCAAGTTATTATCATTGTGAGGGGGCTATATAGTCTCCCTTTCCTTCTTATGGACCGATAATTCATTGTATATTCATGATGGATGTAATCCTTGGGTTATATCATTGAGTCCTCCATCTTTCAACACTTTCTTTTTGTATATTTTCTCTTTTGGAGAGGAGTTTTGTCCAATTGGGTTTTCTCCTTTTCTCTATTTGTGAGAGATCGCATTGTAAATGGGTACCTAACAAAGCCTAGTAGTAAGAACCCATAATCATCTTCATGTGTAATGTCCCCATTTTTTGTTTCTCTAGCATTGCAATTGGCTCAAACCTTCTTAGCGCGTGTCAGCCTTGTCAGAGGGGTTATTTGATATTGCCAATAACCTCAATTAGTCTTGAGGACATGTAGGCCACATTCCAAGGTGAATTCCGACTTCTGATGCATTCTCCAAGATTCTTGGAAAGAGCATCTATTTATAGTAAGTCATCTGGTCGGGCTCAATTTTCATTATATGTCATCCATATCACTCCAATGTAGTCAGATTTCAATTTGGATGCTTTTCAACAATTTATGCAATTCAGGTGTATTTGTCGCTTTAATTTAATTGTTTTTACTAAGGTTGCTAATTATATTGAAATAATTTAATAGGCACCTTAGTATAATAGCTCATTGGAATTAGAGTTGAAAGTTTTCAACGTTGGACATTGATAAAGTGACTTTAAGTGTCAGGAATGTTTAAATAATAGAATAAATCACTTTGTGGAGTAGTAATGCTTATTTAACTTATAAAGTGTTGGTGTATTCCATCATTTCCCATATGGTTTGTTGCTACTACTTATTTGTTTGATTTGTTATAGTTTGTTAGTTCATTTAGGCCATTATTTGTTATTTGGTTATACCCGTAAGTGCTAATTTAGAGCACACGGTTGCTTGTATTCTTCCTATATATTTGCCCACTCCACAGGAGAATGTATTGGAGAATAATATTATAGTATTTCTCTGATATAAAATGATTTTATATTATATTTTTCAAAAAGCTCCCAAAAAGGTTACAAAAGGAGACTTGGAGAGCTCTTTTGGTATTATGTAGATTATTTTGTTTTCTTTCTAGTGAAACCCTATGTTGTTTCGTGAGATTGAACTTGAATCATCTCAACCTTTTGGAGGACAAAATCCCTCTTGGAAAAAATTATCCATGATGGTGAAAGATACTCTCTAGTTAATGCAGTGTGGCTCATTCAAAGTTTAAACTAGTTTAAAATGAGATTTGGAACTACTTGTTTAGACACCTTAGTTGACTCTTCTTTGAGTTGGGCGGAATTGATTGATACTTACATTGTCAATTTGGTGGAAATGCCTTAGTTGGAGGTTAGATAAATTGTTGGGCGACTCAACATACCCTTGCTGGTGGTTTAATCCTCTTTGTTGGGCACTATGATCATAGTTTTTGGAGGCATTTTATCCTCAGATCTGGTTGACTTCGCCTTATGTGGTGTTGGGCATGGTCAATTAATAACAAGTCTGATTGTAGGTATTATTATCACTTGAACCTGCACCCTTGTTTGCGAAGCTATCAACTCAGCAGGCTTGTGACACATGAGAACTCTCCTAGGCCTGTGGGTTGCCTAAAACTTGGAGTGAACCTTCAGAGAAAGCTGGTTCTTAGCTGATTATCACCTAATTCTGACTATCCTAATGATTTTTGTTGATAAAAGAGAAGGAAAACATTAAAATGAACCTACTGCCTAACAAGTGATGCACCAAACTGAATATCTTGAGAAAGAACAGCAAACAATAAACAATATGACAGCAATAATACTCGCCTACACAACCCAATAAATCATAACCCTTGCATAAATAGTTTATAAGAAGGCTAAAATCACAATCCTTAGAGGAGAAGAAAACACTTCTCACAACCTAAGACTGTTATTTCACTCACACAGCTTATAACCTGCAAATAATTATGCTCCTGCATAAGATACCCATATGAAAACACAGTTTCGAGGACAAGAATGTCACAAAAACCTGCATTAACACCAAGGATTCGCTAACAAAAGAATATGGGAAGGCATGGACTGCTTATTACTGCTCAAAGCTATTACAATGCTCTCTTACTCCTGAAAAAGTGTTACAAAAACATTCCCTTTTGCAGAATGAATTCTGAAATTACAGTCTGCCAAAAGATGAATAATCAAGAAGACCTACAATGAAGAAGGAAGGTAGTATATATGCTTTCCAAAAAGCAGATAATGAATAATATAATCCACCTCTTCTTGGGCGAGCAGAACCAAAAAACACACTTTAAAAGACCTGAAACAGGTCTGAAAGGGGAAAAGTTGGGCCAAAAGTCAAGCCAACCCATGTTGCAACCATAAAAGCTCTTAAAAGCACCATAAATGGCCCCAAAATATCACTGACAGGCCTGCAAGCTTTCATTAATGTGAAAAATATCTTGACTTTATCAATAAATGAAAGAAAAAAAATTTAATAAAGTGATTTATAAAACACCACTTAATAAATACCTTTTTAATCATTTTTACATTTTAAGTCAAAAATAAGTTCTCACAAATATATTTAATAAAGTGATAAGCTACTTTCACCTTAATAAACACAAAAATTTAATAAATATAAATAAGAAAAATATTTATTAAAATGTTTTAATAAAATTACACCTTAATAAATATTTTTATTATTTAATTTTATTAAAATTCCCACATTTTAAAAAAAAGGAAAAAATTTAATAAAGTAATTAATAATTTCACTTTATTAAATATTCTTCTATTTCATTTTTTTACCTTCTAGCAATGCTTCAAAAAGAAAACTTAATACTTATTAAGTGATTATATATTATCACTTAATAAATATTTTACATGACTTATTAAGTGATAATATATAATCACTTAATAAGTATTAAAAAAAAATTGCATTTTGAGGGATAGAAAATATCGACCTCATAGAAAACTCACGGGAGATTGTTTGAGAAAAGAAATAAAATGAAAACAAAGGCAAACATGCCTTAAGTTATTCGATGATATTTTAGGTGAAAGGCAACCCTAAACTCTTCATTTCTCCTCTCATTTGATATTTTTTACCTCTCACTAGTGGCGCCGTGCTAGGGTTTGAAGGTCGTGACTGCAACTTTGGATGATTCTGGGTGATCTTCATGCATATTTGGGTGCCGCCATTGTTTATTTTCCTTGTGTAATGTGCTGAGGCTGCATTTATTATCCTACTCGAAAAAAATCGACTTCCATTTTGCGATTTGAAGTCGATTCTGACTTTCACCTTCACGGCTTTAACTTCTTTTTGGGGGCCGCCCCTCTCTGCTGATTCTGCTATGTTGGGCGTGATTTTTTCTGATTCCTGGGTTTCTGTAAGGAAAAACCAGACTTTCAGGTTATCGTGGTAAGCAACACATACACTGCCATTGTTGATTTATGACCGAAAAATGCATGATATGTTGTCGTGATGATTCTATTTTGATTTTGCAGCACAAATTTTCTCCTTCATATTGACCGATTCTGAAAGTTGATTCTCAGAAAATATTTTCCTTCATGACTGAAAGATATTTTCGATTTTCTAAAAAATATTTGCAAATAGTAGCTGAACTGCCATGGGGTTTTTGGGTGATTCCTTTGTCATGTTGGGACTGCACTGCATCTTTTCTTGGAAACCGTAAAACCTCTTCTATCTATGCTCTAAGAAGAAAAAATATCCTCTGATAACCACTGATAAATCTGAAAAGGATAAAAGTTTGCATCATATAGCGTGAATTTCTCTTTCCTAGTGTAAACTCTTACAACATGCTGTACTGTTGAAAGATTTCTGCATTTTTGCTTGTACTTGCATATCGCACTTGAGGAAGGAAACATTAGATCTCTAGAATGAGTCCCTATTGGGTGCACACAGCATGAGTGAAAAATTTTGATTCCTTAAATGTTTATTTTAATTTGGCTGCAACAATACTTCTTGACTGCATTCCACATGCTGCTGTAATCATCTTTAATGTTATTAAAAGACCCTCTGATGATGCTTTAACCTGATAATGCTTGACAAATACGTCGAATTTCTTGTGTGTATGGTGCAAATAGGAGTTTGTGACTTTGAAAATGTCCATGATTGTTTTGTATGAAAACTATCTGGAATGCATATTACCATTACTGTCCTTTGAGTCTAAAATTGAATGTTGCATTAATGTCTTTATGGACAGCTCCTATACCCCTTGCATCTCTTGTGGACATGCTCTGTTGTGTGCAGCAGTAAGTAACAGCATTCTCTTGTTAATATTTGGTAGATCATTACAACTTTATCACTGCTGTGTGACTGCATTTTTCGTTGTTGAAAGCTGTTGCAATTTAGATTTACGGTTGTTGTATTGCTCTATCCATTAAAGTTGTTCTTTTTGTTCACTACTTTGAAACTGATTTGTTGGGGACTCCTGTGACTGCTCTGTAACCCTGTCATGACTGTGATAATCTTATCATGGCATAGGCTAGGGGTTGCCTTATTGCAATCTTGACTATACTGAGATTGCAGTGTGATTGAAAAGTCCCAACACACCTTTGAATGAAGATGCCACCTTAATGTTTCAAAACTGCACCTATGACTGCATTATACATGTTATTGTGACTACATCTTCATTGTAAGGTTTGTGTTGAACCTCACTCTTCATACATGATTATTTCTGCTACCTTTGCTTTGAAAATAATAGCAACATGCTCATTTACTGTATAATGAAGACTACTTTAGCATAAATATATCTTTGCATACATCTTTTGAGTGAGGAAAACTATCATTATGCTTATCGGTTGCTCGTGTGATTGCATACTTGTATTTGCTGCTCTTCATCTGTCAGCAGTTTCTGATATAACTTGATTGTATGAGACATTGTTGTTGCTTTCATATGAGCTGGGCTCAACCCTTGTGGGAGCCTCATTTACCCCCACTCATTTGTGAAGTTTACGACCTGCAAGCTATCTTTTCCTGTTCCTACACATGAAGCAAACAAGTTAGAAATAAGATGCATTTGATTCCTTCTGATCTGATATTTGCCTTTTCTGAGATCTTCCGTGATGTTGACTATATGCACCTGATGCATGAAGGGACTATATATACATGCATACGTTAGTATACATGTTAGGAATGTAATCAGCCATTGCTTAGAACAAAATGTTCTAACTCATTACATATTTAACTCTTTTGCAGATACCAGAAGGAAGGCGGATGCAGACAAGAACGAAGCAGCAAGACAAAGGCAACATCAAGGCTACTCCAATCGTACCAATCATTCAGGCAATGACTGGTTCCACTCTCAACATGCTCTCTTTTCTTTTATACTCATGTATACATGCCTATGTAATTCTTTCCTGCACCAGATGCATATAGCTAGTCTCACGACTCTTTGTGTGAGACGCATGCTTGAATATCAATAAAATACTTCCTTTTTTAGATGAGATGTCTCTCTCTTTTGCTGTTACGAATTAGAAGTATTGAAATGTAATCTTTAGTTAATTCTTCCTTAGTGCAATTGGAATGCAATATAGCAAAAGTAATATGTACTTTGTTCCATTTTGTAAAAACAAGCATAACCTAACCTATTTTTCAGCTAGAAGCAAAAAATAGGTAACAGGTATTTCGAGGTATTTTTTCTGTTGTAAGTGGAGAGGGAAGCTTGCTACATGGTTGCCAATATCATTCTAATCTAGGTGATTGATTTATGGACTTGTTGAAGGCGTTTGGGAAGGTCTTATGCTAGGTCGACCCTTGTTATCTATTGGTGGCATAGAGTTTAGGGACATTTTCATTCATTTGATTTGGTCAACTAGGGTTTAGAGATGAGGTGAGGTTGTTGTGAAAGGTTTTGGATGCTTGGAAACCAATATCCACCCTTGGCATGAGCTTTTTAGCCATAAACTGAATCACTAAACATTGCACAATCTACTGTCCATTTTCAAAATTGAACTTTGGTGACATTTCAGATCTGGTTTAAACCAATGTTACAAAACTCAAACTCAAACAAGACTCGACAAGCTGATTTTTTACTCAGACTTGGGCTTGATGCCCAGACTCGACAAATTGAAAAACCAAAGAAATTCAAAGATTTTTAAGGATTTAAAACTTGTTTCATGCACCCTTTAATAAATAAACCTTGAAGACACAATAATCTCATCAAATAGAAGCTACTTTGAACACATACACAAGTAAACATTGATTACATAAGTATAAAAGAAAACTTTAGCTTAAGGAAACAACACATTAGATATATAAATAGTGTCAAATCTCTACAAAACTCATGGGATATGAAATCCATGGCATCAAAAGTTCCAAACATATATCAAAACAAAAGCTAGAAGTCTATTGCTCAAAGGAGCCTATATCTCAACACCCTGGCCCTTCTATGTGTGCTTCTAAGATAGGTCTTGGATGATGATGCAATCATGATATCTTCCTGTGTCTCGGTCTTGGGCTCAATGGAATTCACATCACCATCCAATGGGTCTCCTCGTGCCCTATCCTCCACTGCCATGGCTACTACCTCTGCCTCTCAATCCACCTGATCAACCCATGCCAAGTCATCATCGCTGAAGACAGAATCATCAACCTCAGTAATCCAATCTCAGTGTGGATCAACCTCCTCTAAATTAATAGTAGACAAGTCAGTATCCAAGATCTATTTGTGATGGAAGCAATGGTTGTAATGAGCATACACAAGATCATTCAGCCTTTGCATTGACAACCTATTGCGCTTTTTGTTGTATATGTGTTCAAACATACTCCAATTGTGCTCACATCCTAAAGAACTACTTGGCTAGCTCAAGACATGAACTACAATCCTATGTAGGTTTGGCACCTTAGTACCAAACACCTCCCACCATGCATTTGAAATGAGAAAAAAATAAAAATCAATTTTATTTTGTAACTTTGAGTTTCACAATTCACATTCAACATTAAGTTATTAACATAGAAAGGTAAAAGAGAGAAAAGTCTTATTTTTAAATTTAAATTATGCCTTTAATAGATTTGTACCTAGTTGCATTTCCATTCGATCTACCTTGCATATGTGTCATGCAAAGAGGTATCCTTGTGCAAGCTTGGAGATCTCTATCTCATAGACTATCTGTGTTCCCACTGACGAATCATATGAAATTCACCCTACAACTATGTAGAGCCCACTCAACACCTCATCGGCCTTGAAATGTAGGCGAAATTGGAATGTTGGATTAAGGTAGTGGGCACCTGCATGTAAAGGCTTGTTAAGCTGAAGGTGCCATCATCATTCAATGATCTCCCACATGAGACGGTACTTAGCCTCAACCCCTAAATAAATAGATCTAATGACCTCTTTCACCCTATCCATACCCTCCTATATGTAGCTCATTGTGGGCTTCTCTCCATCAACAATTCGTAGGAAAACAACTAAAGGCTCTTGAAACTGCAATCATTGTAAAACATTAACAATGAACATAAATAAATGTGAAAAAAAATAAGCAAATGAAATGGAAATAAGAACAAAATATAATGGAAAGTTACCTCTACAATCTCCTTGGCAAATTGCCAAAAACTTTGCTCATAAAAAACCCAGTCAACCACATCAACCCTACATTGGTCTTTGCATATGATGACGTAGACCACTCCTCACAAACATGCGACTTAAAGTGGCCATGGACTAAAGCAAAGATTGCAACATGATAAAATTGGTTGGAAAATAGGTAATTCCTAGACAAGCCAACTCTTTCCTACTATATATATATATATATATATATATCAAAAGTGTGCTCTGTACCTGTTTTGATTCCTGGAACTTTGCCAATATTCTCCCATATGAAGTCAAGGCAATGAGCAGCACATAGAGTCCAAAACAAGGAGAAGTGTCTATCCATAAGTCCACTCGCAGCAATATAATTTGTTGCATTATTTGTAACTATCTATACCACATTCTCCTTGCCCACCTTGGCCAACACTTCCTCCAAGGCCTCACAAAGAAACTCAACATTTTATGTGTTTCCTAAAGCATCAATTGACTTCAAGAACACTATGTCACCTAAGAAAGTAAAAAATCAACAATTTAGTAAAACAAAAATTAAAAATCTTAGTGACTAAATCAATGGACTTTGCAAAGCATAATTACCTAAGGAAGTGTTTTGACGTTTTCACACATCACCCCATTGCAAATGGGACCTCCTCATTTTCACTTTTAGGGTTTGTCTTGGGTCTCTCGCCTTTGCAAATGAGTCAAGTTTTGTGAAATTTGGAGGAGTCATCAAAGTCAAAAAGTGAAGGAACAGTCAAAAGAATGTTTTAATGCTACGGATGGGCTCAGATAGTCAAAGGAGTAAAATCGCAATTTCCCAGGGTCAATTCAAACAACATGCTTTTTTAGGATTTTTTATTTTTATTTTTTCAAAATTTAGAAATTTTTTTTTTTGGCATTTTGGGCCAATCTAGGAACCTACTTTTTTCTAAAAATAAAAAGTTGTTTTTTTCATTTTTGGGTTTTAATGGTTCCAGGTCCAAAGGAGGTGTCATGAATTTATCTAGAAGGCACCAGTTATGAAATTTGTTCTAGAAGATGAGTTGAAAATCATGGTAGAAGGGGCCAAGTCTAAAGTCAAAATCAAAGAATTTACTGTTCAAGAAATCCGCCCATGCCTTGGGAAGAAAATTTAGAAATTTCAGCTAAATAAAGAAGATTTTTTCTTGACCAGCATTCAAGTTTGCACTCAAGGTGGTATGAATTTCGTTAAGGCATGACCAAGTCCACCATGGGCACATTAAAGTCTTTCCCAAGGCATAACCAAGTCTACCCTCAAGATGATACGGACTTCTTTGATGAGAAGCAAAGCTCTCCCTATGCAAGGAAAATCTTCCTCATGACTTGATGAAGTCCGCTCCTCCCCCCTTGATGATGTTTCCTTGTCACCTAGTGAAGTCCGCCTTGGTAGATGATATAAGATTCCTTGCTTATTGGCAAAGTCCGCCATAGGAAGAGGTAAAGGAAATGTTTTAAGTGTTAGCACTTCAAGTAGGGAAAGATAGAAATTTGGCAAACATTGGCAGCATTCCTTGGCAAGACCCCAAGTCCGTCCTACCATGTGAAGGCAGCTAAAAAATTAATGACAAATCTAATGCTAAGTGTTGGCATTTTGTAAGGAAGAAGGCAGAAATAAAGCTAAGTGTAGGGGACTAAGGTGGGGACACATTGAAGAATTCCATAAGACACCATGAAGTCCACCCTAGTTAGGTGGAAATCCTCCTTGACACCATGCCAAGTCTGCCCTACCTAATGGAAAGTGTAGACACCTAAAATTGTTCTGTATTTAATTATTTTATCCCAAGTCTTCTATCAATTAAATAAATTCTTATTTATTTAATTAATTCATTAATCCTCTTCTAAGCCTTTCCTCATTTAAATAAATACTTTTATTTATTTAAATTGTCTTTTTCCTAAAGTAAATAAATATTTTATTTATTTAATTAATCTCACTTCCTCTATCAATTAAATAAATCTTTATTTATTTAATTAATTCATTATCATTTTCTACCCATGACACATGTCACTCATCTCTTAATTCTTCTCTTACCTACCCCTTTATCATTTAATTATTTCTTCTACCTACCCTTTAATCCTAGCTGACCATTTTTCTTTACACCTCTCAATCTTATCCCTTCATTTCTTACAGTGTTCTCTATATAAGAGGATGTCCTCTTCATTATCAACCCTAATCGTCTAATCAATGCGCTAATGACAAAATCAAGCCTTCTTGCGATCAAGCTATCAACCACAATCCGTTCTTTGTTGAGCTCTGGTGCACACATAAAATCTAAGAGCAAATATATCAAACAAGATCAATGGAGATATCAAACAATAGAGATTAAAACTGTACTAGACATGTGAATGGTATATCTTGTTTTATTTTGTTTATTTGCATGGTCTTAGGTATCTTCATTTGTGTATGGTGGATGCAATTCATTATTAGGCTAGGGTTTTGTGGTTGATCCTTGTTAGTCTTTCAATATTGTTGTTTTCACTATCCATTTTCACCGTATACAGAAAGCATTCCTAACTTAATGCCAAGTCCACCATACCACACTTCAAAGTTTTTCAAGCCTTGGCAAATTCCGCCGTTGGCTATGGAGAAGGAAAAGCAATTAAAGCAATAAAGCTAGGCACATAAGCAATTCTCCCAGATTAGAAGTTCAATTTTCTTTTGAATTTGGCAAAGTCAACATTAAAGCAATTCGCTCAGCATGAAGGGGGAGATAAAGTGGAATAAAGCAAAAAGAAACAAAACATGTGCAATTCGCCCAACCTAAGGGAAATTCAAGTTTTTTTAAAATTTGCCAAAGTTAAATAAAGCAGTGAAGAGCAAACTTCGCCCAAATTGAGAATGGAAAGAATGAATTAAAGCATAAAAAAAACTCACCTCATGGAGAAATTTGCCAAGGAGAAAAGGCTTCTAGAAGAGAGTTTTAAAATTGAAAAAACAATAAAATAGGGAAATTCGATTTTGAGGCATAATTATGACTACATTTATTATTATTCAAAAAAAATTTAAAAAAACAAAAAACAAGGCAAGAAAGGAGTTCGAATTTTCTATAAGTATAGGTCCATACAACTTCACTATTCACACTTTTTCCTTATCTTTGTGAAGTTCAAACTTCTCTGAGCTTCGTTTTTGAGTTCTTAGGCAATTTAGAAGTTTGATTACAGGTTTCAAGAAGGATTTAAGGCATTCAAACACCAATCATAGCATTCTCTGAGTTTTTTCTCCATTGCTTGCAGGTCTGAAGCACTTCTAGGGAGAAATTCTGAGATTTTGGCTTCCAAATTCTCTCCTTTTTGTCTAAATTCTCATTATCAGAATAATGCATGACTGTTCTATGCCAAATTTTCAAAATTTATCAGTATGATAGGGGTGTTTTTTGTGTGCTTCTGCAGAGATGTCCAAAATCAAACTTAATTTTCATAGAGTTGCATGTTTCAAGTTCAATTTTGGGTTTTCTAATCTAGTTTCATCTCTGAAAGTGATCAAAATCAAGCTTTATTCCATAATTTAAAGGTTTTCTCAGTCTGATTTCTAGTTTCTAGAATGATATAAGGACTGATTTTAATTGGATTTTCACTTAACAGAGTTTAAATCAGACCATATTTCATGATTTCCAAGTATACTTTGGGTCTGATTTTGGATTTTCAGAATATTTATAAAGTCTGATCAAACCTAATCTCAAAGTTTCTAAGTCTGATTTTAAATTCTGGAAAATTTGTGAGTTTGATTTCAAGTTTCTAGAGTAGTCCCAAACCTAGTTTCTAGTTCTGAGTTCGCAATTGGACATAAATTTCATAAATTCTCAGTCAATTTAGCTTTGATTTTTGTTTCTCAAACCATACTCACTCTATTTCTGAGTTTGATTTTCAAAGTTTAATCAGAAAATCAAAGTTATTCTTTTAGAATTTGTCAAGATAACATCAAGCTTATTTTGTTTAGCTTAGAAATTTTTCATATTTTTAGGTACTCGATGTCAACTCAAGGAAGAGACTTCCAGGAAGGTGTCGATGAAACAAGGAACCAATTGAAAAGATGATGGAAGAACAACATTCACACTTCAAGCTAGAATCCAAGGGCGAATGGGACAAAGAAGGACTCCCACTTTATCAAGACATTCAAAAAAATTAAGTCATCCAAGGATGAAAGGCTCTACATCGACCTTCCAAGTCCAAGGCAAGGAATTTTAGAAGAGTTAATCATTTTGGAGTATGCTTCATCACATGATGCGATTGGAACAATGTTGAGCATCAAGAGATATTGCCTAAGGTATCAACACTTCTTCATGGTGAGGAATCAAATCTACAAGGCAAGGTAAGGTGGCATCCCAGTCATCAATCAACCAATCCAAGGGTTCCAAGTCAGACGTGTCTAGGTGCAATGAACTAGACTCAACAAGTAGCTCCTATTTTCTTATTGATTATCCAAAGTGTTGTAATTTTCGCATTGGTTGGAAGGAGTTTTTTTTCAAGTAACCCTAATTAGGGTTTCATCTATTAATCTTGGCTATTGATCTTAAATCAATCTAGGTCATTGCTTTGTAATCGGGTTCCTATATGAACCCCCCTCCTCTCATTTGTAAAGGGGCAGTTTTCTGAGAAATTGTTGTAATAATACTTCTTAAGTGCTAAGACATTATTCATTGTTCAATTGTTTGTGAATCTTTTCTACTTTTGCAAGTTAGCATGGTTTCTCGGCTCTCAATAGAATATGTTTTATTTTCAAGTTGTTAGATTGAATGAAGGATTTGATAAAATTGCTCAATGTGGAAAGATGTCTTCATACTTTTCATAATTGGATGATTTTCAGTTATTGTGCAAAGTTACCCTGAACCAATAAATGAAATTTAACTTCTATTGCTTTCTTCATTGTTCAAGATGTTGGTGAATATGAGTGATATGAAAATCTTGTGAATTCCTTAGATGATTGCACCGTTCTTATGTAGTTGTTGAATTTGGCGAAGCAAGAATTGGTTTTGAATTCCACTTTTTCAATTTCTGTCTCTAGAGTTCATAGAATTAGCTTAAGATTAGAAGTAGCTTCCTAAACCCTCCCTTTGCCCTTTTTTTCCAAGTCATAATAGAAGTAGGATTGAAAAGAGAGCTCATTGAAAAATCAATCCAGAAAAGAAGAAAGTCACAAACGTCAGCAATCAACAGAATCCTTTGATTGATTCACTCCTCAAACAATTACGTAAGTCCCCCTTGAGATTACCAGCATATCACAATGAACCAACTGAGACTGTCTACATGAATCTGGAACCTTGGAGTGGTCTTTGTGATCACACAGACCGTCTATTTAGCACAAAGAAGAATTTGATCAAGAGAGAATAGGATATCTCTGGGTAATTTATTCTGAGATGCGCATGCATAAAAAAAACCAACAGAAAGAAACAAAAAAATTCAACCATGTTCTACTTCTATCGGTCCAACCATCAATCGTGATGGTGCAACCCTTCTTCCTCCATATTTCATACTACTCGTCAATTGGGTCTTTCACATCAGCCACCTTTTGAGCCAAAATAGCACATTTTATCTCCTCATCATTAGGGGCTTTGAACCCCGCCCCACAAAAAATAGCATCTATCAGATTTTGCCAATGAGGAGACCTAAAACAAGTTAAATAAACAAAATAAGTATTAACTTTAAAATTGTCAATGCCACATACTCTTAAAAGAAAAAAAATCAATAACAATAGAAATTAAACAATGTATTTTAAACAATAATAATAATAATAATAATTGCCTAGCTGCATGGAACGGAATGGTGTAGTAGAACCAAAAATCTCCAATTGCACTTTTTGCAATTCATGTTTTTCCTTATTCCGACCCATGCTCTCAAGTGATGGTTGGGAAATTAGAGTTGTGCATGGAACAAAATATGAATCTAGTATGGATGAAGATTTAGTGTTTACGAATCCAAGGCCCAATACTTACACTAGTACCACCATTGCCACTACTCATATATTGAATAAATGGAGGAATTGAAAAACTCTCTCCACCAATGGCTGCCATTTCTTCCATTTGCCTCTTTTTCAATTCTTTTTGCTGCTTAAAAGTATCAAATTGACATTGTACTTCACGTACAACTTTAGAGGGTGCTAATATGTATGGTTTAGCATCATGGCATGGCATGTGTGCAAGATGATTCTTCAACCGATTAATACCTCCCCCATTGTATTTCATTTTGCAATAAAGACATGTTCTTTCACCTTTTTTTTGTTCAAGGAATGGCATGTTTCCAACTAGGATCCTTTCTAATTGATGTAGACATTATGCTTGAAAATTTGGATCAATTTATAAATGATAGTGAGCTACAATAAATTATAAATGAAAAATATTAACATTTACACTTTCTAATTAAATTTAGCTTAGAAAAAAAGAAGAAAAAACTAAGAACAATTAGGATTTGCAGCTAAAACTTAAGGGAAAAATTTTAAAATAGCTAGGGTTTCTTGTTTTTTCCATTAACCTAAAATGAAATAAAATAAAAAAAATGCACGACAAAATGGAAATTTGAAATTAAAAAACAAAAACAACAAAGAATACATACCTAATCAAATTTTCTCCAAAAATGAAGAAATGTAGCTCCAAATTATTGGTGGCCTCCTCCAAATCCGTCTTAAGCTCTACTAGATACGTCAATGCCAGCTACTAAACTACCCAAATGATTTCCAATCACCATTTTGTCCTCAATCAATCTGCTGGTTTTCTCTTTAATGGCATACAATTTTTGCTCAAAAGATTGTTTTTATTTTCTTGTGCTTGAAAACAATATGAATGACATTTTAGGGTTGAGAGAACAATTTAAAGTGCTTTTGTTTTGAGTCAAAAGTGTTTATTTTTTATTTTTTTTGTGACTTTCACCTCTACTCGCATAGTAGAGTGTCATGTCCCCTCAAAATTCTGTAAATGTATTATTGCACAGGAAAATAGTATTTATTGATAATCATAAAACAGTATTCTATGGTTTTCAATTGTGTTAGCTAATTAAGTGTCGGTTTAACATTGATTACCCCTAATAGGAACCGATAATTCCATGGTGATAGAATGGAGTTAATTAATATTGTGAACCACTGTTTACAACCCGTTGCTGAAGAATGTTAATATTATAAACCGCTATTACTAACCGCATGTCAATAATTAATTGATCACGTGATGTTTGATAAACAAGATTATCGATCAAACAATGGGAGGGGTGGCCACAGTCGCCACCACTACGTCTGAGCGCTCCATGAGTGTGACCCCTCAAAAGGACACAAAGACTAATATAACTGCAATCATACTACGTCTGAGCGCTCCATGAGCGTGACCCCTCAAAAGGACACAAAGACTAATATAACTGCAATCCGCTTTGGACAGGAGGACACGGAGACCATTTTTGCGGGAAATTATACCTTACATACTGCATAAATCGAAAGGGACAATATATGTAAACCACAGCGATCAAGAAAGTGATGAAATCCGGTGCGTGAATAAGAGCACGAGCAAATTCCTCCAGGTATGAGTTTTCACATATAATCAGGTTAATTCGATCAACCAACAATAATGCTATGAACCATGGTATCGATTTTAAGTTCTTACGTTGATATTCGCGATTTCCCAAATTACTGATATGATGATAATAAATTACACGGGTTCAGGTGTTTGATAAATTCATAAACTAAAGAAAGATAATAAACTAAATAAGGCACAATATGTCACTACAATGGGTATTCGATAAAACTGGTGAATTACGTTAATTATGAAGGAAATGGTAAATTAAGTAGTACGCTGGACAGTGGTATTGTTTAACTGATGAATGGTATAAAATTAGTAAATAATTGACAATTGATTTGGTAAATTCAATCTATGGTAATAAGCAAATAGCCAATTATTAAATGAATATATATATGTGAACATCTTCAGAAATAAATAATAACTGATACAAATCTGTGCAATAATCATTACAAATTATGATATGAATGAACTAGTAATCTGACAATGATAATTACTAGTGATGATTAAATGATTTAAGTACAATATAAATAGATGAATTACACGAACTAAGCATGCTCCATGAGTTCAATCAATAACAATGGATTAAACTGAATTCATATCTTCTAAGTAAGGAGAATAGCCAAAAGTAACCTATAAGACACGTCTAAAAGGGAGAACAGCCATAGGGCATCCCGCAAGATACATTGAGTAGGGAGAACAGTGGTAAAGGGCACCCTACAATTACACGTTGCGTGAGGGAGAACAGCTACAGGGCACCCTAGAGTGGAGTTGCATAGGGATAGGGCACCCTACTCTAGGAGATATGCATTCGTCTTTGCAATACTACATAAACTATCATAATTTAATAAGTTTAAATATACGTAGAATCGTAGAATCATAGAATAATTATTGGTTTTTCAATTGATTCAGGTGTTGACAATCAGAATATAATTTTGGGTAATCTTTTTTATCTAAAACTGCACTATTCATAATCAAATTCACTAGGAGACATTACACAGAGTTTGGGGCTCAGGACTCCTTGAGTCTAGCGAGTCTTGCAAACTCTGTGAGTTTGACACGACTCGCCCAAACCCAAGTCTCAGGTCTTTGGGCCTCGTTTTGATTGCCTTGCCCCTAGACTCACTGAGTCTAGGCGAATCCAAGAGAGTCTTGTAACTCTGATTTAAAAAATAAAGGGAGACATTTGGGCTTGTGTGCTGATCGCTGCTCATATTAGAGGAGGAAGTGAGCACTAATATTATTCATGGCACACATTGGAAGAATACTTGAGTGGCTCAAGGTCTGAACAATGGATTTCTGATTTATTAACATGAGTAGAGAGCTCCTTAGTCTTGGTGCAGACATCATAACAAGTTGTTCATTTGATGACAATATGTCTCCCGGGAGTGCTAATGTTACTATGATACGAGGTCAGAATGGTATATCATTCTTTACCTTTGTAATTTGTTAAATGACAACAAACATTGTTGAATTTAATAATGTTGTTTTTGGATGTTTTATCAAATCTCCTATTTCTCATATGAATGTTAAAAACGTCATCATGATTGTACGTGAAATCCAAAATTATTGCAATGTACAATAGTATCATGGTCAACAGGATATATTCCACCAGTTACATTAAATTGAGCAAACTCTTGCATTCAAAAAAAATCACTCATTACAAGTTGAACAGTCTTCCGAGGTTTCATATTCATTTTTATGAATGAGAAAATGTTATGCAACCTATAGCATCTTCGTCAAATATATTCAGATCCTATTTCAAACAGAAAACTTATTACTAAGTGTGGAAAACAAACAAAAGAGAAAATTTGTGGCAATTAGGGTGGTATCTTATAGTGGTATCAGAGCTAGTCTCTCCCACTAGCCTGTGAATTATTTCATTGTTGACTTCAATGTTAGAAGGTGGCCAACAAGGAAAAGAGTCCTTTAACAGAACAATACAGAAAATCATTTAGAGTTATTAAGTTTGAGCCTCACCGAAAGTAATGGATGTGAGTAGTTGTTGACGTGGATGAAATCGCATTGCTGCAAACTCCATACGGCCAACGCAGAATAGAATAGCCGATTGATTATCCTACTCTCTCTTGAGATAAGGAAGTCTCTAATGCTGTTTTCTAAGTTTGATCAAAGGAGACTACCTCAAGGTTTCTTTTGTCAGGTCTTGACTGCAGGATCTCTCAGTGGCTTGATGTGTTTATGCTGGAAACACAAGGGGACTTACGATTTGCAACAAGCTAGTCTGCTGTGATTCTCGAATTATGCAATAAAGAGCAAAAGGAAAGGTTTAGGAGATCTAAAACTAACAACACGGGTATGCGGGTAGACAGATTCAACATAACCAATTCCTGCTTCGCCAAAATGGCTCACAACCTTGCAGGAACGGTGCAATCTTCAAAGGAACTTGGAAGATTTTCAGATTGGAGACGCACGGCTAAGCACCCAATTTTGGCGCAGCTCAGACGGACACCTGCAATTGAACTAAGCACAATCGAAGGCTCAGGTTAACCACACAAAAGGATACACAATCAGCATATCCTCAGTGGTATGAGCCCGAATCTATCAAATACCTGCACACCCAAAATAGAAAGATCTATCTAAAATGCTGAAAGAAACCATGCAAACAGGATGAAAACAAGACAATAAACACCAAATCAATGTTTATATATTGATTTCAACTGACTATTACAACAATTTCTGCAGCATCTCTATGCTACTGCTAAGATCTAACCTATTCTAACTCTAAAATTTAACTATCTAGCAATTTCTAACCCTTTCTAACAATCTCTCAATCTCTAACAATCTAACCCTTTACAGAAGAAAGGCCTCTGCCTTTTATAGATATTACAATTTTGAATCAGAGGCCAGGATGGACTGCATCCAAGGGTCCTGATCTGCCTTCCAGAAGCTGACAACCTTGACCAATGCCGAATTAATTCTCAGTTATCCAACCAGCAACTATCTCAACTACCAACCACTTTTGGCTTTAATTTAGGTTTATCCGGTCTTTTTGGTGGTTGGGAATAGTTATCCTCAAAAATATCTTGCACAGGACCCATAGGCAGTTTACAATAAAGCAATTTCAGCTTTAAAACTGAATTTCTGGACTTAAATCCAACTGTGTGCTTTTTGAGAATGCATAAACTTGCAGCATTCAGAGTGTTCTTTGGTCTGTGGTCCTGGTGGTGGACTTCATATTTGTTCAGTGGCACGGTTCCCAATGTTTGGTTGCTCTTGCGCTCCTGCATCTTTTCTTTTCCAATCTTCAGCGCCTGGCCTTGAATTGCGATCCTTCCTCGATTTGCATTTCAGGTCTTTCTCCTGGTTCTTCGATGACGTCCTACGATCAACCAATTTCACTTCATTAAATTAATTTGAAAAAATTAAATAATTTAATTTTAACAAACATTAAATTTAATTACGACGTCTGGCTTGAGAAGCTCTTTGCGAGATGTATCTTGAAAATGCTTCTCTTTCTCTTCGATTGTGAAATCTGATCCTTGGTCTTTTACTTCTGCGTATTTTACCTTTGGAGTCTTGGACGTTTTAAATGGGTTTATGGCGCGATTCTGGAGGTTTGAAGAGCTTCTGCAGATTTTAAAACTCTAACTCTCATGCTTTCTGGTAAATTTCGGAGAACGGAGGGCACCTTTTGAAATTTGCAAAAACTTCGGACCTTTTGGCGTTCTTTTGCAAATTTCGGAGCTTACATATATTTCACAAATTCTAAAGGCAAATTCGGACCTAAGGGCCACTTTGCAACTCTTCACGTTTTACCTTTCCCAGGGGTCCGAAAATGGACTTCACGCTTTCGGAGCTGGAGGCGCTTTTAAAAGATTTCGCACTTTAAACTTTTCTTCGGGGGTCCGAAAATGGACCTAAGTGCCTTTTCGGACTTTCGGACCTAGTGCGTCCTTTTTTTAAAAAAAACATTTCGCCCTTTTGAAAAACCTCGGACCTGGGGCGTGTTTTAAACATTTCGCGATTTCCTTTTACCTTTCATTTTGGAGCTAGGGTCCGAAAATAACATTTCGCGTTTTCTTTTATTCCCAGGGGTCCGAAAAGAGGGACTTAAGTGACTTTTCGGAGCAAAGCAGTTTTGCGTTTTCGGAGTTCAAACGTGCTTTTCTTCTTTTTCGCGTTCTCGGACCATGGAGAGTTTTTGCCAGTTTTCGGACCTAGTGCGTCCGTTTTAAAACTTTCGTTTCATTTTATTTCCAGGGGTCCGAAAAAGAACACTTCGGGTTTTCGGACCAAGTGCGTCCCTTTGCAAATTTCGGAGCTCTTAACACCTTTTGCGATTTTGTCATATTTAGAAAGTTCGGCCCCAGGGTCCGAATTTGGAGGTGTAAAGTGAATTTCGGACCTTGAGGGTCGTTTGGCAACTTTTAACTTTGGCTTCTGGGTCCGAAATTGAGCATATGGAATATAACATTTAAGTATAAGTGACTTATACTTTAAGTTATATTCCATATATACTTTCAGGATGTTTGAGAATGGTTTCAGACCTCCAGGAGTTATATTGCAAATTCTAGTTTTTGGAGGTTTCCTCAGTTTGCAGAGTTAGCAAAATTTCAGGATCAGGAAATTCCAGACTTAACCAAATTTCAGGACAGGACAGAAAGGCACAAACTGGGGGGTCCCTGTCCAAGACGGGGATGGGTGTGCGATTCGCACAACAGTAGTATGCTCTATGCATTGAGAAAATAACTTGAGTCTCGGTATCCGACAAAGACTATTCTTCTAAACAGGTTGGAAGAAATGGAAATGTGTTTGTTAAATTTGGATCAATTAGATTTTGAGGTGTTGAAATGGGCAACAAAGGGACCATTGGTTGCATTAGTCCATTCCCAGATTATGAGGCTTCTAGATGAAGATGTGAGACTTGCAATCATCACTTGTCTCGGTGAGATTATGAGAATTTCGGCTCTTGAAGCACCCTACAATGATAACATATTGAGGGAGATACTACAACTGATTATTGACAGTTTTTATGGGTAAGGTGATACCAGGAACCCTTCTTTTGGTAAGAGGGTGACGATTTTAGAATTGATGGTTGAGGTTAGATCATGTGTTCTCCTGATTGATTTAGACTGTGATGACCTCATTCTTCAAATGTTTCATTATTTCATAGCTTCTTTCAGCAAGGATCATGAGGAAACTATATTTTCTTGCATGCAAACCATTATGGCCCTAATCATTAATAAGTGACGCTATCTCCCAGTCCGTTTTATCTATTTTCGTGACTGTTTGGAAGCAAGAACAGGTTACTTTTTCAGCTGCATATGACTTGATCAATAGTGTGTTCAAACAATGTGAGAAGCTGAATTCAAATCAGAAATGAGGAGCATGAGGAAGAAGAAGAATTCAAATCAGAAATTGCCTTACGACATGAGGAATGTATAACAGAACCCCAACATTATTTTTTAGACACGCATATCACTACTATTGACGAGATTGTGCATGAGGGACAAAACAAAACAACAGGCTTTGTTGCAAGTTCAGATTTATCCAATGAGGTTTTTGAGACTATTGGACTTCTTGATGACACTAGTACAAATGTTGGGACAATTGAAATCACTAATGCACTTTCAAAATAAAATCATGTTGAAGTCTCCAAATCAGCCAATGATGATGATCTCTTATCTCATTCCAGTGATGTTAGTTCAGATGGGTATTGTTCGGATTTCCAAGTAGATCCTATGGAGAGGAGCATTCATAACAGTTTCAGTCCCTTCGATTTGGAGAGTGATTTATTTGGAGAGACAATCACTCATGAGGTACACAATGAACATATTTTCTTTGAACAAAGAAACCATATCATAGATCCATTGGATCCAGGTGTGTTGGCACCTAAATACGATGAAAAAGCACTTTGGGATGAATTTCTTTTCGAACAAGGTGCTGTCCTAACTTTTGAGCCTAAATTATGCAAAGAGGATGAAATTGAGGAAGCCGATTTTGAGAGCTTTGATATTGAAGAACAAGCAGAATATTTATTCCATGGAGTTAATTTTGATCGAAGGCCTAGTGATTTTTCTGATTTGGATCAACATCTTAATGCTAAGCATTTTCATCAAGTTAGTAAAGGAGAGGCAAGATGATGCTCGGGAGTTATATACACATACACAACCATTGTTTTGTAATCAAATATCAAGTTTTATAAAGCATTATAGCCTATGGGCACTATCACATATTTGTCTCTTTTTTCACATTGTTATTGTCTTGTGAAAGGTTATTCTATTCCTTCCTAAGGATGCATACTTGCTAATTTCGACATAAAAATGAATGGTTGTGGGAGTAATTCCTCATATAGCTGATATGCATGATGAATAGAAGATAAATTCTTGGCAGCGACACTAGAGGAAAGAGGTCACTTTTTCCAAGGCAACTAGCTACCTTTGTCTAAAATTACATATAAATGGTTGTGGGAATAATTCCTTCATAGAGCTGATATGCATAGTGAATAAACGATAAATTTTTGGCAAAGCCACTAAAGAAAAGAATATAGTTTTTCCAAGGCAACTAACCACCTTTTCCTAAAATCTCTAGAGTAAAACAAGCGAGTGGGATTGGTTGTAGGATGATAGACCACACATACAAGAGAATTCATTAGCAGTGATAAAGGATGGAAATATTTCTAATAGAATCAGTTAAAAATACGTGCTGTCATATTTTTTACTTTTATTTGATCATTTTATTTTAAACCATGGATGCATCATAGTCCATTCCTTCCAAATACTTCATTTCCATTTCAACACAGATTTTACTCTTGTTCTTGGCTCACTGGCATACATTGATACGAATGTATTGGTGGATTGTAAATGTATAAATCCAAGAAAATATTGCACAAAAACCTATCATACTGCTCAGATAAAAATTCAGTGCATTACCTTAGCAAGCTTCAGTAAGTTTAAGATGTATTTATACTCAATAATTGTTAGTATAATGTATTACATTGATTAGGGTAGACAGTTAGAGAGGTAGTTCTACACGGTTAAACTATTTAACTGCTTTTTGTCGTCCCACCACTTTATAAAATGCATTTGACATTTGATATTGGAATAAAGGAATATTTTATGTATTTTTCATAAGGTATCAGAGAGGTCTCCCTGAGCCCCTGTGAATATGCAATGAGTATCTAGAGTTGTGCATATGTTTATGTGCCTGTGAAAATGGTGTGAGAGAACAACAAACAATCTTTGTGTCTATGCTGCGACAATCCAAGCAATCTTTGTGTATGTAAATTGATTGTAGTTCCCTCTTTCTTTAATCTACAAGGGGAAGTTAGGGCTTAGAAACAAATATTGCAATTTTAGTGAAGTAATTACTGAAAAATAAAAGGGATATTTCATTATGGAGATTGTGGTTGATACGCTAGATAAATATTCTGGTTTTAACTTTCATACTTGGAAAATAAAAATTCAGATGCAATTAACAAATAAAAATTTATGGGGCATAGTGAGTGGAAAAGAAACGAAACCTACAGATGCATCTAAATTATTAGAGTGGGAGAACAGAGATGATAAAGCCAAAGTTATTATTGGGCTTGCTCTTTCTGATTCAGAATTACATCATATAGATTTGGATACATCATCAGCAGGATTTTTGGGATAATCTCAATAAATTGTTTGGAGCAAAGGCATTAAATGCAAAATTCTCTCTAAAACTTCAATTGTTTAGGTTCAAAATGGAAAATGGAGTCAAAATGTCAAGTCATATAAGTAGTTTGAGATCTCTTATCAGAAAATTGGTAGAAGTTAAGGCTCCAGTAAATGATGAAGATGTTAAGGCTATCTTGTTAAACAGCTTGCCTGCAAAATACAATAATATTATTTTTACACTCAGCCAAATAACCTCCCAGAGTTTAGAAGATATGATTTCAGCCCTTTTAGCAGAAGAAAGGAGAACAGACACAAAAGATTTAGAAGGTGTTTCTCAACTAGAAAATGCATTGTATGTTCAAAACCATAATAAAAGATCAAGCACAAGTAATGAAGACATTAAATGTTTCTATTGTAAGAAAAAAGGTCACAGAGCTTGGTCGTGTAAAAGTCGAGCTAGAGATGTTCTAAAGGAAAGTTCAAAGACAAAATCAATGAAGAAAACATTTCTTATATTGAGAATGGGGATTCATCAAATGATCAAGTTATTATTTATGATTCTCTTAGTGATTCTAGAGAAGTGTTATAAGTCTTCACTTCATTGGAGGTTGGTGGCACAAGAGGATGGAGGATTTCCATCATCTCAAGTTAGCTTCTCGCTTTGAGATGGTGTTTTGCTTGAGAAGCATTTTTGGTTTTTTGGTTTCTTGTTTATTCCTTGTTGTTGTTGGCATATTTGAAGATACATGTATTGTGAAGTTTGTTTTTGGAGACAAGTAAGGGGTTTGGTGTAAAGCTCAATATGGATGGTTGTCCAGTAGTACTCAAGGTTGTGTTCGAGAATTATACTCTTCTGAGGGTTATTAGGCAACTTGATGAAGCCATGTGGTTGGAGGGCTTAGTATGGATTGTTGCTGAATAATTTAAGGATATCAGATAGAGGCTACACCTTTCCGAGGGTTACGAGACAGCTTGATGGAGCTAAACTTGATTCATAATTTGTTTCTTCAAATAATTTTTTCACAAAATGTGTCTATATATATTTTGTAATCAGCAGCTTTTATTATGTAAGGCTTAAGGGGGGTTTCTAGATAAACATTTATAAAGAACAATGTAATAGGGGGGATTGTTAGTATAATGTATCACATTGTTAGTAAATGTATTACATTGATTAGGGTAGACAGTTAGAGAGGTAGTTTTTGCACGGTTAAACTATTTAACTGCTTTTTGTCGTCTCCACCACTTTATAAAATGCATTTGACATTTGATATTGGAATAAAGGAATATTTTATGTATTTTTCGTAACAATAATTATGTAAAGCTCCCTTTTTCAGATCACCAGGGAAAGTATTTTATTTGATTTCAGCATTCTAGAATAACTCACCTCCGAATATACTCTCCTTTAGAAACACGCATCATGAGAACCTGCAAAGTGAAAGCGTAGAATATAGTGAACATATCACCAAAATACACTCGGCAATAAGGAGCTAGAAGCAAACAAGATTCCATGCCATCAAAATAGTGAATTATGTATAGGCCTCAAGTACAAGCAAAACTTTCCAAAAAACAAAAATATAGGTGTCACAATTGTTTAATCATGAATGATGTTTCCCTCAACAATCTAGAGCCCATTCCTTTTTTCGAAATTTGATATCTTTTTAGATCTAAACATGGTTAAAATACAACAAAACAAACAATTAGTGCATTATTTATCTATAAATGGGAATCAAGTGATGCAAGAGAAAATCTAGAAAGAAAATAATTGAAAGAAGAAAAGTAAATTTGAAAATCAATAATGCTGATAGGTCAATTCTCACAACTTAATTATCAATCATGAGACCTGCATGAAAGCGTCACTAGAAGCCATAAGTTGTAAGAAAACAATATTTTATGGTGTACAACTGAGTGCAAGATGGCCAACATACTAAAAAACAAATGTCTTGGAAAGGAAATCAGTCAAATAAAAAAAGAAAACTAATGCTAATGTGTATTGGACAATGTGTAATACTCCCACTACCTAATTTTGAGAAATTTGCAAATTTCCAACTTCACTCACATGAGTATTTGCAAGTTTTTTCCATCAAGTGTTGCTGATTTTTCATCACTCTAGGGCTGTGCCACCTATAGGATATGATATTTGTCATGTCTCCAACTACCATAATAGCTAAACCCAGCTTTTGATCATTGTTTTCAGCTATCATTATCAAGGCACCTAGGGTTTCAAATTATCATTTCCATTTGTGGGATATTTTAGTCATTGGATCAACCCAAGTTCATTGTTTCAGCTGTCATAATTATACTGTGGTATGAATTTAGCTTTGTCGGTGTGGTGTGAATATTCTTTTCAGTTGTTTTCAATTTGATATGTTTCTGTCATTTAGAGATTTGCACTACAACTTCAAAGTTACATCAGCAATCTAAACCAATTTAAAGCACAACATTTTTCTGGCCTCTTGCTGCTATATTAAATCTGAGTTTGTTGGAAACCTGAAAATTACAGATTGACAGAAGAAGCAATAATATCCACGCCAAGGTGCTAAAAATCTCCAGAGCAAGGGTTAATCCACACAATGATCAGCAATACTCCCAATTTACTCCTGCATCAATATAAAGCAACCTCGGGAATAAAGCATGCCAAGAATACGTACTAACATCCACACCAAGAATGAAGGTAGAAAGAATAAGCTTTTTGAATGTCTAAACCCTCACACCAAGAGAAATATGAAGAAGCCCATGTATAGGTTATTGCAAAACTTGTAGTCACCAAACCCTCAACTTTAAATAATCCATGCCATCACTCAAGAAGATCCTTGCTAGGAAATAAGTAAACCCCATGCCAAGGAATGATGAATCAAATAATGCCTCTGAATCCTCTTTTTAACATGTCACTGAAAGATATTTGTCAGAATCTCAAATATAATGCAATGTGGAATCCCTGTATGATATTTCCTACAATCAGCTAGAGTAGATCTTCCACTACCGTAGCTAATCTTCTTCAGAAGGAGTTTCGTACTCTGGAAGGATGAGACGGACAAAGTCCAATCTCCGAAACCATGCAAGGTTTTCTCAAAGACAAATATCAAAAATCACCAAATCAACATAACTCAAATGAAAGTCAAAATCCCAAATATATAGATAATAGAATCTCAATGAGAAATTAGAGCAACTCAAAAAGAATAAAATAATAGCCTTTGCCCCTTTTCAAAATTTCACTTATCTCTCCTCAAGTGGACGTCCACCCTTTTTGCTAATAAAATATCATTTAAATCTTTATTTTCTTTTCAATTTTAGCAGGCCACATAAAATGATATCAAAATATTATTTTTTGACGTCCACTTTATTTGACTTAAATGATAAAGTCACTTTATTAAAATATTTAAGTGAGATAATAAAATATTATTTCCTAGCCTTAGGAAATTCACCAAATCTTGAAACTAAAGACTTTGAAGCTAAGGGAAGGCTAAGACTGAAACCAGTTACCCTGAATAGCACTTAGTATAGTAATATGTGGAAAATAACCAAAACCATCCAAACCTTTAAACTAAAGATACTACACTCTATAGCTAAGGGGAACTAAGACTAAGACATGACAAATATAGCAATTACTATAAGTAGTATACGCTAAAACTAGAAATGTTCCCCAAAGGTCTTGAAATCAAAGATTAGCATACTGAAGCCGAGAGGATACTGAAGCTATGATTATTTGCCAAAAATAGAAGTTACTAAAAATTGTAACTGCTAAAACTAATAAGTCATCCAAAACTCCCAACTGACCAATCAATGTCCAAACTCACCCTTACTAGAAATAGTAAGTCCTAGACAAGTTGTCTGAAATCACTCTAGAAAGTGTCGTTCATCTCCATTAATCCGTTTGACCATAGTGATGATACCAAAAAACACCTTTGATCATGTTGACAGCAACTTGAAAGCCAGCACTAATGGCACTACAAGAGAACCTTGAAAAATGGGGACATTACGCATGGTGAAATGAGGTTTGGATCCTTGTGGCATATGTGAAAGGCTTTATTCTGCCGCATGTAGAAATGATTTCAATTTTTTAAGTAAGCTTTGTTGGTTTCACTAGGCTTTTTTGGGTGCTAGTTTTTGTTCCAAGATGTGCACTAAATTTGAGCCAACCATTTTACAACGAAAAAGTGACAAGTGCATGTGAGGAAGTGAGACCTTTTGATCCTAGCATCATCACCAACTATTGGTGGAAGGTGGTGTTTGTTAGTTAGCATGCAAAGACCTTGAAGATGGTGAAGATGGTCCTGGGGCCTAAAAGTAATACTAGGCATTCCATTGTAATTGATTTTTTTTTCAAAGCTTGAAAAATTGGTGCCAAAACATGTTATTAGGGAATTGATTATCGGTTTGTGCTCCCAAAGTTTTCCTTGTAGACAACTATGGTGGTGGTCTCTCCCTTGGCAGAAAAAGTGGAGTCTTCTAGGCCTCATGGCCCCTACAAGTACAAGAAATTTGTGCATTAATCAATGAAATTCATGTGTATCTACAAAACAAGGAGCTACCGAATTTCTACAAAGACCTAGCCTTAATGGTGATATCCTTGTTAATCACAGTAAGTATGGCAAACTGGAGCTAGTGTCTTAGTTTTCTCTCCTATTGCTAGCTAGTAGAATACTACATCGAGCTAAGAGAATTCCTACCATGTTATTGAGAGTCTTATTTAGGTAGCATGATGATAGCGGAGGTAAGAAGATTTCGAGGTAAGCAAGTGTTGGTATTGTTATGGATGTTGGAGCTGTGAGAGTCTATAGGGATGAACACCAAGGGTGAGGTGTCTATGTTTTGTGTACGACTAGAAAGCCCTAGTGTCATCATTTGGCTAGTGTTTCTAGTGGAATAATTTTTGCTTGGTAGAGGTTTTGTTTACTTTAGTTGGTTTTTGGTTGACAGGCTTTATGGAAGCCTTATGGTTTGTAGGGTTTAGCTCTAAAGGTGTTTTGAGCATTGTTTGAGAATTGTTGTATGTATTTTGTGTTGATATTTCATAGGCAAGGACCCCAAATAGAACCCTTACTAGTTCTAATTAAAAAACATGGGTGGAGATCCTCAATCTACTACTGCCACCTTGTAGAAATAGGAAGGATGATGAGTACGTGAGACAATTGTCCCTAACCATCTCATCAAAAACTGTCCCCAAACTTCAAAATTAACTCAAATCATAATCAATCACTACATCATCATACAAAAATAATGAAGTTGTTTTATTTATTTTGTCTTTATTGCTCCAAACACAATGAAAAGATAAAGAACACTAAACTAGATATCCAAATGATATTTTGGTAGTGCAACTTAAACACATAAAAATAGAACTATCAGTGAACACTTTACCCTTGGATATTTCTTAACATTAAGGAAACACATAATCATGTTAGATGTTGCAGTTAATTGTCATCAAGGTCAAACAAAAGATTTACCTCCCAAAAAGGCATGACCATGCAATCCATCTGATGTTATTCCATTATAAAAACATGTCACTCATAGTGTCAGCTAGATATTCCATCAATTTTAAGGTAAGAGAAAATATTGAGATTAAATCCAATTCCAAGAAGTACCTGAGACAGCCTTCCTTGATATTTAAAAAGTCAACTTGAAGATACCTCATATGCTTGTATCACACGCTGAACAATGGTACTTGCATTGCTTGGACCTTTATAAACATCTGGATGGAATTCTTTTACCTGCAAGACAAAATAAGGCATTTCCTATTTGTTAGTTTACAAGATACTTGCATGAGTCCTCTTCAAAACATTACATCTACCCATTTTATAAAGATTTTAGTAAATACCAGATGACATTAGCTTGATTTCTGGTGGCAATTATAGCGGATAATATTAAAGGTAATCAGATATCTATCCAGTCTTAGAAATTAATAAAAGTTTATTTTCCTTTAAATTTGCAATACTATAACAAAGTCACCATCAAAGAAGATCAAAATACCTTACTGATTGAATCTACATATTTGTATTATAGCAGCAAAAATCTTTTTGGAAAAAAAATGGCAAACCAAAAGTATAATTTTTTTTCAAAAAATCTGGAAAAAATCAGAAAAAAAAGGCCAGCGTATGTTAAGTGGGGGTTTGACTGATTTCTTTGTTTTGTTTGGGTTTTTGAGAGTTTTTTAACAATGTTTTGAATACTAAGTGAAATAAATAGCTAATACAATATAGAATAATGCATAACACATTAAGAAGGCAATTAAGATAACTTTCTTTCACTTAAAAAGACTGATGTACATACCTTTAATTGAGCATAAAAGTCATACAAATTTCCAGCAGATACAATATAAGAAATCAGCTCTAATATTAGCTGCAACTCCAAATACACCCTAGGATTTGATATCCTTGTTTCCAAAATGGAGCGGTTGGCTGAGAATAAGCTTGAAATGAGTGGTGATGACCTCTAGAAGGTCTGCCCTGCAATTAATTGATGGAAACCTGCCCTCAAACTAATAAATCTGCACTAAAATCCCCAATGAAGGCTGCCAAATACACACTAAAGCTAAATATTGATGTAACTTGTCACCAAGAGAGATGGGTTTTCGTCCAAATCTCCAAATTCTTCCTGAAGTTTGCGTTCCTAGAAGCTCCAAGCTGCTGAAACCCTCAAGCTAGCTACTGATCTAAAAATTGGAAGCTTAAGAATGAATCCAAATGATAGACAAAATGTCTTTTTATCTATTTTGGGGTTACTATTTGGCCTTAAAAATTATAAAATATCATTGAGGGTCTAATTCCTCATTGTGAACTTGGCCCCCTTTTAAAAACAACTTAAGTTACTTGGATGGGGGGCACTTTTTACTATTCATCTTATGTTTCTTTGTTATTATTCACTTAAGGCAAACTTTAATATTTTAATTTTAACCATGGATTCAACCCCATATCTCCAATTTGGAAGGCCCGAAAAGCTCCCTACTGAGCTCCACAACCCCCAGTTGGGTCCTGTTGTGCGAATCGCACACCCATCCCCGTCTTGGACAGGGACCCCCCAGTTTGTGCCTTTCTGTCCTGTCCTGAAATTTGGTTAAGTCTGGAATGTTCTGATCTTGAAATTTGGCTAACTCTGAAAACTGAGGAAACCTCCAAAAACTAGAATTTGCAATATAACTCCTGGAGGGCCGAAACCACTCTCAAACATCCTGAAAGTATATATGGAATATAACTTAAAGTATAAGAAAGGAGAAAGACATATGGAAATGTCACTTATACTTAAATGTTATATTCCATTAAATGATCCTCCGGGGAGATCTGGGCAAACTTGCCCAAGTGCCCAAGCTCGCACTTCTTGAGGAAACGTTTAAAATCGCCCAAAATGCCCAATTTCGGACCCTGGGGCCAAAATGTGAAAAAGTTCAAAAGTTGCGAAAATGCCCCAGAGGTCCGAAAATCACTTAAGTTGTCCAATTTCGGACCCTGGGCCAAAAAGTGAAAAAGTTGATAAAACTGGCAGGAGGTCCGAAAAAGTGAAATGTTGCAAACGTGCCTTCAGGTCCGAATTTCACTTCAAGCACCAATTTCGGACCCTAGGGGCGAAATGTGAAAACGCGATTTTGCGAAATATGTTACAAGGTCCGAAAACCACTTAAGCGCCCTCATTTTCGGACCCTCGGAGGTAAATGGAAAGTGCGTCGAGTTTAGGAAACACAAAAAAAAAAAACGCGTTTTAGATCCGAAATTTACCAAAAGCGCTTCAAGCCCCGAAAATCGTTTAAAGTGTCCATTTTCGGACCATGGGGCGAAATCGAAAAAAAAGGTATAAAGGTGCGAAATCCTACAAAGCTCCTCCAGATCCGAAGTTTGCCTTGGACACCCATTTTCGGACCCCAGCCCCGAAATTTGTAAAACGCCTTCAAACTCCAATTTTGTAAACATGTTTAGGTCCGAAGTTCACTTATTTTGCAAAAGGTGGTTTAGCTCCGAAAATGAGAGTTCACCAAAAACGTGAAGTCCCATTTTCGGACCCTAGGGGCGAAATGTTTGAAAATCACGATTTGCGAAATATATGTAAGCTCCGAAATTTGCAAAAGGATGGCAAGGTCCGAAATTCGCCTTAAGTCCTCAGACTTCGGACCCATGAGCCAAAAGTGAAAGGTTTTGAAAATTCAAAAGTTCAAATGCTCCAAATTTGCAAAAACGCCAAAGGGTCCGAAATTTTTTGCAAATTTCAAAAGGTGCCCTCCGTTCTCCGAAATTTACCAAAAAAGCATGAGAGTTAGAGTTTTAAAATTTGCAGAAGTTCTCCAAACCTCCAGAATCGCGCCATAAACCCATTTAAAACGTCCAAGACTCCAAAGGTAAAATACGCAGAAATAAAAAAACAAGGATCAGATTTCACAATCGAAGAGAAAGAGAAGCATTTTCAAGATACATCCCGCAAAGAGCTTCTCAAGCCAGACATCGTAACTAAATTTAATGTTTGTTAAAATTAAATTATTTAATTTTTTCAAATTAATTTAATGAAATGAAGTTGGTTGATCGCAGGACGTCATCGAAGAACCAGAAGAGAGACCTGAAAATGCAAATCAAGGAAGGATCGCAATTCAAGGCCAGGCGCTGAAGATTGAAAAAGAAAGATATAGGAGCGCAAGAGCAACCGAGCATTGGGACCCGTGCCGTTGAACATAGATGAAGTCCACTGGCGAAATTGGAGGCAAAAAGCAAAAGGACACTCTGAATGCTGCAAGTTTATGCATTCTCGAGAAAAGGAGACACAGATGGATTTAAGTCCAGAAATTCAGTTTTAAAGCTGAAATTGTTTTATTGTAAACTGCCTATGGGTCCCGTGCAAGATATTTTTGTCGATAACTATTCCCAACCAGCAAGAAAATTGGATAGGCTTGAATTAAAGCCAAATAGTGGTAGGTAGTTGAGATAGTTGCTGGTTGGATAACTGAGAATTAATTAGGCATGGGTCAAGGCTGCCAGCTTCTGGAAGACAGATCAGGGCCCTTGGATGCAGTCCATCCTGGCCTCTGATTCAAAATTGTAATATCTATAAAAGGCAGAGGCCTTTCTTCTGTAAAGGGTTAGATTGTTAGATGGTTAGAGATTGTTAGATAGTGAGATGGTTAGATAGTTAGATTTTAGAGTTAGAATAGGTTAGATCTTAGCGGTAGCATAGAGATGTTGCAGAAATTGTTGTAATAGTCAGTTGAAATCAATATATAAACATTGATTTGGTGTTTATTGTCTTGTTTTCATCCTGTTTGCATGGTTTCTTTCAGCATTTTAGATAGATCTTTCTATTTTGGGTGTGCAGGTATTTGATAGATTCAGGCTCATACCACTGAGGATATGCTGATTGTGTATCTTTTTGTGTGGTTAACTTGAGCCTTCGATTGTGCTTAGTTCAATTGCAGGTGTCCGTCCGAGCTGCGCCAGAATTGGGTGCTTAGCCGTGCGTCTCCAATCTAAAAATCTTCCAAGTTCCTTTGAAGATTGCATCGTTCCTGCAAGGTTGTGAGCCATTCTGGCCAAGCAGGAATTGGTTATGTTGAATCTGTCTACCCGCATACCCGTGTTGTTAGTTTTAGATCTCCTAAACCTTTCCTTTTTCTCTTTATTGCGTAATTCGAGAATCACAACAGACTAGCTTGTTGCAAATCGTAAGTCCCCCTTGTGTTTCCAACATAAACACATCAAGCCACTGAGAGATCCCGCAGTCAAGACCTGACAAAAGAAACCTTGAGGTAGTCTCCTTTGATCAAACTTAGAAAACAGCATTAGAGACTTCCTTATCTCAAGAGAGAGTAGGATAATCAGTCGGCTATTCTATTCTGCGTTGGCCGTATGAAGTTTGCAGCAATGCGATTTCAGACACGTCAACAGGTCCCCAAGCCACATTGTTGACCTACGAGACCCTAATAGTAGGCCAACCTCCGCTCAAGTCTAAGATGCCTAAGGAAGGGACATTACAGTCCTCCCTTCCTGAGATTGCTTTCCCTCAACCAAACACCAAACAACCCGCTACTCCACTCTAATTAAAATGCTCAAGCACCGCAAACCATGAAGCAACATATTGGAATCCATGTGGAATAATGTACCAAGCAAATCAATGCTTGGATCCCATATCAAAATGAAAAATTTGTTGTTAAAGATGAAGTAGGGGAATGTCAAATGTTCACCATGAAGTAACCATACAAGCATGTAGAATATCAAAACAATGTGAAAGCGAACCCCCACATGCCAATGGACCAACATAAATGGACACCCAACTTCATTGTTATAACTCTGATCAGCAAAGATATGTGATATCAAACATTGCAACAAACCAATGCCAATCAACAAAAATCACTCCACACCATCTCTATCCCAAAGGTATGTTGTCCTCATTTTTGTTTCCAAAAATGAAGGACCACTACATAAAAATTTTGTGAAAAAATGAAAAAAAAAATACTCTATGGCATGCTTCCCGAGGCATAATTTCGACTAATCCTTGGACTGGCTTAATCTTCAGTCCATCCTCGAACTACGTTTCGAATTTCGTCAAATTCTGGGTTCGTTTGCTATTCTTTCCTTCAATTTCGGGTTTTAAAACCATGACTGCAGGTGGAGAATTTTCTTCAAACTGCAAGTTTTAATGATATTCATTGTTTTGGTTGTTGTAGGGAAATTTTTAGCTTGTTACATGTGCACTTTTATTAAAAAAAATGTTACTTGCAATTTGTTTTAAAATTCTCTTTCTTGTTTTTGTCTTTTTTATTGTTTTTTGGTCTTATTTAGTTAAAATAGGGATTTTTTTGTCCAATTACAAGTAAACTTGCAGTTTGGTCAAAAAACCCCTACTTTAATGGTTTTTGCATGTAATAGGGATTTTTAATCCCCATTACATATGTGCAAGTATTTCTAACTTGTTGTAGAGATTTTATTTCCCTTTTACAAGTAATTAAAACTTGTATTCCTCTCAAAAAAACCCGATTTTGCCTTGCAAGTGTATTTTTAACAATTTTAAACTTGCAGTTTGCTCCAAAAAACCCGATTTTGGCCTAGTAAGTGAAAGAGTGAATTTTTAAACTTGCTATTTGTCTAAAAAATCCCAATTTTGCCTTGTAAGTGGAAAAAGTGAAATTAAAACTTGTTATTCTCTCCCAAAAACCCGATTTTCATTCCCTCGTGCAAAATTGAACTTGTCTTTCATTCCAAAAAACCCGAAATGCAAGAAAAAACGGTTTTTGACCATTTCAAGGCAAATTTTGTGGAGACATTGTTGGAGGAAGGAGGCGTTTTGGTTTGCATCCTATTTTCATGCATTCTTGGACACCTTTCGTGACATTTGGAGGTTGTATTGACTGGTTTTTCGCCCTAAATCAGCGACCACGTTTTTCATAAATGCCACTTTTTGAGGGATTAAATCTTCAACAAACTTCACTCTCCTAAATCGTTCTGCCCTTTCTCATCTAGGTGTGGAGTTTAGGAGGATTGTTGAGCTATTTAATGATGCCATTGGAGATGCAAATGATGGCCACGTTTTTTTTTCCACGTGATTCCTTTGGCTGCAAATTGGAAGGGTTTTAATGCCACGAATCTTTAACAAGATGAATCGTTTTTGCTTTCCATGCTAAGGCGTTGGGGTTTGAGGAAGATTTGACCTCTTCTTGTGCCTCAAAGTTTGCATTTTGTGCCACGATTTTCTCCTAAAAACGTTTTTCAAAAACGTGACAAGGGTTTGTGCATTACAATTTGGGTTTATTGATTGATTTTGCTTCTTCATTCCAAGGATTGTTGCATTATTGGAGAAGCATTTTTGCATTTTCAAGAAAGGTATGGCTTCTTTCCTTTCTTTCCTTTATTTTATTATTTTCTTGTTTTCTTAATTTTCTTTCTTAGTTGCATTTTTGGCATGTGTTGTTCTTCCCCCAAAAATCGGTTTTTGTGAGAGAAATTTTCCCCTTGGTATGCAATTTTCGAATTGCATTGTTCTTCCCAAAATTCCCTCTTTACTTGTATTCGGGATTTTTAATCTCGATTACAAGTTCGCTGAAAACTCTTGTTCTTCCCCTACGGTTAAGGAATTTAATCATTTTTTGGTTGAAATTCCAAGTTGAAAAGTGTGAAATACCCCTCCCTTGCAAATTCAAGTTTTTAAAACCAGATTACATGTTGAAGAGTTCTTCCCATTTTCACACAAATGACTTTCCCGGATTTTCCCATTTCTATCCATCCATGTTCGCCATATCCGTACTTTCCATTTCCGTCATTTTCCACAAGTCAAAATCTCATTTTTCGTCCATTTCTCCATTTTCGAATTTACAAGTGTACTTGTATTCGGGTTTTAAAACCCCGATTGCATGTATGTCCTTTCCAACTTGTACACTTGCGAAAATTCTCCCAAGATCCGAAATTGGTCAAAGTCAAGATTTTCCCATTTCTACATATTTACCCTCTTCCTCTCACAAAATCGTGAAATTCAAGGATCAAAGTTTTACCCATTTGGAGAAGGAAGAATGATATTTGCAGCTGACTATGATGTTGCCTTAACTCTTTTAAGTCTTCATCACAGCATTTCAGGTTCACAATCAATGTCAGATTTGCCGGCATCTCCAACTCCAAAGAAAATGAAATACAAATATGACAAATATCAAAATGAGGTTGCACCTTCCCAGGTTTCTTCTCCTTTGGATCGCATCAGAGACACGGAGATAGGGCACATTGATATGGCAGAATTTGTCAATAGGGTAGAAGATCCACAAGATAATAACTTGCAGCGGCTATTAGACAGCCATATCCATCATGCATCTTCCTTCTCGGTGGTTGCCCTAGAACCTGAGTTCGTTCTTGCATGCGCCCATCATTTTGACAAGGAATCAAGAGTCATCAAAAATGATGATGGTGAAGCTATAATTCGTCTCGATGCGGATACAATCGAGAAGGTCTTCAGAATACCTCCTGCACCTGTTTACATGAAAATCACCAAAGAAAGTGCAGCGGAATATTACGTGAAGAGGGAAAAAGATTGCAAGCGGCACAGCAATAGGTAGATCCAAGAGCCACGACCTTCCTTCTTAAGGTGGGCAAAGTTGTACCGTTGTGATTTCAAATGAGAGATAGGAGACACCATCACTCTTCTCAGCAGGATGATGGGCCTTGAGCATTCCAATGTCTTTGAGCCATGGATGTATCAGTTCATTATGTTCATACGGCAGTCACATCACATTTCATGGGGGGAAGTCATCAGCAATGCCTTGTGCGAACAACTTGCAGCAGTTCCTACCACCATGACCTTCTTCATGAATTCTTATTTGGTATATTTAGCAGCATCACTTAGACACTTTCCAGGTCTTTCTACCAAGGGTGATCGCTCGCTTATACCAGTTTGGGAATATTATCACCAGTTGTCGTTGAGACCCAGCAGACTGCATTTCAGAAGGGTCCAAGATGCATTCTTCGGATATTTCATGTGTCAGTTTGACAGAAATCTCAAGAACAAAAGAGTATCAGATGAGGCATGGGTCAAGGTGTCTGAGTATAGGTGTTTGTTTCTGCAATTTCCCACCTTCACCTATATGAGGATAGGATGCTATGATGGTCAGCCATACATGCTTCCAAGATACCCAACCAATAAGATAATTCTTATGGAGTTGGGAAGACAAATCATGGCTGTTCACACTTTTCAGTCTGCTAAGCACAAGGTTGGAATGGGGATCTCTACCACAAACCCATTGAAAATCGGCCAATACTCCCTTGTCACATCTGTAAAGGCTAAGGCTATGGAGGCTGAATTGCAGGAAATCAAGCTCAAAAGGTTTAAACCTAGAGCTGATTTTGATTATAAAGGTATGAAGGAGAAGATCAAGAAATCCTTTGTGCATGTTCATCGCATTGAAGACATCTGGGTAGATCTCTGCACAGAAGCCGAAATCCTCAAGATGGATTACTGCAGGCTCACTGTTGAGCAAATTGTTGATTTGAACTTAGTGGATATCCCACAAGGGATGATTGATGATGGGCATATACTTGATCCTGAATACACTTCACGGAGGGTGAAGGAAGCTCCACTTCCTTTGATCCAATGGTCGAACAAAGAGTGCATCTCCATCCTTGACAGATTTCAGCCTATCTTGGCCAACACTAACGCATGGCTGAAAAGTAATGTTGTTAGACTTATAAAAATCAAGGTTGGTAAAGAAGATGATTCTACGGGGCCTCTTGGACGGAAATCTGAGATTCAGATTGACAACAAGGAGGGTGCTTCATCTTCAGGCACAAGGATCAAGTTACGAGTCAGTCGTGCAATAGTGCTTCCTCCTGAGGAGACGACTGTTAGTGGGAAGGAAAAATCACGATTCCATGTTCAGGTGATCGATCTAGATAATCTAGAAGAGGGGCAGCAATCTAATGATGCTCCTAAGTCTCCAGTTTCAGACTCGCCTCATGAGGTCATTCCTCCAGTTTCCATTGAGACGCCTCTTTCTCCTCCTGATTTGCTTGTGGATGAGTCTCCTCATAATGCAATTCTCATTTCTGCATACGAGCCATCTCCTAATCATCAACAAAAGAGTGTGTTGAAAGTTCCTGAGAATATTCCTACTTGCATTCAGTTATCAGAAATTGATACTTCCACTTCTGGTTTTGAAGAATTCATGAGGTAATCCTCATGCCCATTGGTAACTGAGCAAACTGTGATCACTGTCCAAACAAATATTCCTCCCAGGATGACCACGGTGATTCAAACAGAAACTGCTTCTCCTTTGCCTACGGCTGTTACTGGAGGGGAGTTGATGACTTTGCCTGCATGGCTTAGTTCTTTTACCCCAAAAAGGAAGAAGCAATAAATCTCACTTGATGCCTTTGATTATCAGCAACTGAAACAGTCCAAATCTAAAGTTGCTAAGAAGGCCAAGACTATCTCCAGAGTAACTGTTGATAGTAACAAGATGAAAGTAGCTAAAATTGTGGAACCTATTGCAGATAAGCCACTTGATGAAATGTCAACTGCTGATTATAAGGTTACAAGGATAGAGTTGGGCAAGCAAACGCATGAGGTCATTAAACATGATGCTCAGTTTTCTGTTGCTTCACTGGTGCAAAGGTGTGATGACCTTCTAGCGAAGAAAGACAAGCTAGAAGAGGAAAACTGACAGCTTATGGCAGCCATTCACAAAATCACAAAACCTGCTGCCGAAGGGAGTAACTCCATAGGTTCCTCTGGTTCCCAAGAATCAATTCGTGGAGTGGAAAGGGCTACTCAGAAAGTACAAGCATTGGATTCCTGGGTTGATCAACTCCATGATCAACGTGTAAAAGTAATGAAAGACATTCTTCAAATAATGTCTAAATTGGAAACTGTTGAGGAGAAACTAGATCAAACTTCTAATACTTTCAAAAAGAATTTGGAAAGTGTTGAAGAAAGTTTGACAATTTGGCGTACCATGCCCCAACAACAGCTGAGTGTTCTACAAGAGCACGCCATCATCTCTTCCAAGGTCATGTACTTGGAATTTGAAGAACTCTTGGAAAACAAGACCCTTGTTCTTAAATCTCTCATTGAGGAAATCGGTGATGCAAAGAGATTTCAGGGTGAAGTTTACCGAGATATTGTCTCACATTGTGAAAGGGCCTCTTGCAACATAGTAAGTCAGGATGGAGAGCTGATTCCAGAAGAAGAAGTTCTTGCTGATTTACAGATGAGGATTCATAATGAATGGAGGAGCGAACAATTCTTCAACTTTGATTCAAGCATTGATGAAACACCAAGCCTTTCTGCATGAAATCCAATCTATCCTGGATAAAAATAATTCTGCGCTCCTCCACTGTCACGACACTATTGTGAAGACTATGGTTGTTGCCAAGAACACCCATGAACCGAATCCCGAGGAACTACAAGCGAGCATCCAGAAATTTCAAGGATTTGTGTCTTCACAAAATGCAACTTAAGTGTTTTTCAATACTTAGTTGAATTTTCCCTCTTTTGTAATCTTTAGTTGTAATTTAGTTTTGACAAGTTACACGTAAAAGTATTTTTTGTAAAAATGCAAGTTACACATTACTTGCACTTTTGTAATTACATGTAAGGCAACTACAAGTTGTGTCCGATTAGGACTGTAGTTGGAATAAGTCTTACTTAGTTGGAATAACTCTTAGTTAGTTAATGAAGTCTCAGTTAGTTATTGAATGAGTCTTGGTGGTTGAGAGAATCTCTCAAGTTAGTTAGGATCCTCACACCTTTTTCTCAAGGCTCCTCTTCTATAAATACTTGAGGTGTCCATTGTAATTATCATCTTTTGGAAAACAAGCAAAAACTCTGTCAAACTTACAGCAAGAAGTCTTTGAGCTTATGTATGTGAATTGAAGGTTTTGAAGAATAATAAAGAAGGATCACTCAAGTTTTGAGTCTTTGAGCTACATGTTTGAGTTTGAATCTTTTTATCTCTTACATGCAAAGTGTTTCTGAAGGAGCTTAGTCCAATCTGATTTGAAGTCTTTGAGCTGCAAGTAGAGAAGATTAATTAAAATAGGAAACTCTCTTGAAGGAGCAGCAAGTCTTTGAGCTTGCGTATATTCTTGAGGAAAAATTACTATTTGATAAGAAATAGCAGCAAGTCTTTGAGCTTGCATTAGTTCTTGTCTTTGTGTTGAAAGAATAGATTATTCCAGTCTTTGAGCTATTATCTTTTATTCGTTGTAAAATTTAGTATAGCAAAAGGTAGATAGGACTTCTAATAGCCAAGTCTTTGGGCTTGATATTGCTGTCCCGTCCCGAAGGAAGTGACGGAAGTCTTTGCGCTTTCAGGAAACTTCATTTCATTTCTCTTATTTCACTTCAAAGTGGTTACTGTTGTTCATATTTAGTCGCTATCCTTTTCTGTGAAGAGAAAAGGATATTGTCTTTCTTGAAAAAAGAAGAAAGATTGTTGTCCCATCCTATTTTATTTTCCAAGTTGTAGTTAGATAGGGGGAGCCTTCCCTTAATTAGGAGAGCTTTTTTTACTCGTGTGTTGTGGTTGAAACCACAATTTTGTATATTTCCCCAAGTGTACAAAATTTTCAACCAACAAGGTATACCTCTAAAAACTCCCATACCACTGGGAAACTGATGTAGACAATGAAAAGTTTGGATATGCCATATGATTCCAACTAGGACAGCCACTGGTCCATAAGAAATCGAAGAATATGAAGTCACCAATCAACAAAGATATTGTTGCCATATCAAGTGAAATAGATGACAAACTCAGAAATGAAGTATATATGCCATCACTACTCCACACAGACAACTCTCGAGTGGCTGGCCCACTAAGAAAGTCATCAACCAAATCACTATCATCATCGAGAGAATGATCAAATACCTCTAATGAACACAATGTACCTGATGAATACTAAGAGGGGGGGGTGAATTAGTATGCCAAAAATCTTTGCACTTAAACACTTCGCAAGACTAATAGTAAACCGGTAAAATAGTTTAGCAAACAAATTGGTTAACACACATGCAAACCAAATAGCTAATAATGCATTCGCCCACAGAAGCAAAAACACCATAACACGAGATTTTGACGTGGAAACCCAAATGGGAAAAACCATGGTGAGATGGAACTCACAAGTAACTATCTACAGAATAGGAACCAGACCGGTTAAGGTCTTACAATGTTCTTTACCAGAACAGATCCTGTTAGGAATCTCAATCTCTGTTAGGAGATAAGTCCGATTAAAGACTACCTTGCTAGAGGATTTTAGATCCATAGATGTGAACCACCTTGTTAGAGGATTTACAAAAGGCTTTTGGGCCTACCCGATTAAGGGCTACAGACTTGTTGAAGATGTGAGTAATCAACAAGTGATTGATCTAGCTAATAGCACAAACTGCTTGGTTAGATCCTTGATAGCTTGTTCCTAATGCATTCCAACATTACTTCAGTCTTCTACACATTCATACTCTCTCTAACTCCTCAACCACCTTAAACCCTAGCCGCAATATCAACTTTTGCAACAACAACATTATCAACAACCTAAAACCCTAGACATGATGTCCTTATAAAGGAATCTGATTTTATGTCGGTCCAATAGGATTACATTACAATTTCCTAAGTTCAATGCATCTAGACATATCTGGTAACACGACACAAAAAGCATCGCTAAAGTGTCGGCACCGTCAAACAATCAGTGGATGGTAACTCATCACAAAATGTAGGTTGGTAACTCATCACAGAGTATTACCGGTTCATACAAAATACCGGTTCAAGCAAAATGCCAGTTGCCGGTTTGACAAAATGAAGACTGGCAAATATGTATTTTGCCGCTTTGGTCCTTCGTACCGCTTGAGATCCTCGAACCGCTTGGGGTCTACATACCGCTTCAGATCGGTAATCACTTTCTGCAAAACACCAATAGTCTAAGGACTATAATGCATCATACCGATTGGAATAATTGTCGGTTGAGCATAACTCATACATACAAAAATGATCTCAATGCAAGTGTGTGTCCATCAATGACAATCACAACATAATCATCAAAAATGCCAACAGTACCACTGAGAGGGGGGTGAATCAATGGTTCCTAAGAATTCTTTACTCTTTTAAACCAAGCTTAGAATACCGGTTAACAACCTAATTACTAAAGAGGGTATATCGGTGAACAAAGAGAAATAATCAAATCCAAACACACAAAGGCATACAATCACATAACACCAGATGTACGAGGAAAACCCAGTGTGGGATAAACCTCGGTAAGAAATGCTGTTGGAGTCTACTGCTCCAATCCAGCCTCACAATCAAAACAATGTATTACAACTTTTAGGGCACCAACCCCTACACCAAGCACCAACTCGGTGTAATGCAATGAAATACAACTTAACGCAATGATAGCACCTTGTTACAAATGATTTTTGCAACACTTGATCAACTTATGTCTACCGGTTACCAACCTCCTCTATTTCACCGGTTCTTCAACTACTGGTTATCAAATTGCTCTCTCTCTGATTGCTTATCGGTTACTCTCTGCCTTTCTTCTCTTCTTCCAATCTTCACCCTGCACAGTATCACTCCTGGATGCCTTCCTGACTGTTCAATCCCTACCGGTAGACTTGACTGTTAAGACTATAACAGTTCACTGATTACTTTGTCACTGCCGATAAAGATCTCTTACCGGTTCTGTCTGTTGTTTACCCTCTCGGGTGAATAACTTAAAGCACATAGATAAAACACATAATGCAGAATAATAATGCCATAGATATCAGATGCAATATATCAGATGTTATTCCATTCATAAGTGTCTCCCCTCACAAGTTACATTCGAAAGTATATAAAGATACCGAGGGGGTGCGAGCGCCAACCGTTGCACCGCAACTGCCACCTCTCGGTTGCCAACTAACCAACACAATTACAACTTAATTAACTAGTTTTATTTCCGCGTACAATATTGCCGCCAACATCATCCCCCCCAAAAGAAAAGAAGTCGTCTCCGGACGACTTAATACAAAATAGAGATGACATTAAACAGAACTGCTAACGCCAGTCGAGCCCGGAACTTATACACCTGCTACGTCCTCGCCTGAAAACCCTTTTCTGCTATCATTCAATACTCAAGTGTGGATTTCACCATTATTGCTTCTTTTGACATCCAAGTCCTCCTGTGCCTAAACCAAACTTGTCTGCAAAACACGCTTTTCAGTCTCAGCCTCCACCAACTGCTACTCAAATGACACTGTCTCCCTAGCCAATTTCTCCTCGATAGCCACCGATGTTGCCCTCTTGGCATCCAACTCCTGGGTACACTGAGCTAAATCTCACGCTAGTACTGCCTCCAACCTGGTGGTCAGCTCCTCCCGAGCTCTCTCTGCATCCACCAAGGCAACCTCACGTCCAACCAAGACATACTCCGAGTTCCTCAAAGCGTACCATTCCTGCCTGGAGGTGGCCACAACCCGCTAGCACAAAGGCTAGGAGACACCAAATCCTCCATCATACTCCCCAAAGGCTAATAACTGAACTGAATAACTCCCTAGTGTCATACAACTACGCGGACCTGCAATGCCTTCCCTCAAACTCTGTTTGTTCCCAACCTCCAAATCCGTCCCCCTCTACGGCTTATGGCTTCCCCGCCAATGCTTATCTGCAGGCTTCTTTCTCACAGTACGGACAACCAAAACACTTACCGTGACATCTCTAATGCCCTTCGCCCAACTCCAACAAGTGTACTGTAGCTCAAAAAATAAACTGGGGTCTAGGGCAGCACCCCCAGCGGGGTCGAGGGGCAGCGCCCCTCGCAGGATCCATACGAAAGTCCATGGCGCACATCATTTCTGTGATATTTTAAGGTGCCAAAACCCTTCTTCTCCACTCTAATATTTTCAGCGTCCTGGCTCCATATGTCATCGAATGATTTTTCAATCTAGTCGTCGTCGTTTTTTTTTTCACCGTAATGTCCCCGATGGCACCCCGGCCATATAACCTCCTCGTACGATCAACAACAGCACTGACACCTCCAATCATGCGGCCACCTTCCCATGCGGTCAACACCCTCCTTACCGTACGGACACACCTCCAGCATACGGACAACATGCTCAACTGTGCACACCATACGGTCCTCCTTCCGCACGCCCAACGCAGTTCAACCGTATAGTGACCACTGACGACGAAGCGGCTGCGTGTGTGTTTGTGCGGCTGCATCCTTTTTATTTATTTTTATTTTTATTTTTTTCGCGTGCGTGGGCTGCGTATTTTTCCTTTGCGTGTGTTTTTGTGTTTTGTACTTTGTTTGTGCGGGGGTTTATGTGTGCGGGTGTACACCGCACGGTGGTTCCACCGTCGGTGGTCCATCGCACGATGGTCCCACCAATTGGTGGTTCCACCGTCGGTGGTCCACCGCACTGTGGTTCCACTGCACGATGGTTCCACCGTCATGCGCCTTTTTTTTTTTTCAGCCGTACGATATTTTTTTATTTTTTTTTTTATATAATCTAATTGTCGAGAGTCTTCGGCTCGGGTACCATGCCTCTAGGATCGCCCTTCATCCTTCTCGGTTTTCCTCGCCCGAGAGTCTCCTGCTGTGGTCCTGTGCCTCTTGAGTCGCCTACCCGGCCTCTCGAATCCCCTTCCATCCTTTGGGGTCCCCCTACGGGCTCTCAGGTGTCCGTCCGGCCTCTCGGGTCCCCTACGCGCTTTGCATGGTAGGGTTTCAATTTGGGCCTGTTGGTGGCCAATCTATTTTCAATGGCCATCCGAAAACCTGGAACCAAAAATTCTACAGGGACCACGGTCTCCTTCCCGTACATAAGAAGAAAAAGAATAATAAAGATTTTGAAAGCTGCGGCCTTCCACACAAGGTTCCAATCATTGCTGACACAATTGATCTTTGGATTATCTACGTCACCGAGGTTTGGGGCGTCTCCCTTCCAATATTCTATGTATTCTGGCAGGAACACCTCCTCTGTTACTTGCTCTGGTTCCTCTACTTCGAGCCTGTAGCTCTAGAACATTTCATAATCCTCCATCTGCCAGTGGAAGAGCCCGTTCAATGACCCTGTCTCATCCTCGGAGCATTCTCCTAGTTTGAGAATCCCTTCGTCGTTGGGCTCCCTGTAGCCCCGTCCTTCGTCCCTCGGGTAGCCTTTTCCTTCACCCTCCGATTCCAAAGATGATGTCAGTTCCTCATCAACAACCTGGTTCCTCAAATCAATGGTGTACTTCCGCCCCCCTTTCTCCATAGAAAGGGTGTTCTTTTTCTAGTCGTGGTTCACCTTTGCTGTAACCAGCCACCCTCTGCCTAAGATGGCGTCGTACCCCTTCTTCTTGAGTGGGATTACCACAAAATCTAGTATGAAAGGTTGCGTGTCGATGGTGACCGGCTAGGCCATCAAGGTGTCGAGTGGCTTGATGCCGTGCTAGTCTGCACCTACCAAGTTGAACGTGGGTGGCCATAGTGTTGGCTTCCCCAGCTTCTTCCACGTATCCTCTGGCAGTACATTCACCCCCGAACCTCCGTCCACGATGGTGTCTTTGAGGATAGCCTCGAGAATTCCCATCTCTACTACAGCAGGATGCTGACCATTATTTAAGGCCAACAACATTGGGTCAGCCGAGGGGCTGACCGGAACTTCCGCCCATGTGGCACGCAAAGGTGCCTGCGCAGTGGTTTGTATGGAACTAAAAATGGCGGTTCTTAACTGTGGCATTGTTTCTAGAAGGTCCTTTACCCTTATAGGTACTTCCATCTGCAGTACTTGCCCAATGATGTTATTTTCCGCTTCCATGCGGGATGATGTACTCGCCACCTCGTTGTTCCGTCGTTCGGCTGTCATCTCTCGTTCAATATTGGCCTTTGCCTCCCGTAATCTCTCCTTCTCCATACGGGGGTCGGGATAAGTGGCTTTTTTCATCTGGGCGCGGGTGATCGCCAGTACTTCTTTCTCACCAGTCTTCTCAGCCTTCTCAATGTTGAGGAGATTAACCCCTGCCTGTGGGCAATTTGCGTCCTCATGGTCACCTGGCCCACACCATTGACAAAGGTGCTGAGGGGTGGCTTCCTTCGTGCAATCACGGGCAAAGTGCCCCCACTGATTACAGGCCCTACATTGGATAATAGGTCGGCCCTTGGCGTCATACTGGATATGGCTTCCATCATTGTTATTGTTGCTATTCCTTTCGCCGCCGCGTCTGTTGTCCCGGTAACCTCCAGATGATGTCGTTGTGTTGGTTTGTTGGGCCGTACCCGCTGGTGCGGATGTTGTGGCCTGCTCCGTGAACGCTTGGCTCATTTACGTACTTCAGGTTTTCATGTTGTATGGGCATTCCTTGATGAAGTGTCCCATCACTTGGCAAATCTCACAGAATGCTTTCTTCGAGCAAGTACCCTTTGTATGCCCCTCCTCTTTGCACTCAGTGCACCATATGTCCCCTTCAGTCCGACCGGTGCTTTTCATTGTTTTGAATTCCCTCCTCATTCGCTCCATGTCTTTCTGGAGCGCTTGCACCCGTTTTCCAGCCTCGCTGTCGCTGCTGCTTTCCTGTGACGAGTCATCCTCCTCGGACGAGCTATCCTTCTTCTTTTTCTTCGATGTCTTGGTCTCGCTCTCGAGATCCATCACTCTATTGTATGCGTCTTCGTACGATGTAGGTGGAACAATTTTCATTTTCTTTTGGAGGGAATGCTTTAGTCCCTCCACGAACCATCGCTTTTTCAACCCATCTACTGGTTGACTCTCCATTTTTCCCAATAGTTCCTTCAGTCGCCAACTATAGGCTCAGACAGTCTCATTCTTGTTCTGCTTCGTTCCATAGATCTCGGCGACTATTTCGTTGTCATCTCTCAGGAGGCGAAACTCTATCCCAAACTCCTTCTTCAGGTCGGGCCATGTGCCTACTTTGGCCTTGTCCATATCTGAGTACCAGTCTATGGCCACTCCTCTCAAGGTTGTTGGGAATTGTGTTACCCATTCGTCTTGGTCGGTAACAACGTTCGCTGACCATATAGTTTCGCACATTCGACAATGGTAGACGGGATCTTCCTTCCCCTCACCGTTGAACTTCGGCAACTTCTGTTTACTGGCCATCCCACCGCTCGGTCTCACTCCTCTGGTGCCTTGTGTGCTTGTACCTAGTGATCCTCCGCCTTTGCCTCCTGCACCTGATCGTCCACTTGTGGGTCCTCCAAAGAAGGTTGTTGACCCCGAACCGAACAAATTGCCTCCCGTACGGTACCCTTGCGCTCCCTCGGCACCGTCGGCCGTACCGTCACCTTCGGTTGTCCTTCGAAATGGACAAATTCTTTAGTAGGTCTCTAGTAGTGTCGATCAAGTTTAGATTTCACCTTGTTTGTTCCACCAACTCTTGGCGACTTCTTACCCTACGATGGTGGTATTCAGGCGAACTATAGAGGTCGCCTTCGGCACCCTCCGTGACTCCTAGGTTCCCTTCGAGCAACCCTACGACAGTGTAGAGAGTGTACTTCTCTCTGTCTATCTCTACCTCCGCAACCTCCGTGACACCTCCTGGGTTCCCTTCGAGCAACCCCTCGGCCGGTCGTCCCTCGGCAAGATGCCTTAGCCTACGCCTTCGTTCTACTTGCTGCTCCAGAATCAAGGCCCTCTGTGCGACCTCCCACTCGTCTGTTTCTGTTTTTTGTTTTTTTTCCTATCTTTATTTAATACATTGGGCATAAATCACTACCGTACATAGCAAGCGCACGCCATGTACACAAAAAAAACTTTTATTATTTTTCCTTTCGGCCACAATTTATCTCAACATTGTGTCGGGATTATTACAGGGTTCAATTTCCCCTTCGCCTCTTGTCATCACGCTCTGCGTCCCACGATGATTGTTCCGTTTGTGCATCGTCGGCCTCTGGGTTAATCTCACCGACGGGTAGGCCCATCGTGTCTGTGCGCCATCCGCGTTTTCTGTTCCCGAGTACGTCTAGGCAGCGGCGCCAAATGTTTACCCTCTCGGGTGAATAACTTAAAGCACATAGATAAAACACATAATGCAGAATAATAATGCCATAGATATCAGATGCAATATATCAGATGTTATTCCATTCATAAGTGTCTCCCCTCACAAGTTACATTCGGAAGTATATAAAGATACTGAGGGGGTGTGAGCGCCAACCGTCGCACCACAACTGCCACCTCTCGGTTGCCAACTAACCAACACAATTACAACTTAATTAACTAGTTTTATTTTCGTGTACAATATTGCTGCCAACATCTGCTAACACCACATTGTGACTATCTGTGAATGAACTCTCAAACAGATTATCTCTTTTCTTGCTCAAGCTCTCTTTTCTCTTGCATCCAGCATCAATCACTTCAGTGTTCAGTCCACATATTTATATTTGAGAGTTCCCGCCAAAACCAATATTCAAACAGTGGCGCAGTAGGGTTTTCTTCCACCAACTCAATCTCCCTCCAATCTGATCAGATCTTCTTTTATGGAATGATGATCTACATCACATCAATCAGCACTGCCATATCCTCACCTTCCAATGCACGTTTTCTATTTTTAGACATTTGCAACTGGTTTTTCGGCCTTCCTCTGTACATTGCCATTAATGTTTCAGCTATTTCCTTCGACCAACGAGCACAAGGATCGGATAGTCCTGCAAGATAGGATCAGTCACCTTGTCGGTTCTCCATTAATGTCGACCTACTTACCAACTACCACGTCAATGAGCACTTCACTGACCTCTACATGTTCACAACATGTCATCCTTGTCGCACCCACCTCTTCTTAGACTGTTGAGTCGGTTTTGTCATCTCTTCAGACTGCTGTGTTCGTTTTGCATCATTCACCAACCGAAACACACTACCGGTTCAACTCATTTTACTGGTATATCCTATCCAGTTCTCCTTCAAGCCTGTTAACTTCTCCTTTGTTGGTGGATCAGGTTGATCTGCCATCAAACACACCGGTCCATCCACTAAGACTATTTACCGATGATGTTGCACTTCTCTCTGTATACCGGTGATCACATCCCTGTTATCCTTTGCTTCCTTACCAGTGCACCTGTTTACCAATAGATGCTACATTTCATGAGTACCGGTAACATACCTTACTTGGCTACTTGCATCCTGCTTCCTACATACAACTTCAAGTACTTCCTGAATCAAAAGGACCTTAATAACAGACAATAAAAATGGGTGAGCAAGCTTAGGCATATGACTTTAACATTATGTATGTCAAAGGAAAGAAAAATGTTATTTTAGATGCCCTATCTAGGAGACCTCATATATGTTCTCTAGTAGAGATTACTACTAAATGGAGAGAGCTGATTTCAGCATAGTATGCTAAGGACTCTTGGGCTACAAGTAATATTGAGGGCACCATATAGGATGATAGGTACAAGCTGATTAATGAGCTGATCTATTACAAAAAGAGAATTTAGCTAGTACCTAATTCAAAACTTAAGATGAAGGTTTTGAGGACTTCCTATGATGCACCTATGGATGGACACTGAAGTTTCTTCGAAACATACAAGCAAATCTGAGAGATATTTACTTGGAAAGGACTTAAAAATGAAGTCCTTAAGTGTGTTAGGGAATTTCTCACATGCCAGTAGAATAAAAATGAACACACTTGTCCAGATGGATTGTTGTAGCCCCTATCTATTCCAAATAACAAATAGGAAGGCATCTCTATGGACTTTATCACAGGGCAACCGAAGGTACAGAGTAAGTATCGTACATATGTTGTTTGTTGATAGATTAATGAAATTTGCCCATTTCTTTGCCATTTCAATAGCATAGATAGCAGATTAACAAGTTCTTGAGTCTTTTCTAGCAAGAACTCTTTTGGTTGAGTGAGACTAAACTCACTCATAGTACCAGCTATCACCCACAGACAGATGGGTAGACAGAGATGCTAAACAAGTGGGTGTAAGGGTACTATGAAAAATATATCTCAAGACAGTATAAGGCATAAGTGAGGTGGATACACCTTAGAGAGTATTGTTCTAGTTCTACTTACCACATGTCACTCAAGATGTCACCATTCATGGCATCATATGGATATGATGCTCCACGCTTCATTGTTTGCTTTTTGGGGACAACAAAGTGCCTAAGGCCAGGGATTTACCACAAGAAAGTTAAAATATATTGAAATCTCTGAAAGAAAACTTGTAAAAGCACAAAAATAGTAGAACTTGTGTGCTGATCAACACTGCACAAAGCGCAGTTTTGAGATGGGTATTATGATATACTTGATATTATATCCCTACAAGCAGTCCACTCTTAAGAAGAATGGGTTGGAGAAGCTTAAACTGTGGTTTTATGGTCCCTTCAAAATCTCCAAAAGGATTGGAGAAATGGCTTATGAGCTAGAGTTACCGGCAAATGTGTTTCATGTGTCATGCCTCAAAAACCCACTTGGTCACAATGTGGTTCCTTCCACTAAGTTGTGTAATGTCCCGCATTTTGGGTTTACCTTAATTTAGCCTTGACACAACAATTCTAATTTAAGGTGAGAATTGTAATACATTTATAAATATAATTTTATCAAATCTGAAGACATTTCATTATAATATTTAACTTAAAATTCTAAGAATTGGAAAATAGAACTTATCTTGATTTACTTTAATAACTTTTCCTTGGATTGTTGTCTCAAAGATCAATAAACACAAATCATGTAATCAGCATGGAAGGAAGTGGAGAAGTCAATCAAAGTAATTGTCGAATGTCTTTGTGATAATGAGAATTAAGTTTACTTCCAGTCACAGGGATTCTATAAGCAATAACTTTGATATAATTTCTGATCTGAATTTGATGGACTTAGATTTCTTATGATGTTGATTACGATATAATTGCCTTAGGGAACTCGAATCATAAGATTGTATTAAATTGCAATATAAGGATGAAATCTTCTTATTCAATATAATGTTCAATATGCAATAAGTCTAAGTTCTTGTGATTTACAAACATAATTTCAGATCTCAATCATGTAGGATCGCTATCCCTTCTCTATCTGTATAATCGTGCTATTGGCTTGATCGTGAATCTGATCACTCTCCGCATTTCCATTGCTTTTCCTGATATCATCTTGCAGATATGTAACATTGACACTGTTCCAGTTATGGCCTTCTCTATGCGTGCACCTTTAACCTTGCAATGGAATGGTTAACACCCTCCTTGTGCAAGGTCAATAATGGGCTCAAATGAGCACTGCAGATCTGATACCAAAAACCTAATATTTGATGCCTTGGAAGATCATGTGATCATCTATTAATAGTTCTTTAGGCAATCATGATGTGAGGTGTTGTATCTCCTCAATTTTCTCTCATCGACTTAACTAATCCTACCTCTAATTGGGCTAGATCTCTTTGTTGATAATCAATATTGTTAACTAATCACTCCTTTGATTGATCTGATTTATCCTTCCTTAAGATAGCGATACCTTTAATTCCTTGGGCAGTGATAATGTAGAGATAATCTCTTGTTCAAAGGGAGTCGATCTGAAATACTTCTTTGTCAATGATTACTTGTCCACTAACTCTGTTTGTCCCTTATAGACAGTGATAAGGAGTAATGGCATGTGTTTCGAATGATATCAGTTGATCTGACATATTTCCAAATCAGTACGTTATTGGCCTTCTTAATGTTGATTGCCGTCTTGGTAATGCCTTTGTGTATGTTCATTCTTGCTTGATCGTCGTGATTCTTTGTTCTGTCTTTTGTTTCCAATCGCACCCTATAACATATAATCAGTTATCTCATTAACACCAATTAGTCTAGTAGATATCTTTGTGCTTCTATCATTGTATTTGGAGATATCATCCCCTGTCCTCTTCCGCATAAGGAGTCAACTTCAACACTATCATTTATAAATCGGATTTGTTTATTCTTTTACAATTCTCTTTATTTCCTACAATCTTCCATCAAACATTAATAAATCTTGACTGTTCGAGCCAATCATACTATGGTCCTTGTATCTTGTTAAGTCTTCCTTCATATCGATTGTCAATATAAATCTTCTCATTCAATCTGACCCTCCTATCAATGTTCCAATCGTTAATTATCACTTTTCTCACATAAGTCTTTCTAATCTGGTTACCCATCAATGACCTGCAATGGAACTATTTACATATGTATAATCCTTTCATTTGATTTGCAATTTTGTCTATCTGGAGACTTCACACAATTGAAGACTTGGTTGCCATGATGTGTAAAGGGTAGGGACATCACAAGTTGCCACCATTAGATGAGGAGGGGAAATTGATTCTAAATCCTAAGGCTATCATTGATGTCAAGGAGAGTACTCTATGGAGGAGGACTATTAAGGAATAACATTAAAGGTATAAAGTTGAATTAAATCTACGATACCCAATCCCTCCCTTAGACCCCCTAGGCCCTGGTTCGGTTCGAGTCGGGTCCGAATTCGGGGCCAATCCACTATGGGTCTAGGCAAGGTCCGGCCCAGGGAGTATAGGTTTGGTCTTGTTGAACTCAAGTGAAACCAACTATAATTTTTGCTGAGAAAAACTTCCGTAGCCAAATCCAAGGAGAATTTGCTTTTTATAAATAAAAAATTAAGTGATTTTTTGCCAAAAAGTGAATTTCTCTGTAAATCACGAAGAAAACAGAAGTTATGCTATGCACTAACACCCCCCCACCTAAATCTAACTACAGAAACAAGATCTTAATGAAAGCAAAGAGGAAAGAGGGAAAACCTAGTGGAACAAAACCCCCCCTCAAAATTTACTCTAACTCTTCATGGCAGCTACTATGCTGCAATGTCCACCCCAAGAAGGTCTCGCACAAAATGAAAATGAAAATACAGGGCCCATTTGTGCCTCCATAGAGAAGAGAAAGAATGTCAATACAGAATGTTGCAGGGCAAATGCTGTAGTAGGTTCCTCTACAACAAATGATGCCTCTTCCTTTTGGAAGATAGAAACCTCGAGCTGTCAAACTACCGAATTCCCACTCAAGTGAAATGTATAAAGGAATCAAGATAAATGGTTCTAGAAAATACTCATGTTTTTCCAATCTGATGTTGAACTGCAACTTTGCCATACAAGACTCAAGAATAGTGACCACTAAAGTGTGATATTTGTTCGGATGTGAATCAGGATTTGTCAAGAGAGTAGCATGGAGTGGTTAGAGAGAATAAGAGAATCCAAACCAAAAGAAGATGCATCTTGATGTGAGCTGACATCAGAGAGAAGACATGTGTCCTCAATTTTGTCATCATAATCAAGGAGAGATTCAGCAAACAAATGATAAATGTCTGATAGGATTATATCTCACTCATCAAGAGGACAAGAATGAACCAGTTGAAGAGAATCTAAGGTAGCATTCAGAGAAGCCAAGATCTCTGTCAAACTAGCAAGTGGAGATGACTGAATAGCTGCCAATACTAGAGGTGTAGAAAGAGGAGAAGCGGGAGGAGATGTCTCTGTGTAATCAGGACAATCACTCTTCAGTGTCATCGTCATAAACAGGATCATCATCATTATCAAGGAAGAGAAGTATGTCTATAGTTGAGGTTTAGTGGGATCTCCATACATTTCCCATAAAGTGGCCCAAAGAGTGTGAGGGCACTCAATGTGTAATAGAGCCCATGATGTGTGGTCCCCAACACTTAAACCAATTAATCCTAAGAGATGATCATTTCTACTTTCCCATGCAAATTTTTGCAGAGTAGCGGGAAACTCCTTTGTCCCTCCCTGGGAAGACGTATCCCCGTATCCGTTCCCGTATCCGAAACAAATACGTATCTGATACAGCCCGGTTACACATTGAATAATGTACCCACATGTGCCCAAAAAGCCTTGATTTCCAATCATGCTAGATACTATATGATTTGATTTTTAAAAAAATTGACAGAAATCTTCCTAAATTCAATTTTATAAAACTTCATTCATACATTTTTTTTTTAAAATTGGGTATAAACAAAACCTACACCCAATGAGAAAGACATGAAATTTTTTTCTATTTGACTGACCCATTTTTCGAGTTATCTTCCAATGCAACTCTACTATTTTTGCATATTGTAAAATGTTAAATCAACTTATCATATGTAGCAATTATGTGTCTATATTGCTTTTTTATGAATGACGTATCCAACCGTATCCATATTGGGGGTCTTAAAAAATGACCATATCCGTATCCAATACCGTATCTGTGTCCATGCAACTTTGAATTTTTGCCAACATGTACTTGGTTTGAGAATAAGCACATACAAATGTGACAATAGATGAATCCATCAACGGTGCTTTAGGATTCCATCATGCTAGGACTTGTAGTTTCCTTCTTCCAATGTGATGATAGATGGATGATATTTATTCCAATTTTAGCATTATATTATCCCCTTTTGGAACTTTACTCAGTTCATTTTTTCATACAAAAACACTAATAGATACCCCCCAAAGCAATGAGAACTCCATTCTAAAACAACTCAAATCTTCAATACCTGCAAAAAATAATTGTTTGTGCTACTTCCTCCTAGCTAGCAGGCTCTAATACCATGTGAAATTTGCAGTTTAACCTGCATAAGGATCTAGCTAGAAAAGAAAAAAGCAAACTTGCAGATTCAAAGCATAGAAGAAAAGAATAGCTGAAAGATAAAATTAAAATTCTTGTATTCATCATTGTATCATATACATTATGCCAAAGCATGATTTTATACAGGGATTGAACTCCTGTAAGAGCTGAAATCATGGAGGAAATGTACTTACAAAGGAGATGCGTAAAGAGTTAAACTTCACTTCTCCATAGTTAGCTAAATGCATGTCATGCAACGTCTGTTTTGAATCTTCTAATTGCGGTGCAACTATAATCTCTTCGTAATTCACAGAGCAAACAAAAGTTATGCTATGCACTAACAATGGTTTGGTGGCCTTTGGGTGCATGCAACTTGCTTTCCTTTTGTTTCTTTGGTTTTTCAAAAACCAGTTTATATGGCATATAAAACATTTTTTTTTCATTTGCGCTAGGCCTAATTTTTGTATCTTTTTGTAAAATGCAAATACTCTATGGGTGAGGGCCCCAATAGATTCCTCAAGTACCAATCAAAAAATATATTGTAGTGCACTTTACGTTAACTACAAGTTCAAATGTAATGTCCCCTTCTCGACAGTAATCAGTGTAGTTGACCGTTAGCCTATTTCGGAGACCCGTAGGCTAGTCCAAAGCAAAAATTAGGGTTTCCTACCTCTGGGAGCATATTTTTGCATTTTCGAAGGCTTGGATGTTGGAGTTTGTCAATTTGGGTTCTAGATTCCTTCTAGGTTTTCAGAAAGCTTCGCAATGAGGGGTACATGCATAGCAAGTAATGGAGTTTGACTGACTTACTATTTTTAGTAAGTGGAGGCAGAAGTAGCCGAGTTCTCTAGGTTTTTCTGGGTTTTCTGAGAGCTTTGCGATGGTATAACATGCAAATCAATCTAAAGACCTTTCTAGGACTCACTATTTTTAATAAGTTCAGTAGTTACTCAGAATGTGGAGAAAATCACTTTGGAAGCACTTACTATTTTTAGTAGTATGCTATTTATAGTAAGTACTATTTTTGGCAGTGCTATTTTTAGCAGGGTTTCGACAGCTCAGCTCAGTGTCTATTTCCGGCAATGCAGTCAGTACCTTGGCATCAATTCATTTTGGTAGTATTCAGCTTTTGGAAGAGGAAGTATGTTTTAATACTTTATTTTTTATCGATGGCCTAGACAAAATTTGTTTATGACTTCAAGGGATTGACTTGGCATTAGAGATTAAAATTATAACTCAAGGCAAATGGGCGATTTTCTAAGTATATTGCCTTAGTTATATTTGTATTTTTGAAGTATAGTTGGGCACCCACTTTGCACATTATTTTGTGTCTTATACTTATCAAAAATGGTGATTTATGGTGAATGTGAGTTGGGCGTACTTGTGTAAAGGAAATGAAATGAAATGCAATGGCTAATGTTGGTGAAATGTAAGGGCATTTGGTTTGGGCGCATTTGGAGAGCATTTGAATTTGAATTTGGCTAGCAAAAAGTTACAAATTCAAGCCTTGAGCTCTCATTTTGGTACCCATTCTTGTTTGATAACGAAGTGTTGTCGAAATGCTATCAGGCTTTTTACTTCAAGGGATGCTTACCTCCTAGTGCTTCAATTTCGTGCTTGAGAGATAACGCCTAGCTGAAATCTGAGACTATTTCTCATCCAAGGGAGCAGATTGGAGCTCATTGAAGATGGAGATTTTGGTGGTGTTCTGATTTTGGAGTGCTGAAGTATGTTTTTCCATGTCGCTGGTTTGGTGTGGCTGAAGCATGTTCTTGCTCGTAGTTCCTTGTGTGTGCGTCAAGTCATTCTAGATACTTGCTCATTCATTTCCTATGCCTTGTGCGATTCATCCTATAAGTTTTTATTGAATATCTTGGAGTATTGGATTTTATATAGCAAGTCGAACTTTTCAGCTGGAGGTGTCCTCGTTGGGAGGTGTTTGGAGTTGTGTGTTATGCTGATTTTGATTTGTTGGTGTCATTTTCTCAATGTAGCCTTAGTCGCTTAAGTCTAGGGTCTTTTGGAGTGCGTTTAGAGATAATTTGGGTGTGTTGGGAGTGATTTAGAAGTGTTTGAATGATTTTAATGTTGCTGATCTGTATTTCCAGCCTGTTGTTCATTCATATCAGATTTAGTTTTGGGGGTTGAAGCTGGTTTTCAGGTGTGTGAATTTGTTGGTGTGGTGTGAAGAGTCTCGGTAATAAGTTGCAGCTGTTAGTTTGGATATTGGCATTTGAATATCCATGATGAATCATATTGTAATGCTGGTTAGTAGTACTAACAGAAATTTCTTTGAACTCTCTTAGTCCCACTGCATAGGTGGAAGAGGCTGGCCTTCCCGCCTAGTTTGGACAGTGATTCTAGTAATTTTGTAATCCATGTTTGCATTGTAAAGCTGATTAGTAGTACTAACAGCTATATACTTGTATTGTTGCTCTTTGTCCCACTGCATAAGTGGAAGAGGCTGGCTTGCCGCCTTCTTACCTATTGTAACACTATCCTCCCGCTGAATAAGCGGTTGAGTTGATTGTAATCTCATTTTTTGTCCTCCCGCTAAATAAGCGGTCGAGTTGATTGCTATTTCATTTCTAGTCCTCCAGTTGCAAAAGCGATCGAGTGATTGTTGTTCTTTCAGTTTGTAATCATCTAATTGGCTAGTTGCACCGCCCCACTGCTGTAGAAGTTCTTACACCCGCAAGATAAGCGGAAAGGACTGGCTTGCCGCCCAGTATTGTATTTGAGATTTCATTCCCAGCAATTATTTGAGCTAACGATCCCCTTGACACCGTATGTTCTCACCCTCCCATACTGGGCTCTCGGTGATCAGAAAGTGAAAAGGTTACTTTCAGCATTTCCTTTCTGCGCAAGTTTGATTATTCTAACCTTAACGGGTGAATCTTGTTGTGTTAAAAATAAAATAAAAAATTAAGGGGCATATTACATCAAAATAACTATAAATTATCCTTACAAAATGTAGAGGGCATTGTGATCACTTGCAATTGGATTCTCTAACATTTAAGCTCTCCAACTCCAACAGGGAGTCAAAACATTACTACTTTCTCTACTTGTTAAAGTGTAATAGGTCAGGGCGAAAATATTATCTACGTCAAATTTTTATTTTTAATCATCCTCTTATTAGCAAAGAAAATAACTTCTTCTTGAGTTACTGTAAAACAAATGTCTACATATAGCCAAGGACATAGAATCAGCTATTGATGTTGGCCAGCTCAATTTGTTATACATCCCAAACCTCTCAATTGCCATACTTGGCCCTATTTTTGGTATTTTTTCAGTTTTAATTGTTTTTAAATTTTATTATTTATTTGTTACTTTTGTATTTTCTAGTTTTCTGTTTTTGTTAGGGCTTTCTCTCCTTTATCTGCTTCCTGCTTTCACTCTTTCAAGCTCTAGCGACACATGCTAGCTTTGTTTCTCTCTCTGCTTTTGTTCTTTCTTTCTCTATTCCTCAAATATCTTGTTCTCTAACTCTACTCCCTCCCCCCTCTCTCCCCTCGCTCTGTCCCGCTACCTGCTCCACTCCCACTCTCCCCGCTTTCTCCCTCTTTTTTCAATGCATTTCACAACACTGCTACAGTATATGCACCTATTTAAACAGGTGCAAGATATCTTAATTCATTTGCAAATCTGGTGTTTGTGTACTGTTCACAGAAGGAACAGAATTCTGAGCTTACACTTATACATAAATATTTGGGTACGTACAAAAGAAATAACTTTGGTTTCTTGATCATTTTTAACCAGATTCCATCCAGTTGCATAAAGAACTACACACTCTGCAAAGCGTTCGGCGGAACAGGGGAACTACTCCAATTATCATGAATTAGATGAATCAACAAAAGGAGTTCAACCAAAACGGCGAAAGTGTGGCATGTAAGATGTGAAGTGCTTATAGAAAACAAGTCCAGGAGTTTCAGTAAAGGTGTTGAATTAAAAAGCGTACAGGCAAAGGCTCGAATGTTATTTTTACAGTCTTTCTGAGGAAAAGATCTTCCTTGAGCCTGTTGGACGTTTGAAGAAATTTTTCTGTTACTTGAATTAATATGGCATGCATAACTTGGAAAATAAAATAGCGAGTGGGCAGCATTGGAAAATAGTATATGGCTTAAGTGTGGAAGTGTTAAGTACAAAAGGCTGACCTTAGCTCGAAAAGCTGCCTTGATATCATCCTCCGTGCAATCATCCTTCACACCCAAAACTTCCAGTGGACTTGCCTCTGCAAACCATTCTGCACTTCCTATCTCTTCATTCTTCTTACTGTAATTGCAATGCACTCTCAATTTTACTCCTCTTCCCCTTTCTAGATTTGAATGCTTGAGCCAGTGCCCAATTGGAAAGGTAGATGTTCCGCACCTCAGGAAAGAAGAATGATGAAGAATTTCCATCTGTATGAATTCTCGATGTCTGTCCCTAAAGATGCATAATAATAAACCAACCAATTGGAATTACGTACACTGGTTGCTTATATCCTTGTATCCTCCAAGGATTTATCTATGCCACCTGCCGTATAGCTTTAGTAATTATATTTAATAACTTTGCCATAATTAATAATAATAATAATAATAATAATTTTACTCGCATTCTCTACATTAAAGTGTAAATTCATTTTGAGTTTCAAATCATTCTATTGACTTATTCTACTATGAATCTTTTAATTTATTTTTTAAATAGTAAGATTACAATGATGATTAATCCATTGAGCAACTTTCTAATTTTGGAGGGGTTTATTACTAACAAATTTAGCATCCTTTTTTTAGTAAAAAAAAATGTGATTATATTATTGTTGTCATTCTTATTTGTATATAGTAGATTATATGGCAATGATAAAATATATTTTAAGTTAGAAAATTATTCTTTTGTTAAGTTCTTATAAGTAAGGAGATCTAGTCTATCAAAGTTACCAAGGATCAAATTTGGTATAGTCACATTTGCAACGAATTTGAATCTTGGTGAATAACATAATCAAGAAACATACTAGAATCCTTGTTGTACCCACCAAAACTCGATGTTTGAACTACTCGATGGTTGTTTTTATAATCAATTGATCATCGTGTGAAGACAAGGTCAGCAATAATGTTTTCAAGTACCAAGGTTGTCTAGATCAACAATAATATTGTTTGGTCAAGTAGCAAGATTGTCTAAGAGGATGATATTTTGGATGTTGGGATTTAGATGGGACATTTAGTATTGATGATTTTGAGATGTAAGGGCCGAAAATAAATGTATAATTTTTAGTGTGAGGATGCTTGGATTTATTTCAAGAGTTTTGGTATCAAAATAGGAAATAGGGATTTCACGATTTGAGGAAATAATGACTCAAAATGCAGGTAGAATTTTTTGGATGAGGATGCTTACTTTTAGATGGAGGGATTTGGAATCGGGATGGAGGACAAGATTTGTAGATTTGGGAAAGTAGGGACCCAACATAAGATTTTAGGATGGAGATGCTTGGATTTAGATAAGGAGATTTGGGATAAGGATGGGAAATATGGGTTATGGTTCAGGCAGACTGAAGCAATAAACAATATTAATTATAATGTAGAATAAGAAAAAGACAAAAATAGCATTTCATAATAACACAAATTTAACATGGTTCACCCAATGTGGGTGTTGGAGTGATCAACCTCCTAGGAGCACAAACAGTGAATTCACCTTCACAATGGAGAAATGATAAATCATCAGAAACAAAAATTGTATCGAGATGAGGTGAAATGTACAAGAGCTCTTCTTATATAGGCAAGAGTGAGGATGCGAGCACTAATGAGGTGCGAGAGTACGTAGGATAATTACAACCACCTGACACAAATAATTATGCACTTAGGAAATATCAAATTATGACAACTAATACCTAAGTGGAACTTAAGCACATGAGTAAATAATAATTTACTCCAACACCCCCCCCAACCTCCCCCCTCTTAAGTGCTACTTAGGGAGAAGATTATTATGCAATATGAAAGCAAGATACAATATGGGTCCCATCTACAAAACCATTTTAGGTACCCCATGTACAATGCAAATTCAATGCAAGGAAATGAAATCTCTCGTAAAGTGGAGAAAGGATAAAACAATGTAGGACAAAAATCCTCTCCAAAAGAGAGAGAAGAAACAAGATGCATGGATAGAGAACTCAATCAACCTCGCAAGGACTACATGCATCATGTAGATATAATCAATCATCCCACATATGAAGGAAAGAAGGAGACTACATAGACCCCATGATGAATAATGTCTTCCAAAAATGGTGAGTGCTTGAAGGCAAAACATAGTCCAATTTACCTACAAACAACATTTCACCCCTTGGGAAGAAGATAAACCAAGTACAAATGTAAGAATGTTTCCCATTCTAGATAGGAACTGGTAGGAAGTTAGATCCAAATGTATGAAGATAATGATGTTGCCTCTAAAATTTACTCATGTGTTTCCAAGACCATGGAAGATGATGCCACAAACTAATCAAGTACATGCCCAATCATAAGAAAATGTAACAAACAAGGAACCAATGGAAACTAATTAGGAACAGGATCCAAAGACAAAGATGAAGTGGCAATTGATGTGTCACAACTATCATCAAATAGTCTAGATAAACAATCAAATTTGTCCTCCAAATGTAAAATGTGAGATTTCATAAACAATGGACCAATGTCTAGAAAATAGGAATTTCAATTAGGAAGACAATGATAATCCCATGAATCAGGAATGATGGAAGTCTCTAGTGAAGTCAGATCAACTATCTCTGATGAAGAATCATAAACCTCTAAAGAAATTGCAACCTCATCTTAAGTTTCAAAAACCTCCAAAGGATCACAATCATGGGTTATCATTTCTAAAGAATGAAAAGACACTTTGGAATTGGAAAGAGGATCATCGATAGATGATGGAGTATCATGATCTCTATATAACTCTTGAATGTGAGTCTATTGAACACACCAAGGGACTAAGAGGGAGAGAGGGTGAATTAGTTCGAACCCCAAAACACTTTACTTTTTACCCTTTAAACTTCAAACCACAATTAACTTATCACTACAAATATGAAATCACAAAGCACAACACACATAGGAACACCAAATTTATGTGAAAAACCTGAGAAGGAAAAAACCATGATGAGAATCACACTCACAATATGAATAACTAATTACAATATTTTAGGATTAAGGCCAAGGAGCACACTACACTTGAATTAACTTGCAAAACTAAGGTGCACAACCATAGGACAAGATACAAAAGACTTGTAATACTAAGATGTGCAATCTTAGGGAAAGATACGTACCAAAGGATACGCTATCTTTCGATAGGTACAAGGGATAATGGATTATAATGAAAAAGATATCCTAATCATGAAACTATCCTTGAACCATTGTGTCAAGCAAACAATATCATGACAAACATCATTTACTTCATTCACTGACTCAACACATTGTCACACTGAAGATATGATCATAAATCTCATCACAAATTGAAATTTGTACTTCTATTGCTTGCATATCATTCACATCCAATTTACAACAATCCAAACACATTCCATACATCAACTCATACATCCACACATCTATTGATACAAGGTTATACATTGAAACCCTCAACTAGATTGGCCACAGATAAGAGTATACATGAATTACAAAAAGTCGGCCACCCAAACCAAAAATACATAATGGGTCCACTCCAAGAGATAAAGATGACCCAAACACATCACAACACATCTTCCTAAGTTGGTTCCAATGAACCATAAATGCTAAAGAATCCACCAAATTTAGCAACAATCATAACATATACAACAATAATGAAATGTGTTAACCAATCGACCCAAACACATCACTCAATGCAAGATACATAATGTGTATCTACACACGTCACAATGAGACCCATATCAACAGTCTAACTCAACCTCCAAAGCATATTTGAACCAAAAAGTATGATCCAAATAAGTTACACCACCCAAGTCATCTAGAGACCAACATAGCTTGCAACATAGAACATAAAACAACATAATTTCACTTGTCGATCAAACCAACACTAGAAATTTGAACTATGATACTACACAAACCATATGAGCATGTCATCCAAGCTACAAACCTTGAATCACCATAGCGAAGCAATGTATAGCATTCTCTAGAATAGATCTAATAGACAACCTCACTGTCATCAAACCACCACAACCAACTACATCATCTAAGCAACTAAGAATCTAAAAATATGATAGTGCAACATACATAGAGCATAGACACTATACATTGAACTACAAGCTATGAACATCAAGAACCAGAGGAATTCAGAGCATTCTTCCATAAATACATTTAAATATTATTTCTTGCATATTGAATCTTCCACACCAACCTTCCAGAAACACCTCATATTAACTCAACAACACCACCGAACAACATAGCAGCATCCGAACACTCACTTTTGGACCAACTACAACATCTACACTCCACATAGTGACATCAATGACAACATCAAATAGGTTGGCATTAATGACAACATATGCAACACAACTCAAGTTTCCAATGGAGTCTAAAGAGCATGTGGGCACTCAAAATGAATAAGTGACTCCAAAATTTCATAATCAACATGATCAAAAATAACTCAAAAAACTCGATCCCTAAAGCCTTTCCAAATACTATGCTCACAAGGTGTGCCAAGAACGAGAACATCATTGTCCAAATAGGGCAATAAATCATGTTGATTAAGGTAAGTGATTATAAAATTTCTCCATTGCTTATATTTCCCCTTCTCCAAAATAAATGAAATACCCATTTTCAATCATTCTTCAAAAAAAGAAAAGATAATACCATCACAAATTATAACTTCCAAAAAAATAAACTTGATTTTCTTTAAAAGGATGGATGGTGGGGCCTTTTAAGGGTGATGTTAGCAATGATTTGGTGATTTACACATGCCAAGTAGTTAACATAAGCCATGATAGCAATTCAATTGCCAATCAGAAAATGGAAATATCATGCACTCAAGCAGCGACAAACTCCACACCAACACACACATGAAAGATGCCAAGTAGGCCCGTGAGAAGTGCTCATGACATGACAAAGGAAATACATGATATATAAATAGTCATAAATCTTGTTTCACTTTAGATGTGGGACTAAAGTCCCAAGTGCCTCCTCATAGTTTGCACATGGGGTCCCACCATAGTATGTGCAAGAGCAAAAAAAAGAACACTAATAAAATATTTGCTTGTGACTTTAGGAATGCATGAACAATGTTAGAGTGATTAACCTCCCAAGAGCACAACAATGGACTCACCTTCGCAATGGAGAAATGATAAATCATCATAAGGATAAAATGTATTGAAATAAGATGAAATGTACAAGAGTTATTCTTATATAGGCAAGAGTGAGCATGTGAGCACCAATGAGGTGCGAGAGGAGGTAGCATAGGTACAACCACCCAACACAAATAATTGTGCACTAGAAAATATCACTAATACCTCAATGGAACTTAAGCATATGAACAAACAATAATTTACTCCAATAGTAGGTTGCATCCTCAAAGAAATAACCATCCACTTTCATATATTATCTAGTGAAGAAATAAATTACAATCTCATGGCTTTTCACATTTCACAACCACTTGTTTATCAAGTATTTTTGGTGGTTTGCAAAGGTTAATTTACATCCAAAAATGACAATTGACTCCCCCATTAACTTGGGGGGAAATGTGACTGTCAATGTCACCAAAATTTAAGCATGTCAGCATAATTAGTCACCACATATTAACAATCTCCCACTTGAAGACTAATCAAACTCCACACCAAACAATCTCCCACCTGGAGACTAATCCTAGAGTAACACAATTGCTCATGTAGCTCCCACTAGATTGATGCACCTAGGCTTGGATCATTTCTCATTTCAACTATTATCATGGTTAAAGGCCAATAAAAAATTGAGTAGAAAATTCATTTATCTCGACTTACGACCTTTATTTAAATATCTACAGGATTTTTCCTAGTGTGTATCTTTTCTAGCTTCAAATATCCATCTCCTAAAAATAATTGTATGAAATGGTACTTGGTATGTATATGATTATTTTAAGAATGAAGGGGTAAGTTCTTTGCAAGATGAATGACACTCTAACTATCACTCTACAACCTGCTATTCTTTTGGTGCTTGCCCAATTCCTCCATAAAACTTTGCAATGTCATCTCTTTAATAGCCTTTGAAGCAACACCATATTTAGCTTCTATTGTTGAAATTACAACCACCTTTTGCAAGAGTGAAATCTAACTACCTATTGTTCCACCTATAATAAACACATACCCTGCAGTGCTTCATTTTCTATTTATATCACCTTCTAAATCATGATCGACATATCCTTGCAAAGTAGAGTTGTTAGCTCCAAAAAATAATGCTTGGGTAGTAGTACCTCCCAAATACTTGAGAATCCACTTTCCTATATTCCAATGCTTTTTTTCCAACATCGTTTATATACCTATTCACAACTCCAATTGCATATCCAACATCTAGCCTTATAAACACCATGGCATACATGAACCTACCAATCATTGAATAGTATGGAACATTGGACATGTATTCCATCTCCTCTAGTGTCTTTGGACACGTCTCCCTAGTCAATTTGAAATGACTAAGAAAAGGTGTACTAACAAGTTTTGTGTCCTACATTTGAAGTATTTTTAACACCTTCTCTATGTACTTACTTTGAGACAATGTTAATGTGCAATTGTTTTTCTCTTATTATTCTCATACCAAGGATTTGTTTTTATGCACCCAAATCCTTCATAGCAAATGAATTTGCTATTTTTTCTTAAGCTCATTTATATATTGTATATTAGATCCAACAACAAGAATGTCATCAACATATAATAATAATTTAATATAGCTACCATTATCAAATATCTTAAAATAAACATCATGATGAAAATGACATCTATTGTAACCTTGTTTAGCAATAAAACTATCAAATCTTAAATATCATTGTTGAGGTGCTTTCTTGAAGCCATAGAAACTCTTCTTTAACATTTACACCAAGTCCTCCTTACCTTTGACCTCATATCCCTATGGTTTCCACATGTACAATTTTTCCTCCAAATTTCCATGGAGAAAAGTTATTTTTACATCTAGCTATTCGGGATGCAAGACTTATTTAGCCACAAAAATAAGAATAGTTTTGATTGAAGTCATTTTAACAAGAAGATAAAATATTTCATCAAAATACATGTTTTTTTATGTGAAAAACTCTTTACAAAAATTATTGCTTTATACCTCCTTTTCCTCAATCTTCTTCCTTCATCTTAAAAACCCTTTTGATCTACATTGCTCTTTTATCTTTAGGCAATTGAACCAAACCCCAAGTTTGGTTTTGTATCAAGGAGTATGTTTCCTCTTTCATGCCTTCCTCCCACTTCTTTCTGGTTTCTACTTGCACTACTTCTTCATAACTTTTTTAGTTCACCAAAATCAATCAAAAATACATAATTCAATGAAGGAGAGTATCATTCAGGGGGTCTACTTATCCTTGTACATCTTCTTGGAGGATTTGAAGGTAAGTATTGTTGTTCTAGTTGTTGAATATTTTGATATTTTCACACCTAAATGTAATTATTTTTCTAGGATTTCATCAAGGACCATATATTTTGTGTTTTGTTTTGTTGTTTATTTCCTTGCAACTGATCTTTGTACATAACCTTCACATTGAATATCAAATCTCTACTAATGATCTTTGTATTTTTCATAATCCCATATATGATAAACAAAATTATTAACTTTGTAGCCGATAAAAGTACACTTCTTGGATGTTTCCTCAAGATTTGTTTTGTTTTCTATATCAATATGGATAAATTATTTACAACTATTAGTTTTCATAAATGAGTTGTTTACCTTCTTGCCGATCCATGGCTTCTCTTGAATATTGTCATCTAAGGAACTTGAAGGCCCTCAATTTATTAAGTGAACAACAATTCCATAGTATATGTCCAAAGTTGTAATAACAATCTTGCATGTAATATCATAATCATTACACACCCCATGTTTGTTCTATTCGTCCTTTTAGACACACCATTTTCTTGTGGTGTTCCTATAATTGTTTTCTCTATATGAATCCCATAGTAAGAATAGTAGCTAACAAAATATTTATTGAATTATTTGCCTCTATTATCTAATATGAGATACTTCATCTTATTTATCGTATTATTCTCCACCAAAGCTTTCCATAAATCTCAAAAGTATCAATTACATCAAATTTTCTATGAATGAAATAAACCCAAGATTTTTTAGTTGCATCATCAATAAAAGTAACATAATAACAGGAGCCACCAAGAAATTATGCTTGAGCGAAACTCGATACCTCGAAATGTACAAGTTCTAACTTTTCGCTCTTCTTTTCCTTCCCAACTTTGAGAAATCTAACTCCCTTGTGGTTTCCATAAATTATTTTTACGGACATCCAAATCAAATTTCTTTAAATATGGCAATCAATTTCTTGAATGGAGAACCATCATCCCCTTCTCACTCATGTTCCCTGTTGTCGGGAATAATCATTATGTTATGTTGTTATATTATGTTTATGTTGTCGTCGGTAATAATGAGTTACGGCGGTAAGTTAGTTAGCCGACGGGTAGGTAGTTGGAGTCGCGACGGTTGTGTCGAACCCCTTCGGCTGTCATATATTGTACCATCTCCGGGTGTTGGAGGAGATGTAATGTTGACAACAGATTATAATATGAACATCTTTTGACATTAATGGCAAGCTTATTCTGGTACTTCTTTTGTAATTGCATTGTGCATTGCTGTTCGATTTCTGTATTCTTCCTGTTTACCCAGTGAGGTAAACATTTGGCGTTGTTGCCTAGACGTACTCGGGAACGGAAGACGCGGATGGCGCACGGATGCGATGGGCCTACCCGTCAGTGAGATGAACCCAGAGACCGACGACGCGCACAATGAACAAGAGGCGAAGGGGAAATTGAACCCTGTAAGAATCCCGGCACAATGTTGATATAAATTATGGTTGAAAGGGAAAAATATAAAAAAATTAAAAAAGTTTTTTTGTGTACATGGCGTGTGGTTGTTGTGTATGGAAGTGACTTATGCCCAATAGACTAAATAAGGACAAAAATAAAAAGATACAGAGTGACGAATGGGAAGTGGCACAAACCGCGTTGAATCTTAGATAGCAGATAGAACGAAGGCGTAGGCTAAGGCAGCTTGCCGAGGGACGACCGGCCGAGGGGTTGCCCGAAGGGAACCCAGGAGGTGTCACGAAGGTTGCGGAGGCAGAGATAGACGGAGAGAACTACACTGTCTACACTGTTGTAGGGCTGCCAGAAGGAGTCACGGACGGTGCCGAAGGAGAACTCTACAGTTCGCCAGAATACCACTGTAGGGTAAGAAGCCGCGAAGAGTTGGTGGAACAAACAAGGCGAAGTCTAAACCTGATCGACGCTACCAGAGACTTGCTAAAGAATTTGTCCATTTCAGAGGACAACCAGAGGGAGACAACGGAAGGTGACGGTACGACCGAAGGTTCCGAGGGAGCACAAGGGTACCGTACGGGAGGCAATTTGTTTGGTTTGGTGTCAGCAACTTTTTCCAGAGGACCCACGAGTGGAGGTTCAGTTGCAGGAGGCGGAGGATCGCCAGGTACAAGCACACAAGGAATTAGAGGAGCGAGACCCAACAGTGGGATGGCAAGTAAACAAAAATTACCAAAGTTCACAGGGGAGGGCAAGGAAGACCCTTACGGCACTGCCGTACATGTGAAACCATTTGGTCCGCCAACGGAGTAACAGACCAGGATGACTGGGTACAGCCATTCCCAGCCACGTTACGAGGAGTTGCCATAGATTGGTACTCCGATGTGGACAAGCAAAAAGTGGCCACGTGGGCCAATCTACAAAAGGAATTCATGGGGGAGTTTCGGTTGCTCCGTGATGACAATGAAATTGTAACAGAGATATACAGTACCAAACAAGGTACCAGGGAGACAGTACGGGCATACAGTCGGAGGCTGAAAGAACTCTTGGGTAAAATGGAAAGCCAACCCGCAGATGGATTGAAGAAACGATGGTTTGTTGAAGGGTTGAAATCCTCCCTACGGAGGAAGATGAAAATTGTACCCCCGACGTCATATGACGACGCTTGTAATAGGGCGATGGACCTGGAGAGCAAACACAAAACATCAAAGAAGAAGAAAAGTAATAAATCCTCATCCGAGGACAATGACTCTTCACAGGAAAGCAGCAGTGACGACGAGGCTGGCAAACGGGTGCAAGCGCTTCAGAAAGACATGGAGCGAATGAGAAAAGAATTCAAAATAATGAGAAGCACTGGTCGGAACGAAGGGGACATATGGTGCACTGAGTGTAAAGAGGAAGGGCACACAAAGGGTACTTGCCAAAAGAAGGCATTCTGCAAGATTTGCCAAGTGATGGGACACTCCACCAAGGAGTGCCCATACAACATGAAAACCCGAAGTACGCAAATGAACCAGGTGTTGTTCACGGAGCAGGCCACAACATCCGCACCAGCGGGTACCGGCCAGCATACTAACACAACGGCATCATCTGGAGGATACCGGGACAACAGACGCGGCGACGGAAGGAATAGCAACAATAACAATAACGGAAGCCGTATCCAGTATGACGCCAAGGGCCGGCCAATTATCCAATGTAGGGCCTGTAATCAGTGGGGGCACTTCGCCCGTGATTGCACGAAGGAAGCCACCCCTCAGCACCTCTGCCGTTGGTGTGGGCCAGGCGACCATGAGGACGCAAATTGCCCGCAGGCAGGGGTTAATCTCCTCAACATTGAGAAGGCTGAGAAGACTGGTGAGAAAGAAGTACTGGCGATCACCCGCGCCCAGACGAAAAAAGCCACTTATCCCGACCCCCGTACGGAGAAGGAGAGATTACAGGAGGCAAAGGCCAATATTGAACGTGAGATGACGATCGAACGACGGGACAACGAGGTGGCGAGCACATCATTCCGTACGGAAGCGCAAAATAACATCATTGAGCAAATCTTGCAGATAGAGGTGCTGATAAAGGTAAAAGACCTTCTAGACTCTATGCCACAATTGAGGACTGCCATCCTCACCAATGTGCAAAGCACCGCATCGTCGAGTGCACCACAGGTAGGGGTTCCCGCCACCGCTACAAAGAGTACACCACAGGTGGAGGTTTCTGTCAGCCCTTCGACTGACCCGATGTTACTAGCCGTGAGCAGTGGTAGACACCCAGCTGTGGTAGAAATGGGTATCCGTGGGACCATTCTGAAGGACACCATTGTGGATGGTGGATATGGGGTGAATGTACTACCAGAAGAAACATGGAAGCGGCTGGGGAATCCCACCCTATGGCCACCCACATTCAACCTGGTGGGAGCGGACCAACACGGCATTAAGCCACTCGGCCTGTTGATGGCCCAGCAAGTGACAATTGGTACGCAACCATTCTTGTTAGATTTCGTGGTCATTCCCTCGAAGAAGAAAGGCTATGACGCCATCCTGGGGAGAGTGTGGTTGATCAACGCAAGGGTAAACCACAACTGGAAGAAAAATACACTTTCCATGGAGAAGGGAGGGCGAAAATATACCATTGACCTACACACCCAAAATGTCGGCGAAGAGCTCGCCTCTTTCGACTCGGAGGACTCTAATAAAGGGGAAGGGGGTCCCGATGAAAGTAAGGGCAAGAACGCGATGGAGCCGAATAGTGAAGGGGTGCTAGAATTGGAGGGATGTTCTGAAGATGAGGTATGCTTGACTAACGGGCTCTTCCACTGGCAAATGGAGGATTACGAAATGTTCCAAAGCTACAGGCTCGAAGTAGAGGAACCAGAGCAACCAACAGAGGTGTACCTGCCGAAATACAGAGAATATTGGAAGGGAGACGCCCCAAACCCTAGCGGCATAAATAATCCGAAGAGTGTCGGCAACTATTGGAGCCCTGTATGGAAGACCGCAGTCTTCAAAATCTTTATTATCCTTCTTCTTCTTATGTACGGGAAGGAGGTCGTGGTCCCTATAGAATTTGTGGTTCCAGGTCTTCCGATGGCCATTGAAAATAGACTTGCCACCAACGGGCCCAAATTGAAACCCTACCACGCGAAGCGAGCAGGGGACCCGAGAGGCCAGACGGACACCCGAGAGCTCGAAGGGGGACCCGAGAGGATGGAAGGGGACCTGAGAGGCCAGGCAAGCGACTCGAGAGGCACGGGACAAAAGCAGGAGACTTTTGGGCGAGGAAAACCGAGAAGGATGAAGAGCAATCCCAGAGACAGGGGACTCGAGCCGAAGACTCTCTAGACAACTTGAAAAAAATAAAAATAAAAAAATTTGGAAAAAATCGCACGGTCGTATGACAGCGATCGTATGGTCAAAAAAAAATAAAAATTAAAAAAGAAGGGAAAAAAAGACCACCGTACGGTGGCCACGTAGTGGATACCACCGTGCGGTGGCACCACCAACGGTGGGACCACCGACGGTGGGACCCACCGTGCGGTGGCACCACCGAAGGTGGAACCCATCGTGCGATGGAAGCCACCATGCGGTGGAAGCCGCATGAACATAAAGCCGCGTGAACCAAAGGGAAAGACAATCACCACACATGCCGAAGGAGATAAAACGCACCGAAGGGAAAAACAGGACACGCAGCCAAAGAAAAAAGAACCCCGCACCACTGAAGGGAAAACAAAAGCAGTCGAAGGGAAAGAAGGTAGCCACCGTGCGGTGGAAGAAGTCGTGAAAATAAAGCCGCACGAAGGAAACAAAGAGCTACCGCACGAGCTACCGCAGGGAGTGAAGCGGATGGATGGGGTCGAGGGTTCTTACAGATTGATCTGCCGCTTAGGGAGAGCGGGATTTCGCACAATTCCACATAGCCACGTAAGGGCAAAACGATCGCCACAGGTAGACCAAGCAGCCACACGATTGGAGGTGGTATGGCGGGACATTACAGTGCCTAAAAAAAAAAAAAAAACGACGATGGATTGAAAAATGATTCGATGACATCTGGAGCCTAGACACTGAAAATATTGGAGTGTAGAAGAAGGGTTTTGACATCATAAAATATCACAGAAATGATGCGTGCCATGGACTTTCGTGGGGTTCTGAAGGTTGTAAATTGGTGTTGGCGGCGGGGGCGCTGCCCCTCGACCCCGCCCTATACTGCGACAGGGAACGCACCTGGGGCGCTGCCCCAGGACCCCGCGAGGGGCATTGCCCCTCGACCCCGCTGGGGGCGTTGCCCCGAGACCCCCAGTTTATTTTGAGCTACAGAAGACCATGGGAAGTGTTGTGGTTGTCCATCTTGTGAGAAAGAAGCCTGCAACTAAGCATTGGCGGGGAAGAAATAAGCCGTAGAGGGAGATGGATTTGGAGGTTGCGAACAAACAGAGTTTGAGGGAAGGCATTGCAGGTCTGCACAGTTGTATGACACCAGGGAGTTATTCAGTTCATTTTTTAGCCTTTAGGGAGTGTGATGGAGGATTTCAGGTGTCTCCTAGTATCTGTGCCAGCGGATTGTGGCCACCTCCAGGCATGACTGGTACGCTTTGAGGAACTCGGACTATGTCTCGGTTGGATGTGAGGTTGCCTTGGTGGATGCACAGAGGGCTCGGGAGGAGCTGACCACCAAGTTGGAGGCAATAGTCGCGTGAGACTTAGTTCAGCGTACCCAGGAGTTGGATGCCGGGAGAGCAGCACGGGTGGCCATCGAGGACAAATTGGCTAGGGAGATAGTATCAATTGAGTAGCAGTTGGTGGAAGCTGAGACTGAAAAACGTGTTTTGCAGACAAGTTTGGGTTAGGCCCAGGAGAACTGTGATGGCAAAGGAAGCAATATTGGTGAAATCCGCACTTGAGCATCAGATGGTAGCAGAAAAGGGTTTTCAGGCGAGGACGCAACAAGTGTATAAGATCCGGGCCCGACTGGCGTCAGTAGTTCCTGTCGTTCATCTCTATTTTGTATTAAGTCGTCGGAGTCGACTTCTTTTCTTGGGGGGGATATGGTGCCATAATATTGCAATGTTTCTATGGAAGCTAATGAAATAGAAAAATTAAAATTACTAGTGCATAAATACAATGAACCTACCTTTTCTCCTTTCATTATTATCAATAATCCTTTAATGACCTTCTATGAATTGTTTGTAAATGAAACTATACAAGATTCACTCCTTAATTGTCCTATTGAAATTAATTTTCTTCTCAAACCAAGAATATGCTTCACCTATTTCCAACAATTTTGCATGGTTCATCATCACCCAAATAATCTAGAAAATATTGCCTATAGAGTGTGGCATGAAATAAAGTACTTGAGTCTAACACCCAAGAATAAATTATATTATCTAAAGAAAGGGTTATATAATGCCTTGTAATAGATCACCTACTTTAGTTTCTTCCTTTTTATTTTCTTTTTGTTCATCTCCTTGTTTTCCCTTTTGAGATCAACAATCTTTTTTTTAAGTGTCCTTTCTTCCCACAATGCCAACACTTCATCCTAACTCTAGATTCAGATTTACCCTTCTTAGATTTTCCATGATTTTTTGGGCTCTTTCCTCTCTCCCTTTGTCTTCCCTTGTTATCCATAATAAAACAATACCTAATGTCTCAACCATGCTTTTCAATTATATTTCCTCGTTAAGGATAACACCAACAACTTCACCAAACTTTAAAGTGTTTGAACCAATGACATAATTTCTTACATCCATAACCAAGTTATTCCAACTCTCTGGCAATGAGCACAAAGTCAAAAGAGCCCTAACCTCGTCATCAAAGATTACTTTTATAAAAATTAACTAACTAGTAACCTTATTAAACTCGTTTAAATGATCAACAACAAATCCACATTCTGACATCTTTATATTAAATATATGTTTCATAAGAAATACCTTGTTGGAAGTTGAGTTTTTTTCATACAATTTTTCTAATACTAACTTTAGGTCCACCGTTATATATTGTTATATATTGGAAGCCATTGACATTTCTAGACACAACCCTATTGTTCCTAGTACTTTTCTGTCAAGAATATCCCATTTTAGATCTATCATATACATCAACTTCTTTGCTTTTCCACCCAACTAAAAAAAAAATCCTTTTGATATATATAGCCTTTCATTTACATATTTCATCACCTAAAGCTTTGGGCATTGCAATTTTCAACTTCAAACTTGTCTTCTTCCACAATCACTCCCACTTGAATCTGAAAACTCCTACCAAATGAATAAAATACAAGGATCTGATACTATTTGTTAAGGTTTAGGTAGACTAGAGAAATAAACAATATTAATTATAATACAAAATAAAAAGAGGAAAAACTAACAATTCACAATAACACAAATTTAATGTGGTTCACCCACTACAAGCTACATCCATAGAGAAACAATCATCCACTTTCTTGTATTATCCATTGAAGAAACATATTGTAATCTCAGGGCTTTTCAAATTCCACATCCACTTATTTATTAAGACTTTTTGGTAGTTTACAAAGGCTGGTTTACACACAAAAAAACCACTGACTCTTTTGTTAAATGATGGGAATTTTTTGCTTCAAGAGCGCTACCCCATAGCCCTACTATGGGCTTTGCCCCTAGGCCACACAAGAGGGTCTACCCTATTACACTCCCACATAATTAATTTGAGGGAAAAGTACAATTGTCAAAGTCACCAAATTTTAAGCTCAGTAGCATGATCAGTCACCACATACCAATAGATTTAAGGAAGTAGGGACCCAAAATGAATATAGTATATTTAAAATAAAGATTCTTGGATTTAGATAGATGTATTTGGGATCAAGATGGGGGTAGGGATTTTAGATTTTGGCATGGAAGTAGATTTTAGAGGAGTGGATCTGAATCTTCTTCTCAAATGTGTTACTTTTTACTTTGAGATCCACATGATTTTTGTGTTTCCTTTGTGATTAGTGGGCCTATGCGGCCTTTTAGATTTATTTTAAATTTGGATTGGATCTTCCTTTTCGAGTATATGTTAACATGTTGCAACATGGTGATACTTAAAATTTTGTGGATTCTTTTCTTTACATTAGTGTGCATCCAAATGTGATGGTATGGTCCCATGAGGAGATTTTGCCTTGAATCCCATGAATAGGCGATGGCTTAAAAACTATGGAATAATTCCAATCTCATGTACCTTTGATGGGTTGGATGGGTGATTTGATTGGATGGATGGCCCTAAGGTAAATGAAAATATAAGTGATGTAGGTGAAGGGGTTGATGAAAGGATTAGTGGTAGTAACCTCATTATAGGAGCAATAGAAGTAGCTACTAAAGTGTTAGAATTTTTCCTTAGGATGTGTGGAGTTCTCACCAAGGTCTTCAGATTGAGATATATAGTCAAGGCCTTGAAATGTTGGATTTTATTTGAATTGGATGATTTGCAAGATGCCTTGATCATGAAGGCCTAATTATTTGTCTTAATAATGCATTTTTTTTTTTAAATATTAAAATGGGATGATTGTTTCTTTAAAAATAATATCTAAATCTTGTTTTAGATGCATAAGCAATGGTAATAGTTATATATTCCTCAACAATGATAAAAATAGATTAGATAAAGGTTGAGGAACCAAGATGATATGATTGTCATTTGGGGATGGGTGCAATGGAGATTAGATTGGATCTTGATTTAGATGACAATATGCTTGGGTATGCTTTGGAACAAGCTCTAGAAAACGAGAAAATGAGAATATGTGTATGAGGAAAAGATTACAAGAATATTCCTTTAGGGTTACAGTTATTATTTGTAAGCCAACTTTCTATGTTGTCCTAAAATTGTATGTTATAAGCGACTTGAATGCGTAAGGCATTGTAATGGTGTTGTATTGATTTACTAGATAATAAGAAAAGATTAGACGATTGTGTTTAGTGGATGTAGCCCATCTTGGGTGAACCACGTTAAATATTTGTGTTATTTTATGTTGTGTTTTCCTTCATCTTTTGTGCATTTGAATTTGCATATAGTTGTTAATTTGTATTTGCAATGGATATGCCTAAACCCTAACAAATTTACACAATAAGCACATCTAGAAGTGACTCAAAATAACATATTAATTTTTTTTACCCAAAAATAAATTTTATGGCCAAAAAATTAAGTTTTTATACTTCATAATCCAAAAATTACAATCTTTATATGCTTAACATTAGGACCAAGGTTGAGACACCATTTCTAAAATCTCCCTCATTGTGATATGCCTTGCAAGATAAAATTGAGTATCAACCCTTATGAACTAATTGCTAAGGTGTGAGAGGTCCAAAATCTCATAGAACCACTTGATGTTTTTGTGCTCATTGCCTTCATCATGCATCTATAATATTTTACAAAGTATCAACATTTTCTAGCATCGCCATCCCATTATAATATCTAGCATTCACTTGGATCTTAGATAAATTAAAATTATTGTTTATACATCAACAATATCATTAATTTCAAACAAAAAATGACAAAATTAACTCCCCTTATTATTATTTTTATAAAAGAAAATAAAAAGTGTAAATCCCAATCTCTTTCTTTTACAATAATGGTTGTATTATGTTCAAATAGTTCTACAATAGTGTTAACTATTGTTGGTAATTCAATTTAATACAATGTGGCTGGAATTCACATCCAATGAAGCTTAAATGTGAACTTTGTATGACATCCTCCTTCAAAATCACTAGGGTTTTTGTCCTAGTTATTATTTGATACATGAACTATTACAAGGTTTGAATCAAATTGTATTTGGTGTCAAGTATATGATCTTGGCAAGGTCACTTATTTTTAATGTGACTTTCTGATGCAACCATGATCTAGTGGGTCCTCAAGGAGAACAAACCAGATCATGTAGCAAGAGGAACACAATGGAAGCAATAGTAATACATTGAAAGATTACAGAATCAAACATTCACATTATCCCATATTCATCATAGAACATCTGGTAATCAACCGGTTACATGCATGCTAACATGCCAGATTACAATCCAACCGGAACTCTCAGAGTCATCTCAATCTCTAATCATGAACCTAGAACCTCACACTAATAGATATCCCACAAATGATCACACAAAACCATATATATATCCTCCAGAACATATCTGGGTCAGCCACAAAAAATTACAATTACCAAGATAGGAAAATGAAATGTGTAAATAGGTCAGCCCCAAGAATGAAAGGAAATTCCTTTGAAAAAGAACAAACAAGAAGTGCGGATCAATAGGACAGTTAGCCAAGGGCTCAAGAACATTGAGTGAGGTGCCAAACTAATCTACACTCCAAGAAACAGCTCCGAAAAAGAAGAAATCTCCAACTTAGACAATAAGCCCAAAATTGCTCTGGAACCCAGAAACGGCCAAACCGGAAGCAAAATCTCACCAGAAAAGAATCCAAATGGACTGAGAATCTAGAATTAAGCACAAGAACAAGCCTGGAAACCAAAAATATGATCTGCAACAAAAAGCAAGAAACTATCAGAACACACTGACAGGAACACATAAACCTACACACTGAATTGAACAATAACTAAACTAAAAGGAAATATTTTTGGTTGATGCAAGATTGCTCATAGACTAGGGATGCTCCTGCATCACTTTCCTTATCATGATGACGAGTCTAGTGTTGGCCAAATAAATGAATGATCCCAGAGTGTTTATTCATGTGGTTTAATGGTCCCTCATTGTACTTTCAAATCCTTGTGATTTACAATTATGAGGTCATTGCTCAAGGTCTTGCTTGGTTGCAATCTTGTGTAATGATATATAATCTCCTATCAAGTTGTTTTCTATAACCCTCTAACAGTTAAGTGATAGGAACTCTGAATTTTTTCTCTAACATATTTGATATAAAGTGTTATATATTCATGGTTGAAAATGGGAAAAGGGTTGGAAGTTAGAGGTTAGGATGTATGTAGTATTTGCAGATTTCTAGAGAAAAAAATAAAAATTGTAGAGTTTATCCAATAATTTGTATGCTATCGAGTCTTGTATAAAATATACATGTCTTGTCTTTATTGTATTATTATCTTATTTCTTATGTAATCCAACAAAGGAATTAACACTAGGCATAATATTTAGTCATTTGAATATCTTCATGAGTATTTTGCATATTTTTGATAGTTAAGTTGACTATCTTAATTACATTTCTTAGTTTCATAATTTTCTTCAATTGGTTTAACTTTGTAAAGGATATAAAACCCCTTGCAAAAAAAATGGTGAGGTATCATTTCAAAATAATACAAAATGTATGTGATCCTACTCATAGGTACTTAAGATATGCTTATGTGATTATTGTGTGGTGTTTTCTATTTTTAATTTTTGCATATAAACCCTAGCTCAAGGTTGGCGTTATTAAACATTGTCTTCCATGTCATCTTTTATAAGGTCTCGTATTGTGGTTTTCTCAAGTAATATTCTCTTTTGATGAAAACTTGACTCTATCATTCATATTCGATTAAGAAACTCATCTATACCTTTTTTAGATATCTTTCATTCTATTGCATTCACAATAAATATAAGAAATCAAGCTTTCATAGCTAGTCAAAGTAATAATACTAGATCCACCCATTAAATGATCCAACTACCTTATTATTGCAAAGAGTTTCTAAGCATCACAATAGTTAGTCACAACAAAATTTGCCTTGCCATCACTACTACATCCATGTGAAGTAAAACAATGTTCCACAAATATTGAGTAAGAATAATACACTTTGTTCTCCACGTGCTTGTTGCATCTACTTAGAGATGTGTTGTGCCTTTGGTTCCAGGCAAACCAACACATTATTACTTAGTGACAAACCAATAGTAGTTTAATTTATTTTTCATATAGTCTACCTCAAGATCAATTTTATCACTACTTGTTATTAATCTTTCTATGAGACACGCCTCAAGGAACACCCCATTGGTCTAGAATAACATAAAGAAGAAGGAAATATCCATACTCATATATTTGTCTCCTAATTTTGTGATCAAGGGATGCTCAACCCTACAACAACAACACAAGAAATACACAAGAAATGCAAGAGAAAAAACTTGATTTTATTACTCTAATGAAATAAAGCAATTCCAATATTCTAAACTCTACAAAATATTAGCCAAATTAGCTTTAAAAATATGCAATTTGGAGCTATAACTCTTCCTATTATTTCTCTGCATTTAAGGACTCAACTTTTGAATGAATAACCTCTATCCCAAGCCTCCCTTTCATAGTACTCTTGTGCCTCTTGGAATCCCTCTCCCCCTCTTGATGTACAACACATGGCATTCAAGGTTTACAACACATATCCAATACATGACCTTTCATCTTCCCCACTAGGTCACCTAAAGAGATGTCTTTTCAATTTTCCCAAACAGGTGCCTAAAAGGTGTCTTTTTCAATTTTTATGTAACCATTCAATAAATATGAGTGCATGAATCTTCCTTTTCTTCCTATGTCCAAAATGGTATTTTTATGATTGTAGCATGATAAATGATAGAAAAAAGTGTCCCTTCATGAAAATTACAATCACCTTTACATATAGACCATAAATGTTGAATATTTTCAACCTTATATGCCCTCTAAGACACTTTCCTTGGTACCCAGAGACCCATACATGCTGACATTTATATTTAATCACCTACCCTTGACAAAAACTCAAAATAAAATATTTTTTTGGGTGATGCAAGATTCCTCTAAGCATGTGGTTGCTATTGCATTAGACACCCCAATTAAGAAGAAATATTTCATGAGAGAATCTCATGAACACTTGAAAACCATATGCTGACATCAAATCTACCATTCTTTCATGTTTCCTCCCTCACTCTTCTTGGCCTTATTATGCACCTTAATGTCTCTTCCTTCTTTCATTCTTCCTCTCTTTCTTCCCCTTTGAATATAATCTACCTCAAACAAAGTTTCACTATCGAACTCTGGGAAGTCATAGGTATTCTCTTCTTCAACATGAATGCCATGGATTACCTTTGTTACTATTGTAACATCTTTACCATCATTGACCTTAACTACAATATGGTGTTCTACATTTTCCATGCCTTTAGAAAGATGTGTTTGGTAGAAACGTATTCTTCTCTACATTCAAAATACTATTAGCATAAACATCATGAGATTCATGACCTTTAATTTGCACCAAACTATTGTTCTTTCTTATCTCCTCTTCCAATAGGAGATACTCATCTTCATCAATATTAAATAAGAAACCATCAGGGAACCCCACTTTCTCTTGTTCACCTTCTTCTTCACTTCCAACTACATTCTTGTCTTCCAAAGGATTCATTGTCATAATATCCTTCTCCATCCCAATCTTATGCTTCTCGTCACAAGAATCAGATTTTACCTCACCCCATTCTGCTAGAAATTTTGATCTTTTTGCAAGCCATACTATTGTAAGTTGTATTAGTAAATCATCTTCTTCATCCTCATTTGCTTTCACTAATTCTTGTCATTCCATTAACCAAACAAATTATGGTATTAGTGCAACCTTTTCTTCTTCCTCCTTTTGGGGCTTCAACATGGTGAAGTTCATCCTTTATCAATGAATAGGTGTTTGCATATCCATCATGTCTTGCACTCTGATCAAACTACCATGATCTCCATAACAAAAGGTGACAAACATCCATAGGCATGATATTGCAAAAGTATCTCATCATGGTAGTTCCTAATTTTTTATTTTACTGAACACTTCTCATTAACCAAAACCCTGTGACCATTCTGCAACCATGCAATCTAGTATGGATGTGGATGTCTCCTCCTCTCAAAATTTAGTTTTCCAACCATCTCTTCTAACACAAGGTTGTTAGTGCTACCTCCATCAATTATCATGTTACAAACTTTTCCTTTTCATTTGCATCTAGTCCGAAACAAGCTCTTCCTCTAAATTGTGTCCACCTGTTTATTCACCAAGACTCTTCTTGTGACAAGAGCCTCTCCTCTTTTTGCTTCTTCTAAGTGAGATGACTTGACATATTCATTTACATGGGCAACTCTCACATTAACCTCTAGTATTTTATTGGTCCTCCCTTGGTGTTGAGGACACTCAAAGTAACTATGCCCTTCCTCTCCATACTAGAAACATGTTCCATGAAATCCTCCTCTTCTAAGACCTCATCCAAATCTCCCTCTCCCCCTTTGGTCATTATTCTGTTCCTAGGGATAGTAGGAATTATCTCCCTTCTAGCCTTGACTTCCAATAGATTCTTCAATCTTTTTTTGATCTTCACTTCTATCTCCATATAATTGACTTTTTCCTCTTTTCTTTCTCTCAAATATTTTATTCAGCTTTTCCTCCACCTTTAAGGCAAACTGGTATGCATCCTTGATTGTAGTCATTCAGACTAGACTCAACTCCTCCTATATACTCAAACTTAACCCATTAATATAATGAGCAACCTTCTCCTTGTTAGCTTCAGAATGTCCCATTCTAATTAGGACCCGATAGAATTCTTCCATGTATTCTTTGACATATCTGCTCGCTTGCTTTAGACTTTGCATCGTTATTAGCATCTCCAACTCGTAATCTTTAGGGATGAATTGTCTTTTCAACTTATTCACCATTCATCCCATCTCGTTATCTTGTCTTTACCTCTTACATTTGGCTCCAACTAGACTTCTCTCCACCAAATGTTAGCATGACCCCTCAATTTGGTCCTTGAAAATCTGACCCTATCGGGGTCTTCCACCTCTTCATACTCAAAGTACTCCTCCATAACATTGTTCCAATTGATCAAATCCTCTAGGTTTAGACTCCCAAAAAATGTAGGAACATCCACCTTCGGCCTCTATCCAATCTTGGATATGGCCCTAAAAAATATATCCTCTCTAGAATCACGCGTAGGTCCTGCTCTTCCTCCTTAGACTATCTCTCCACTTAAAATTCATCTTCATTCTCATCTTATCTTTTTTTCTCTAATTCTTTGTGTAACTCCACTTGCATTACTTGCATTTTCCCTTGGAGGACCATAAAGTGCTCTAGTGGAATAAAATTTCGTCCACCAATATTTCTTCCGACAACATATCTCCCACCAACATTTCTTCCACTATGCACACCATGCATCACTCTTAGGGGCATCTTGACCACGAGTCCTAGTGAAAACTTCGTCATGCTCAGTGCTCTATTTGCACACTCAGGAACTCCCTCTCTAATACCACTTGATGAAGGGATGCTCGGCCCTATAACAACAACACAAGAAATGTAAGAGAAAACACTTGATTTTATTACTCTAATGAAATAAAAAAAATTCAATATTCCAAACTGTACATAATATTAGCCAAATTGGCTTTACAAATATGCAAGATGGAACTATAGGTCTTCTTACTATTGCTCTACATTGAAGGAATCAACTCTAAATGAATAACCTCTAGCCCAAGCCTCCCTTTTATAGTACTCGCGTGCCTCTTGGAAAGCCAACTCCCCCTCTTGATGTACAACACATGTCATTCAAGGATTACAACACATATCCAATAGATGACCTTTCATATTCCCCAGGAGGCCACCAAAAGAGGCATCTTTTCAATTTTCCCAAGTGGGTGCCTAAAACGTGTCTTTTCCAATTTTTATGTAACCATTCAATAAACATGAGTGCATGAATCTTCCCCTTCCTTGTTCCCACGTCCAAAAGGGCATTTTCATGATTTTAGCATGATAAATGATAGAAAAAGGTGTCCCTTCATGAAAATTACATTTGCCTTTACATATAGACCATAAATATTGAATATTTTCAACCTTATATTCCCTCTAGGACACTTTCTTTGGTACCTAGAGACCCATATACTCTTGCACTTATTTTTAATCACCTACGCTTAACTAAAAATAAAAATAAAATATTTTTTTGGGTGATGTAGATTTCTCTAAGCCCATGGATGCTCTTGCATCATGTTTCTATCTAATCACAAGTCTTACCTACCATCTTTTATGACATACGATTAGAATTAGGTGTTATTGGAAGTATTTAAGATAAGTTCCTTGTTGTATGTGTAGTTATTGACACACCCAAATCACCCATATCGCTCATACATAATAAGATTCTATCAAACATGGGATGTGCAATATATCAAAGAGAGTCTTTATTCTTTCATCTCTAAATGCAACCTTGCCGTTTTCATAACCAATAATTTTATGAGACATATTATCTCCTAATAAAAATCATCTCTATGATAGTTTCCATGTCAAAAAAATTACTCCTCATGAAGAGATATCAAAAGATGTATCAAAATTTATTAGCCATGCATCCATGTAACAAAAGATGCTAGAAATATATCTGTTCTAGATTCTTCCTAAGAGAATTGATTAGTCTCTATACTTATTTTTATTTATAGTCCCCCTTATGTGACCATTGTTTTCATTGTTTATGTAGGATAAAAGGTCGTTACTAATGTCAAAGGTGTTAGCTAGTTTTGTTATTGATGCAAATGTATCTGAAAGAATACAATTACTATCATGTCTGTTTTTATGCATTTAAGTTTTAGGATGATCCATAAGGACCATGTCATGTCATTTTTTATAGTATATTTGTTATATCACCATATATCTATTACTATTGTTTGAGCTGATCTAGAAAGGGTTTACAGAATGTTACGAGGTCTCTTCCTTAGATAGTGTATTTACATTGGCAATTTTTTGTGCTCCAAATTCTACCACAATAGAGAGTTATGGTCTATGGTTTGGAACCAAAGTAAAGTTACTCATCATGTATTAGATTTCAGAGTTTTTGGGTTTGATCTTTTATGGACAAAAAACTTGAATTGACAGAGTTCTCACTATGCATGTTGATAGATTGAGTTATTGTTCTAGTTTGATGTGTCGGAGGTTTGTAACATGTAGATCATAGTTGGGATTGTATTAAGCTACATTGGGTAATGCAGAACATGAGCTTTCTTCTGGTATAATGTGTAGGCTTTTGCACTTGGCCTATTACACATTTGGTGAAATTTTATTCTTGTGGCCAACTTGAAGATGCATTAATATTTACTTAAGCTGACATATGAATGTAATAATCATTGTAACACATATATAGTAGATCTATCTTTATTCCTCATGTGTCCCGTAGACACCTAAAATTGTCATGTCTAATTAAATAAATATTTTATTTATTTAATTATCTAAGCCTAATTCTTCTATTAATTAAATAAATCTTTATTTATTTAATTAATTCATTTATCCTCTTCTAGCCTTATTTCTCATTTAAATAAATACATTTATTTATTTAAATTATCCTTCTCCTAAATTAAATAAATATTTTATTTATTTAATTATCTCATTTCTTCTATTAATTAAATAAATCTTTATTTATTTAATTAATTCATTAGCTTTTTCTACACATGACACATGTCATTCATCTCTTAATTCCTACACTACCTACCTCTTTCATTATTTTATTATTTCCTCTACCTACCCTCTAATCCTAGCCGACCTCCTTTTTGCACCTCTCAATCTTATCCCTCCATTTCATATAGTGTCTTATATTTAAGGAGATGCTTCCTTCATTATCAAACCCTAACAACTTGATCAATTGGCTATACTACGATCCTACTTGCAACCACATTCCGTTCTTTGTTGAGCTCTTGTGCACATAAAAATCTGAGACCAAATATATCAAGCAAGATCAATGGAGATAGGAAGAATGGAGATCAAAACCCTATTGGACATGTGATGGTATCATTGTGTGATTTTGTTTTATTTACATTGTCTTAGGTAATCTTCATATGTTATGGTGGATCTTTGTTGTTGTTAGGCTAGGATTTGGTGGTTGAATTCATTTAGCCTTTCAATATTGTTATTATTGTATCCATTTTCACCATATACATTTTGGCACGCCCGGTGGGACTCTTATCCCTTTGCATTTAACCTCCTTGTTGCAGATTTTGCGTTTTTGAAGTTGCAGATCGAACATTTTTCGACAACATTTTAGGGTTTTCCGCGTCTGCGAACTTTCGGATCGCGTCTTTGATTTTCTAGCGCATCTGCGGAATCTGGAATCGCGTCTGTGTTTTCGACAAATTTTATTTTGCAGGTTTCAGAGAAAAGCGTCTGTGTTTCAGAAACACGTCTGTGTCATTTCTATCCACGTCTATGTCTGGAAGGAGCGTCTGTGATTTTTAGGCGCGTCTGTGCATCACAGAACTGCGTCTGTGTTATCCAGACGCATCTGTGTTGAGGGTAACAGCGTCTGTGTATGTACTGTTTCAAATTTTTTGAAGTTTTCATTGATTCAGTTTTTTGGATTTTGAACTTAGGGTTTCAGATCTGGTTTATTTTTGGACTAACACTTTCAGATCTAGCTAACTAAATTGGTGCAGCTTGTCTTGGAAGCAGAACGTTTTGTTGAAGGCCCCTATTTCACAAAGTCTTTTGGGTTTTTAAAATGTACCTAACTTGTGTGTTTGCAAGAAGGGGTGATTATGTCAAACAACCCAAACTACTAACAACTTTTGTTGCAGGTCCTTAGCTAGGGTTTTAAATTTTTTATTGTGTGCTTTGTTTTCATAGAATAGCAAACACTTCCATTGGTGCACTAAAATTGAATCATTGTCTTTTGTGTCTTGAGCAATAGGCTCTTTTTGTTTAATCTTTAGAGGGCTTGTCTTCCCGTGTGGTCATTAGGACTACTAATGAGAAGAGAACGACCCAAGTGGTAGCGAGGAAAACCCACCTCTTCCGAACCACTATAATCAAATGTTTTCATGGTGAAAACTATGAATAACGTGTGCTGATTAGTTCATACCAACACTATGTCTCCCCATAAACCCGTCTGATCAAATTTATTTGATCATTTGTAGGGCGTAACCCCTACCGGCTGAGAGCCTTCTGTATTTACAGAGCTGAAAGTGCCGCATGTATGGCCACACGAGTGGATGCCTTTACTAGCACCTTTTTGTTTTAGAAGCCCAAATCCTTCTAGTTGTTGGGGCAGGAGGTCGAACCTCTGGTAGCGGCCCACACACATACGGTTCTTAGTAGAGATACAAAGTTCGCCATGGGGAGTTTTCATGGCGACTGATGCTTGGCTGACCCGAGAAGTGAGTGCCGAGGGTGGAGCCAGTGAGGTCAAACATCTAACTATCCGCTTTGAATAGCGTAGCCTTGAGGGTAAAACCCCATGTGGGATCAACAACTATTGTCTTGGCCAGCCATAAGAATTGTGCTTGACTTATGTTAAACATTCAAACAATCAAGACCAAACAACAAAACATTGTGTCTTTTGTGTCTTCAAGTGTATGCAAAACATTTTACATCAAACAACACACTTTTCTTGGAGTCATTTTTGAGTCTAGACACTTGCAAACATTGAGTCCTCATCAACATTGTGTCCTCTTGCCACGAAAAACAGTCAAACAGTCAGATTTGGTCACAACAAAACGACTTCACAGATTGAAAAAAATTGCACAAAGTTTACAGAAACACGTCTATGTCTGTTTTAACCGCGTCTGAGTAATCTAAACACGTCTGTGAAGGGCATAATAGCATCTGTGTGTCTAGCAGCGTCTGTGTCGAACAGAGACACGTATGTGTCTGGGAATCACGTCTGTGAAGTATACAGGTGCGTCTGTGTCTAGAATTGAAAAGAAAATTTCATAGTCCAGCAAACAAAAGAAATCAGTTTCAGAATACTTGAGCTTCCTAGGTTGTTTCTTCAGGTTTCGTCTAGCATTCAACCTGTCTTTGGGTCTCACATAGTCCATCATTGCTTCACATCTCATTTTACATTCATACTTGTCTAAATTTGAGTCAAAAGGTCACTTGCTTGTCCTCATCATACTTTGTCAACACACTACATACAACAACACTTTGCTAAGTGGTCCCTCATCAAGGTTTCTTACCTTTGGGTCTCATTTGGTCTTACTTAGAGTCAAGGTCAGCTTACCTCATCAAGAGAAACTATCCTCTCTTTGGAAGTCACACCTACTCTACTGCATACATACCTGGTCTTACACTTTGGACATTGCAAGTACACCTCAGATTCATTTACATTCCATCCAACTCTTAGTCTTCCATACTTTTTCCATTTTCATCTAGTCTCACACATCTTGGTCAATACCTAGTTCATGGTTGAAACCAAAGAGGCTCAAGAGTCCACAAACATGAGTTCTTATGAGTATGACAACGATTTATTTTTCAATACTGATCACACTACATTGCCTGACATGGATGTCTATAGAAACATTCCAAATGTGGAGAACGCAGACACTACAAACAACAATGCTACACACAGTGACAATGTGGACAACTTTTCAATACATTCAGCAGATGTGGAAGAATCCATTATGAATCCCCATTTCAATCGATTGGTTGAGGAAATAATGAGAAGGGATAGACAATACTTCTTACACATGATGGCACAAAGTGGAGCCAAGATACCTCATGATTTTGACATGTCTCAAATAATGGAAAACCGACCTTTGTAACAAACTCACTCCAACATGGATCAAAGGAGACCTGATAGTGGAGGAAATAGAGGACCACATATGGTGCCTGAATCACCATCAGCTTTGCTTCAAAAACCAGAGGTCCCACATACACATGGTCAAACATATGACACTTACCTTCGTAGACCATTATGGAAGTCTTATGCAGATAGATATGCTCAAGCTATGGATCAACCAAAGCAATTGGACATGCAAAGGCATGCTCAAAATTTGGACACAAGGAAACACCGTGTCAAATTTGGGGGCAACACAATAGAACATGACATGCCTGTAGAATATGGTATACATGCGCAAAATAGATATGGTGTTCCTCAACATGAATCTACACCAAGTGCTCCATATATGTCGCATCAATATAGACCTCCTCCATATGAACATGTGTATGATCAATATCATCCATATATGCAATATGCTCCTCCTCCAATTGGTGCCTCAAACATGGGATATGCTTCAAGAAGTCGATCTCCACCTAAGAGCAATTTGGAGCAACAAATTAGGGACTTACAAAAGAAAATGGAGGACATAAATACACCAAAGCCAACATACACAATGAGAGACATATGTCCTTATCCATTCGACAAGAGCATTCCAATGCCTCCTTTTCCTACACACTTTGTGATGCCTAAATTTGATAAGTATAGAGGAAAAGGGGATCCTAAGGCATACATAAGATAGTTTTTCACAGCTTGCATTGAAGTAGCTTCAGAAGAGACATATTTGATGAGATTATTCCCACAAAGCTTAGGTGATCAAGCTATGGAATGGTTCTCCCAACTTCCACCTGGTATTAAGTCATGGGGTGACTTAGCAGAGACATTTATTCAACATTTCTCCTACAATATAGAGACAGACATATCAGTCACTACTTTATGCAACACCAAGCAAAAAGAAGGAGAGTCTTTTGCATCATTCTTACAAAGATGGAGAAATCTAGCTAGCAGATGTTCTTGTGAAATTCCACAGTAGAAATGTTCACACAAAATGTTAACAAGGACATTGGCTATGATCTAAGGAAAGCTTGTTTGTCCACCTTCAAGGATGTCATTGAAAAAGGCTTAGCAACATAGAAGGTTCTAATTGAATAAGGAGTCATTAAGATATTCAAGGAAAATAAAGATGACTTTAAAGGAAAAGATAAGCCAAGATTTTGGAATAAAAACAAGAACACAGTCAATGATGGTGTTGTTGATGCCAATACAGTGCAACCCAAATTCATCTTTTCAGGATCAAGTTCTACAAACAACCAAGTGAATACTCAAACAACTTCTAGATCACGAAGGAAGTACACCCAATTGGGAGAACCACTTGAATCAGTCTTCAAAAAGCTTGTGGCAAACAAAGTGATCACAGTTCTAGACTTTCCTTCGTATCAACCAAAGGTCAAACCAAATTGGTGGAATGATGATGAATATTGTGAATTTCATAAAAGCAAGGGTCACAAGACAGGAAATTGTCATCGACTGAAGAATATTGTGCAAGATCTCATTGATAGAGGTGACATTGAGATTGAGGGACACTCATCCAATCAAGAACATGAGATGTTTAAGGAACCATTCCCAAAGCATGACAAGGGAAAAGCCAAAGTCATAGATGATCAAGCCAACTATACTAGAGCACCTTATAACTATGATTCAACTATCAATCACATCTCGATGGACAATCATATCTCTACTATTACCATCAAGAACAAAAATCCTGAGAATCCTCCTCAGAGACCCAAGATTGTCCTAAGAGGTGTTGGATCTTCTTCCGAACCTACCTCTGAATGTCATGTTACAACTTGTCGAGGTAAAATTACGTTGCCAGGTGCCTCCACTAAAAATACCGCTTCTTCATCAACCAAACCTGAGTATGACCTTGTAGAACAGTTAGGGAAGACACCTGTGCTCATCTCCATCCTGGAGCTCTTACGCATATCCCCCGCTCATAAAGCTATTCTTGACAAAATCTTGAGAGGCACCGCCGTTCCTACTGATCTGAACATGGACCAGTTTCAAGCCATGGTGGGGTACCTTTCCATTCCACATTCCCTTACATTCACAGAAGCCGATGACGCCTCCGTAAGTCAGCCACATAATGCACCACTACATGTTGAAGCCTTCATACACAAACATCGAATAAAGCGAGTCCTGATAGATGGAGGAGCTGGTCTAAACATTTGTACATTGAGCACCATTAAACAATTGGGATATTCTGATAAAGCTGTGAATTCAACAAATCAAATAACCATCAAGGCACATGACGATGAAGAGCGCTCATCCAAGGGCACAGTCACCTTACCTCTAAGAATTGGGCCAGTCACAAAGGATGTGGTTTGTCAGGTCCTAGATCTGGATCTCACTTAGAATATATTGCTAGGACGTCCTTGGATTCATGAAATGAGGGTAGTCCCATCGACATATCACCAATGCATTAAGTTTCCTCATAATGGAGTCGAGGTAACAGTTAACGGTGATCCTAATCCGTTCATATATTGCAATAACTTGAGATCACATACTTAGACCATCATTCCCAGTAATCGTGAAGCTGTTCCTTCTTCGACATACATTGACCCTGAGTCGTTGAAACCTTCGACATCAAAACAAGGTGAACTTAAAGGCAAATTTCAGGACAAAGGCATGGGAGAATACACTTTAAATTCAACCATGTATTTAGGACAAGTCATGAGCTCTCCAAAAGAATATGGAAGGCCACATCCTAACAAGCAAATATCCATTATGGTATTCAAATGGGATCCTACTACCTTTCAAAGATGGGGCGAACTGGAAGAGGAAGGTTTATACAAAATGCTCTACAAAGACATTGAAGATGACACACAAGATTAGATCAATATACCCTGTGAGAAATATGGCAAAGGCTTCAGGATTCTACAAAAATTCGGGTATGATGGAAAAAGCCCTCTAGGGTTACGAAAAGAAGGCGTTATGGAGCCCTTACAACCTGAATTGACTGTAAAAAGGGAACGCTCGAAGGGACTTGGTTTTCTGACTTCCAAGCTCCACACTAAAAGGACAGAAAAGGCATCACCAATCAAAGTTGCCAAAGTTCAACAAGAGGATCGCTATTCCACAGATTCCAACGAATGGGAATGGGGTTCAGACAAATCCTCCAGTGATTATGAGCTCACCAAGACATTCAGAGAGCCAGATGAACCCACAGAAGAAGAAGAATTTTATAAAAAGTTCAGAGTTGGTCAAACAACAACCCATAAGGATTGCACACAGTCTTTGTCTCAAGGTTCTAGGTCGAAATCACATAGGATGAGAACACCTATCCCAGAATGCGCTACTAGTGATGACAATTTGGATTCGCTTGCGATCGAGACTGATGAGGAGAGTGCCATCGATGACCTCGACGATTGCCTTGATATACCCGAATATAACCACATCTTCACTCTTAGCCCCGAAAACTCTGAAAACATTAAAGGCCTTCCCCTTGTTCACCACCAACTCATTGACTGGGATTATGAAGGACCAACACAGTTTGACACATTCCAAAATGACGAAGCTGTTATTGACTATCTTGGCATACGAGATGATCTTCCCCCCGGGGACCATAAAGCAAGATACACTATAGAACTCAACAACATGGCATATTTTGGTGAGGGTGTCGGACCTTCCAGTCGCAAAAATGTGAAAATAAGAACAAATCAAGGGTCTTATGGCTAAAACCACACTGTGGCGCTATCTGATCCCAAAAAAGTAAAAAGAAAGGACGTATCTGAGGGCGAAAACCTCTCTGAGGCACCCGAAGATGGAAGGGTCGACATTCCCCCAGCCTCGTATGAGGAAAAGTCATCCATGTTGGTAGAGGAGATTATCAAAAGAAACATTGGTATGGAAGAGGTTCCACACAACATATTCCTGGCTAAATCATTGACAGAGTCCGAAAGGTCACAGTTCATAAGTTTCTTCAAAGAACGACAAATCAATTTTGCATGGTCATACGCTGATATGCCTGGACTAGATCTGGATTTGGTAATGCATCATTTGACAGTCAAACCGGGGGCAAAGCCAGTGAAACAGAAATTAAGAAAAATGCATCCACAAGTGGCATTACTAGTCAAAGCAAAGCTGGAGAAGTTATTGGATGTCGAATTCATATGCCCAATTGATTATCCTGAATGGATCTCCAATTTGGTACCTGTCAGTAAACCGGATCGCAGCATCAGAATATGTACAGATTTCAGAGACATCAACAAAGCTTGTCCAAAAGATGACTTCCCATTACCAAATATTGACTTGATTGTTGATCTCACAGCAAGTCACGAAATGTTATCATTAATGGATGGATTTTCTCGTTATAATCAAATAAGGATCGCACCCGAAGATCAACACAAAACATCATTCACTTGTCCTTGGGGAACTTTCTGTTGGAATGTCATGCCCTTTGGGCTAAAAAATGCATGTGCTACATATCAAAGAGCAATGACCACTATCTTTCATGATCTTATGCACATAACTGTGGAAGATTATGTTGATGATCTCTTGGGTAAATCAGTAGATAGAGATACACATTTAGACATACTTTCAGTCATCTTTGATCGGTTGGAAAAATACAAAGTAAGATTAAACCCCAAGAAATGTGTCTTTGGAGTAACCTCCGGGAAACTCCTAGGATTCATCGTGTCCAAAAGAGGAATCGAAGCCGATCCAGCAAAAGTCAAGGCTATCTTGGACATGCCACCACCTAGAAATATCAGTCAACTTCGATCCTTACAAGGGAGACTCCAATCTATACGAAGATTCATAGCACAACTTGCAGATAAGTGTAATCCTTTTTAACACCTGCTACATAAAAATATCAAGTTCAAATGGGATGATAACTGTCAACAAGCTTTTTAAACGCTCAAAGATTATCTTTTGAATCCGCCAGTTTTGATGCCACCAGTTCCAGATCAGCCTTTGCTACTATACATATCAGCTACTCCAACAGCGCTGGGGGCACTCCTAGCACAACAAATTGCTGACGACAAGGAAAAAGCAATATAGTATATCAGTCGCACATTGGTGGGATATGAGCTAAACTACACACTGATCGAGCGTGCATGTCTTGCCATGGTCTTTGATTCACAGAAATTATGATATTATATGCTCACTCATAAGACTAAGTTGGTTGCAAGAATTGATCCATTAAAATACCTGCTGAATAAAGCAACCCTTACTGGGCGGCTGGCCAAATGGGTAATGATCCTTAGTGAATTCGACATCAAGTATGTGGACAGAAAAGCAATAAAAGGACAAGCCATCACGGATCAATTAGCAGATGCCCCCATGCTTGATGATGTTCCTCTAAATTCAGAATTTCCAGACGAATCCATTTTAACAATATCACATGCAAAGCCATGGCAACTGTACTTTGACGGCTCATACACACAGCATGGGGCAGGAGCGGGCATCCTCTTCATAACTCCTCAAGGAGATGCTATACCAAAATCATACCGCTTATCATTTCCTTGCACTAACAATATAGCGGAATATGAGGCATTAACAACTGGATTACGAATTGCAGTTCAGTGGAAGATTCAGGAACTTCATGTTTTTGGGGATTCCCAACTTGTCATCCATCAAGCAATTGATGATTACCAAACAAAAGATGAAAAATTAATGCCTTACAAGCAACTGGTGGATGATTTGAAACAACATTTCACAAAGATAGATTTTGAGCAGATACCAAGAGAGCAGAATCATGCTGCAGATGCCATGGCTACAATTGCTTCACTGATTGATCTACCTCAAAATGAGACCTGCTATGAGTTCTTGGTGGATAACCTGTTGGTTCCTTCATATGAGATCACTCCTACTAAAATGATATGCGTTGTTGGTCTCAAATCCCAGTTATATGGTTCCATCTTCACATACCTTCGCGACAATACCTTACCTCCCGCTCTATCAAATAACCAACGCCGCACCTTCATTCGCCAATCCTCTCGATATGTTATTTTAGTTGATATCCTATACCGGCGAGGTCTAGATGACACTCTTCTTAGCTGTTTAGAAAGTGACGAAGCTCAGATTGCGTTACGTGAAGTGCATGAAGGGATATGTGGTCCACATGCTACTGGTCCTACCTTGGCCAAGAAACTCATTAGGATTGGATATTACTGACCCAATATGGAAAAAGACTCATACCAGTTTGTCAAGAAATGTAAGCAATGTCAAATTCATGGAGACCTCATACATGCGCCAGCACAAGAACTACAACCACTTGCGTCTCCTTGGCCCTTTTGTCAGTGGGGACTCGATCTCATAGGCAAGATTCACCCTCCTTCCTCTAATGGTCATAAATTCATTATCACAGCCACAGAGTATTTCACAAAATGGATTGAATTCGTGCCTCTCACACAAGTCACTGGAAAACAGATTGCTACATTCATCCTTAACTATATCATTTGCCGATATGGTATTCCTGTTTCCATTATTACTGATAACGGGCGTCCCTTCAAAAATCAGGATGTTCGTGAACTCTGTGATCGCTTCCATATTTCCCATCGTTTCTCCACACCATATTACCCCCAAGGTAATGGCCAAGATGAGGCGTCTAATAAAACAATCCTTAAAATCCTCAAGAAGACAGTTGATGACGCTGGTCGTAATTGACATATCCAACTCAATCCTGCACTTTGGGCCTACCGCACAAGTGTCCGTACACCTACAAGAGCTACACCCTATTCACTTGTTTATGGCACTGAAGCCATCTTGCCTATTGAGGTCGAGTTACCCTCTTTACGGGTCTCTTTGCAAAACATCATCACTGATGAAGACTACAGGGTCTCTCGCTTACAAGAACTAGAACTGCTGGATGAACAAAGATAAACTGCTTTTAATCATCTCAAGGCTTACCAACAACGAATGAGTCGCAGCTACAATCACAAGGTCAAGCCTCGCACATTTGAGGTAGGTAACTTGGTTCTCAGAGAAAACCCCAAGAATCAGCAAGACAGAGAGAAGAAGGGCAAGTTCGAACCAAATTGGCTTGGTCCTTACATCGTTACAGCAGCATATGGATCTGGGGCATATCAGCTCTCAACTACAGAAGGTGAACCTTTGGAGGATCCTATCAACGACATGCACCTTCGCAGGTTCTACACATAGCTCTTTGGAATATCCTAATTCAAAATACAAAAAAATCAAAAAATTAAAAAATACAAAAAAATCAAAAAATTAAAAAATACAAAAAAATCAAAAAATTCAAAAATACAAAAAAAATCAAAAAAATTCAAAAATACAAAAAAAAACAAAAAAAAAAATCGTTACCTGGTGAAAACCTGGCAAACAGGCGCTTGGTGACAACAAAAAAATTGAAAAAATCGAAAAAAGTAAAGAGAAATAATTTCGTCCAACGGTGAAAACCACTTTAGTGGCGCCCTGGGCAAGTACCATGGTGAAAACTGGGTCACCAGCGCCATGTGTAGAGACATTGCTCCTCCCTCCTTCAGGATTCACTTTCATCCTTTCACTTTGCACACACTCACGAACAATTCATCCATAATAAACTTACCCATTCCCATCATGGCTTGTTATTGATCTACCTAAGATTGGTTAGCCATTCATAATAAACCTCACTTTCCATCCATAATAAATCAGATCCTATCTGTGGCTAAGGCAAATCCTACATCTAGTGATGGGTGTGGAACTGAGAGCATCACATGTTTCGAGGAGTACAGTTTCTTCCAGCTTCCTTCAGTCTATCCGCGCATAATCCACAATAAAGCAACATTTGCATCGCTAGTCCACAATAAAATTTCATCTTCTCCACAATAAAGTATTAGTTTCATGGATTCAGTTAGTTTCAGATGAGACACAGCAGTAACAATGGGCTTCGATAAATCAAATCTTTCAACAGACTCAGACAACATATGGTTCAGTGCTATCTATCCTTTTTGTGAAAGTAAGCATTGTGACCACAATCAAATACGACTTATACAAGTGACAAGAGACACTAAACTTGAGGACTACAGTGGATGTGGGTGTCGAGTCTTGGTTTTCTTTTGATTTTATCTAGAGGTGACATGTCTTTTAGCTTTTCTGGGATGTCTTTGACTAGAGATTCTATCTCCAGGATGTCTTTGACTAGAAAGGCGAGGATGGGGTATCGTCACCTATTTTGTTTGCTGTCTGTGGATTGTCTCTTAGTAATGCTATGACTTGTCCAAGGATACGAGGACATTGTGAGTCTAGTATGAAATGGGGCATTCCTTGTTTGTGACTGTCTTCTCTCCATGCAAACAGGTACAATGACTTCCTAGGTCGAACATATGCCTCGATTGTCATAACCTACTTGCCATAATAAAGCTCAATGATGATAACGCACAAGAAGCTCTTTCACGGTCATATATTTTGTCTTTCATCCTCCTTTCTTGATTGACTTCCATCGTCCTTCTTGAGTCCACGTAGCTTGCTATCACATGACTGAGTATAATGACACACCAAAAACATTTGCATTTCATGTAGTTGCACCTGCATTACCACATATAAGCATTTCATACATACATATAGATATCATAACTGCATCACATCCTGCACACAATATCTATTAGCACAATTTACATTTACATTATTATATTCATCTGCATTACATACATTCACATTTGCATCATGCATCACATAATATAACATAAAAGAATAAAAATATTGCATTGCATCATAGACATATTTGCATCCATATCATAAGCATCACATAAGAACATCTCATCACATAGATACACATGCATATAGCTGCCGCAAAAATGAATCATCTCATATATATAATCATAAGTGTCATGATACAATGATGTCAAAAAATCATATGGCTACAAAATCACCCGTAGGTGTCTACAATACAAAAATGGTACAATACTGATACATAGGGAGCTCTCTAAGGTTATGATGAACTCCCTCCCTCGGAGCCCCCTGGCCTCGATGGAATCTGAGCCCCCGAAGGACCTGCCCCGGGATCATCTCTCCTGTCCCCTCTATCTGGTGGTGGTGGAGGACCCATAACCCCATCGCTTGATGCCTGTCTCCTCCGACTCCCTCCCGTAGCTGTCGTTGTCCGCGATGGTCTATGGAAGCTCCTCGCCCGCTGATCTGCTGGCACGACACCATAATAGAGGTCCCGCCAGTAGGCAATCTCCTCCCTTGCCCGCAGGACATATGCATAGCCTGCCCTTGTGTCCTCCACTGCCTGTCTCCCTGCCCTCAGCGCTATCTCAGCCTCTGTGTAGTGCTAAATCGCCTGATCTCTCTCCCGCTCAGTATCCCTGAGCCTCGTCCTGAGCTGGTCTCTCTCCCTCTCCAGATCCTGTATCTCATCTGCCTGGCCTTGGCAGATCTCCCTGAGCTCAATCAGCTCATCCTCCACTGGATCCCCCCCTCTGCCTCTGCTTGTGGCTCTCCCTCTGCGGGTGCCTGCCCCTGTACCTGTACCTGTACTGGTGCCCGTACGGGTACCTGTCTCTATACATGCCTCTGCACCTGTACCTGTCTCCATCCCTGCTCCTGTGCCTGTATTGACACCTGTCCCTGTACCTGTCCCTATCTCTGTACCTGTGCTCTAGGACCCTGTGCTGCTGGTACCTGTAGGGGCAATCCACCGCAACCCCTCACCACCTGAGCCTGTCCCTCCTATCCACCCTCTCTCCGAGGTGCAACTCTCCTCTCCCCAACTACTCCCCTCCGCCTCCGTCGGCCTTTGCCCCCATCACCTCCACAATCATCATCATCATCCCCACCTCCATCTCCCTCCAGTAGCTCTCCTAGATCTGTCAATCGGGGGAAGGGATGCTCTGCCCAATACGCTGTATACTCAACATCCATCCCGACATCCTTGATCTCTGACCACATATCCCAGGGTAGAGGCACCATCTCTGCCAGCTGTGTAAGCGCCTGATCATATGACAGTAAAGGCCCAAACTGCGCCTGATCCCTAACTGTGCGGGCATACATGCCCGATCCTCGTGGCATCCTCTGGATCCTGCCATACTGCCTGCATACCCTGTCCACCAGCTGTCTCTCTAAAACATAGGGCGTCCGCCCAATCAGGTACCTGCTCCAGAAGGTGTAGGGCAGCTCCACTGCGTCATCCTCCCACTCCTCGCATCCCAGATATGGTCTCCAGATGACCACATCAATGTCATCTATCACTTGCCGCCAATGCTCTAACCTGCCAATCCGCGGCTGCGATGTGATCATGTCATATAGATGAACAAAGCTGCGTCCATGACCTCTACCCCTGAAGTGTATCGGTCGGGTAATCGACAGATGCTCATAGGCCCAAACCTGCAATAGTGTCACCCCGCAACCCAATCCCACTGACCCATGGTATACAAACTGGTGAAGCTCGTAATATAAGTGGGCCAACACACATGGTCCCCAAGCATATCTGGTGTGCTGCGTCACCAGTGTCTCCAGTGCTTCTCCCCAGCCCACAGCCAATCCCCGTGTCGCCCTGTCTGGACACAGGAACCCACTGATAGCTCCTCCGATCACAGCTGGCAATGCTAACCTTGTGGCTGTCATGGTGTCCCATGCCACATGTCCTGCCCTCATCTCTAGGTCGGGATCCTGAAACACCCGTCTCAATGCCTCCCTGTCTCCATCACGATCATATGGAATCAAATCTCCATCAATTGATATCTGCAGAATCCTATAGACATCTTCAAGGGTGACTATCATCTCACCCATCAGCAAATGGAAGGTGCATGTCTCTGAGTGCCATCTCTCCGCTAGTGCAGTCAACAGTCCCATGTTCGCCCGAAACTCAGGCACATACAATACATGTCTCAAGCCCATCTCCTTGATAGCAGCTCACTCCTCAGTTGTCAACTCAGGTCACAACCTTTGAGTCGACGGGAATCTCTCCCGTGACTCCAACATAGGCAAATACTCCTGCAGTCAAACAAATCAATTGTGTCAGTCATGGTGGCATTCACTGTTTATCACAAAATGCTACTTTCTATCTAAATGCATATGGCTATCTACCCTAGTGACACTCACTATTCATCATAAAGTGTTGCTATTTATCCTAGTGGTACTCCCTCTTCATCACAAAGTACTACGTGTGTGACTCTCACTGTTTATCACAAAGTGTTACTTACATTTGCACTCCCTGTTCATCACAAAGTGCTACTCATACTTTGGGTACTCCCTGTTCATCACAAAGTACTCTATCCTGGTACTCACTGTTCATCACAAAGTGCCTTGATCTATTCTAGTCTTCCCTAGAGGACCTGCTTGACTGTATCCTCTCAGCAGTTTATCCAATCGACAACGTATGTTCATCACAGAACTGCCGATTTGACTTAGAAGAAAAAACTTGCATTTTTTTGGACATAAACGCGCTTTTAACTCACAAACGCGCCTACAGACTGCACAAGCGTTCTGGAAAACACAGACGCGCCTATATGACATAAATGTGCCTATGCTATGCATAAACGCGACTTGGTGACACAAATGCCCCTGCATGATGTAAATGCGCCCGCATTTTGACATAGACGCGGTTCCAGACACAGACGTGCCTGGCACCGACACAGACGCGCCTGGCGGATACAGACGCGCCTGACACCGACGCAAACATGGTTACATGGTTTTGGACTTTTTTTGTACCCTATTCCTAAGTGCATTTATTGCTCTAACTAGCATGCATTAATGACAAAAGCAAATGCATCAAAATACAAGGAGGTTTTGTGGTACTTACTGGCTCTCCTGCCTCTGCTGGCCTCTGGAAATGACGAACATGATTGAGTCTGTGAGCCATTGTCATCGCTGCTGACTGCTACTATTCTTTTCTTGTTCTGCAATCTGCTCTCGTGGATGTGTAGATGACATGTATTTTCTCCCGTGGTCTATCTTATAGCCTACCCTAGCCCTCGCCTTCATTTCCCGAGTCAGTCTTCTTTGTCCCGTGACTTTGTCACTTTACCCGGTCAGTCTATTCTATCCCGTCATTCTTATCGAGAGATTGTCTGCAATCTTTTGAGACATTTTCATCCAATCTCTCGAGGGGGCATATAATTCCCATCTTGGGGCAACTCTGTATTAGTTCATCTTATCTTCTTTGAAACAACGCGACAAGCCGCATTGTCTCAAAGAGGGGCAAAATGTAGACACCTAAAATTGTCATGTCTAATTAAATAAATATTTTATTTATTTAATTATCTAAGCCTAATTCTTCTATTAATTAAATAAATCTTTATTTATTTAATTAATTCATTTATCCTCTTCTAGCCTTATTTCTCATTTCAATAAATACATTTATTTATTTAAATTATCCTTCTCCTAAATTAAATAAATATTTTATTTATTTAATTATCTCATTTCTTCTATTAATTAAATAAATCTTTATTTATTTAATTAATTCATTAGCTTTTTCTACACATGACACATGTCATTCATCTCTTAATTCCTACACTACCTACCTCTTTCATTATTTTATTATTTCCTCTACCTACCCTCTAATCCTAGCCGACCTCCTTTTTGCACCTCTCAATCTTATCCCTCCATTTCATATAGTGTCTTATATTTAAGGAGATGCTTCCTTCACTATCAAACCCTAACAACTTGATCAATTGGCTATACTACAATCCTACTTGCAACCACATTCCGTTCTTTGTTGAGCTCTTGTGCACATAAAAATCTGAGAGCAAATATATCAAGCAAGATCAATGGAGATAGGAAGAATGGAGATCAAAACCCTATTGGACATGTGATGGTATCATTGTGTGATTTTGTTTTATTTACATTGTCTTAGGTAATCTTCATATGTTATGGTGGATCTTTGTTGTTGTTAGGCTAGGGTTTGGTGGTTGAATTCATTTAGTCTTTCAATATTGTTATTATTGTATCCATTTTCACCATATACATGTCCATTATTGTAAGATCTATAAGGAGATGTTGTTGTCTTTAGTATGTGGGTGATGCAATGTGAGTAGCATCCCAATCATTATGCAATTTCATCAGAATATCCTATGCACTATGTGAAGTAGTTCTGATGTTCAGATCACGAGGGTTTCACAAGATAGGAAATATTATATCACATGCATTCATATTGGGGGCTTTAATATTCCAAAATGAGGGTACAATATATTGCCTATCCGTGAAAAAATAGGGGGGTTTTAATTTGGGCTATTAAAAAATACAATATTTGGCGAAAATAGGGGCTTTTAATTCAAGTTGTGTATTGGGAGGGGGTGACAAAAAAGGAGTTTAGGGCAATATTTTTTGAAAATAAGAGGATTCTTTATTATGCCATGAATACATGTGATATAACATAGGTTCACTAAGTGAAGCCCCCATGGTTCAGATTAGAGAGAAGCTAAGTATTCGGCCCTAAAGATCTACAATTCATATCTTTTGTATTCTGGTGGAATTGGTGTCTCACTTGCTGAGTTGGTGCTCAAATCTTGGAGTAGGGGATTGGTGTTTCTTGTAGGTTGTTGGCGTCTCCAAATGTAATTGGGGATTGGTGTCTCTGATAGGTTGGTGCCTACTTCATATTCTAAGTGAAATTGTTTTTGATGTTGGATTTGGGTAGTAGATTTAAATAGTTATTCTCATTGTGGTTTTTCTCATGTGGTTTTCCATGCATATCTGGTGTTCTCTTGTGTGATTTTGTGTTTATGCTTATCCTTTGAATTGTTGTTTTAACATTAATGTATGGTTTGGAACTGTTATTAATAATAAGTTGGATTAGAAGTTGAGTTTTTGAATATATTGATCCATCCCCTTCTCTTAGTATGTTGTGTACCCTTCAATTGGTATTAGAGATAAGTTCCTTGAATAAGCTTAAGAACTTGAGGTAGATCTTGTTAATCTTAGAGGATCCAATTAATACTGAGAGGTGGGGGGGGGTGAATAAGTATTAACAGTAATTTCAAATCTGAAACTCAGCCTTATAAAACTTTCACCAACAACAAATTCATTTACCAGTATCAGTGTATGTTGATAATCATCTGCTATTCTGATTTATCAAGTCTGCACATTAAGTGTTCATTAACTAAAAAATAGAAATGACATCACATGAAAACATTCACCATATGAACACCATGTTTTTCACGTGGAAACCCAAATAGGGAAAACCACGGTGGGAATTGGTACCCACAAAAATTGTGCACTCTTTCGGAATGCACTATGTTAGGAGCTTAGCCTGGTTAGGAGCTTACAAAGATGCCTTGTTAGGAGTCACCTGGTTAAGGGATTTAATATGATGAGCCCTGTTAGGAGGTTTGACCTATTAGGATCAACCTCGCAAGATGATTTAAGACTCTGATGTAGAGCTACCTTGTTAGGACCTACCTGGTTAAGGGATTTTAATTGTTGCATCTGTTAGGGAACAACGGTGAATGATCTGGGTATAGAACTTAGCTTCTTGCTCGATCAAATCCAACTCTGCTCCAAATATGCAACACTCTGGTTTGGCTTCACACTCTTCTCAAAACCACCAACACAATAAGCATCATCTAAATCGACATAAATAACCTTTACAACTAGGTCGGTTACTAAACCCTAGATACATAAAAAATTTATAATATAGATCATCTCAGATCATATCAGATCATCATATAGATCATTACAACATTTTACAAGACAATATCAACCGTTGAGTGATCGTAACTCATCACAACAACTCGATCTGATACAAAGTCAAACCCTTAGAACACTTTACTAAGCGCTTCGTTGATTCCCAAGAAATTCTATCTTCAAACTTGCCAAAACATCAACTCATCCATCTACACAGGTTGTGCCACATCACCTCCAACATTTTAACTTGATGTAGATCACTGTCGAACCAAAAATCATTACCAGTCAAGAGAGTTCTTTACCAGTCCTTAAACCCTAGCAAAAATATAACAAAAATCATAAACATGACTTCTAGTAACCAAAACATGATGCGGTTTCAGTCAAATACATATTATATAGTTATACAAACTCACATTCCAAACCACAACACTTCAATCATCACCAGTCAGATACATATTATATAGTTATACAAACTCACATTCCAAACCGCAACACTTCAATCATCACCAATCGCCAGATCTAATCAAAATATTTCCTCGTTTACTAGTTAAGGTCCTAATTCCCAGTTTTTTGTTTCTTTACCAGTTATCTCTTTTCGGTAGACCAAAAAGACTAAGATGACAAAGTAAAACATAGTAAACATCACTTGCCATCAATGAAAACTCAAATAACTGGTCAAAGTCATCCAATCATGCAATCTTAATCTCTTCATCACAATGCCATCACAAACAGTCCTTTACCGGTTCAACCAACATTCTCCATCTTTATCATTAGTTATGTCAGTCATGCCAATAGATCTGATATGGCACACTTATTTTCTCAAGGAGATCTTTCTTCAAACAAGGCACCTTTGTTTGATGGATCAAATTATGCTTTTCAGAGGGTAAGGATGGAGGCCTATTTGATGGTGTTAAGGTTTGATGTTTGGAAATCTTTTATGGATTATTACGAGATTCCAGAAACTCCTCCAAGAGATCAAGTTGGGAAGAGAGCATTTGAAGCTAATGCAAAGGCAAGAAATACTATTTTATGTGTGCTAGCTAACTCTAAGTCTGTAAAAATAAAGCATTGTAGGATTGCAAAATAAGTTTGGGATGAGTTGTATAATATCTATGAAGGTGATGATATAGTCAAGGAGGTAAAAATTTAGACATACTGGGGATTGTTTGGAAGTCTAAACATGAAGAAGGAAGAAGGATGCAATATGTCTTGACTGATAAATTAAATACAAGAGATAGGGATTGTGAAAATTTTGAAGAGGAAGTAGTACCCTCAAGGAAGAATTTGGAGAAATAAAATAGTCAGCTGAGAAAAAATGTAAAGTTTGAAAAGAGTACTGAGATATTAGATGAGATTATTTGTAGTTAGAGGCCACCACATATAAAGGTCAATATTAGAATTAAGGAAAATATCTATTGGTAAGTTTTATGAGGACTCCATGAAGAAAAGTGTAGAAGATCAAGACGAGCTTAGTTCTACAAGTTTAGGATTTAATCAATCCAAGGTGACTAAGGAAAACAAGGAAGAAGATGAAGGGTTCGTTTGTGTTTAGAGCAGAGTTTCGTGACTCACAGCGAGTCAATGGGCCGGGTGACCCTTGCTAGGTCACGGTGACCCTGACCCGGGCTCAGACGGGTTAGGGGGCACGACTCGCCTAACTCGCCGAGTCAGCGAGTCACTCCTTGACTCGCCGAGTCTGAGGGTCATGACTCGACCGACGTCACTTAAAAAAGTGCAGTAAAAATAAATAAAAATATAACATTTTTCAAAGATTTTTTTTGCCATTTCCCTTTCTTATAACCCTAAAAGGGATTGGCATTCACTTTTATGAGTGGAAGAGAGGAAAAAAGAGAGGAAGAGAGAAAAATAGGAAGCCATAGTTTTGTAACTAGTTGAGAGGAAGAGGTGAAAAGCTTGCACAAATCACATTGGGGCAACACTACAGTTGCATTGAGAGCATCAAGGAGTCCATAGAAGCTCATTTCAAACACTTCTCCTTGAGACTAATATTTTTTTCTTTTCCTTATCTTAGATAGATGGTGGCAAATGTTTGGGCCTTCAACCCCAAACCTTCAAAAAATTGCCATCTGTATATTGAACCATCCATGTAGCGCTTCTGGATGTGAGCGCAATTGGAGCATGTTCGAGCACATCCACTCGAAGAGGCAAAATAGATTGTCTATGGAGAGGTTGAATGATCTAGTCTTTGTTCATTACAACCTCCGTCTCAGGACCAGATAGATTTTGGATGCTGACTCCGCTCCGATCACTCTAGAGGAAGTCAACCCCAAGTTTGATTGGCTCACTGAGTCCACTGATCTAGTCTTCACTGATGAGGACCTTGAGTGGGTTGACCAGGTAGACTGAGACGCTGAGGTTGTGGCTATGATAGAGGAGGAGGATAGAGCATGTCAAGCACAACACCTATGGCTACTCAGACTGGCACATCACAGGCAAAGACTATGGCTACTCAGTCATCCAGGACCTACCTTAGATGCCTTTCTAGGATGCAGATAGATGAGGTTGAGCCAGAGCCTAAGGCATAGACTTGTTTTTGTTTACACTTTATAGTTACATATATGTTTGGGAACATTTGAGGTCATGAATTTTATATACATTAGACAACATTTATAACTCTATACATCTATGTTTTCTAATTCCTTCAGCTACAATTTACATTTCTACACATGTGATGGATGTATGTTTATGTATGTGATCAAATTAGCTTCTATTTGATGATGTTATAGTGTCTTTAAGCTTAATTCAATAATGGGTGTATGAAACAAGTTTTAAATCGTTAAAAATCTCTAAATTTCAAGGGTTTTCTTATTTTGCCGAGTCATTGCCGAGTCAGAGCTGAGTCAGCTTTCCCGAGTCAGAGCTGAGTCTGAGTCTGGGAACTTTGGTTTAGAGACAAAAGAGAAGACTAAATATGGGAAGGGGAGCATACACTATCAGTTGAATCATTCTTTTTCTAATTACTATTTTAGTTTTAATCATTATAGACATAAGGAGGTGGATCGTATGAGGTTTCCTTCAATGAAATATTTTTTTGTAAGTAGAAACATATTTACTCCTTTGGTTGACCTCAATTTTGAATGTTAGAAGTGTAACAACTTTGGACACATTGCAAGATATTGTAGAAGCAATTAGGTGAAAGCATTCAAACCAGATAGAAATAAAAGTACCTCTGCCAATCAAAATAATACATTTGAAGTATGGAAAATAAGGAGAGAAGAACAAAATGTGGAAAAGTCAGCAATACATCATAATGAATTTGATAAGCAATATAAGATATGTACTAGATCTATAGATAAAGGTTACATTATCGCATGATCCGATATGGAAGAATGTGAAACCATAGAAGGAAGTTTCAATGAGTCTATTGTGGATTCTTGCAACATAGAAGGTGATAACTTTATTGAGACCAAGGAAGTAGAATGCCTTTTGGGAAAGAGAGATGAAAATTGGTCTTGGTATACAAAGGAATAATAAGACAATATTTTTGAGTTCTTTAGGTAGAAGATGAGAGAGAGAAAGGGATCTCTCCTATTTGATGTTCTAGAGGAAGTACAGGTTGAGGGGGAGTGTTGATTCCCTTTCGCAAGAAGGCTTGGTGGTCTTGCAGTGAAGACCAATTTGAATCAGTGCATGTAGTATCTTAGACAAGGGGAGAGAAAATCTTAGAGAAAGAATTAGAATGGCCCTTTGATATTGATATCAAAGGGGGCAAGAGAAAGACAAAATGATTGGATGACTAAACTTGCTCAAGAATTATTATTCTTAGGGGTAGCATTTTGTTTGTTAGTTTATCATCAATGGAAAAGGGGAAGATTGTTGAAAAAGGTTGTCATTAATGTCAAAGGTGCTAGTTAGTTTTGTCATTGATGTCAAGGTATTGAAAAGAATGTACTATTGTTTGAGGTGATTTGAAAAGGGCTTGTGGAATGTTCTAAGGTCTATTCCTTAGTATGTTTACATTGGCAATTTGTTATGCTCTACATTCTATTGTAGTGGTCTATGATTTGAAACCAAATTAAAGTTACTCATGATGTATCGATTTCTAGAGTTTCTAGAGTTGTTCTCTTGTGGACAAAAAGATTGAAGTGGTGGAGTGCTCATTGTGCATATCGACAGATTGAGTTGGTGTTCTGATTTCATGCACCAGAGGTTTGTAATGTGTGTTCACTAGAGATAGCGTGTGGATGACAATTGGGACCCTATTAAACTACAATGGGTAACACATATCTTGGTATTTTTCTCTAGTGTAATGTGTGGGCTTTTGGACCTAGCCTATTACACGTTTGGTGAAGGTTTATGATTGTAGTCAACATGCAGATGAATTAATATTTTCTTAGGCCTGCATATGAATGCAACAATAATTGTAACACACACACACACACACACACACACACACACATAGTAGATTGAGGTTCATTCCTAGTGTGTCCATTATTGTAAGATCTATAAGGAGATGTTGATGCTTGAGTATGTGGGTGATGCAATGTGAGTAGCATCCCAATCATTGTATAGTTTCATTAGAAGATGATATGCACTGTCTGAAGTAGTTTTGAGGTTGTTCAAATCAAAGAGAAGCTAAGTATTTAGCCTTGAAGGTTCACAATTCATATATCTTTTATATTTTGGTGGAATTGGTGTCTCACTTATTGAGTTGGTGCTTAGATCTTAGAGTAGGGGATTGGTGTCTCCTATAGGTTAGTGCTTTTGCAAATGTAATTGGGTATTGGTGTCTCTAGTAGGTTGACGCCTGCTTCATATTGTAAATGACTTATTATTTGTGAGGTTGGAATTGGCTAGTAGATTCAAGAAACTATTCTCATCGTGGATTTTCCTTGAGGGTTTCCATGCATATTTGGTGGTATCTTTGTGTGGTTGTGCATTTATGCTTATCATTTGAATTGTTGTTTTGATATTAATGTATGATCTAGAATTGTTTCTAATGATAAGTTGGTTTAAAAGTTGAGTCTTTGAATATACCGATTCACCCCTCGTCTCAATATATATTGTGTGCCTTTCAGTTTCAATATTTCACCTTGGATTCATTAAGAGATTTTGACCTACCTTTAGATTTCGATCATTTTCTCCTTTTTCTTTTTTCTTTTTTCCTTTACACAACATTTAACAAAAAAAACATCCATTAAAAATTCACATTTATTTACTCTTTTTTTCATAAAACAAAATAAAATTCATCTACCTCTTGAAGCTTTGAATCAAGAGTGGTGCTACTAATTGCCATAACAAGTTTTTCCATGAATCTAGCAAACAACATGATAATTTGAACATGCAAATTGATCCTATTCATCTACCTTGACACTAACAAAAGCCGTCTAATTTTATTGAGATGTTGAAAGCATTTAAATGCTCTATAATTGAATAAACATCACCCATTCTCAAAGAATACAATTTTTTCCTAAAAAAAGTCTTATACAGAACCCTATTTTTTTCCCATAAATTTTTGCAATATCCTCTATAGACATTCACAAGCACCGAATTTTAAAAGCATAATTAAATTGACAATCTAGCATTTCTATTTAGTTTTTCCTAGTCTTCATCAACAATTGCTAAAGGTTTTTAGCCCAACACAATAAATAATTATTCATAATCAACTAGCTCAAAATTTATTTTATTGAATATGAAGTCTTCTATTTTAGTATTATATAGCTCAACTTTTATTTTGTTAATTTTTTTTATCTACTTTCATCAAGAAGCACTAGTCATTTCTTTATTTTAAAAATAATCATATGCACAACATATCCCCATTGAAACCAAAGACTTAAAATAAGAATATTTCTCTTTTCAAACAAGGAGAAAAAAATGATGAAATTGTGATACTAAATGAGTAGAATAAGGAACAAAACATTTCCACTTACTATGTTACAAAAGGGTTACTAAAAAATTAAAGAATCTAAATTCATTCAACAAAGAAATAACTTTGATACAATTTAATATATCCTAATTTTTTTATAGAAAGTAATAATAACATTATTCAAATTATATTCAAAAAAATATTACAATAAAATAACCAACATTATTTTATTTAAGACATAGTCAACATGCATCTTCTACATGCAAAAGCTTTAAATAGAAACCATACCCAATTTCCTAAAACAATCCTAACAAGAAACAATTACTAAAAATCATCATACATTCTCCAAACCTTTAAAGTGAAAATCCAACCAATCTTGAGATCTCCAATTCATACATATCACAAGAAGATTTACACCACACCCTTTACATAACATGTAATGCAATGTTAGAAAACAACTTTTGAAAATCTGAATCCATTCATTATCATTCTAAAGCATCCATTATATGAATTGTACACTTCGTAAAATGAATGACTGAAAAAAAATGTGAATCCAAACACCCTTGCTATGAATTGTACACTTCATAGAATGAATAAATGAATGAAAGGTTTTACTAACATCCACAAGACTATACAGTCTATGGGATTGAGAAAAACATCCCTAAATTATCTTCTTGTTGTTTTTCATGTCGGACCTCCTACTATTAATTTTGACAAGACCAGTCTGGTTGATCTTTTCTTCCTCAAATAGCCGATGCACATGTTGTCAACCTTCCACCTCTCTTTGCATTGAGTATAAATATCCTTAAAAGTTGTGCATTCCATGATGAGTGTCATTTCATTTCTACCTCTCCCTTATTACAGAATATGCAGACTCATTCTTCCCAACTTTCCTTAAATATCTTCCACCTACCAGTCTCACACCTAAAGAAAAATAGCTAGCTCATCGAAGGATTCCTAAATGGCACATTTCATAAGAAGAATAAATGAATATACTTGAAAGATTCCTTTTGTATGAGATGTACGCTTCAAGGATTTCTTTTGTTTGCTATGAATCCTACTTTTGTTGGTCAGTGGATAACTAGCCCACAAAATTACTCTTCGAGAAAAGAAAAAAATATTTTGGCATCCAATAAAACAACCATTCTGTCGGTTGCGTAGAAACCGCCCTTTTGTTGAACCACAACTTTGCGGACGTGGCTAATCTGGCTTCAAAATAACTGACTAACCTTCATGTTATACACACAATTGAAAAATAAAAGAGGTAGCTAATTGTGTCGAACACGACCAAAATCTATAATTTTTAACTTACCCTCCTATTATGCGAAAATCAGATTAGCTACCACCCAACTTTGCACCAAGAGTGCGCCTATCAACCACTCGTGAAAAAAGATTTACATACCATTTTTTGAATTCTACTTATCAAGCACGTCCTTCATACTCTTTCATGAACCTCTGAATGCAACTTAGACTTTCAACTGAAACTCATTTCACTCCTTTCACGACTCTTCTGTATCGAGACTCAGAATTTTTATTTCTTGTCTCCGAGTGCACACTTGACCGAACATTATAATCGAGCAAATTCGTTGATTTCGAAACAGATTCACTTCCTCCTTAAAGAGGTGCACACGTTTCTTCGACACACACCTGCTTATGCAAATCATCCCTTGATCTTGATCTTTGAACAAGTAAACCCTTGAGAACACATCATTCACTATGATCTTGTTCTGTTCAAGTGTGCCCCTGTACACTATGAAAAATTTCAAGTTTCAATGCCTCCTTTAGATAGGTGCACCTGTGAATGCATTTTGTAACTTAAGCGAACCTCTGTACTGCAATTTCGCTCTTTGATCTCCTTCAATCAAGTGCATACTTGACAACTATCTCTCTGCTTTATTTAGGGCACCTTTCATAAGCTGTTAGATTCTTTGAACTTGAAACGCACCTCACTTCAATCAGGGGCACATCTGTGCACTAGTCTTAGCAATTTTTTTCAGCAGCAACCTCCTTTCTCTGTCATGATGGATGACTTGAAAGCTTTATTTCAAAATATTATGAGGACACAAGAAGAACAAAGATGGAAACAACAGTCAATACGAAAATTCTATTTGAATACAATAAATATATTTAAAAATTTTGTTTTTACTCAAAACTCACGTAAAATGAAGACTGAAAACGGTATAAGTGGTCTGAAAATAATTACGAGAATGGTGAATTTGATGCAATCAAACCTGAGTACTCAACTTCAAAGAATACAAGCAGCTGTTTGTCTCAAAACCTATGTGCCCTGTTTATGTTCTTGAAAACTTCAATTTTTAGTTGGCTAAAACCTGCTCAAGGAGGAATTTTCGCTTGAAAGTACGTGATTTGTCGTGAATTGATTGAAAATTCGGTAAATATCGACGATAGCTAACAGTCCTTGATCTTCAAACCCTCACCAAATGACTGATAGGCTATTAGGCTGAAAGTGTTGCCCTCAAATATGGACACTCTGCTGGCAGAGAGTCGCCTATGCTGAAATGATCTTTGAACTTGACGAGTTTCACTTTGCACGAAATGTGCATATTAATAGCAGATTTCCCTTTGGTTTTTTAAATCGTGTCTATTTTCAGGAGGTTGCCCATTTGTACAGTTAAAAAATCAGTGAGTCTATGTTGTCAGAATTCATTAGAATGCATGAGATGGGGATACACAAAATTTGCAATTTTTGAATAATGTTATTGAAAATTGCAGGGGTATAATGGTATATGATGGTCTTAAAAAAAGAAACATGACAAAATATTCTCAATTTTAAAAAAAATTAAATAAACATTTTTTTTTGGTTGTCATTTTTTTAAAATGACATGCATGCCAGAATGCATTTTTTTTAAATGACATGCATGCCAGAATTGCATTGTGTTATTTTATGAGCTTCGGGTGTCCAAAGGAATTAGATTGTAAGATGTTTCATCTTCCTCGTAATAGGAAGAACTTTTCCAATTGAGTGGCTTCAATGCAATGAACAAATTGAGATTTGATCTAGTAAGAGGATAGTAAGAGGATAATGATCATCTATGGATGAAGGAAGAGGAAAATCAATAATGGTCAAGGTGTTCAAAGGATATTGGGATATTAGTATTTTAGTGAAGAATTACATGTTTAATGTGGTATTTTTATTTGATTATTTGTAATGGTATAGGTAGATGGAAGAGCTTTGAAAACTAGCCATGCAAGACTTACAACAAAGCAAGTATTGTTGATTATGTTATTTGTTTGCAAAGTTCAAGATTAATAAGATAACAAAATTGTGGTTGAAAAACCCCTTGGTTCAATTTAAACTTAGACCATAATCCAATATGACTTTTGGTATCTTGGCCTAAAAAAGTCAACATATGTGTGGTGTTGTGAATTGTATTCCTTTAATTATGAGTCCAATTTCACACTCTCCCTAGCACCATTTTAGTTTTCCATTCCCCTAAGAATTTTAGGACCATTTCTAGCCTTGAATTAACTCTTAACTCAAGAATATGAGTCATGTCCTATTTTAAAACTTCAACACACTCCTTTTTGGGCCTTTATTTTATTGTGCCCTTTTTCCTATATCATTTCAAGCTTATTTTGGGTTCTACCCTATCTTAAATTTCAAAGCACTTGAATCCCCACTTAAATGTCATCAATCCTAATATAAATTTTAAATTTAATATTATGGCCCTATTATCTCGCTTCTCTTAAAATTTGGGCCTATTTATCGAGACACTATTCAAAAGTATGAATTTTTGACGCTTTTTGACAAAATTTTGGGGGAGTAATGTTTTGGCCTTAACATTATCGTATATGGTCACAAAACTGGGATATGATTGTTATAAGTCGACCTTTTATCAATTCTAAACTTGTAACTCATATATAAGCAAGTTAATTTCCTCATTTGTCTTATTAATCCATTATGTTATCCTTACATATGATGTGAAATTTTTGCCTAATGTGAGTCTTAAGGTCTACAAATCCGAGGAGCAATTAGCAACATCAAACATTCATCAACCATTTCTCATTATGATAGAAGCTTCAAGGAGAGGATGATAGGGAGTCACTAACTAATGATTGGATTGTACCTATCCCTAAGGGGTTTGGTATGATTTCATGTTATTCTAGCATCTATGCAATTTAGCTTCAAATCTGATTTTTTATCGTTGATTTATGTTCATCATGTTCATCATGTATTCTTGAGTTAATTTATCCATCACCTTTGATTGTCTCATTTAGGATTTACTCTAATATATTGAGTAGGACTCTTATTCATTTTTATGCATATATGCTCATCACAATCTTAAACACACATTGTTGTTTTCAAATTCAACATGGCTATCTATGGAGGTGGAAATCACCAAAATAGGGGCTCGACCAAGGTTCACAACCCCATTTTTTCTCTGTTGTAGGTTCACAAATGGGTCTTAGTTAAAGTCTAAAGATACAAAAGCACTTAGGATTCAAAGGAAGAAACTCTCAAGAAATTTCATCAAATAATGCTTGAACATTGACAACAATTGTCTACATCCTCTAGACTAGGGTGCCTAGTGCCATAGTCGTCCTTGTTTGGGATGGGATTTGATAGAAAGATAGAACATCGACTTTGGATTTTAGATCTATTTTCCATACTCGGTTGAGCATCAGTTAGGACTAGGGCGCCTAGCCATAGTGTCCACCTAGTTTTAACTCTACATTTTGTCATGAGTTCATTTTTGACTCAATGTTTGACTTCTATACTATTTTGTAGCTTCCAATTTTGCTGTTATTCAATTTCATTACTTTATGCGCTCTTTCATACATGCTTTAGTACCTAATTAGTTCACATTGAATCAATTAAGCAATATTTCAAGCGACAAAGGAATAGAACTTGGCAAGGGTTGCTTAACTCTCTTTGAGCGTTAGTCAAGCATATACCCCTTCTATGGTTTGGTCCTTGTTGAATTGATAGCTTGATTTTTCCACCCCTTTTCCATCCTAAACAATATGATACATGATGAACCCAATTACCAAGAAAATTATATTAATCACTTCAAGGAAACATTAAGGTACTCAATGCAAAATGAAAGGAAAGGTCTCAAGTCGCAAAAATTCATGAGCTACAAGCATAATTCAAGAGACACACGATGTTTACAGAAAAGAACAATAGAAAGAAAATAAATCATTTCTAGCAAATGCATAGTTCTATGAAGATTACAAAACTGTAAGGAGAGCTATCAAAGAGCTAGTTAAAGAGAATGAGAACACAAAATTGTACAATTATATTGTAAAAGTCCAATAAAAGGTGTTCATGAATACAAAAAAAGATGTATATCTAAGAAAAAATAGCCCAAAACTATCTTGGAGGGAACTTCGATTCAAAAAGAGAATAGAAATTAGCATAACCACTCAATAGTTTGATTATGAAAAACAATTGTATGAGCAGGAGTTGAGGATTGGGCACAAGAAAGACTAGGGACATGGTTGAGATTTAGGTTGAATACCTAAAATGGGGGATGAAAATCCTCACTCCTTACATTGTGAAAATATATGACAACTTCATCTAAATTGGTTCCAAAGAGATTATGTTATTAGCTTAGCAATAACCCTCTTTAAAAGTGAGGATGTTGAGAATCCTTCCTACTATTGGACCATCATGATCAATCCTTTATTTGCAAAGTTGTTTGAAAACACGATTGAGAACATAATGAACAAGTGTGCAAAAGAAAAAGAAAAGAAAGAAAAATGGAATGCGAGGTTCAAACTAAAGTACTCAATAATTAATCATAAAATCAATTTGAGGCATATCACTGAAAAAGTCTAGAATGAAAAAGAAGAAGCTTGTTATTTTGTTGATATCAAGAAGGCTTTCAACATGCTTCCTAGGAATAAGTTATTGTGTAGAGTGAAGGATATTGGCAGCCCAATGCAATTTATAACAATTGTCCAAAGACTTTACGAAGAGGCTCAATAAAAAATAAAAAATCAAGTAGGTGAATAAAAAAACTTTATTAGGCTTTATATTGACAATCTTGAAGAATGGTTGAATATAAAAAGTGGGGATAGTATTCTTCTGAGAGAATATGTTGTTAGGTTCTCTTGTATGCTAATAATTTTAATTTGATTGCTAGGTCTACCCAATAATTACAAGAGTATTTATTTTCTCTTGAGCACGTTTTGCCAATATATCATGAGTATGCAAGTTAATACTAACAATACCGAGATCACGATCTTCTCAAATAGAAAGAGCAAATCCTCTTTTCTCTCTCACCCAAAATTGATTTGCCTGACCTTTTCCAAAAACTCACTTGATCGGTCCTTCCTTCCTTTATCCCTGATCCATTTATGTGATCCCACTCTCGTTATCGGGTCGACTGGTTTTCTTTTTCCAACAACTCGAAGTCTTTCCTCTCTGCGTCTATCTCTCCTTTCTCTAATTTTTCAATCATTCATCTTCCCATTGGCTTTCAATCGTTTCATACTTGTTTTCAGTTCTTTGCACAACGATTTTCCACCAATATGTATAATTGTATCTTAGCATGGAACCAACACTCAGTGAAGCCAAAAATGAACTAAAATTCCTAAACCTATATAGAAAAACAAAAAGACCAAAAACAGATTAATGATATCTATCATAATCCTACGACCTTAATTATAAGTAAGAAACTTGTCAAATAAATTGTTCTAAATAAATAAGAGTGATTTTAAATTTTTGCAAAATTATGAAAAACTTCTAGGGGAAGAACACCATTAGCCGTCATAGCCAACTTCGCGCACCCACAGATCCTAAACGGTATATCGGATTTTGATTTTTTTTTTTTTAGTTGTCTTTGTATGCGACTTAACTGCTTATAGCTATTGATCTGACTTCTGGGTAGTAATGATGCATGCTATGGAATCAGTTATGCACACAAAGGTCAAAAAGTACACATTTCAAAGTGTCGCCTGATACCTAACTAAAGATGTTCCAGTAACTGTCAACTCAAAATCGCTAGTACTTGTTGACAAATGTCCCAATAGTGGTGCACAAATGTTCCAATAGTTGTGCACAAATGAGACAAATGTTCCAATAGTTGTGCACAAATGGACCAATTAATTACGAAAAATGATCGGCTATTGGTACAGAACAAATTTATTAATGGTGTTTTCACTATGATGACTATTGGGGGGTCAACATGACAATAAGGTGACGGTTATTGGAACTATGTTATCTATCGATGCTCTTCCCCTACTCTTTTAGCTAATAAATCCCCGTCCATAGATTCCCCTCTCTCTCTTACTTTTCTTATCATTTTTTTTCATACCTGCACTCCTATAAGTTAATGTTGAATTCGAATTGTTGTCATCACTTCTTGGCTTCCTAAAATTAAGGTAAGGTGTGATGTTAATTTCTTGGAGTTAGAGATAGACCTCGTTCGTCTGCAATGAAAACAGATAAATTAAGTAAAACAGAGGAAAAAGCGTGCATAATCCACAGCGACGATCTCGATAAAAGTTTGATGGAACATTTGCCATCGATGTCAGTCACTTCAAACTCATTAAGTACGTCCTTCATCTATGGACCACCTCTGAATTCGCAACGCCTCTCTTTACTTTCTTTTCTGGGCGGCTTCCTTTTCTTTTAGTACAAAGCTTTACTCGACCGACTTCCTCCATCCAACATTTTATATAGATGGAATTATATTGAAAAATGCAGAGTATTGAGAGCTCAATGGCGGACGTTTAACTGGAAGTTTACTACTGTACGATGGTTACCTGAGCATCCTTTTTAATGTTTCTACTCTCCATACTGGTAGATATCATCTAATCTATGCTGTGCCACAATTGCAGGTAAGCGCACTTCTACTGCTGTGTATTTTCTTTAGCAGATTCATTTTCATATGTGTACGGAGGCAAAATGTCATGTGATAGATTGTTAGTAAAACGGGTTCCATAATCATGTGAGGATTGCCATCGAAAAAATAAAATTAGAATTAGATGTCATGGTTTGTTTTAAGACAACTTTCTTTCTCATGATTTCTCGCCGATAGTATTACAGACAGTTTGCCCTGAATTAATGTTTTAACCTTCTTAACTTCACAAAGGGACTTATTTCCAACAGTATGCAACACAAGATTATATTGAACGATGGAGGAGTATGATGGGATGGTCGCTGGCTCCCCCATCAGCTGATAGGCTTACGTGCTTTCAAATTGGTTTTTGATTCAGTATATTAAGGAAAATTTGTTTTGAATTTTATGGGAATAGCTGTTTTTCGAACAAAATAGCATTTGATCAAAAATATAAAATTCATCTAATATAATTGTTTTTCAGTTGATTTTTTTTGCTGTAAAACAGCATTGAAAAGATAGATTAAGAGGATCAAATCAGTAGAAATCGCATAAAAATCTATTTTGATTTACAGATTTTGCATTTTTGATCAAGTGCTGTTTTGTATGAAAAATAAACAGCTCCAATTTTATTTATCAAAATTTAACTTCTAATAATTGAAGTGAATGATTTCTATTTTAGTATGCTCAATAACTTCAATATTATATTCAAGATTGTTTCAATTTTTGAAACTAGAATTATTACAGTACCATATTTCAATTCAAGTTTGAATAACTTCAATTGTAACTGTATGCTCTTTAATTCTGAATAAAAATCATACAAACCCTCTAACTTCTGTTGTGCTTTTCCATTGTGTTCAAACTTGTATGTGTTGAGTACTTCACCATCAATCAAGGCTCTTATCAGATCAATTTCTTAAAATTTTCATGTTTCTAGATTTACTTTTTACATTTTATTGTGGTTCATTTGGTTGTGTCTATATCACAAATATCAAATTACAAATAATTGAAGATGAGAATATTTTCAAGTTGCCTGGATCATTCTAATTAGGTCTTCTCCCCATTCCTTAATTAGTATTATACAACAATTGAAGTAATTGAATTAAATTTGTTATCAATGGAAATGGATTGGTTCATTATCACTTTAAAAGATTTCTTTTTCTTTGTTATTAGACAAATATACAAAACCTCTTGATATGCTCATCTCTTTGATATCTCCATTGATATATGGAAGAAGCTCTTCCTTTTGATATACATGTTAAAGCATATAATATTAGAGTGGTTTGTGGCACGGCCAATTCATAAAGAATATTTACCCTATCTACAACACTTATTTATTAGCAATTGAATAAAATCTGATAAAGAGGGATGAAAAATAAAAACAATTGCATGTTTATTTTTCCTCAGTGATTTATAGGGTTTAAGCTTGCTAAGCATTAGATATAGTAGTTCAATTGGTGGCATCTTTATTTATAAATGTGAATCATACCCATTGTATATACTGACTATAATAATATTTCTAATATTTTTTTTTATGGAAACAGAGATTATATAGATTTTGGTATCTTAGCTTAGCTTTTACATTATAGATTGTAATAATATATATCTAAATTGAAAATCATCATTCTGTTAAACAATCATGAAAGAAAAATATTAGAAACCCAAAGCTCTAGAAAGCCTAAATTCTCGATGAGAAAAAAAATGAAAGAAGTGGGATTTGAGAGCAACTTATAATGACGTGGTGGGTGAATTCTTAGAAAAAGGACGCAAATAAAAATGAGAAGATTTCATTTCGTAGGTTGTAGTGAAGGTGTTGCAGGCATGGATGGTAATAGACAATGTTAAACGCTACCTTGAACAAACATAAGCAACTTTGAACAATGACAGAAACGGTCATGAACAATCTTAAGGGTGTCGCAAACAGTCATGAACAGTGTCGTGAGCAAGAGTGGTTTGGAAACCTGCGAGCATTTTAAGGGCTGCAAACTTTAGGAATGTTTTCCCTTGCAGAGCAAGGTTTATATACGAAATTAGAGGTGGAAAAGTTTCAACCAAGGCAAGGGTACAGGGAAAACAAGTATACTGACAAAGATGCAGTTTAATATAGGAATATTTTAAAATGGAGCAGAATTAGAGCAGGGGAAGGAAAAAATGAAATTTGTGTAAATAAGGAAAAATATTATTATTTATATTTTGATATTGATGTCAATGTTAAAAAAAAAATTAGAAAACAGAAATGAAAGTGAAAGGTAGAATTAAAAATTTGTATTTATGAGAAGTAGTGTTCATTAAATTTGTTTTCAAACAATAAGATATTTATATAATTTTACAATATATTTTCAAAAGTGTTTTTTACCATCACCCCTTCTAGATGTGGATATATTTAGTTGCAAGCACTGCGTTTAAGTTTTGAAGTTTAACATTAGACTATAGATCATACTAGGGAGATCATATGTTTGAGATCCTAGACATGATCTAGATCTAGTTCTAGATCCTTAAGCAACTTGAGATACATTCATCACAAACTTAAAATCCATAGTCTAATTTGAAATTTGAATTCTTGATTTTCTATTAGAACTTCTCAACAATTAAACTCAATTCTTATATATTAATTAATTTCTCGTACTAGTTCACTTCTTTGAATTATATTAGAGTGGGTATCATGACATTTCCTTATGATCATGAGCAAAAAAATTAAAAAGAGCCCATATAAAATTAAAAACTAACTTGCTAATGCCCTAGCTAAGAACTAGTTTACAGTCATAGGTGATTAATTACATCAATTAATTTCATATCACTATTCTTCTTTGACTTAACATAGTGTGGGTGTCATGTCATTTCCATTTTCTAATGATAGTGAGTAAATGCATTATGTAGGTGTGGATATAACATGAAAAACTAAAAATGCAAAGAGTAAATGTATTATGTAGGTGTGGATATAACATGAAAAACTAAAAATGCAAATAGTCCAGTTAATAAGAATTAGTTCACGTCATCTTTAAGAAGGTGGAAAACACTAAAGATCATTAAAAGCAAAATGACATTATATCATGGAATATATGACATATAAATCAATTATACGAAACTCTAAAAAAACAAAATCTTTGACAACTTTATCTATATTATGAAATATATGACATATGAATCAATTATACTAACACTCTAAAAACAAAATCTTTACAACTTTGTCTAAAAAGAATACATAACAAAAATAACAATTTTTTATCAAAATTCATACTAGAAAATTGACAGTTAATTTAAAGATGAACATAATCTGCTGGGTGTTACCGAACAGCTCAACTCTCAAATCCCAGATTACCTGATTTCATAAGCTTCAATAAAAGCTTTGAGTTATTCAAAGAAAATTACAAAATTAAAAGTTTGCTACAACATTTGTCATCATTGTGAGTCATTTCAGAAGTCTTGAAGACGTCTTTGATAAGAAAGAAAGAAATGAATTTTAAGTCCACGAGACCAAAAATAGCCTATAAACCACCACTGCATTCGCTTGGCGCTGCTTTTTTTTCCCGCACAATAAAGCTCAATTTGATAGACATACTTCCCAACCAATATTCGCTAATTTACCGGCTCTTTACGGTGGGCCCGCCTTACGAAACACCAAGCTCTTCCCATTTTATATATAGAGAATTATATTAGAAAATGCAGAGTATTGAGAGCTCAATGGTGGACGTTTATCTCGAAATTTTGTACTCAATGATGGCTGTCTGAGCACCTTTTTAAACTTTTTTTATTCTTAATTCTAGCAGATATCATTTATGCTGTGCGACAATTGCAGGTAAGCTCACGCCCACTGCTATGTGTTTTCTTTGGCAGATTCATTTTGATATACATTCGTGGGCAAAATGTCATGATAAATTGTCTGTAAAATGGGTTCCATAATCATTTATGGATTCTGGCAAAATAAACAAAAATTAAAGTTAGATGACAGTGTTTGTTTTAAGATATCTTTCTCATGATTCCTCGCCCATGGGATTACAGCTAGCTTCCCCTAATATGTAGAAGATATAATTATTGTTTTAGCATTCGGACTCCACAAAAGGGCTTCTTTCCAATAGTAGGCACAGTTACGTTATATTTTAGCTTCTGGCAGTAGAAAAGCACTATTTGCTTTTGATGCTGGATTATATTGAACAATAGAAAAGTATGGTGGGATAGTCTCTGGCTCCCCCATTTTGTTTACTTTCAAATTGATTTTTAGTTTGAGAAGGTAAGTGACTGCCTGCATAGCCCTCTTGAAACAGTTCTGGTTTGCAAAAGGACTGGTGGTAAAAATAGGGGTGCTTAATTCTGCTAGTATATCCTCTCACCTGCTATTCTATCTCTGTGTTACCATTGCCAAGCAACTCCAATGCCATTTGTAAATTTTGAGTCACACTCACGATTCTGCTTTTGATTCCTTTTCAATTTTTAGCACCTTTTGTGTAGAGTTCAAGAGTCTAAAGGCGTTAAACAAGCAATCAATCATGTGATGTCACATCAGTTGTACAAGTATAGGGGCCTCTTTTGCACGTCTATTGATCTCACATTTTTGGGGGCTGTTTTGGACACCTTGGCAAAAAGCATGCTGATGTGGCAACATACTTGATGATGTAGTACTGAAATCTTAGTTATAAGCAGGGAACTTGTCAAGTAAGTTGCTGTAAAAAAATTGGGAGTGGTGTGATGTTAAAACTTTCTAATATGAAATGAAATAATTTTAATTAATTTTTAGTAATTAGGGCAAGAGGCATTTTACATCACACCAGAGTGGAAGTGAGAGTTCATTTATATAAAATCTAAAAGTAGAGGACATTTAAACTAAAATCTGTTTTTAGTTGATGGGTTCTTGATCTAGTGGTGAAATTAAATGGTTCCACTAAAGATCAAGTCTTGCTGGATGCAAAGCCTTGACATCATAAAGAATAAGCCTTCAACTTACCGAATAAATTCTCCTTAGAGACTTCACCCTAAAAGCTAGTGCTTAAGTAGCTAAAAGTTATTCCTGAATGATATAAAATTCTTAATCAGTAATGCCCACACATGAACAACATGAAATTAATAGAATTAAAATAACTTGATTTAAATTTTGAGAACCAACTTGAAAAAAAAGTCAGAATCATATCAAAGAAATCATAAATATATTTGATGAAAGTGAAACACATGAATTGATTTTGATGCTTGTTTTTTATTTTCTTTTTCTTTGTATGATAAGCAGTTTTTTTGTAAGCTTAAGTGATCTCAATGATTGATATTTCTAATATCTATACAATAGGTAATTACTATAAAATATTTAGAATATGGTAACTTTTTATTTTATTTTGTTATTTTGAGTTTTTTATTTATAAATAATAATCTTGATTTTATATAGAAATAGAAGATTAGATTTAAGAAATTATAAGTATTTTTTAAATTTTATTTAATTATTTAATTATTTAATTTATTATTATATTTATGAAAATTAAATTAACATATTTTTTCATATAAAAGACTTCAAGATAATATTTTGGGAGACATCTATTTTATTTCACTTATATATGTTAAATTGATTAAAACATAGATGTTTCTAAACATCTTTTAGATAAGACTTATATAGAGCATATTAAAAGATGAAGTTGTAGTAATTGTTTATTCTATAACAAAATGAATTATCATTGAAGATTAGAAGACGTCATTGAAATTATGTATTGAACATAGAGATCCTTTCTGTCAAACTGATAAAACATCTTTCTAAATTTCTCTCACGACTTAGTATGATGGGTTTAATGAGGTAAGAGCTATTTCCCTCATGACTTAATATGATGGGTTTAATGAGGTAAGAGCTATTGAATCAATTGATATTAATATGATGGGTTTAACTTATAAATTTTGTGATTCAAATCAAACATTTCTAAAATCTTATAATTCTTCTCAATTAAAAGTATTCAATTTTTATAAATTTTATAATTCTTTTAAATTAAAAATATTAAATATTAACTTATTTTGAATGTCAAATTTTGTATTATTAAAAGAAATCTTTAATAATAATTTGTCACATTAATTTTGGAAAAAAATTGAAAACAAATAAAAAAGATGGAAAAAAAATTGTATAGGGACATGGAATAATAATATATAAAATTTATCTTTAACCATGATATTTAAATTTTTTGAAAAGGAAAATAACTGGCAACCTATCCACTTTCTTATCCATGTCATTTTAATGGGTTGATAATTTAAAAATCTAAATTTAAAAACTTCTTCTTCTTATTATTATTATTTATTAAATAAAAAAATATTTTTAAATCTAGATTAAAAAAAACAAATCTAAATTAAAAAGCAACTTCCTATTATTATTTATTAAATGTAAAAACTTATATTTTTAAATTTAGATTAAAAAGAAATTATTAATTTAAAAAATTATGTTTTTAAATCTAAATTTATATTTTTTTCATGCAAATCATTTCATATTCACTAAATTTTTAAAAATATATTTTTAAAATTAAATTAAAAAGAAACTTGTACGTGAAAAAGCAATCAGTTATTAAAAAAAATAATTTCAACTAATCACATATTAAGATTTTTTTTCGAAATTTAGATGCATTTTTTTTTAATAAAAATTTATTAAAAAATTAGTTCAATCTATAAGTCATATGAGTTTTTTGATAATATTGAAAATTGTAACTTTTGAAAGAAGTGCATAACTAAAATATTATACAATAACTGTATTATATATTAATATTATAATATATTGATTATTACTACATATATTATATTAATTATGCAATAATTGTATTATATATTAATATAATAATAATATTATTATTGCATATATTATATTAATTTATTATATTATGTAGTATATAATATATCATTTTATTATAACATTATATATTGAGTTTAATTATATATTAAACATATTTAAGTATTATATTAATGTTTTTTTTGTTTTTTTTGGTTTGATGAGGCACCTTTTAAGGCGTTGAACAAATACATTAGATTTGTTAGCCAATTAATACTATTGTTGATATTTAGAATTAGAGAAAAGTTCTATGAGATTAGTATAAAAAAGTAAATAATTTTTTAGGATTAGTAAATTGAAAAAAAAAAATTCAAAGAGAAACAATAAGATTTCCATTTGTATTAAATTTTTTATTAACCCATTAAAAATACAATTTTTTTGAAGATTTCTATGACATTTTTAAAATAATAATATGTTTTTGTTTTTGTCTAAATGATCATAATTTATATCAATTTTATATTATATGGAACTATAAAATATCAATACTATCAATCTTTACTTTTATTACATCTATTTCAAAACTTTATTCTATTATTCTCTTCTTGAAATCTCTAAGTGATCATAATTTATAATAATTTTATATCATAATAATAATTATAAAATATTAACACCATTAATTTTTGGGTTCTCTCATATCTATTTCAATAAATTTTTATATTTTAAATCTTTCAATGTTTACATTCTTTTAAGTACATATTTACTGTATGAGTTTTTATATATACAACTTGATACATATTATCATAGAATCAATATACTTTTTTTCCCCTTTATCTAACATCCATGGGTGGATGCTGAAAGTACCCAATTCATAATTGGAAAGTCATAAGATAGCCCCTTCAAAAGTGAGCTATGACTATAAATCATTATTTTAAAATTAGATAGGTTTGAGTGATACTATTGAGTGATTGACATTGATAACATAACCTTCACTATTACAACATTTGAGGGGTTATTCCACGTTCTCATAAATATTGGTATTGTAGTGGTGGGGACACGACGAATATTGATCGATTAATGTCAAAAAATTATTTCTCTTGATAAAGATTCTAATTTTTTTGTATTGAGGTCTAGTCTCCCCCCAACCTGTGTGATAGTGGAGGGTGTGTCACGCCAATGTCACCGATCACGTGGAAAATTTTACTCGATGCACATTGCAATTTATGGGGGGGGCTACTCGAATCCTATAGATAAATTCATATCTCATGTAGTTGATCACGAGCCACATGTAAGTGACCTAATAAGTGAATTTGGTTAATTGTATACTTCTATAACTCTTTTCTCCTCAATTATTGAAGTCTCATAAAGATTGATAGTATTTATAAATAGCTTGGAGAAGCTACTAGATTGTGAGGGTCAAGTTCTCTTTAGTCAATGTTTTAATATGTTAGCTTTATGGCCTTAGGTCTGAATATTGAAGACATCACTCTCAAACATGTTAGTGTCCTAGATGTAGATGGGTCTTGATTCTAATGCAAATATTTTTGCTTCAAGTTTTGAATCGAAGTGTTCCTAGAATGAGTGCTTATTTTTTCTTAATTTTTATATAAGATTAGTTTGACAAATAAATATATTTGAATACCAAGACATATAGTGAATAATCCCACAAGTGTGTTCTTTGTTGTCTCCTAATAAAACTAGTTAGAAAGGGTGAAAGCGGACAATTTGAAATTTTGATTTTGGGGTCAATTGTGTAGGGTGTGGGATTAAACTCACATGTTGGACATTGAACTCACACACTGTAAAAATGTCCCAAGATAGGAAGATAAAAATCTTAATGTAGCGAATGAATGTATGGATAATGATGCGAAGATAGGCGCAATAAATGGGTTAATAATGGTGAGTGTGTGGAAACATATGCAAATAGGGTAAGGATAATGTAAAGGAAGAATTTTGTTTTATGAACTTTTCTAGAGATCTTCTCTACTACAATGCACTCATGTTCAACAAAAATTTTAAAAAGAAAAGGTAAAAGAAAAGTATGATCATAAATTATAATCTTTTGAATGGCATTATAGAGCTATTTCCTTAATCTATACTAGATAACACTATTTATTATAAAAGGTTGCTGATTGTAAGTTACTTTTTTATAGTTCGACTATAATTAGGTTTCTACCATATCAGGGTTTAAGATTTTTATAGATTCCAAAGTAAAGAAGATGATATATGCTCTTCTTTCATACATTGTAAAATCTTTGAGAACCAACAAAAACCTATCTTCACGCATGTAAGAAGGCCTTGTAAGTTTTATATTTGAATGTAGCAGTGTGAAGTTTTAGCCATTTGACCTACAATATCCATTGTTGTTTGTCTACCATAGGTAGTTGCACAACCTTTGAGACAAAATGGCTTTGATACAAATAAATTGCTTCACACTATTATCTTAAAATATCAAGTTTTGTAGAACCTTTTACATGCATGAAGATAAGTTTTTGTTCGTAAGAATGCACAACACACAAGGGAAGAAGATAAACTCTCTTATTTACTTTTAGACTCAATATTTAGCTCTAAATTTTTTGATGTCAAATGACTTCAAAGTGAGCCTATTTATAGCATTAAACTATTCTAGAGATCCAAGAACACTAGTCTAAAGTAATAACTATGTAGATTGATAAAGTGAAAATGGAGGATTATAAAAAATAGAAGCTGACAATGCCTGTCCCAAGAACCTTTTACAAAGCTACATTATCATTATGAGATGTTATAGCTATCAAAAGAGGATGGGGTTTCTTGTTGCGGGGTCCACCATATGTCTTTTGCTTCATTCTACAAATCATTTCTAGTAATTGCATGAAAAAGTTCTCTAATATGGAAGTGATGCATATCTTATGCAGTGTCAAGATCATTTCTTTAGAGATCTAAATGGAAATAAGACACTCAATTGAGTTTTCTTTTGATAATTGTACCTACTAAATTAGTTGTTCTGAAAATTATTCTTCAAGATTGATTATTGGAGGGTGAACATTTTTAACAAATTTATATAGTTAAACCCTATGGTCACAAGCTAATCTATTTTTGAAGTCCAATTCAAATGTCTAATAAGATCTATATGCTATAGACATTGTTAAGCTATTTGCATATCACATTATAATTTCTCCTTAGTTTTCAATATTTATAGTAGATATTTTTCTTGATGAATGTTTTCTATTTAACTTTGCATTAATATAAAGACAATAGTATAGTACTCACAAAAAAAGAGAGGTGGTAAAAAGGCACACCCATGAGTCCACACATAAGGACCAAGTCTTGATAACATATAAAATAACAATGGGCCTAGCCCAAAAGAAACCTAATTCGCTAAATTAACACTTGGAGGACGATCGTTGTCATTTGGTTTTCCCCACACATCTCCAGGGTTGCAATGATCAATAGGCTCCCAACTAGTGAGAGCATGTTGTCTTTTGCACTTTCCTCCGATAGTAGTTGAGTGCGGATTAGATATATGGAAAGTGGTATATGGGGAAATTTGTTGGTGTCAGGCTAGTTAGTGTCCCACCTCAAGAATAGCGGAAATGAAGGCAAAGACCATCCTCCACGAGCAATAGAGTCCTTGAGGTTCTGAGGAGCTGGATAGAAAGAACGAGATCCAAGGTTGCGAAGATTGTCTCATTTGAAGGAGTAGTTGTGCCCATGCTGATGCCCACGAGAAGTGGAGTCAGAAGGAACTTAGGCAATAGTGCAAGGAGCGTTCCCCTAGTGGTCTAAAAGCTCTTATAAATGAGTAACCTCAAGTGCAACTTAACTTGCACTTGAATTTGCATAAGCACATTAAAACAAATCATGGGTTTATATACAAAGAGAAACATTCCTCAGTAGAATTGCTCTTGAATGAAGCTGCATTTTTTCTTTCCAAATTCTCAACATTATCTTCATCTTGAAAGTGTGCCATTTTTGAGAGAACTTGTGAGGAAGGCAACACTAGTCCTCAATTAAAACCATGTGCAATGAGAATGGATTAGGTCTGAAAGGATTGAAGTCATGTATCCAGTTCTAGACTTGTTGGGTTCGTGGACAAAACTGCAAGAGGTGTTTCAATTAATTCAATTTGGCCACAAAAAGTGCAATTGGGATTAGGAATGACCATATGGGTCAGTTGGGACCCTATGGGGAGACCTTGGTAAAGAAGACACCAAGAAAAATGAACTAGATAAGGTTCAAGAATAGCTTCCCAACTCCATTGAATTCTTTTTTTTCATAGCCCTTGGGAGGACTGTAATTGCTAGCAGGAATTGAGCTGGTCCACCATCTAAAGATGGGGTGATATCCAAAAATAACCTTCAGCTGGCTTGTAACTTTGAAAAGGAATGTGTGTATACCACTTCTAGTATTTCTACCATGGTTTGATGCAACACACTCATAGTTTCTGTAAGGCTGAAGGGGGAATAGGATCAAGAGTCAATTGGTGGACCTCTCGATCTTGCCTAAAAAGTCGGAATTTCACCTTAAAGTTTGGCCAAGGAAGGATATTCTTGGTTGCAAGATTAATAAAATCTAGAAAATTCTTGATGCCTTTTTTAAAGACACAAGGCATTGGTCCAAGGCGAGAGAGCAAAAGTCCTCCATTAAGTGTTGAATAAGTGGGACCACCAAGTGGAGTATTGATTCATAGACAATCTATTGCAAAAATCGTCTCCATTCAAAAGAATGTAGGGCTTGAGATCCTCTTAGGCTTTCCAAATGATTTTGATAACGAAAGTGCCTTGGATTTGGATAGGTTCTTTCATAGTGAGTAAAGTATCAGGGCTAAGGCCTTTCTAGGATGGTTGTCCATTAGGAAAGATAGAGTAGATACAAGGGCTAACCAAGATTTTTTAGGCTTCGCGGCCAATAAGCACCTTGGTTATCCACTTAGTTCCTTAAGCTAGGCCTTGTTGATTGATATAAATTGAGCCAAGACCACTAGACTCACATGGTAAATAGAAAAATTCCTAAGCCGCACAGTGAAAACCATGATGAACTTATCTAGAAGCCTAGAGAAAATCTTTTAGGAGTTTTTCCACCTTTAAATAGGAGACCTTAGAAGGAACCTATTGTCTCAATTTTTGAATTTTCAAAAATAGACAACCCCTACCAATTTTTACTCAAAATTTGTAGTTTTCTTCTCCAAGGCATGTTTAATGAGGTTTAAAACTCGTATTTGTTAATGTCAAATCATTGGTAGGTGTATTTGTCGTCATTGTCCAAGTTTTGGTTGGCTTTTGTTTTCATTTTCCTTGCTTTTTGTTCAATTTCGGGTTTTGAGTTCTTCATTGCAAGTAGGAACTTTTTGTTGTCATTGCAAGTAGGAACTTTTTGTTGTCATTGCAAGTAGGAACTTTTTGCAGCTATTGCAAGTAGGAACTTATTGCTGTCATTGCAAGTAGGAACTTATTCCTGTCATTGCAAGTAGGAACTTTTTGCTGTCATTGCAAGTAGGAATTTTACTTGTAATTGGGTTCTAGAAACTCGATTATAAGTCAACACATTGTTATAAAGTTTGTTCTACTTGTAATAGGGTTTCTAGGACCTGATTACAAGTATGTTTTCAAAATTCATAATGAAACACATATTGCACTTTCAAACGGGGTTTCAAGACTTGATTGCAAGCCACCATTGTATGAGCTTATTGATGTCCTAACTTGCAATCGGGGTTTCAAAACCCAATTGCAAGTTTGTGCCTAGCTTGTAAACTTTCACACTTGCAATCGGGTTTCAAAACCCCGATTGCAAGTTGGTGCCTATCATACAAGAATGCTTACTTGCATTTGGGTCTTCAAGACCCGCTTGCAAGTGTAAGCATCTTCGTCCTTTTCAACTTGTGTTTCACTCATTTCCGCTTTTCAAATTCACTACGATCCACTTGCATTCTGCCTCCCAAGATTCGAAATTCGTCTTTTGTCTCCACATACTCTCATTCCCACAACTTTCCTTTGCAAGATCAATATTTGCAGTTGGGTCCTAGAGACCCAATTGCAAGGGGTCTCAATGCATGTAAAGATAGTGAGCAAAAGCCAATGTTTATGACAATAGTGATGTAAATTGAAAAGAGTACAATGTCATATGCATAGAGAGAACTTCTCCTGAAGAATCAGTATTACCCCAAGCAAGAAGATGAGGTTGGAGTTCATTGGCAAAGGACATAAGAACTATCAATGATGCAAGTTGATCTTCTTGGACAAATACCTTCACCAATCTCAAATACTTCAAGTTCCAGGATATTGTAGCAGCATGAAGACCTCTTAGACAAAGGATGATGTAAATAGAGTCGTGTCTCAGACACTTAGATTAGTTTCAATTATGCATTTGTAATTTCCCTTTGACAAATTACATTTAATGTCAAAACCGTAATTGCAAGTAGTCACATTACTTGTATTCTTGTAACTTGTAATTACATGCAAACAAATTACAAGTTGAAAGACAATAGGACTGTAAGTTGGAATAAGTCATAGTTAGTTATAGTTGGTTGTGAAAAAAGTCTTAGTTAGTTGGACTTCTCTCACTTTTTGTTCTCAGCCCTTCTCCTATATATATTGGAGGGTGCTCTTTGTAATTTTTATCTTTTTAGCAAGCAAGAAAACTCTTTAGAAATTTACAGTGACAAAGACTTTGTGTTTTATAATTGTAAATTGGTTCCACAAGCAATATAAACAAGACATTTGAGTTTTAGACTTTGTGTTGAAGCCTTGTTCATATATCCATTGTGTTCTTACGTCACAGTGATATACTTTTTTGCATATACTTGAGATTCTAGCAAGGTTGTTGGAAAGAGCTTTGATCTGATTTCTTGTAGACTTTGTGCCGTAAGTATTGAGAATTAAGCTACCATAGTTAAGTGTTCATAATAGAGAGAGGTTACAAGACTTTGTGCTTGTAGTTGTTCCTATTTATAGTAGTCTAGAGGTGCATCGTATCAATATACATTGAGCTGTTGTAAGTTGTACATTGTTATCATACTAATCATTCTAGAAGGTAGATAGGATAGTAGACAAGTGAAGACTTTGAGCTTTGATTCTATATTCCTGTCCCGAGGAAGTGACATAAGATTTTGTGCTTTCATGGAAACTTCGCTTCCTTCCATATAAGCATCTTTTTTGTTATTGAAATTTATTAGATTTCTGTATTTGTTACTCTAGTTGCAGTTTCTTTTTTGAAAAGAGAAAAGAATATCATCTTTTCTGAAAAAGAGAAAAGGATGTTGTTCCACCCAAATTAAATTAGTATTTATATATTATAGTTAATTTGTAATAGTAGGAAAGGGGGAGCCTTCCCTTAAAATTAGGAGAGTTTTAAACTCATGTTGTGGCTGAAACCATAATTTTACATGCCTTCCTAGGTGTACAAAATTTTCAGCCAACAGTTTTTGGCAACTTTGCTAGGGATACAAACGCATTCGGAAACCTCACGCTTTTGTTTGAAGTCTAGTGTCTTATTGTTTTCAGAGTTTCTTTCCTTGGGCTTGTTGCTAGTTCTTTACGTTAGAAGGAATTCGTCATTACGTTCGCTGCAAGAAGGGTGAAGGTTCTCAAGAAGTTGCACCAAGTTGGGCTGAACAAGCTAAGTTTGATCTCCTCACTACCACATCGTCTCTTTCATGAACTACCAACTTCCCACCATCCAAGAAGAAAAATCCTATCCCAATTGAAGTTTCACCATTCTTTTTCAAGTCATTAATGTTGCAAGGTGTGCACCCTTGGTCTCCTTGTGTTGTGCAGTGCAGCGTTCGGGTTCTTTTGTATGAAGATCATAAGTCATTTTATCCTAAGGAGGTGCAACATGACATTCCTCTCAAAGCTGGTGCAGTGCCCTTCAGGTAGAAGCAACGACAATATAATCCAAAACTTTCAGGTACCATTTTATCAAAAATTCAAAAGATACTGAACGCTCAGATTAGTTTTCCTATTCACCATTCAACGTGGGTAGCAAATATAGTTCCAGTGCATAAAAAGAATGGAGAAATTCGTTTCTGTGTGGATTTTAGAAATCTCAATTAGTTGTCACTAAAAGATAATTATCCTTTGCCAATAATGGATCAAGTGTTGTAGATAGTGACAGGATCTCAAATGATGTCCATGCTAGATGGCTTTTTAGATTACAATCAAATTGAGGTAAGTTAATCAGATCAGCACAAGACTACATTTACTACTCCATGTGGTACATTCGCATATCTCAGGATGCCTTTTGGATTAATAAATGCAGGTGCTACCTTCCAAAGAGCCATGGACTTAGTCTTTCGTGGTATCTTTGATAGGTATATTGTTGTATACTTGGTTTATCTCACTGTTTTCTCCAAAGATTGTGAGAATCATCTCTTTCACCTATAAGATGTGTTAGAAAGGTGCCACAAGCATGGTATTTCTCTTAACCTTAAGAAATCAATCTTTAGGGTTATAGAAGGAAAACTCCTTGGACACGTGTTAAAGAAGGGATCAAGATTGATTCAGAAAGAGTCAAATTTATTCAAAATTTTTTGTCACCTGCTAGTAAGATTATTGTTCATGTTGTTACATGGAGCCTAATCAGACTTGGAGGTTAAATTTTCCCTACTTCTATCGGCACGGTTTCCCCTCATATTTTTCGACGGGGGTTTGGGGGCAGCGTCCTCAAGGTGGGGTCAAGGGGCAACGCCCCTTGCGTGCTCCCTGTCACGATACAGGGCGGGGTCAAGGGGCAGCACCTCGCGAGGCCAAAAAGACTTATTATTTTATAAAGGCGTCGGATGTTATTTTGCTATTGGCTGACATGTTGTAACCCTAATTTTGTAACCGACATAAGTCTTGATATAAAGGCTAAGGGTTAGGGTTTTCTGTAGGAGAATTTTATAGCATTTTGTAGCGGAATTGAGTTGCAAGGGATTGTTGGTTGTAATTGGTTTATTGATTTACTGGATAATAATATTGGACTCTCTATTTGGTGGATGTAGCCTGAGATTGGGTTAAGTACGTTAAATATTGTCTCTTCGTTGTTATTATTTCTGTGTTTTTATTCTTGTGTTTAATATTTATCTGCATATAATTGATATTTTTTGCATGCAATTCCTAACAATTCATTCTTTATTGGAAAGGTCAATTTTTTGCACAGGATTATTCCTAATTTTGCTGAGAAAACTTTTCATATCGTTAATATGATGAAAGGTAAAACTACTTTCGATTGGAGTCCAGAGGGAAAGGCTGCATTTAGCAAAATCAAGGAGGCAATAGCTCACGCACTTGTGTTGGTCTGCCTAGACTATACAAAGGATTTCATCATGTATAGTTATGCCTTTGAGCATACCATGTATGCGATCTTAATGCAGAAAAATATAGAGGGGAATGAGTTTCCAATCGCTTTCATCATGAGCTGTCCATTGAAGTCTCATGAACTCAAATATTCCCCAATGGAAAAGAATACTTATGCTGTTGTAAAGGTAGTAAAGTATTTCAGGTTCTATATTTTAAATTCCCACACCTTGGTTCTAGTTCTTTATATAGCAGTCAAGTCCATCCTAACTCTGCAAGATTTTGGTACAAAGAGAGGAAATTGGATTGCTAAAATCCAAGAATATGATTTTTGGAGATCAAACCTACAAAGCTTGTTCATGGGAAAGGAATTTGTCAACTCATTGCTGAGAACAATCTGGAGGGACAAGAACAAGATGTTTCAGAAGATCTTCTAAGAGTATTGTTCGTCAGTACAATTGATGAATGGTATTCAAACATAGCCTATTTTTGGATTTATGGTGATTGTCCAACCCATTTTTCATTCAAAGAAAAGAGGAATATAAAGCTCAAAGATGCAAACTTTGTTCTTTGGGACAGTGGTTTGTATAAACGAGCTATTTCATAGTATATTCCTCCGTTGTGTTGATAAGGCACAACAAGTCAGATTATTGGAATCTTTCCATAATTTGGCATGTGGTGGGTATTTTTCTGCACTAGTTACTGCTCACAAGATTCTAAAGAGCAAAGTATTATCTACCAATGCTCTTTCAAGATGCTTATAGATGGGTGCGTAAGTGTGTGCGGTGCCAGCAATTTGTAGGTAAGCAAAAGCTTGCAGCACTGCCTCTAAAGCTAGTTGTGATTGAAGATCCTTTTAGGCAATGGGGAATTGATTTCATTGGTGTCATCAACCCCTCCTCAAGTGCAGGTCCTACTTATGTTCTTACAACAATTGACTACTTTACTAAGTGGGTGGAGGCCATTCCAGTGAAACATGCTACTTCAGAAGTGGTATGTAGATTTCTCAAAGAGAATATAATTTTCAGATTTGGTGTCCCACATAAAATTGTGTCATAATGTAGTTGCCTTTTCTTCTTACGAGGTAACCTAGTTCTGTTTTGATTATGGTATTATCTTGGCACATTGTTTTGATTATTATCCTCAAGGTAATGGTCAGGCATAATCAAGCAATAAAAATATGGTTACCATCATAGGCAAACTTGTGTAAGAAAATTAGAGATCCTGGCACAAGGCCCTATATGGTGCTTTGTGGGCAAATAGAATTACACCCAAAAGAGCTATTGGCATGTCACCATTTCAGCTACTCTATGGGACGAATGCAGAAATACCTATTACTTTGGAGCTTCCCACTTTAAAGTTAGTGAAGGCAATTGAAGATGAGACATTCGAAAATGCCTTAGATAAAAGAATAATGTTTCTTTCTTAGTTGGAGGAACAACGAATACAGGTGGTAGACCGGATTGCTGAGCATCAGAAGCAAGTCAATGTTCTTTTTGATAAAAAGGACAAAGCAAAGAGAATTTCAGGTTGGTGATCATGTTTTACTTTAGAGAACCAAAAGGGATGCACGGGAAATTTGATACCCTTTGGCGTGGACCTTTCACCATTCATCAGGTCACTGGTGAAAATAATTTTCTATTGGCATACCAAGATGGAACACCATTTGCGTTGCCTTACAACGGACATCTGAAACATTATTTCAAATAAATTCCAAATAAGTTTTGTACATAAAATTCCAATTCTTTTAGTCTTTTTCATTTTTCTTTAAGTTTTGTTTTCTATTTTTCAGTCGCTCGACTTTGTAGCCCAATGGTCGGAAGAAGGCACTTAGAGATCTGGCTTCTATTTCTCTCATCTTTCTAAAAGGACGAGTGAAAGAAATTACCCAGTTAGAGCCAACTGTTGTCTTAATTTTTGAAATTTAAAACAATCCCTATGATTTTTTATTTAAAATTCATAGTTTCATTTATTTAAGGCACATTTTACGAGGCAAAAAAACTCATTTTTGTTTGCGTCCAATCAAGTGTTAGTGTTTTTGTCATCTTTGCCTAAGTTTTGGTTGGTTTCTGTCATATTTTTCCTTCATTTCTATGCAAATTCAGGTTTTAAGTAGTTCATTGCAAGTTGTAGGAGCTTTTGAATGCAATTACAAGTAAAAGCACTTTACTTGTAATCGGGTCTCTAAGACCCGATTACAAGTTAGTCCATTGTTTTTTAAGTCAAACATACTTGTAGTCGGGTATTTGTGATCCGATTACAAGTTAGTTCTTTCCCTTTTATAAAGTTTGCAATCACTTTTATGTAATGTCCCCTTCTCAGCAGTAATCAGTTCAGTTAACCGTTAGCCTATTCTGGACTATGAGGATGTTTTAGCATTTTTGATGGCTTGCATGTTGGAGTTTGTCAGTTTTGGTTCTGGATTCCTTCTAGGTTTTCCGAAAGCTTTGCATTGATGGTACATGCATAGCAAGTAGCTAAGTTCGACAAACTTACTATTTTTAGTAAGTGGAGGCGAAGGGAACTTTTTTCTCTAGGTTTTTCTGGGTTTTCTGAGAGCTTCGCAATGGTATAACATGCAAATCAATCTGAAGACTTTTTCCGGACTTACTATTTTTAGTAAGTTGTGATGGCTGCTCAGAATGTGGTTAAAATCACTTTGGAAACACTTACTATTTTTAGCATTATGCTATTTATAGCAAGCACTATTTTCGGAAGTACTATTTTTGGCAGGTTCCTGTGTTCTAACTCAGATGGCTATTTTTAGCAATGTAGTTCAATACTTTGGCCTCAGCTCAACATTGGCAGTTGTCAGTAATTGAAGAAGGTATATTTTTATGGTTAAGGCTTATATTTGTTTTATTTAGACTTGGACGACCTGGAGAGGAGGAATAATATTTTTATCCTAAGTCAATTTGGCGAAATATTTTACCTTCATAGTGGGGAGCCAAAATGCAGTTTAATTTTATGACAAAATCAATGATATTTCATAAAGCCTAATGTTCATCGAAAGTGGCGGCCAGTAAAGGGAGAAAATACATTTGTTGCTAAACAAAATATTTTATTACTTGGGCAATTTGGCGAGGTAATGAAATGAAGTGCAAATTAAGGGAAATTTGAATGTTGTTGTTTAATCCCATATTGGAGGGAAAAGAAGTTCGATTTGGAGAAGAAGTTATAAATAAGTGCCTTGGCCTTCATTTGAGACTATCCATGAATATTGCAACGAAGTGTTGCGGGAATTTCGACTGAATGCTTCAAGGAATGCTTACCTCTTAGTTGAATGCTTAGCTTCTCGCTTGAAAGATAGCAACTAGTTGAGACTATGAGACCATTCTTCACTCAGAAGAATAGATGGAGTTCATTGAAGAGTTTATGTTTGATGTTTTTTGATTTTTGGTGTGAAGTGTGTGAGTTGCAGGTTGCTGGTTTTCAGTGTGGTTGTAGGTGTGTTTAATTCATAAGTCTCTGCGTGGATCCCTGTTGGTTCTGGTTAATTGCTCCATCCTCTCCCTAAGCCTAGGCGATTCTTCATGTCATTTTCCAAAACTTAATTCGAAGTCTTGATTTTTATATTGCAAATCGTACTTTCTGCCCTAGCCGTACCATGCTGGAGCTGTCTTGGGATGCGTGCAAAATATGTTTGGGTGAGTATGTTGTATTTTGTGGGTCTTAGCATGATCGCCTACCTCCTAGCTTTCATTTGCAATCAATATTGAGTCATTCCGTGGAGTATTGATTGAGCTGTGAGCATTTTAATGTGGTTTAGTGTTGCTGGTCTGTGTTTTCCAGCTTCTTGTTCTAGCATATCAGATTCTGAAAATTGAAGTGTGTAGTGTGTTTTTGAGAGTAGTTAGTCTTTGTAGCTTTGGGAGTGCATAACTCATCATTTGCAGCGATGGACAGTGATATTCTCTAATCTGAAATTCATGCTATGTAATGTAAAGCTGATTAGTAGTACTATCAACTATCTTATTCTGAATTGTATCACAAGACCCACTGAATAAGTGGAAGAGGCTCGCTTTGCCGCCTATCTTATCTTATTGTAATGTTGTCCTCCCGCTGAATAAGTGGTTGAGTAGATTGTTATTATCATTTTCAGTCCTCCCACTGAATAAGTGGTTGAGTGATCGTTATTTACTTTAGTCTCTCTAGATTGTAATTTGCAGGTTACACTGCCAAATTGTTGTTAAAATTTCTATTACCCGCTGGACAAGCGGAAGGGGTTGGCTTGCTGCCTAGCATTGTAATTTCCAGTGGATTATTGAAGCTAACGATTCCCTTATCACCATATGCTCTCACCTTCCCACATTGGGCTCTTGGTGATCAGAAAGTGGAAGGGTTGCCTTTCAACAGTGTTGTGATTATCTTTTCTAACCCTAACGGGTGCTTTGTGATGTTTGTAATTGGAAATAATTGAATAAAAAGTGGGGTGATATTTCATTTTACTTGTAATTGGGTGTTTGGGACCCAATTACAAGTGTCTCTCAAAGTCCAAGAGAAACATATTTCGCATTTGCATCGAGCTTTTAGATCCCAGTTCCCCTCTTCTTGCATCTCCATTATCCTGCGATATTAAGGGGAGTCTCTTAAATGTGTTGTTGTTTTGCAATAGAAGTTTTCTTCTTAGCTTGCCTATTTGTGCCTTTGATTAGAGTATTGAAATCTCATTCTACTTCCTTCAAGTGGAGCTGCTCACTTGCATTTGGGTGCATTTTTCTTTCATCTTTTTAAGGTTTCGCTTTATGGTAAGTGCATTTGACTTTCTTGTTTTGTTCTTTCCTTCATTTTTGTTTTTCCCCCTTAATGTTGATGTAGGGAACATGTAATATCCCCAACAATTTTCTTCTGATTTTTAACAAGATTACAATCACACCAACACCCGTTAGGGATTAGAATAAGAAAACTAAACCAGTTGAAAGGAACCCTACACCTTTTGATCACCGAGAGCCCAAGCTGGGAGGGTGAAAGCATACGGTGGCAAGGAATCGTTAGATGCAACTTCTGAAAATGCTTATTACAAGAATGGGCGGCAAGTCAACCCCTTCCACTTTTCAGCAGGTAAAACAAGGAAACTTGGCGGTAAACCAGCCAAGTAAACAAAACACACTCAAGCACAAATCACTCTACCGCAATATTTCAGCGGGAGGACTGAACACTTACAAGAAAGCTCAACTCAACCACTTATGCAACGGGAGGACCATTACAAACAAAATATCACTCGACTGCTTATTTAGTGGGAGGACAGAATTACAAAGATCAAATGTAGGCGACAAGCCAGCCTCTTCCACTTTTCAGCGGGGATTAGCTTTACAATCCAGAAATGGTTGTTAGTACTACTATCCAGCCTTACAATAAAGAGATGCAATGCATAGAAAAGAGAGATAGTACTGTCCAATCCTGATGAATATCTCCAAACTTAACACCATTAGCAAACTCAAACCCACCAATAAAGAAATAACACACCATTGACCACTAAACTGAAAATACAATCTGCTGTCCACATAACACGCAAAAAACAACCACTACCAAATTCACTATTATGCTCATAACTCACCCAAAACAACTCGGAATGACACAAAAACTGAAGCACATGGAAAATATGACATGGACGACCAATTTAGAACCCCAAACCTGCAACTTAGATGTCTTAAACCTTTGCACGCAACCCGAGGCAGCCATGAATGGGGGCGGCTCAGCTGCGAAGTTCAATTTGCAATATAAAATTAAGATCAGCAAACAAGCAGCTGCAAATTGGTGGACCTCATCGCCTTTGTGGTAGGAAGAATCAGAGCCATTGCCCATAATGGAATAATCAACAGGTAGGGAGGAATAATCTGAAAACCGCTTCAGCCACTACACAACCAGCAACACACCAAAACCACGCCTTCATTCCGAAAACTGAAAAAACCACAACAACATCCTTCACAATGAAGCTCATTCTATTCCTCTGGATGCGAAATAGGCTCTCCCATAGCTAGGTGCTATCTCACAAGCACGAAACTGGCACAAGCTAGGAAGCACTCAACTTCAAAGCAAAAGTATAGCACAAATTCGGCAGCACTTCGTTATAGAATTTTCAAAGATATCCAATGAGAGCCCAAGGCTCTTATTTATAACATTTGTTCAACCAAACTCAAATTCAATTGCTCCCAAATTCGCTCTACATCAAATGACATTACATTTTACCAAAATGGCGTTGCATTTTCATTTCATTTGACAAGCATATGGCCGCCCAAGATGAAAAACCCCTTCTTCTAGACAAGTTCGAACTTTTACAAGGTCCACAAAGAATAACTTAAAACACTTTTCCACTTTGGCGCCTAACTTAGGTGAATTAATAAAATCTTTTGAATAAAATATGCTTTTTTCCTCTTGCCTAAGTCGACCAATTAATAATTAAATATTAAACTTTAGCATAAAGTATTAAGATTTAATTAATCACTTGAAAATCGGATATTGATAATGCCAAATTGAACTTGTGGACTGAAGTGCTGAAAACCATCAGTTGGACTAGGGTTGGAGCTTTGTACTGCGCTGCTAAAAATAGCTCTGCCTGAATTGCCACTTACTAAAAATAGTAAGTCATGAAAACATCTCCGAAAAACATGCTCGTCGAACCCTGTGAGAGGGCTCGGAAAACCCAGAAAACCTCAAAGTCTAGTTAGCTGCCACCAACTTACTAAAAAATGTAAGTTCAAAAATCATTCCGGAACAGAATGCATGTTAGACCACTGTGAAGCTCTCGAAAAACCCAGAAGGAATCCTCAGTTCTTTCTGCCAAACTCCAACCAGAACATCCCTGATAACTGCAAAGAATCTTCCTAGAAAATAGGAAACGCTTATTCCTCATTCCAATCAGCCTATGGGTCTTTGGAATAGGCCAATGGACCATTGATTACTTCTTACTGAGAAGGGGACATCACAAAACAGGTCTTTCCCATTGTTCTTCTCCCTATATCGTGTGTGTTTACTTGCAATCCCTTGCATGTATTTCCATTAATTGAAGTGCAAGAATGTGCATTTGTTAGTGCAAGCATTTACCATCCTGAGCGTTGCATTTCATGTATACTTGCAATTGGGCTACAAAACCTCGATGGCAAGTGTCTTAGGTATGATCATTGTTTGCTTTTCATATTGCAAGTCACTCTTTCTTTGAGCGTTGCATTACATATGCACTTGCAATTGAGCCCCAAAATTCCGATTGCAAGTTGTGTCACCCTTGCTAATCTCTTTCACTTGCAATCGGGGTTTTGGGACCCAATTGGAAGCTAGTTTCTTCCACCGTTTTCCATTTGCAAATATGTACACTTGCAATCAGGTCTCCAACAAGCTTACACATTGCCACTAATTTGCAATCACTTTCACTTGCTTACGCCTATCATGCAATACTTTCTTAGTTGCATTCGGGTCTCCAAGACCCTATTGCAAGTGCGAGTGTCAAAGTTTTTTCCAATCTCACATTCATCATTTCCACTTTTTTCAAGCTCGCTGCTATCCATTTGCATTCCATCCCCTGAAATCTGAAATTCTACCCTTGTCACTATCAAAGTCTTGTCTATAATGCATTGTTCAAGCTTGTCCACTCTTTTTCACTTTCTCCATGATAAATATTATAAAAGGTCGAAGATTAGGCATTATTTTCCAAGTTCATTCATTTGAAGAAGGTGTCATGGCTTCTCCAATAATTTGTGATGATGTCTTAACTCTTTGGGCTTTTCATTGTAGCGTTACATATTCTTACTCGATGACAAAAAAACCAGTGTCTCCTTCAAACAATTAGATGAAGTATAAATATGACAAGTACTGGAATGAGATTTCTCCTTCTCAGGTGAGCTCTCCTGTTGATGAAATCAAAGACACGGAGATTGGGCATGTTGATTTGTTCGAGTTCCTTGAGAGTGCAAAAGGTTCACCAAGTCATAGCATGCAGTTGTTTTTTAATAGTCATATTCACTTTGTTTCCACTTTCCCAGTGGCTGCCTTGGAACCAGAATTTGTCCTTGCTTGTGCTGCTCATTTCGATAAGGGATCTAAAACGATCAAGGATGATGATGGTATCAGATTGGATGCAAAAACCATTGATAAAATCTTCAAGTTTCTTGCTGCCCCAGTATATGGAGACATTACCATGAAGGGTGCTCTTGATCACTACAACCAGAAAAGATCAGATTGCATAAGGCATATCAATTCCAAGTGGCTTAAGACTCCCCGAACCTGATTCTCTCGATGGCCTAAACTATACCGTTTTGATTTCATTGAAGAAATCAGTGACACGATCAAACTCCTGAGCAGGATAATGGGGTTGAAACAATCTAATGTATTTGAGATCTGGATGTATAAATACATTGTGGTCATGAGAAAATCTTAGTCTCATATCTTCTGGGGTGAAGTGATCAGTGATAATCTGTGTAAGCAACTCTCAAGTTCCAATCACTCTCACTTTCTACATGAATTCCTACTTGGTGTAAATAGCAGCATCACTAAGATAGTTTCCAAGTCTTTCTACCAAAGGTGACATGTCGCTGGTACTGGTGTGGAAATATTATGATCAACTCACCTTGAGAGCTAGCAGGATTCACTACAGGAGGGTGCAAAATGCCTTCTTTGGTCACTTCATGTATTTGTTTGATAAAACACTTAAGAACAAGAGAGTGTCTGAGGCAGCTTGGAAGAAAGTGAACGAGTTCGGATGCTTGTTCCTTTAGTTCCCAACTTTCATCTACATGAGAGTTGGATGTTTTGAAGGTCATCCATATATGCTTTCGAGACATCCTATTGACAGGATCATCCCGATGGAGTTGGCTAGGCGGCGGATGATAGTTCATGTAGTCCAGTTAGCTCAACATAAGTTAGGGATGAGTTGTAATGTCCCCTTCTCAGTGATGATGCATTCAGTGGTCCATTGGCCTATTCCGGAGACTCGTAGGCTATGTGGAAAGGAGAATTAGGGTTTCCAACTTTTGTGGAGTTCTGCACAAGCTTGTTAGGGTTAGTCAGAAGGGAATTCTTTAGTCCTACTTGTGGTTTCCTTCTGGGTTTTCCATGAACTCCAGTGTGGCATAACATGCAATTGACTCTTTGGTGAAATGTGAACTTACTATTTTTAGTAAGTTAGGGTTTGGTTGTTTGGATGATGCAGTTTTGCTGAGCTTCCCAAGGTCTCTCTTTGGGTGCGAAGATCATGCTTTTCGGAGCAGTATTTCATGACTTACCATTTTTAGTAAGTGGCAGTATTAGGCATTTCTATTTTTAGCAATCTTAGACAGGGTCCTGATCTAGAGCAGTTCAATGGTCTTCATTGCTCAGCTTCATCCTGGATTTTGTGGTAATTAGTATTGGAGTTATAAGTTATTCAATTAAATATTATTTCCTTATCCTAAGGTTTAATATTTAATTATTCTATTACTAATTAATGATATTGGGAATTGTGCATATTTTGATTTATCTTAAGTTCTTCTTGGCGAATTATTGGTGTGATGAAGGGGGATGCCAAAATGAATATTGAGAAGACTTTATTTTATTTGGCCAAGTTTATTTTATGCCAAAATCGTGGTCCTCTTTGCTAGGTGCGATTTTTGACTAAGGTAGAGGGCGCCATGCTTGGGTCCACCATTTGAAATGAAATGCAAATTTGAGAGGTGAATTTGGAGGGAGTTTAATTTGAATTTCAGATTGGAAATCTATATATACAGGTGCTTGGCTCCTCAATTGATCATCCAAAAAAATTATAATGTTATGCTGTCCAAATGACTCTAGACTTCTTCGAGGGTGAAAACCTCCTAGATTTTCCTTTCCAGTTTCGAGTGTGAGACATCACTCCTATCTGTGGTTCGTTTTTGTTGTTCTCTTGGTGTTCCTGTGGTTTGTGTTGGTGTGGATTTGAAGAAGTTATTTGCTGCTGTGATTTGTTGGAGTTGCTGGACGTGGTGGCTGAAGCTTCATTTCATTCATATCTCCCTGCTTGTCAAGCGTTGCATTCTGGGTATCGGTTCTATCTCACCATAGCCCCTGGGCAATATACTTCACCAAATTGCAGATTGGGACGAGGTGTTTTGGATTTTTGGTGGCACATCGAATTTTGCAGCAGGCCGTACCATTCAGGGAGGTGCATTGGGTTGCGTGCATCACAGTTGAGGCTTCCTTTGGGCTGGTTTGAGGTTTGAGTTAGTTCGCCTTAGTTGTTAGTTTCATTTGCTTCCATTTTGGTGTGATTCAATGTGGTTTGGAGTGAGTTGTGGGCATTCTCAGTGTTGCTAGTTCAGTTTGGGGTTGCTGTCATTTTATATTAGATTGGTTAATTTTGTGTTAGTGGCTTAAAATCTGCTGTAGTTGATTATTGTATTCTTGTAGTACTTCACTGTAATCATCTTTGTATCATTGGTTAGTAGTACTAACCTCTTATTAGAACTCGACGTGCTCATTGTAATCCCCACTGCATAAGTGGAAGAGGATGGCTGGGCGGCCTTAGTGTTTGTAATTTCAGTTTGTACTTTTGTCCTCCTGCTGAATAAGTGGTTGAGTGATATTGTCCTCCCGCTGAAATATGCGGTAGAGTGATTAGTTTTATGTATTATCCTGCTGCTGAAAGACGCGGTGGAGTGATTGTGTTATGTTTCTTGTTGTTTTCCTTGGCTGGTTTACCGCCAAGAAGTTTAGTTTCTATCTTGTCGGATAAGCAGAAGGGGTTGGCTTGCCGCGCGTGCATTGTAATTTTCAGTTGGTTTTGGTGCTAATGATCTCCGGAACATCGTATGCTCTCACCGTCCCAGATTGGGCTCTCGGTGAACAAAAGGAGGAAGGGTTCCCTTCAATTGCTTTGGATTATTTCTCTAACCTTAACAAGTTATTGTGTTTGTTCTATAAATTTTATTGCAAAAATCAATTTTTTTTTATTGGGGATATTTCATCAATATATCCTCACATAATCCACTGCAGATTGGCCGATATTCCTTGACAACTTTAGCAAGAGCCATGGCAATGGAGACATAACTTCAAGAAATCAAGTTGAAGAAGTTAAGGTGAGAAAATGTTTTGACTATCAAGGGATGAAAGATAAAATCAAGAGAGCCTTCACTCATGTTCATCGCCTTGAGGATATCTAGGTTGATCTTTGTACAAAGGAAGACATCAGGAAGATGGACTACAACAGACTTACCTTGGAGCAAATTATAGATTTGGATCTATTCAAGATTCTAAAAGTGTGATAACCCTACCTCACCACATGATGTAAGCTTTATAAATATAAATATTGATAAAGTTAATTATTAAATGATGTAATATATCAAATATTGTTAATATACTAGAAGAAATAAATTATTAGAAAATATATTAAATTGAGTTAATACAAGAATAAATTATTAGAAAATGGTTACTTAAATATATTTAATTAATTTAATATAGTTAATATATTTAAATATATTAAATGGGAAAATAAACTAAACGAATCACATTTGGATATCACGTGATGGGCATCACATGGACCCCCCCCGCGGGAAGTGGTGGGACAGGAAGCCGCAGCCTAGGCTGCGACTACCATCACACCCCTTCCCTCGGAAGGGAAGTGGTGTGACGGTAGTCACAGCCTGGGCTGTGACCTGTCACACCCCTTCCCACGAAAGGGACCCCGTGGAGGGACACGACCACTCCCCTCCACAGGTATAAAGCCCGGGCAAACCGCAGGACCAGGGGGCACGAAAGATAGAGTAGAAGGAGGTCTGGAAGAGGTGACAGCAGACTGCAAACAACAAAGGAAAAGAATACGAACTAGAAACTACTGCTGCGGGTTACGAACGGGTAAGTGATGTCACAAAGTGTATATATGTTAATGAATATTTTAATATATATGTTAATGAATGGTTTTTATATGTTAATGAATATGTGTAAATATGTTAATGAATATGTGTAAATATATGTTAATGAATATACATTAATGAATAGTTAGGAATATACATTAATGAATAAATGGGAATATATGATAATGGATATTTTCGAATATATGTTAATGAATATTCCTGAAAACATGTTAATGAATAGTTTTTTGAATATATGCTATGGAATACATGTTAAGTTAGGAATATGTAAATGTAGATTATGGAATGGAAAATAGTAATGAATTGTAATATGTAATATAAATGTGATTATATGATGGAGGCTATAGGGAGGAAATTCCCTTAGCCTAATGGAGGGATTATGATAATCCTTGGTAGGCAGTATATACTAAACATCTATATGCATATATGTTATGGCTTGGTTGACAAAGTTCATCCAAGAAGAGACGGATCTGGCCGGCCCTCTCTGGTAGACTTGGATGATGAGATGCATCATCCAAGGCAAGGAATTGACCATATGGTCTTCCTTGGTATGGCTTGGGTGTAAGAAATTACATCCAAGACAGGAATCGAATTAACCTTCGATTTCCTGGATGGCTTGGGTGTAAGAAATTACATCCAAGACAGGAATCGAATTAACCTTCGATTTCTTGGATGGCTTGGGTGTAAGAAGTTACATCCAAGACAGGAATCGAATTAACCTTCGATTTCCTGGTATGGCTTGGAACCAAGATAGGTTCCAAGAAGGCGAGCTTCACAGCCGCCTAAGGACATGCCCCAGTACTGCACTCGTATCTTTTTTATTAAATAAGAATTGAGATTAGTGTTAATCAAGTAATTTAAGTTTAATTGCAAATTAGATTAGTTATATATATATATATATATATATTTGTTGTATTCTAACAATCAGTTTTGTAGGACAGTGATCTCTAACTAGTAGGGACATTACAAAAAGGCATGGTAGATGACGGGAAAACTCTTGATCCTGAGTAAACAAAACAAAGGGTCGTTGAGACTCCTATTCCATCTGTCCAATGGTCACAAAAAGAATGTACCTCAATCTTTGATAGATTTCAGCCCATCTTTTCCAACACCAATGCTTGGCTGAAAAGAAAAAATGTTAAAACCATAAAGATTAAGGTTGGGGTAGAAGATGATTCAATAGGACCAGTTGGGCGTAAGCCTAAGGTGAGAGTCAAATCCAAAGAGGGTGCTTATTCTTCTGGTACTAGAATCAAGCCTAAGAGTCGGTATGGCTTTGGTTATCCCTCCAGAAGAGGTATCATTGAAAGGAAAAGAGAAGCCTCAAGTTCAAATTCAGGTTATTGACCCTGAGGATGAATCACAAGAGGAGAATGCTCGAGAATCTCCTACTACTTTGAATGAAGAATCTCCTCATATGGCCATTCCCCAATTGTCTTTGGATGTTCCTATGTCTCCAATAGACACAGATGTGGATTCTTTTCTATGGTTCACATTGATCTTGTTGTGCCAAAAGCATCTATTTGTACTATTGTAACATCATCAGCAACAGATATATTTGTGAATGCTCCACATGACAACTTGGAGAATGTTTTTGATGCATATCCTTTGTATGTCATTCTATCAAGTATGTCACTTCCTGAGATTTATACCTTTGTCGTAAGATTTGATAGGTTCATGACTGAAGATGGCCATGATTTGCCATCTAAGCAAACACTTGCTATCCAGACTGAGGCTTCCCCTAGAATGGCAACTGTGGTACAAGCAAAGCCTGTTTCTACACAAACTGCAGTTGTTACAAATGCAAGCTCATTAGATTTATCCCCATGGTTGAGGTGAATCACTTCTAAGAGGAAAAAGTTGGAGATTTCTCCTGATGTTTTTGACTTTCAGTAGTTTAGAAAATCCAAGCCAAAGGTTGCCAAGAAAGCCAAAACAGTTTGGTGAGTGGTTGTGGACAGTAATAAGATGAAGTATGCAGAGGTGGCAAAACCTCATGCTGGATAAGCCACAAGGAGAAATGCAGCTATCTGAATTATAGATTCATGAGGGTGGAGCTAGGAAAGTAGGCACATGCTAGGATAATGCATGGTGCTTAAGACTTGGTAGCCTCCTTAGTTCAAAGTTATGATGAGCTCCTAGTGAGGAAGGATAAGCTCAAGGAGGAAAACACACAACTCATCTCAGTGATCCAAAGGATCACTAAATCTTCAGAAATGGTTGATCCCTTGACTTCCTCCACTTCCAAAGAGTCCATCAAACAAGTTGAAAAAGTTGCTCAAAAGGCCAAAGCTATTGATTCTTGGGTAGATCAACTGGTAGATCGAAGTACTCAAGTGGTGAAGAAAGCCTTGCTGGTGTTGGGCAATGTAAGGGCGGCAAAGATAAAACGAAACCAGACTTTAGAAGCTTTTAAGAAAAGTCTAGAATTCATGGAAAGAGATTTGAAAATTTGGCATGAAATGGATCAAGTGAAGTTGGAAATCCTGTGCAACAATTTTGTGATACCAAATAGAGAAAAGTATATTGAGTTTGAAGAGCTTATGATCAATAAGTCATTAGTTGTCATGGACTTAATTAAAGATATTGAAGTTGCTCTTGAAATGAGTACTAAAGTGGAGTAGGATATTTTCTCCAATTTTGAGAAAATGTCTTGCAAGATGGTAAGTCAAGATGAAGAGTGGCTTCCTGAGAATGTGATACTTTCTAAGTTGGTGTCAAAGCTTAATCAAGAACTTGAGTCTGAACAGTTTACAATGGCTTCAATCAACTTGTGAATTGCCGGGTGTTCCTTTATAAGATGCAGACTATTCTTGAAGAGCATGGAGTAGCGGTCCAATGAGATACTTCGATGTCATCATTAAAACTGTTGATGTTACAAGGAATACATCAGGTCCAAATCCTGATGAATTGTAGGAATCAATTAGCAAGTTTTAAGCTTTCATGGCCATGAATAGAGAAGATCAAGAAGTGTCTCTTGACACTTAAAATCATGTTTTTGTTTTATGTATTTTCCTTTTGACAAATTATATGAAGTATCAAAACTTGTAATTATAGGTAGTCTCATTACTTGTAATCTTGTAACTTGTAATTATATGTAAGCAAATTACAAGTTAAAATACAATAGGACTGTAAGTTGGAATAAGTCATAGTTAGTTGTGGAAAAAGTCTTGGTTAGTTGGACTTCTCCCACTTTTTGCTCTCAGCCCCTCTCCTATATATATTGGAGGGTGCTCTTAGTAATTTTTATTTTTTTAGCAAGCAAGAAAACTCTACAAAAATTTACAGTGATAAAGGCTTTGTGTTTTATACTTGTAAATTGGTTCCTTAAGCAATATAAAGAAGACATTTGAGTTTTAGACTTTGCGTTGAAGCCTTGTTCATATATCCATTGTCTTCTTACGTCACAGTGATATACTTTTCTGCATATACTTGAGATTGTTACCTAAAATTTCATTACCCATGTAATTTTGGCCAAAGGATGCATTTTTATCAAATGATTGCATTTACCAAAAAAAAAAAAAAAAAAAAGCAAAACAGAAGGTACATTGCAGTGTTTTAAAAAGTATTTTCATTTGTATTGAACAATGATAGATTACAAATTGAGTTCATGCATTTGAAGCATATTTATACATGCACTGAATTCCTTAAAACCTCACACAAGCCGTGAGCTTAGCATTTCTATCTTTCCTACATATCCAAAACAGAAAAGGATAGAATCAAATAGTGAGTGTAAGGATAACCAGTCATTGCCTTAGGTTGCTTTGACTGGTTATTGGCTGTCCCGTTGCCCTTATGACTGTTTTCTCGGTCTTCAAATTCTGAACAAACCCTGCTTTCCTGCACAAAAGAGAAGAGGTGTCAAATCCAACAGATCTAAGCAATGAAAGATTATCCTACAGTGTACCATTTATCATATCCTATCTTATTTCTGCTTCGAAAGAGCAGGAAAGATAAAGACACAAATCATTGCTTCAGGAGAAAGAAATGTTTATGCTAATGTGTTTGTTTCATGTGTAGATAATTAGTTACTCTAATTGGCATGTGCCCCTGACCGAGGCTCCCTTCGGGTATGAGCCCGACATACCCTTTAGAGTAACTAATCTCAGAATATCAAAATGGAATGATGAAGAAACCAACTGAAGTATCAAAGGGACATATTTGTTTTAAATATGAAACCTTTTACTTTACTATTCATGATATGTATAAAAAGAAAGGATTAATGGATAAACTGTTTTAAGGGACATATTATTCTAATGTGAAACCTTACAGTATTGAAAAGTCAATGCTACATAGTGAAGATAAATGATTCAATGCAACAGGTTGGTATAGAAACAGAGCATCTGAAATATTTTATGAACAGGAACAAACAACAAACTTCAATGAAATCAGAATCAACTGGTAATGAAATGAGTGTCACGAGCCCATGCTCGAACTTCATTTCTACATAAGATCAAAATGCACAGTCAGGAGACATAAGGAACGCATGTTCAAACAAAAGTCTTGTCCACCAAAAATTGCGGCTAGTTGTTTCTTTTGTCAATATCATTAAAACAAAACTATATCGAAAGGAAACATCAGGTTTGGGAAAATTTTGAAGCTTCCAACATAAAATCTAACACAGATTTGAAATGTCAAGGAATATTTGCAGATGTATCGCAGTAAAAAACCCTCTTTGTACTTAAAGCAATGCAATGATAACTGATCAAATGAAGTCTCAGTTTCTTGTTGAGTGAACATGGAAAGTATCAAACATCAAAAGCAGACTTTATGAAGATTTTTTAAAAATATTTCCAGCAATGGCATATTAACAGAAAATAAAGCAAAAAGAAGCCGTTTCTCTTAATGCACAGTGGCGACCTGGATTGTTCGAAGACTGCAATCAAATCTATCTAGGGCGGCAGCACTAGTAGCAAACACATATTCTTCATTCAAAAACCTTCATAATGGCGGCTACAGAAAAACTTCATCAAAAGACTTCACAAATCGACATAAATCCAAATAGCAATGGCGGCATCTTGGGGTCTCAAACCCTCGAAAAACTTCTCCAGTTGTTTTCTTCATTTTGCAAAATGAGAGGCTAAGTCAATGCGGAAGAGTAAGCTTTTAGGGTTATGACAAAGCCCTTTGTAATATTATTATTATTTTTTTTTTCTTCAAGTCTGTTGGGCTTTGTGGACAAAAAACAATAATAAAATATATTTGGTGATATCAATGTTTAAATGTTTCATTAAGCATTGATATTATCAAGTATGTTTTATTTTTATTTTTTTGTTTTCTTTCTTTGTCTAAGCTTGTATCATTTTGTAAAATAGTATTTAATTACAATATCATTATAAATTGTAATTAAGTACTATTATTATTGAAAGTGAAAAAGGTGTATCCATGTGCTAAAAGGAGACTAAGTCTTTTGACTTAATTTTTGAAGGATGAGTTAATTTTGGAGAGATAAGGCTACTATTGAAGAAACCTTTTCGGTTTGGAGACATAAGGAGAGCATATAGGAGTATTCATGACTACTTGGGAAATGTTCAAAAGGAGTTGAGGTAATTTTGGAGATAAGAACATTTTAATAGGAACATGAGGTTGTTTGAAATCAAATGGAGTGAATTTAGGGAGGTTGGAGCACTTTTAGGCAAAGGGTCAAGCTCGGACTCTTTCACCATTTTTAAGGGACTTTTATTACTTGGTTGAGCTTTTTGAGGCCGTTTCTAGTGATCTGTTGGGTTGGTTATTGATTGAAGAAGACTTTTTCATGTTTGTAACGCTTTTTGGTGGTTTCTAGACTCCTCTTTTTGAGGCCAAGAGGCCCTTTTCTTGCATCCGACCCAATTAGTTGGACAGGTTTTGTACTTAGTGTCTTGGGACACTTGATTTCAAAAGGAGTTCGGATTTATGCAAGAGCAGTGTTTCGGAGACAGCTTCTTGTCCTTAGCATTTCTTTTTGCATGGATTCTGTAACTCAGATTTAGAGATATTTTTATATGTGACAGCATCTTTTGGAGCAGTATTCTATGGAATCAAGCCTTGTTTTCTTTCCATATTTTGTGTACAAGCATGATTGATGAAATTAAATTTGTGAGTTATATTGCTCCTTGTTTACTTGTCTCAGATAGTACCTTGATATAGGAACGTGTGTATGTTTGCAGGTCATAGTATGTGTTTAAGACAGAGTTCCGTGACTCGCGGTGAGTCACGCGAGTTAGCGGGCTGGGTGACCCTGACCCGGGCTCGGACGGGTTAGAGGGCGTGACTCGTCGAGTCCGAGGGTCGTGACCCGGCTGGAGTCACTTAATAAAGTGCAGCAAAAAAAAAAAAAAAAACATAACATTTTTTAATGACTTTTTTCGCCATTTCCCTTTCTTATAACACCCGACGCCTTTAGAAAATAATAAAAGTATTTTTGGCCTCGCGGGGCGCTACCCCTCGACCTCGCCCTGTATCGCGACAGGGAACGCGCAAGGGGCGCTGCCCCTTGACCCCGCAAGGGGCGATGCCCCTTGACCCCAAGTTGGGGGCGCTGCCCCCAAACCCCCGTTGAAAAATATAGGGGGAAACCGTGCCGATAGAAGTAGGGAAAATCTAACCTCTGACTCTGATTAGGCTCCATATAACAACACAACTTAGAAATCTTGGTAATTGGTATTTAGATTTAGTATTTCAAATTTCCTATAGTCTCATTTGAAAATGTAATTCTTATACTGTAATACTGTCATACATCTTTTCAAAACTAGTTTTTCAAGTACTATATGTATATGTATAACTATATCAGCACCACCACCCCGTCACCCCCCCGTCGCCGTCCCCCTGCCGTCCCCAAACTTAGGCCCTTGGTCCCCCCGTCCCGGAAACACGTCCCCTCGTCCCCAACACCTATGGCTACTCAGATTGGCACATCACAGGCAAAGACTATGGCTACTCAGTCATCCAGGACCTACCTTAGACGCCTTTCTAGGAGGCAAATAGACGAGGCTGAGCCAGAGCCTGAGCCATAGACTTGTTTTTGTTTACACTTTACAGTTACATATATGTTTGGGAACATTTGAAGTCATGGATTTTATATACATTGGACAACATTTATAACTCTATATATCTATGTTTTCTAATTCCTTCAGCTACAATTTACATTTCTACACATGTGATGGATGTATGTTTATGTATGTGATCAAATTAGCTTCTATTTGATGATGTTATAGTGTCTTTAAGCTTAATTCGATAATGGGTGTATGAAACAAGTTTTAAATCGTTAAAAATCTCTAAATTTCAAGGGTTTTCTTATTTTGCCGAGTCGTTGCCGAGTCATTGCCGAGTCCGAGCCGAGTCACGAGTCGAGTCAGCCTTGCCGAGTTAGAGCCGAGTCCGAGTCTGGGAACTTTGGTTTAAGAGTTCAGAACTTTTGAGTGAAAAATTACTCTTCATCATTGGTTCATCTCAGGACCTTATTATGAAACACTTATGCAAACTTATACAGGAAAGAAGTGTTTATCAATTAAAGTAGAATATTGTAGACTGAGATCGGTTTTTATCATTTATCTCTCACATTTTGGTGTATCACCAGGTTCTAGTTAAGTTTAGTTCAGTTTTAAGTTCCTTTTCTTCAATTCTTATCCTTTACCCTGCAAAGTTAGTTCAGTATTAGAGAGTATCAGGTGATTATCCAATAGGAACCGGCCTAGGAACCGGAGGTTTCATTTCAGGTTATGCATTGCCCACATGCAGAAGTGAATCCCATGTTAGGTTAGATTGATAAACTTATAGTTTAGTAGGGTGCAAATTTGTGACTTAACAGAGATTCTAGTGAGGTTGTTGGAAAGAGCTTTAATTTGATTTCTTATAGACTTTGTGTTGCAAATATTGAGGATTCAATTAGCATAGTTAAGTATTCAAGATAGGGAGAGGTTACAAGACTTTGTGCTTGTAGTTGTTCCTATTTATAGTAGTCTAGAGGTTCACCATATCAATAGACATTGAGCTGTTGTAAGTTATACATTGTTATCATACTAATCATTTTGGAAGGTAAATAGGATAGTAGACAAGTGAAGACTTTGAGCTTTGATTCTATATTCCTGTCTGGAGGAAGTGACAAAAGACTTTGCGCTTTCATGGAAACCTTGCTTCTTTTCATATAAGCATCTTTTTTGTTCTTGAAATTTCTTAGATTTCTATATTTATTACTCTAGTTGTAGTTTTTTTTTTTAAAAGAGAAAAAAATATCATCTTTTAAAAAAAAAAACCAAAAGGATCTTGTCCCACCCAAGCTAGATTAGTGTTTATATATTATAGCTAATTTGTAACAGTAGGAAAGGGGGAGCCTTCCCTTAGAATTAGGAGAGTTTTAAGTTACATGCTGTGGCTGAAACCATAATTTTGCCCGCCTTCCCAAGTGTACAAAATTTTTGACCAACAAAACCCAACAAGAAGAATAATAAACATGAATGGCAACCAAAATTTTGGAGCAAATTCGGAACTTACCAGCCAAAGAAAGAGGCTTGGTGATCCAGTACTGAAGCTTTTTCTCAATCTTAGCCAACACAACTTTCAATAACTAGATAGGGTTGCAATAGAAGTCAAAGGAAATGCCCAAAAATTGAAAAAAATCTCCATGTTCTATCGAGTTCCACTAGAAAGATGCCAAACTAGCTAGTTTAGGAAGGAAATATTATCGATAACGAAGAGTTTTATGCCATTGAATGTTGGACCCAAATGCTTGGAAAAATGTGTCCAAGCATTGAAGAGCTTGATTGATATTTTCTTCGTCTTCATGGAGGGCGAGAAAGGAATCATTGGCGAAGTGGCCATTGATCAACTTTTGAGTCATATCAGGCAAAGAAATACTATTAACACGGGATTGTGAAACAACTTATGCCAAAATGTAGCCAAATCCTTCCTAGGCTAAGACATAAAGGGCTAGCAAGTAGGCATCCTTGTCTGATTGAATGATAGGAATGGGATGCTATTGTAGTTGACATGATTGGTATGAGGATTTTGATCTTGATTAGTGGTTCTTTGATTGTTTTGGAAAGGGATATTGGTATATCCCCAATTGCTGATTCTTCAATGTGGATATGCTTTCTTCAATCCTAACAATGCCTCTATAAATCAAATCTTGTAAGTAACTTTTTCAATTTCATGCATCAATTTGTTGATGTCCTTGGACTTCATGAGTCATAATATTCAAATTTTCCTTATATCATTTGGGTTTTGTCATAATTTTGTCAAAGGGCTTGGTTTGTAGAAAAAAATCATATTTGTACCAACTAATTTGTGAAAGACAACCTCCAATGGTTCCCCTAGAGGAGTATATTGCTTTATTATTTCTTGTTTAGGTTTCCCTTGGGGAACAGTAACATGAGGATTATTTTGAACTGTCTAAATGTGGTTCGAATCTATAATCATCATCAACATTCTTATTTTTATATAAAAAAAATCATTTGTCCAATTGTGTTTGATCTTGTGAGTCCTTAGAAAATATTTGGACAAGTCCTTAGCAATGAGGGATTTTTTAATTTGGACTCCTTTTTCATGAGCTTGTTGAAGGTTGTTGAACAATGTGACAAGTAAATAACATATCTTGATTCATGTTGGTAGTGTTGCAAATACTAACAAAGTAGTTTTCAAGGATCGACCAAAAAAATCTACTAGCTAAGTTTCACCAACTTTGAAGGAATGAAAAGAAAATTTCTCCATTCCTTTGGTATGACATAAATCCATCATTGTCAACTCAAGTTTCAAATTACAGATCCCTTATGCAGATGAAATGCTACCATCCTTCCCCCTCCCACCCATAGCTCTATTTATAGTAGGGCCCTACTATCTGGCAGGCCTTATCTATAGTAGTGGGAAGTCAATTTGGATTGTCTGATCTAAAGGTGATAGATCATTCTAAAGAGCTTGACCTCCTAAGCTTTGAGAGGACAATTGGATCAGGTAGTTACTATAGGCTAACATTTTGGCATGCCATGGAGAATTTCCTTGTAGGCATTTGAGATTGTACTTCGTGATTTGCTACCCTTGGGGAAATATCAATGCTTTTTTTGTTATATTGGGTTTTTTTGTGTGTTATGGTGTTCTTTTTAGAAGTACTAGGGACATGTGGAATATCAATGTTTTCTTTGTTTTGGCCAATAGGGCTGCTAGTAGTGACATGTATGTGTTGAATACACCGATACTGAGAGGGGGGTGGGGTGAGTTGGTATCCCTTGAAACTCAAAACTTTTCTATATCAACTTCAATTTAGATCATTGAAGTAATCAACATAAATGAAATATAAAGCAATCAACACAAGTGCACAAGAGAACACTAGATATATGTACAAAATCCCACAAGAAAAAACCGATGGTAAGAAAAGTTGTTTGGATCTATAGTCCAAATCCAACCTCACAAATACAAACAAAATTACAGTAGTTTTATGGGATGAGTAAAGCACACAATCCTTGAAGTCCACCAAAGACGACTTGGTGAAGAGGTTAACTACCTTAGAGAAAGATACAATGAAGAAAACAACTTGAATTATAACTACCTTTAGCACACTATTGCTACTTCAACTACATTTGGCTTAGTACCTCCAACAAACTGAAATCACTTCTTTGAATATTGCAGCCTTTGCCTCACTACCTTCAACATGTCATTGATGATCCACCTCGAATGCTTGCCTTCACCACACTGTCCAACAAATGATCTTCAATATAAATGCCTCACAACCTTCAATAATCCTTCTCCAAGTTGGCCAGTGATGAAAATATGAAATGTGCATTAGGTTGGCCTAAAACACCTTCGTGAAGCAAGGAAACTCACTACGGTCCTATTCAAAAGATAGACAGGACCAAAGACATCATTGACACTCATTTCCAAGTGGGTGCATCCATCCAAGCATCGGTGCAAATCATTCCAAGCGGGCAACAAGGTAACATGTAGCTCTTTACTATTTCGCCCAAAAACACATTTGCTAAGAGAAATTACACATTGTGGTTCACATGAAGACTTAGCTTGACACAAAACAATCTTGCCACATCCTCCAAGGCCAGCGCAAACACTTAGATACATGTGCACATGAAAAGTCAAGCCCTGTCAGCCAAAATAATAACAATTCTCTTAGACTATCAACATTAGACAACATGTGTTCTTATAGAGATCCAAATCTGATATGTGACCACATAGAGACCTTCCATGAATGTTCAACAACATTCTCATACACACCTTTCATATTTTCATGCCAAGTCAAGTTGGTGCAAGCAAGTAGATATAGAACACTTCATGCTTGGTAAGCTAGAAAACACAGTCTTGAGACAAAATATTAACAATCATACTTGTGGTATGTTTCAGCATTTGAAACCTGAACTGAGACTTTGCATAGACAATATAAGCACATCCACCAAACTACAAGAGAAAACACATAAATGTAGAGAAATGCAGAGCATATACCAAACTAGTCTTGACATACAACCAAACTGTCTACATATTGCAATTACCAACAACATTTGTGACAACTTCTGTGTCCTAAAAAGAGAAAGATACATCGTTCACAACACATGCAAGCTAATCCCAAACTGCATGTCCATATCTTCAAATGTGGAGAAATGTAGAGCATTGTCCTAGGCAATCTCCAATCCAACTCCCTGTATTCTCATTCTTTCAACAATATGCGGAGACCAAAACATCATTGTAACATCGATTCCTTATTTGAGGAGCAACATGAGAGATAAAACAATAGTTTGCAACAAGCTCATGACCATCAACATCATACTTCTAATCCTCATTTTAATATTTCTAATCTTCATCTTAATATGTATCATGATACCCATTGTTGATTTTGGCTGACATCAAGGACCGACATATAATCATATGTTGACATCAATGACAACCATATGCAAAAATTTCCCCCCTTGTCATTGATAGTAACACTTTAAACTAGATGATCCACCTTTCTCTCCCCCTTTGACATCAAAGACAAATGGCCTTCCGCTGAGTTTGCAGCAACAATGATTTACCAACTCCCCTTGAGCAGTAGCCTTCATCAGTCCAAGAATAAGGATAAATTTTGAATTACTCCCCCTGGATAGATGCACTATCTATGTATCTAGTTGGAAGGAGGGGCAACAACCCATAAAGTCTGTTTGAGATATTGAAATGTATCCTTTGAAAGTGGCTTTGTAAAGATGTCAGCAATCTGATTCTTTGTGGGAACATATTCCAACTTTACTTTTTGATCTACAACCTTCTCTCTCAAAAAATGATCCTGAGTAGATATATGCTTAGTTCTTGAATGCATCACTGGATTCTTTGAAATGTTTATGGCACTGATGTTATCACATAAAATAGGAATGGGTTCATCATACAGTACGTTGATGTCCTTCAAGGTCTATTTCATCCACAACACTTGAGTGTAGCCAAATGTTGTAGCAATATACTTTGCTTTTGTGGTTGATAGGGAGGTTGAATCCTCTTTCTTACTAAACCATGAGACTTTTCTATTCCCCTAAAAGAAAGCTCCGCCACTAGTACTTCTTCTATCATCAACACAACCTGCCCAACTAGCATAAGAGTATGCACTAAGGGAGAAATCATCATCCATTTGATACTAGAAACCGTAATCTAGAGTGCCCTTTAAGTATCTAATGATCCTTTTGACTACCTTCACATGATTTTCTCTAGGATTAGCTTGAAACCTAGCCACCAAACTTACTGCATGCATAATGTTTGGTCTAGATGCAGTTAGGTGCAATAGTCCCCCTATCATGGACACATACAAAGTTTGATCCGCCAAAGGTGATTCATCATTTTTGCTTAATTGACAACTAGTTACCATTGGAGTACTCACTGGTTTGCTATCTTCCATACCAAACTTTTTCAAAATCTCCTTAACATACTTAGCTTGAGCGATAAAGATACCAACATCTAGTTGAGCAATTTGAAGTCCAAGGAAGAAAGATAATTCGCCTATCATAGACTTCTCAATTTCCTTCTGCACTTCCTTAGGAAACTTCTTACCCAAAGATGTAAATAACTTAATCGGCAATGAATCTTTTGGCCGAAAATTTAAAAAAAATCGGGTATTGGCAAAAAATAAGGAAAAAATCAGCAATAAATTGGCAAAATTATCGAACATTTGAAAATATATAATTTTTTAAAATATTCTAAAAAAACACACATGTACACTAAATTTATAGAACACAATAATAACATATTACCGATTTCCATCATATACAAATTGATTCAGTAGTTTGAGTCAAATACATACCATATACATTGTAATCAATAAATTTAATAGATATAAAACAGTTTTTACTGTGTATTAAATTAATACACAGTAAAAACTGTTATATATCTTACTGTTATTAAATTTATAACAGTAATTAGTAATCAATATGAATATATAATAGTAATGTATAGTAAATTTATTAGTAATTTCTTAAATTAAAAACTGTTATTAAATTTATTAGAAGAAATTACTGTTTAATAAATTTTAAATAACATTAATATTTATAATAGTAATTAATAATCAAAATTCAATATATAACTGTTAAAAATAGTAAATATTGTGAAAACTTAAAACTGTAAGTCGTAAGATATATAACAGTTTTAAATTTATAACTGTTAAAACTTAAATGTGTGGTTTCATACATTATTGTTAAAAAAAAGCAAAAAAATTATATATGGCACGATTCTTGTTAAAAATGGTGTTGGGCGTCGTGCGAGGGAGCACACTTGCAGGTCGCGAAAGATGTAGCGTTAGGCGTAGGGCATCGGGAAATGGAGTGAAATTGCTTTATTTTTTTTCGTATTTCAGTTTATTGCATTTTAGTTTTTACTTCTAGGGTTTCGTCGATTTTGGAAGGTGCAATTTTTTAATTTTTAACTCGTGATTTAGAAAGAAAAAATCCTGATTTTTTTGGAAAAAAATCTGTGATATTTAGGGTAAAATCGGGGGTGATTTTAACGCCGATTAAATCGGCCGACCATTTGCCTCCACCTTAAATGATATCATCAACATATACAACAACTATTAGGATTCTTTATTGTTCAACCTTAATATAAAGATTGTTGTCCACAACACCTTTCTTGAAACCTTGCTGAAGTAAATACTTGTCAAATCTAGCATACCAAGCCTTAGGAGCTTTCTTGAGGCCATACAATGCCTTTTTGAGTCTACAAACCATATCTAGATCTTTTGATGAGTGAAACCCATCAACTTGGTCTATGTAGACTTCTTCTAAGCCACCATTCAAGAAGACAAACTTGACATCCATTTGATAAACTTTGAAGTTCTTGTGAGTAGAAAAAGCAAGAAACAATCTGATTGCCTCTATCCTAGCCATCGGAGCAAAAGTCTCCTCAAAATCAATTCCTTCTACTTTTGAAAAGCCTTTGCATACCAAAATTGCTTTATTTCTTACCACTTCTCCATTTTCATTCAATTTGTTCCGGAATACTCATTTTGTTCTCATCAAATTCTTATCTACAGGCCTCTGAACCAATTCCCATATTTGATTTTTCTCAATCTGATTTAGTTCTTCTTTCATATCTTGTATCCATCCTTTATCCTTGCTGGCATCGGCAAAGGTCTTGAGCTCTATCTTTGGCATTAGACATAGATTCACTTGCTCACTTGCTTTTGTAAGTCTTCTCCTAGTTTGCACTCCTTGTTTCCAATAATCTTATCTTTTGAATGATTCTTTTGGACATATTTGGTTGGAGTCTTAGGGGCCTTCTTTGATGTTTGTTCCTTCTCTTTTATCTATTCTTCTTCTTCTTCTTCTTCTTCTTCTTCTTCTATGCAGGGAGGTTCATTTGATCCATACTCCTCAGGTACTTGTTTATTTTGACTCAATTCTTCATCTACCTTAACATTTGCACTTTCAACCATCTTCCTTAGCCTTTTGTTGTAGCATCTATAAGCCTCGCTTTTGGTTGAATAACCAAGAAAGATTCCTTAATCAAATTTTGAATCAAACTTCCCAAATCTTCTTTATCTCTTTTGATGCAACATATGCTGCCAATTTTTTTGAAGCACTTGACAATAATAGATCTTGCATTCTGTAGCTCATAAGGGGTCTTAGTGCTGTTGACCCTTAATTGTCCTCTATTAAGAATATAGACAACAGTATGAACTACTTCTTTCCAGTACACATCAAGTAGATTAGATTCCTTCAACATTGTCCTAGCCATTTCTTGGACAATTCTATTTTTCCTTTCCACTACCCCATTTTCCAGAGGGGTTCTAGAAGCAGACAAATATCTTCTCATTCCATGATGTTCACAAAACTTCTCAAACTCATTTGAAGTAAATTAACTTCCTCTATTAGATCTTTAGACATTTGATTTTATCATTCATTTCATTCTCAACCATAGACTTCAAAATATTAAACATATTAAGAGCTTCTGATTTTTCTTTAAAAAAATGTAACCCATGTCATCTTAGAGTAATCATCAAAAGCAACATAAAATACCTTTCACCTTGGATACTTAGTGTTCTAGTACGTCTGCACAAGTCAATATATATCAGCTCCAAAGTTCTTGTAGAGGAGTATTCCTTATTCTTGAAACTTGTCCTTGTCTGCTTTCCCATATGACATTCCTTACACAAGATGTTAACAGGTTTGATAATCTTTGGCATATCTCTTACCACATGTGTAGAGTTGATCTTCACAAGATTGCCAAAATTTATGTGCTCCATCTTCTTGTGCCACAACCAACAATCATTGGTTTGAGCCATTAGATAATTTCTCCCATTGGCCTCTTTTAGGTGATAAACATTCTCTGCAATCCTATATCCTACTGCAACCAATCTTCCAAAGTTTTCCTTCTTGATGTCACATCCTTTGTTGTGAAATGTAATATTATACCCTTTGCTGCACATTTGATTGACACTGAGTAGATTGTGCTTCGACCCTTTGGCATAAAGAACATCCTCTATCTTATTCTTTCCATCAATAGTTATGTAATGTCCCCTTCCTAAGGCAGTTGTGCTCTAAAAGATTAGCCTATTGACAGGAGTCCCCGTAGGCTAATACAGTGGACAGAGGACTCACACAGTGGCACAGGAGTTTTTTGGGAGGCATATGAGTCATTTCTGGAGTCGTGAGTTAGTTTCCTATTTTTTAGGAAGAGCTCCTATTGTTTAGGGAGTGACTGTTAGTTCACCCAGAGCTTGGGGAAGCATAGAAGGAGACACTGGGAGCATCCCCAGTTGTTCGGGAACTGTATCCTAAATTTTAGGGAGGTTCCTCTTTTTTAGGAGCAGACTGATAGTCACCAGTGGATCCACCAAGATGTCAGGAGGATTGTGAGGGAGCTAGTGGAGTGAATTTCAGTGTTTAGGGATGGTTCCTTAGTCTTTGAGGAGGATCCCTAATTTTTAGGGGGGGAGTGGCAGTTGGAGCTCTACGTGCAGTCATCACCCCGGGTACCAATGGCATCATCAGTTTCAGTTTGAAGGTGATTGGGTGTGATTTCAGTGAATAAATTGAATATTTAAATAATGACTTTAATGTCTTCATTTATTCAAATAAGTGCCTAAATAAGCTTATTATATTATTATAATAATAAAAGGGCAAGTGGACCCCCTTGGGAGTCATGATGCCTAGTGGGATAACATTGTTGTTTTTAAAAACAACTTAATGAAATGACAAGAAAGTCCTCCCAAGAAGGTTCAAACTTCTTGGAGAGGGAATATAGCACGGCATAACCCAAAGAATATGCCAAAAGGTGCATTTGGAAGCTCTACAACAGTCTACAGCAGCATACCAGCCCAGCCGTACCCTCCTTTGATCATTAATTGAAACATTCAGCTGGGATGTAGGGTTTAGAGACCATCTTCATACCAAAAATAAAAAAGGTTCAGGTGCTGATGCAAATCAGAATTTTTATGAGCTTTACTATACCAAAAATCAGGCCATTGGGAGCCCCTGGAATGCTTCAGAATTTCCAAAATTTGACCAACTGTGTACGGGTATGCTTCTTGGAAGATTGAAAAAAATTAAAATCAGTTAATTATTACTTCTGTTGCTGTTCCTATAGTTTATATTCTGTTTAGTTGTATTTTCCTTTGTATTTCTCATTCATTTGCAAGCATCAGCATAAACCAAAGAACACAAAGAATCAGAAACTTCAAAACCAAAAATATCAGAAAAAAAGAAACAAAAATCAGACCTACAATCAGTTGTACTTCCGTGATTTGGGTCACTACAAGTTATTGCACCCTTTCCACAGATTTTTTCAAAGTCTTCATCTCCAAATTTGATTGATCCTCCATTCCACTTGTTAAGACTGATGAAATTTCTAAATTAGTATCCCTTGAAAATTAAACTTTTTTGTATCAATTCTCAATTCAGATATTTGAACTGATCTACATCGGTGAAAGATAAATCAATCAACACAAGTGCACAAGAGAACACCATATATACCTAGAAAACCCCACAAAGAAAAAACCACGGTGAGAAAAGATGCTTGGATCTATTGTCCAAATCTAACCTCACAAATAGAAACAAGATAATAATAGGTTTTATAGGAGGAGCCCAAAGGAAGAACACACTCCTTGAAGTCCACCCGACTTAAAGAGGACTTGCTGAAGAGGTTCTCTACCTCAGAGCAAGATACAATGAAGAAAACAACTTGAATTACAACTGCTTTTGGCTTACTGCCTTCAACACACTGTCACTACTTCAGCTACCTTTGGCTCACTGCCTTTGTCAGACTACAATCACTTCTGTGAATATTGCGGTGTTTGAATCACTGCCTCAAGTGTGTCATTGGTGATCCACCTTGAATGCTCGACTTCACCACTCCCCAACAAATGATCTTCAATAAATATGCTCTGCAACCTTCAATAATCTTTCTCCAATTCAGCTAGTGATGAAAACATGATGTCGGCCTAAAACACCTCCATGGAAGAAAGAAACCCACTGTGGTTCTATTCAAAAGATAGACAGGACCAAATACATCATTGACACTCATTTCCAAGCATGCACATCCATTTAAACATTGATGCAAATCACTCCAAGTTGGCAACAAAGTAACGTGTAGCTCTTACTAGTTGGCCCAAAAATCCATCTGCAAAAAGAAATTACAGATTGCAATTCCACATAAAGGCTTAGCTCAACCAAAAAATAATCTTGGGCTGCATCATCCAAAGCCAGCGCAAACACTTGAGTACATGGCACACATGAGAAGTCAAGCCCTGTCGCCTAAAATAATCACAAATCTCTCAAATTATCAACATCAAACAACATGCGGCCCTACAGAGATCCGAATCTGACATGTGGATCACATAGAGACATTCCATGAACGTTCAACAACATTCTATACACACCTTTCATATTTTCATGCCAAATCAAGCTGGCACAAACAAGTAGATATAGAACACTTCATTCTTGTTAAGCCAGAAAATACAGCCTTGAGATAGAACGTTAACAATCATACTTGCAGTACATTTCAGCATTTGAAACATGAATTGAGTCATTGCACAAACAATATAAGCACGTCCACCAAATTGCAAGAGCAAACACATAAATGCAGAAAAATGTGGAGCATTTCTCAGACTGGTCCTGACATGTAACCAAACTATCTACATACTACAATTACCATAAACATTTGTGACAACTTCTGTGTCTCGAAAAGAGAAAGATACATCATTCACAACACATGCAAGTTAATCTTGAAACTGCAAGTCCATATCTTCAAATTTGGAGAAATGCGAAGCATTCTCTTGGGTAGTCTCTGGTCCAACTTCTTGCATTCTCATTCTTTCAGCAATATGCAGAGACTAGAACATCTTTGTAACATCAATTCCTTACTGAGGAGCAACAAGGGAGATAGAATAACAATTTTCAACAAGCTCATGACCATCAGCATCATACTTCTAATCCTCATCTTAATTTGTCATTATGATACCCTCTTTGCTGACCTTTGCTGACATCAATGACCAACATATAATCACATGTTGACATCAATAACAACCATAAGCAACAGTATGCTTGGGGATCATTACTTATGATGTTTAAGTTTTTGGGGTTGTAATCGAAGGGAAGTTTTTCTCTCAGTTTTATAAGCTACATGAGGATATTATCCTTATGCTCAAATATGAAATACCTTATTTGGGCATGAACTTGTTCATATTTAAACAAATTCTTGTAGTTATTCTCATACTCACTATGGTAGAAAAAGCCATCTTTATCGTCATTGCGCATGACTAGGTTTTCAAGTTGTTCTAGATATTGTAGTCAAGATCTCTTGCATAAGAATTCAGAAATTCTAGAGACAAAGAATCAAATAACATATTTTAAAACAAGTATAATACCCAATTACCTGGCTACATAAAATGGAATGAAACCATAAAACCAAACATTTTCAATTGGACTCCTTATCACTATATGCTTGTCCTTGTTCCAACGCATGCTGTCATGTAATAGTTTGGAAGTAGAGTCAATATATGAATCTAATTTGGATATACAAACTCTAGCTGCAACAGTATCATTGTTATCATTGCCACTCCTAAGATCCAACAAATGGAGGAATTGAAAAAGAAAAGTCTCTATGAATTGTTGTCATCTTTCTCTTTGCCTGTTTTTTAATTTTTTCTATTGCTCAATGGTCTCTAATTGGCTTGGTACTACTACAAGATTTGAGAAGGCACATCTTTGCAAGCTTTAACATATTGCTATGGTATTTGTGCAAGTTAATATTTCACTTGATTAATGCCTCCCACACTTTTTTTGTCCTCCAATGTATACAATCCAACTCACCTATCTTTTAGTCCCGGATGTCATGTTTGCAACAAGAGTCCTTTTTAAGTGGGGCCAGCATTAGAATAATGTAAAAATTGAAGTATATTGTACTAAGAAATAAATGAAAAATAATTACATTTAGGGTTTTTAGATAAATTAAGATAAAAAATCAGAAAAGGGTAAAAGCAGTTAGGGTTTGTAGTTTTAAATTTAAGAAATAAATAAAACAATAGGGTTGTTCATAAGAAGAGATTAGAAACAGCAATAGTTTGTACTTTGTTCCATGAAGCTAAAATAGGAATAAAAATGTAGTAGACAAATGACAAAAATAAGTAAAAAAGATTGATATAAAAATACCTCTTCAGTTCAGTGGGCTACTCCAAACAATGTTGGGCTTTTTGAATGCACCATAGGCTCCTTTAGATGCATTGAGGATCACTACAAACCTGCCCAAATGCTATTCATTCAATGTTTATTTCTTAGAGTTGTTTTTTTGAATCAATGAAGAGATTATTTAGTTTGGCCCTGTAGTAGTAGAGATCACAAAGGGAATTTCCTTCCCTTCAACATATTTAACCTAGAAACCACCTAATGAACTTTATTTAACTAAGAAGTCACAATGGAAGTCTAAGAGCCACCACTTAGAATTCTACCCTCAGATGTCACTTTGGAATTTCAAACATGGATCTCCGTCTTAAATACCTTACCACCTTGCCATTCAAACACAACTCTATTACCCAGTCTAGAAATTCATTAGTGATTAGATTTTACCTTTTTTTTTCCCTGTTTGCTGTTGCGATGGGTCTAAGCAAAGAGGACTCATCAGGTCCAAGGAATTTGACAAATTTGATGAGTTTGACCAAACTCACCATACTTGGATCACAAGACCCTAGACCTCGTTTGCTTGCCGAGTCTAGGCAAGTCCTGTAACTATGATTAAAATTCAATTAAAATTCAATGTTTTCCCTTTGTCGGCCTTACTAAAATCAATTAAGGACAAAATGCCTATTTTATATCGAATTTGTATGAGCCAAATCTGTTATATGGAATTTGTGTATGTCATTGTACTGTATATTACGACTTGACGAGCTGCTGTGTTAATTTCATTTTGTTTTTCGTTTTTGTTCCCACTCAAGTAGCATAGTTTTGTACTTATGTGTCATAAACAAGAATTATTCAACCGTTCACCAGATTACTTCAAGTCAGGCATTGAACAGGAAGATTCTCGTCACTTCTGCTGCGTGAAATGTTCTATATTTGTTCAAGACAGAGATGCGATCGCTACGGCATGAAATTTGCAATTTAAAAGTTAGTGAAGCTTAGACCCTTTGAAGTGAAATTATCTCCTGATAATACTGAAGAAAGCAACGAAAGAATGGCTTTCAATCCAAGGCATTATAGGCCACCACAAGCAAAAAACACTCCTTTTGTACAACAGTGGAATCAACCACAGCTAGTTCAGACGGGATATGTGGAGCCTTTTCAGCCTGGTTATACAACAAAACCTCATCCATCAAGGCCTGATAATGTCAAATCAAATCAGCCGGTTTATAACCAATACGATGCATTCCAGTCAGGATATGTCCAATCATTTCCGCCGTCTCCTGGATGTGTCCAGCCAACTCATGCTAGCGAACATACAGCTCTATCAATTGGACCTGGACGTAAGCACTTACACATACAGAATATTCAAAGGGGAAAAATTTCAGAGTTAAATGAAGGCTATGGTTTCCTTTCTTCAACCAGCATCAAGGATGAAGCCCAGTCCCAAAGTATCTATTTTAAATTCAACAATGATTCAAACACAGAAATAGGTCTGATTGATCTTCAGGTTGGAGATATTTTGGAATTTAACTTGAACTCTAGCTCGGAGAGACAATGGGCTACAAATGCACGACTTCTGAAATGCAGCCAGAGAAGCCCTGAAGTTCTAACAATTTATATGAATAAACTTTTGCAAGAGAATCCTGGAAAGGTGTTACGAGAAGTCACAAAAATACCAGCAGGACTTATTCTAGTTTTGGAGACCAAGAGACAGTCACTCAATCTCATTTCTTTGGTACTAAAGCTGGCAAACCGTGTGTCTACTCATGAAGCAGCATCATTGTATAAGGCAAGATTAAAGCAGTTCTACAAGCTATTCTGTGGAACCGCATTTCTGAGAGATCCTGATGGTTTACATGGCTATATATCAGAAATATGCATCTGTGATAATAAAGACGAAGAAGAAAATGGAAGACTGCTGTTCAAGCAATTTTGTTTTCAGCTCACAGAATACTGCAAGGACCTTGTTGCTGATCTCTTAGCGGTACTTAGAGTTATAGTTAAATCCAGGAAGGAAGATAATGCTCCATCCACTTCTCAATTTCTCCTGGAAATGTTTTCAGTGCTCACAGGTGGTGCAGTTGATTATTCACAGGAATTTTATTGGACTAGAGTCCCCTTACATCCACTAGATTCAGAAATAAATAATACCATTGAAATGGACAAATCTAGAAAGATGTCATCTCTTAAACTTCTTCCTTGTGTCATAAAGAAGGGAAGCTATGGATCCACTGAAGTCTATCTGGACACATATTTTCGGCTTTTAACAGAGGATTGCTTTGCAAAACTCAAAAGTGGCATCTCTGCCTTGAAGTCTAATCAATTGGATCCGAGAGACATGAGAGTTTGGATTGAAGGGTCTGTTCTTGGTATCCACTTTGGCACAGGTTATTCAGGCATATCAGTTGCCATAAAGACTGAGAAGCGAGGCAGAAAAGTTCATAGTCGGAGTGATATGCCTATGACAGGAAACCTATTATGCATATCTGATGATGGAGGAAATTTTGAATCTCCTATTTGGGGAATTGTTACAGGCTGTGAGGAGGAGAATAACAAGGTCATCATTTTTACAGAGATTTTGGATGAAGGAGATGAAGTGGGAGTCCAATCAATTAGCCGATTATTAGGGGCATCAAATATAGTCCTAGCAGAAAGCCCAACATATTACAAAGCCTACCAACCAGTTCTTAAATCTCTACAACAGATGGACCTGGAGAAGCTTCCATTCAAGGATGAGCTGGTTGATGCAGCTTGGCCAAATAAGGCCCCAGATTATCTCAACTCATCAACGACATTGAATTGGAGCTGCTTGTTTGATGATAAAAGTTTGAGAAGAAACTTCTTTGAATTGGACGATTCACATGATTCAAATCTCGGCAGTGACATGATTGCTAGCAAATACATAACAGCTCAAAAGAATACCATCTTTGGTGTGCATGGTTGTGACTTTGGATGCAAAACAAGTCTGACACGCAATATATCTGAATTGAATACTTTGCTTTCTTCTGGATACAAACCAATCCTTGATCAGAGTCAGTTAGGGGCGGTGAATCTTGCTTTAAACAACCGCTTAGTTTTAATCCAAGGACCGCCAGGAACAGGTAAGTAGATGATGAAACTATTGTACTTTTTTTTGAAACAATTTCATGGTTATTCACCTAACAACTAAAAATCTCTACTCAGTTAGTTTGGCTCAAAAGATAGCATTCTGTGTTTGAAGCACACAATGCATGCAATATTTAATCATAGCCATTTTTGAAGCAGGTAAAACTTATGTTGGAGTGAGGATTTTGGAGCTTTTATTAACTGCAAATTCCTTGCCTTCGGGTCCTGTTGTGGTCATTACTTACAAAAACCACAGCCTGGACCAATTCCTTATATCTTGCTTGAGGTTTTGTGGGAATAAAAAAACAGATGACTTAGTGAGATTAGGAGGGAGAACTACCGATCCATTGCTGGATAAGTATAATATGAGCATACATCTGAATGAGGGGAATATATTCAATTCAGACTGTAAGCACAACAAGTCAAAATTGAATGTAGTCAGGTCAGAGATGGAAAATCTTTCACAAGAATTGAAGGAAAGCAATGTTTTCCACATGAAAGCAATACTCCACCGTATGCCTGACAAACAACTAAGGCAGCTACCTAATACAAGATACAATATAAACCTCGTCCGTCAAGTTCCGGTAGAAGTGCCTATCATGGATTACATTGAAAATCAGAAGGGTGAATCAAGACATTTGCTGGCTCAGATATTTCAAGCTCTTTCACAGAGTCTCATGTGGTGGATGCCTTCAAGGGAAACATTTGAACTTGTAAAAGAAATTTTATCTATGGAGAAACAACCCCAAAATTTTGAAATGGCATATGATATTAATATAGATGGGGAAAATACAGTTGAAAATCTTGAAGACATCGAGGATGAAAATGAAGAAAAGGCTGAGTTGGGAATATGCATGGCTGAAACGAGAGGAGGAAGGAAGCAATGGCTTGAAGAAAATTTTCTTCGTTTCACAACTGATGACAATTCCAACCCTTTTGGTGGTGTAAAACGATTAAATAATGTAAGAATTTTGGGAAGGTGATATAGCGCACACGTTTGAAAATTAATTAAAATTAATTTATAAGTCATAAGCTCTTCAGGGTACTTGTTGATAAGCTGTAGTTTTTTATGTCAATATCAGGTTGACTTAAAGGAGTATGGATGGGTAATGCACGAGAATCCATGGCATTTAAAAGCGTCACATCGTGCCATAATGATTTATCTGATCCTGCAATTGAATCATGAAGAGGTGTTAAGAAGATTTGGAGATGCAAAGAAACAATATGATGAGCTAGTTGAAGACATGAAGGAGATTACCAAGCGGAGGCAACTGGATGTCTTGATGAATGCAAAGATTGTTGGTATGACAACTACTGTAAGTGCAAACTATAACCTCAAATACTATTTTTTCTCTCGTTTTGGGATTGCTTATATCTTTCATGACATATCAAAATAAAATAGCATGTGAACTTAAGTTTCTTTTCAAATTGGAAGAGGGAAGTTTTATTGTAACTAAAATTAATTTCAGATGGGAAAAAAATTATGAGTATTCATGTTATGCACAATAATTTTTTGAATTCTTTTTAATGTAACATAAACCAAATTAAAAGTCTTCTATCTTTTTGCTTCAGGTATGAGCACATGACTGAGATTAGCTTTTATATTTTAGTATCATAAAGTGCATGAATAATCAATTAATCTAAACACAACAATCATTTATCTATTGGCTAAAACCCTAAAAGCAGAAATTAATAAGTTTGTGTGCAAAGAATATATTATTCTTGTACATGAATAACTAGAGATTTCATTAACTGAATAATTAGTGTTTTGTTAGTGTTTAGTTTGCATCTTTAAGTGCAACACAAAATAGGAAAGATGTACACAAGAATTGTTCTTTGAATTAGAAGAGGTAAAAACTAATCTACTATTAAAAATATGCACTTGCAATTTATAAATCTTTATAATGCTTTTTTTTGGATTTTATATTGAGATTAAATAAATTTTAAATGTGTATTTTTTGGGTTATCCTAGTGTAAAAGGATTATATGTTTTTTGACCAAAAATAAATCCGAGGAGTAGATGCTTGCACACTTTAGTTAAAAACAGTGACTAAACACTGCGAATACACATGGATTGCATAGGTTAACGCATAAACACAAATGTTATGGTAAACTAAATGGAGCATCCGATACAAAGCCATGATCTACATCTTTGAGTTAACTTGCAATCAAATTATAGATAACAATAACAGTAAATACTTAGCGAATAACAATTCAAGTCATAGTTTGAAGACTCTCTAAGTACTATGCAAGACTCTACAAGCTGCAAAGTCCTTAAGCTGTTCGAGCCGAGTTGACTAGATTCTTGTGCCAAGTCTAGCCTAGTCTTGGAGAGTTCTTGGCTGAGTCCTACTCCAAGGCAACTTGAACTTGAAGTTTATACCATAACTCAATAGCAACTTAACCTTAATCTTAACAGCAACAATGAAAGATAAAACAATGAACACCATGCACAAGAGAACACTAGATTTACGTGGAAAATCCAAATAGGGAAAAACCACGGTGAGAGTCAACTCACAATATATGATTGAGATTACAAGATTGTTTTAGGCTCATTGCCAAGGAAGCTCACTGCTCCTTGAAGGACTTGCAGGCCGAGGTGCACTACCCTAGGGCAAGATACAAAGGACTTGTAGGTTGAGATGCACTGCCTCAGGGCAAGATACAAGACTTACTTAAAAAACACACTATCTTTGAGCAAGGTACATGAATATATGAATCAAGATGAATAGGCCTTTAACAACACAACCTCCAACAATCTCCAAGTATGTATCTGCCCTTGAATTTTTGTCTTCAAGTGACCAACTTCAGAACAATCACCACACATTGCCACAACTTTGCATCACTAACTTTGCAAATGATATAATCATGTAAGTGCAACACACATATTGATCCACACACTCATCCACACCATCAACACTGATTTGATCTTCTATATGTACTCTCTTCATTGCAAACATCAATTAGGTCGGTCAAAACCTAAGTTACCGGTTCGCGTTCGGGATTGAGTTCGAAGACGCGAACTCGATTCGTGGGTTCAGGAATTTTTTTTTTGCCTTTTGGGTTTGTGGGTCAGGTTCGTCCGACATGTATATATATATTATATGCAAAAATTTAAAGAAATACATTTAATAGTATGCCACTTCATCATTGATCAATGCCAAATGCGGATTAGGGTTTTTTAGCCTCAAAAAGGCAAAAAAAATTAGTTTATTAATATAAAAAAGCTAGCTTACCGGGTTCGCCCCTAGACCCCCCTGGTTCGGGTCCAGTACGGTCTGGGTCTGGTCCGGCCTTGGTTCGACTAGGGTTCGTGTTTCCCAGTAGGGGTTCGACCTGGCTCGAACCCGAGCGGACCAAGATCGAACTAGGTCGAACTCGGGCGGCCCAAAAAGGCATATTTTATGCAAATTTTAATTTTTTTTGGAATCTGCCATGTAAAAAGTGAATTTTATACCCTAAATGTGACTTCTAATACATAATCTTGGCTCATTTCTCCTCATTTGTGTTGCAAACAAAAGTTTTTTGACAGCAGGTTGAAGAAAGGGTGAACAAAGTTTGGCTTCCAACATCAAATAAGAGTTGAAGACTGATTTTTGAAGCTTCAACAAGTGTTGTAGCATCATTTCCATACATTTGCAAGCTCCCATTGGCTACAAGAGGTAGGTTTTTTAACATTTTTTTCCAACTATTTTTGTTTGACAAATTGTCAAACATGAAACATTAATTGTTTTTCATTATTTTGTTTTTGTTTTTGAATATGTTTATGTTATTTCTTGCCATAGGAACTAGAATGGCATCTACCTCTTCCTCCATTGGCAATGAACAAACAATTACAAAACAAAGAAATGATCCAAGTTCTCCCTTATGGAAGTATGTTGACATTTTAAACCCACTTCTAGGAGGTGGGGGATTCCGTTGGAGATGCCAAGGATGTGGTATTGAACATAATAGTTCATATTATCGGGTGGTAGGCCATTTGTCTGGAATAAAAGAAAGAGGCATCAAAAAATGCCCTGGAAAAGATGGTAAACCTATACCAGAATTGACAGTGATGAAATATATTAGGGAGCATGAGGAGGCAGAAGAGAGAGAAGCTCGTAGATTGAATCAAACCGCACCAAAGAAAACAAGGGGAATGCAAGCCCCATCTAATCTCGATGTTGTAGTAGAAGACCACCCCTTCTTTCCCACAAATGAACTTGAAAGTGAACCACCCTTGACACGCAAAAGAACAAAGGAGCCTTTAGAAACTGCATTTCAAAATGAGAGTAGAGACATTGCTGACCAAGATGTAGCAAGATGCATATATGCAAATGGGTTGGCTTTGAATGTTGTTCGCTCCCCATATTGGAAGCAAATGTTGAAGTGTGTTAATGAAGCTCCAAGAGGGTATAAGGGCCCAGGTTATGAGAAGGTACATGGAACATTATTGGAGAAAGAGGTGAAGGGGGTTGAAGATGCATTGAAACCCATAAGGAATTCATGGGCTGAGACAGGTGTAACAATTGTTTCATATGGGTGGAAAGATGCTAAAAATCGTCCCTTGATCAATGTCATAGTGGTGTCCCCTAAAGGAGCAATGTTTTTGAAAGCTGTGGATTGTGAGGGCCAAGTAAAAGATGGCCAATTTATTGTAGAAATTCTCATCTCCGCCATTGAGTTAGTGGGACCCCGCAATGTTGTCCAAGTCATAACGGACAATTCAAGAAATTGTAGAGCTGCTGGTTTGTTGGTTGAGGAACGCTATGATCACATCTTTTGGACACCTTGTGCGGTCCATTCACTCAATCTTATGCTACAAAGGATTGGGACTAAAATAAAATGGATCAGAGATGTGTATGCAGAGGCTGAGGACATCCAGATGTTCATCACAAACCACCACGTCTCAAGGGATTTTTTGATCCTTTTCGAATTTGGAGCTATTGAAGGTAAGTGAAATAGTAATTTAATTTTACATTTTCTGATTTTTTTAATTTCAATGTTCATAATATCATTGTGTAAGCTATATTGTGTATTCTTCTTTAAAGTTTGGGTTTATTTTTTAATCATTTTGGCATTAATTTGTGTTATAGATTGCTGAGACCCGTTTTGCATCAAACACAATCGTCTTAAGACGACTTGTGAAAGTTAGAGTGGCACTATGGAATATGGTGAGCAACAACAATTGGACTATATGGAAGCAGAGTAGCAGTGAGAGGGCAGAAAAAATTAGGGAGAGAATATTGAATGAGAAATGGTGGGATCTTGTTACATATCTCCTAAGTATCACTGAGCCCATTATGAGTATGATTCGCTATACCGACATGGATAGGCCTTGCATTGGTGAGATTTATGATGGCATTGATTCAATGCTTGAAAAAATAAAGTTCACTATAAATGCAAAAGAGAATGACCCCGAGGAGAAACTCTTCAAAGAAGTGAAAGCAATTATTGTAGAAAGGTGGAATAAGATGACCACTCCTTTGCATCTTCTTGCCTATGCCTTGACACCAAAGTACTATAGCAATCAATTTCTTGATAAATCAGGAAGGATTCCACCATGGAGAGATCTAGAAGTATCTGATGGGTACAAGGCAACATTTCTTAGACTATATCTTGATGATGATTTGCGAGATATTGTTACAAATGAGTTCATAGAATTCGCAAATGGGAATGGTCTAAGTTTTGATGCACTTCGTCATAGATCCAAGAAGGATGCTCATAGCTGGTGGTACTTCCATGGTCCACGCTTCCAACAGCTACAACCTCTAGCTGTAAAAGTTTTATCACAAGTAAGTTTAATTAATTAAAATTTATCATAAGTTTATTTATAGTTTACGTTGTCTTCGTAGGTTGCTAGAAATTTTTAATTTTAATTTTATTAATGTATAACTTTAATTGTTTACTTTGTCTTCATAGGTTGCTAGTTCATCTGCTTAAGAAAGAAATTGGAGCACATACTCTTTCATCTACTCAGTAAAGCGCAATAGGTTGCTATCAAAAAGAGTGGAGAATTTAGTATATGTGCATTCCAACCTACGCCTTCTTTCACACAAACAACATGACTACACATAAGGGGAAATGAAGATGTGGGATATAGAGTCAGAGCATACTGATTTGGATGCTCCCGCTTCTCAGCTTCTTGCATTGACACTTGATGACTTGGAGAGCGATAAAACTTATAGTGCAAGTGCAAGTGGCATTGGCTCATCTAATGTCAATGTCAATGATGAGGAGGATGAGGAGGATGAGGTGGAGGAGGAGGATGAATTAGCTGATCCATTTGATGATTAAACTTTATATTGTTTAAAGTTGAAACAATGATACTTGAATATTTTGTCATTTTGATATTAAACTTGATGTATATGATGCTATTATGGTATGATCATGATGCTATGATTACAAGTTTATGTTTGTTTTGTTGTTTATACGATGCTATGTGACATGCTAATCTTAATTCATGTTTATAGGCTGCACAAATATTAAAATATATATACATATATAAAATTTACATGTTTTTGTACTAACGAACCGAAACCCCTTTTCAAAATTTTGCTGTACCGGCGTATCGGTTCTTCGAACCCAAACCAACAAGCTAGTTAAAAAGTCACTTTTTGGTGACTTAACTGGCCTAGCCCGTGGGTTCACCCGGGTCCACACTTGGGCTTGCCAAGGCGAACCCACAGTCAAAAGGGCGAACCTTGGCCGGACCCAGGGCGAGCCCAACACGGACCTGGACCCGCGCAGACCCGATTCGTGTTTGGAGCCCAAAACCGGCAGACTTGTTAACTGAGGTCAAAACAAAGGACAAACATAGGTCCTATCAAGTTGGTCACCAAAACACAATTGTGGTGAAATCAGTCCAGTATAGGAGACAGAGGACCTAAAGGCATCATATCACTTCTTTCTAATCTATTTCAAACAATTCACGTGCTATTACACATCCTCGAAAGTCGGCAACAAGGTAACATGTAGATAAGCAATGTGGCACATCACTAGTTGGCCGAAAGCATATCTTCTAGATGAATAAGTCCGATGCGGATCCTCACATGCCAAGGTCGGACCCAAATACAATGTAACACAAACTTCAGGGCTAGCGACGATACCCAAGGATACACTGTAAGAAAGAGAACAACTTCAGGCGGCCAAACTAGAGTATTTACCTTGAAACACACATGCCAGACACAATGCAACATCAAACAAATCTTCTAGCATCATGTAGAGCATGCAAGGAAGTTCCTTGAACATCCAACAACATTCCCAATTAATTTTTTCTCCTTCTCACATCAAAATCATACTGGCTTGCAATTATAGCTCTTGATCTAAATCTAACGAAGGGTTTTCAAGTAAAATGCAAAAGGATAAGGGTTTAGAAGTTGTAATCTAAAACCTAGAATGCAAGAGGCAATGAATGATTCAATGAAATTCTACTAGGCAAGGTTTCACCATCAAAAAACAATTCAAAACATGCTTAGTGCAATCATCTAAGGTAGATTTATAGATGTCCAAATTACTACCATCAACATCAATACCATCAAGGCAATGCATACCAATGGATGAGCAATAATTGAAGTTAAGTTCAATTCAAATTACAGTTGACCACACAAGGCGAACTTACAATCAACAAGAAGCTAGTGGTATGGATTATGCGAATTTCATTCAAATGCATTCAACACTTATTTCATCCAATCTAAATTCTAATCTAAATTTTGGAGGCAATAAGAACCACAAGTGCATACAAAATCTAAACGAAACCACCAAACTTCAATGATTATATTCAAAATTGCAGCATATAGGCGACAATTCTCAAAAATCTCTCTTACAAATGAGAGGCAAATGGGTTTATATAGAGTCTTAAATGAAATGAACGGCCAAGATTCATATAGAATCAAGGGCCAAGATCTTGTCAACAGAACCCTAAAATAACCCTAATTAGGGTTTCCATGAAAATGGAATAAAAAAAGGTCGAATGGGATGACGCCTAGTCATCAAGTAGGGAATCTTCTAGAAGATTTTGGCCCGCATCCCTCTCTCTAGCTGCATACTCCACGAATCTGGCCAAGATTGAGTTGAATTCCTCCATCGTGACATTGGGTAGAGCTTCCTGTTGTGCATCGATCACATCCAAAGCATCAAAGAAACCATCGAATACACTTTCCCAATTTGGCATAAGCTTTTGCAAATTGTGGATGTGAATCACGAGAGAATCCAAATCATCTATCCAATTCTTCTTCAAAGATTCTAACTGACTGAAGTAGATAAACTTCATCTTCTCTTTCAATTCTTCTAAGTTCAAACTATTGGAAGCATGGACATCTAGTCCCAAAAACTCTTCAATGGATGTAACGATTTTTTATTGTATTTCTTGGATCGATCCTTCCATCGCTGTGCAATCCTGTCTTGCATGATCATAAGCGGACTTCCGCATGGCCAATGAACAATACCATCCCTGAAAATCATAAACATCTCCCACCTGAATAACTCCCTCCCAGATCAAAGTAGGCATAGGGATTTGCTTCAACACGTTGAGGCGAGGAATAGTCTTCTCCTGCACTGGTTGGAAATCATCCCAAACTCCTTCCATGTATTGCATCCCGAATATGAGCATGCTTGGACAAATTGAGTTAGGAAATCATCTGCTTGTTTTGAAACATCAATCCATTTTCCAACCTCCTGATGTGTATTCCTTGCTGCCTCATGATCAAAGGGGAATCTGCGATCAATAGCAATGGGTGAGACAAAAGTAGGATCCTCACACTTTTGGGACTTTATCCCTTCAATATATTCCTTGAGTCTCCTGTTCTCACTCTCAAGCATCTCCTTCTCAATAGTCCTATTCAATCGCACCTCAATTGTGCGATGCCCCCTTTTAGATCTGTCCTAGAGCTTACTCTATCAAATACTCACACTTAATTTAGTAATAGATATAATTCAAATTATCAGCTGTTATTTATGATGTAGATAAAATAGTATATGCAAATGTTATAGATATTGATACTCCAACAGCGATGTCTGATATAATTATACCATTAAGGGACTAGTTTTGTATATGATGTTTTCTATAACTGTGCTTTGTCCGTTATGATCAAGAAGAATATGCAAACGGTAATGTTGCTTTCAGCAGTAGCTATGATTTCTGATATTATCACATTAATATGCCACTCTAAATTATTGTCCGAAGTGATCTATGTTGTCTCAGATTGTCAACGTGATACTTGCACTTCAATAACGGATGCTGGTCTGATATATAACTTTCAATCTCTACACTCCCTTGGATATGATCTACGATTTGCGTTTATATGCTTGCAATGTTTGGGTCTCAACTCGGCTTCAATTGACTCTTTACCTATGCCTCCTTAGCCTTATAAATGGTTGAATCAATACTACCTTACTCTGTTGCTTAATGTCTCTTTTAGTAATCCAGATCTGAATTCCGTATATGAAAAACCAATCTTCCATGCCACTTTGGTACTACACGAGCCTCCTCTAATAGCCATTGAAGGGGCATGATGTGAGGAGTTGTATCTCCTCAGTCATGACTCTTCACACAACTAATCATTCCTCTAATCGGACTTGGCCTTTGTTAACTGATCTTGTCCAATAATAATCAATCACTTAGTCTTCCGATCGCACCCATTCATTATTACCATCATATCTTTTCATTACTTTATGTTTGCTGTTTAACGTCTTAATGTTGATCTTTCTATCGAACAGGTTGCTTGATTATGTATGGTGCTGAGAGTGTCAAAACGTTCTTCAACTAGTTTATTTGTTCTTTGCGGTATCTTCCATTATCCTCGATAATACAAGGCTCACGATTACTGTTTCAGCAATGCTCCCTTTCATTAACACACTGATTATCAGTTATATCACATCTTTAATTATGCTTAACCGCACCCTTCATATCGACTAGTTTCCCTTTAATCATTACCATTGGTGATTTCCAGTATATTTCCTTCTCATCTTTATTGCTTCATAAGATGTTGACCCTTGGGTTTCATATCATCATTGATTATTGTTATCGTTTCTATCCTTTGCTGTTTGTATTTGGTCATAGTCTAGCATTCTTTTACCATCTTGTCTTTTTTTAAAAACATCACAAAATTGGATTGTTGGGATGACAAAACGGGGACATTACAGTCTCCCCCTCTTGAATTTGCTTATCCTCAAGCAATTTTACAATCTTGTGATGAAGATCACAACCTTGTAAAATAGATGCTTCCTCCCTGATGAGTGCAATAGGCCCTTTATCTAGATTGATCTTTTTGTAACGTTCCTTTTAGGAGGGTTACATATGGCTATATAAATGTCTCTTTAGTAATGCAGTCTTGGTTTTGAATCAAACAATATCATGTAAGTAGATTTTCTTCAGTCTTCTCGTATGGTTCCTTCCTCCCTCCCTTCTTTCTTTGAAGAACCTGCACATAGATTAGTAGTACCAAACATTTAATCATATAAATTAAAGTAATGACAAATGTTAGAAAAGTTACTACTTAGTTTCTATTGAATCTTTTGCAACTTGGAGGGATTGGCTTCCTTGAGCCCTTTACCCAAACTTGAGATGGACTGGCTTCCTTGAGCCATTTCTGTCCAACTTGAGAGAGACTGGCTTCCTTGAGCCATTTCTGTCCAACTTGAGAGAGACTAGCTTCCTTGAGCCATCTCTCTCCAACTTGGTAGGGACTAGCTTCTTTGAGCCATTGCCCAACTTGAGAGGGACTAGCTTCCTTGAGCCATTCTGTCCACTTGAGGGAGACTGCCTTCCTTGAGCCATCTCTATCCAACTTGGGGGGGCTAGCTTTCTTTGAGCCATTGCCCAACTTGAGAGGAGCTGGCTTCCTTGAGCCATTCCTCATCATGGTGAGTGATGCAAGTTAGTGACTCTGTCATGTGCGTGCTTTCCTCTCTTATGCCAATACACGGTGGGGGCTCAGATTGATAAGTTTCAATCTTTAATTAAAACTTATTAAATCATAGATTGAATCTTATTGTTTTGAGGTCTCGAATGGGGGACATGACAAATTGCCTTGACCGTTTCATCTAATTCTTGGAATTCTTACTTCTGTGTAGTAGGTCCAAGGTCAATTGTGGTGACTTGATAATCCATAGGAGTGATCGCATCTCTAGTCTTATCACTTATTGGGACAGCCACTTGTGCAATACGCACACCTGTATCATCGATAGTAATCTTAGAGAGAACCTTAGCCTTCTTTTGCTCCTTTTCCTTGCCAACTTTGGCTAGGAAGTCATCAATATCCTCTGTGGGCCGTGCCTCTATCATCTTCTTCTTTTCCATGCTCTACAACAACCAATCGGGAATAGTAGAAATTTCCATCCCATCTTTGAGGCCCAAGTCTTGATCAAGTCCTCTCAAAGCTGAAATAACATCATCATCCATATCCTTGTACTTAGTTAAGTCTATCACATTGTTACCCATGTTGACCTCTAACTGAATGGTAGGAGTTCCTGGTTGTTCTTCATCATCATCATGTGGTGCCGATTGTACTGTAGCATGTAACTCGTGATTGTTCTTTGGTAGGATTTCCTTATCGGAATCCTGTTTGGATTCATCATCCTTCTCTGTCATATCGTTCTCCTTCATAGATGAGGAGCTCATGGTAGATTGAGGAGTGTTAGACTTATGCTTCTTCTGTCTTGAATTTTGGCTAACAATCTCCTTTCCCCTTGCTTGTGATTTTCCAGGCATGCCTTTCCTTCTCTTGGGAGCCTAACTCTTCTCATCATTATATGTCCTTACATTGCTGTTTGTCCTTTCATCATTATTGAGAAAGGACTCCTCATTTCTCATCTTCTCATAGGTAAAGGTGACCTTCAACTTTCTTAACTCATTGACATACTTGTCCACCCATTCCCTGGAATAATCATTTACTTCTCTCATCAAAACATTCAAAGTCTACCAACTCAGGTTGTGTCCAACTGGCAATAGGATGGGCTTGTCTTTCTCATTTACGTATTGCGGATGGGCATGCTCACTATCATCCTAAACTTGGTCTGGAATGGAGAAGAGATTACACTTCCTCATGAAGTCCACTGACATGCAAGACCACATCCTCTTCCTAACTACAAGCTCATCCATGAGATTAGCCCAATAGTCCTCAATGTCGATTCTATGTGTAAATCTTCCTCCTTTGAGTGTTACAATTCTTTGAAATGGATCAAATCGATTCGTGCTCTTACAGGTTCCAAGATGATAAAACTCCAATTCTTCAATAACTGAATTTGCTTCAGCCACAGTGTGGCATACCTCCAATGTCTTTCCAAGTGCAACTGGAAGAGTTATCCTTGTTCTGTGCTTTTCCTTTTTGAGGAAATCATACTCCAAAAGATGTCTCACTACCTCAAGCAAAACCATATTATCTGTTGGATACCTAGGAAGCTTGTATGGTTCGGATTGAAATCCTTGAATCCATAGGTATGTCAAGGTAGGAAATTGGATATAACATGATCCATACTTCTCAATAAGTGTATTTGCCTCCTTGGACAGCCGTTTTGTGGATCCCATCTTGAAGCAGTCTTGTGATGTACATAGTGAAAGCATCGTTCACCCTTCTGTAATGTTCAATCTTGTGTAGATGGAGTCGTGGATAGCACTCGTAAACTCTTAACTGTCTTGGCCCATTCCCAACGTCGCCCTTGCATATCAATCCTTTGTACACAACAAATCTAGCAAGTACATATACAAGGTAGGAGGTTATATTGAATGTCCGCATTTTTTCCGAACCTCTCAATTGGATATTAAGGTTATCGCATGATTTTCATCCAGTTGATCACCGATCCCTTTGATATCTCTTCAATAAAATAGTACATCCAATTCTCAAATACTGCCCCTTGAGGTGCTCCCATGAATCGGTTGAGCAAAAATACTAAGTCACTGTACTCCTCTTTGAAGTTCGAACACAAGTCTCTTAGGCAATCTGGAGTGGTGACACCTTGTCTCAAGAACCTACTCATTGTTGACGACTGTCATACATGCTTCCGCTCTCTTCTCAAATTTTGCTAAGGCTTTATCCTTAGTCATCTCTTGCATGTCCGTACCCCTAGGGATTGCAAATACTTCCCCAATAGATACTTCAGCCAGGTACGCAAGCATTGTTTCCTTAGGTGATTTGATCATTTATTATGGTTGAGGATCATAATGCTTTGCACATTCGATCAAGCTCACTGCATTGGATGGATGGTGGAAAGCCAGCTGCATTGTACATTCTACTCTTCATGATATTAGTCAACAAGGTGGAAGGAAGATCATTATTTAGTCCAAACGATCTTCGCCTCATCTGGTTCATGTCCAGGTACTCCATGTTCGTGTTTGTGATCTTCTTCCATTGGGATGATATCAGTGACTCTGGATAGAAGCCCTCTTGGACAACCTTCAATTGATTTTTCCTCGCTAATATTCCCACCTTAGACATGGCACCTGTACGAAGCTCAAAGTTAATATCATGACAAAAATATCTCTAATATTTCATTTTCAAAATTTCCTAAGTTCTGATTTTTAATAATTTTGTTACATTTAAAGGTTCAAAAATCAGAAACTTCAATGATAAGTAACATAAACTCTGAAAACCTCACGAATCTTGATCAAAATGGGGCACAAAACCCCTATATAAAGCTGATTTTCAGACTCATTTGAAGTCTGATTACAAAAGGTAAGTCTGAAGACACCCTGGTATACTCAGTAAATGGAGTATTTGCAGCTCAAAAATATATACCCAGGTCTGAACACACTCAGAAAATAGTGTATTAAAGTTCTGATTTTCTGATATTAAAGTTTAAATACACCCATTGTAGCTCTGAAAATGTATGATCTTGGCTGCCCCAACATGTATCAGGTCTGAATACACTTTGTATTAGGTCTGAGAACATAACTCTAATGGTTGGGATCACTTAAAAGTTAAAACACAAAGCGCAGCCCTCTCACATGGCACGATTTGGCCCAAAATTGACTGGAAATTACCATGTTTTGGCACAATGATGGCTGGAAATGGACTGAGAACAAATCAATATGATGTCAAGGGGGGGCTGGAAATGATGCTTTAGAATTGGACCAGCAAATACGCCCTCATAATGGTGTCACAAACGTACCCAGCAATGGTGCCAAACTCAGATTTGAATGAAGTCGCCTCTCTACCAGCAATGGTGCCAAACAATATTCACACAAATCGCGCCCAAATGGTGGTGCAATCAGCCACAAAAAGATCACAGCCCTCAGCAATGGTGGGGCAACACAAAAATTGCCCTAACACAGCAATGGCATCCACATGAAATACTTGGAGATCTTCTCCAAAAATGGTGCTACACCTTACTTGGACAAATTCGAACCGTCTAACCAGCAATGGCACCTCCAATCAGCTTGTAATCTGTCAAATTAATGGCATTATAATATTCTTTTAATGCTGGCTGGGCTCTTTTATTCATGTTTTCACCTTCCAAGTTCACCACACAAGCAATGTGGGATAAAAATTTGCCTTATATCAGCCTGGTCAGAAATTGATTTGCATTGGGATTCCATGTTTGGCATTAAATGTAATTCACTTGATCATCAAATGTTCATAGCAATGCAAAAATAATATTATTTGGGGCACACTTGTCATTAAAACTTTCATTGAATTTGATTCCAGCCACCTGGGGGAAAATTGAACCCCATCAGGACAAATGATTTTCATTTAAATTCACCCAATTTGCACATTATACCTTGAGGGGAAAATTGACCCTTATTTGGACAAATTAATTCCATCACTTAATTCATTTGCATCCCCAAATTCACTCCAGGGGAAAATCGATGGCCATCTAGACACTAAAAATTCATCATTTAATTCACTTCATCCACAAGTTCAGCTACAGGGGAAAATCGTCCCTCATCTCCAAAACTTGTCAAAACTCATCAAAATATCTTCCAGGGGAAATTCGAACTCCATTTGGACAATAAATTCTCATCAAAACTTCATTAATTCACCCAGTGGAAAATCGAACCTCATTGGGACAATGTATTTTTGTCCACATTTCACTTCGACACACTTGTTTTCTAGTCTGGTGGAAATTTGAACTTCATTTGGACAAATTACAGCACTTAACTTGGTCATTTTCACTCCTGGTGGAAAAACGTGGGTCATTTGGACTCACTTTCCATGTTCATTTTTGCTCAAAAAGGCTTGGTGGAAAGACGAGCTTCATCAAGACAATTGCAGTGGAGAATCTAGATGCATCAGGGTTTTCCAAAAACACTTGAAACTCAGTGAAAAAATGCCTCCCATTGGGATAGAGCACATTTTGCCTTTAAAACTTAGTGGAAAAATGCCTCTCATTTGGACAATTTGGTTTCATGCCTTAATTTCATGGGGGACAAACGTTTCCCATCGGGACTATGGTGATTTTCACATTGTAAAAGTCAAAACTTATCAAATTTTATCATTTCGGATCGGGATTTTTATCATTTTAACTTGATTTGGGTGGGGAAAACATGAATCCATCGGAATTTTGTGCAAATCTGACCTAACCTACCTCGTAGGAGTGGAAAAACGACTCCTATAGGGATTCTTGATGCTCTAGCACAAAATATCACCAAATTGCAACACCTTAAAATACATTTACACTCAAATATAAAACTTGTTGCAATCTCAGACTATGGTGAGTGAAAAGACTTGTCTCTTTGAGAAGGGATCCGTCCCAAAGACCATGTCTCTCCAACGATAAGGGGATATATAGAGAAGATGATCATGGAATAAAGGGGGATGTTTTTGGGGTAGGAAGACAATGATACATAAAAGAAAGTCTAAACTGCTCAAAGCTAATAATAATTAATTCACGTATAGTGGTTAATCTGCAGCAATTCATCTTCACGTCTGGAGCAGTTCATCTCATAAAAAATATTTATCAATAATAGTATGGACATATCCGTGGAAGGCATCGAATGTGTTCATTAAGGACATCGAATAAGCTTATCTTTTATTTTCTTATCCAGTATGATCGCTCAGTCGGAGCAACTACCTTTAACACAAGAAACAATATCTATATTAAGAACAACACCTCTGTTCATTGTTGCAAATACGTAAATTTATATTGGGAACAACAACGTATGACAACAAAGTGATGGCATCATTACATCTGCACATCCTTAGTGGTACATCAGACATCACAGCCCGTATAGCTTTATAACCATCTTCACAAAGAGGATCTTTGCATAGTTCACATCAGCACAAGGACCACGTTGCATCTGCAGATTCATCAAGTCACATAAAGACCAGTAGACTACCAAATCAATATTTGCATGCATTTAAGGAACGCAATCAGACACAGCCATCACCAAATATTGTAGATTCACATCGAGATATTGGGAGGGGAATTAAGAGGAGGCTACAGCAGATATTTATGTCCAAAACATGATCTGGTTTAATTATTCTACTTGACTCAAGCAGCACTCAGGAAACACATATTAATTAAGCATCATTTATAATTATCTTATGATGTGGAAGTTTGTTATAAAGGAAGGAAGACCACGTGGGGAGTCTTTGTTTTTGACAGAGATATCAGATTTGAGAAAAAGGGATTTCAGTAGAAACTCAGGTTTATTTTTATTAGATTAAGCTTGCCAAGTGTTTTGTGGGCTCCACACAATAAATATTCATATTCCTACAATAAAAGAAGTCTCATTCAATGTTTGCAGCAATAAGAAAAGGTTTGGAGATTTGGACATTATTATTGTGTTTTAGCAGAAGGGAATTCTGAATATGGGTTGTGGCTTTTATTTTAACCCCACTTAAAGCTTGCAGATTATTGGGATTTGAACAATCAGAATTATCAAAAGGTCAACAATGATTTAAGAGGAGTCAACAATATGTTGAAGATTGAAGAGTTTTTGTTTGGGAAAATTATTTATGTTTTTTCATCATTCTCTTATAATTGTAAGATATCAATCAAATGGTCTAAGGGGCCTCTACAATATAATAACATATATTTCAATTAAGAGAATCTATCAAGATAAATACCACTTTCCCAAACTAATTTAAAATTTTTAAGTTGTTATAATAAAATATATTCAAAATTAATACAATTATATTTATAAATGTATTACAATTCTCATATTAAATTGGAATTATTATTTCAGAACTAAATTACTGCAAATCCCAAAAGGGGGCATTACACAACTTCACCCTCTGCTTGAGCTACAAGAACTTTGGCCTACTTCCCTTTACCTCCGCATTGAATTTGTGGACATTCAAAAGATATATGACTAATTTATCCACATTGGTGGCATGTACCAGGGAACCCTCTACCTCGTCCTCTTCCAAAACTCCCTTGTCCTCTGAAGGAGTCTCCTCTTCCACGAGAATTTCCTCTACCTCCTTTGTCTTCTTTGGTGGAATAACCTCTCCCACCACTGTTTTGGCGTCTGCCACGCACATTTCTGCCTCTGCCCCTGTTATTGTTTTGCTGCTTTTTGTTTGATTTCTCTTCGGCCCTTAAAGCACATTGATAGGCCTCCTCCACGCTCTACAGTCTAAGAAGATTTATTTCATCTTGAATTGACATTCGTAGATCTTGAACTTGCTCTACTTCATCCTTTGTGTGCTCTGCTCGTATACTCAATCTATAAAATTCTTCTATATACTCTCTCACGCTTGTCTCTTTGCTTCAAGTCCTGGAATTTCTTGAATAGACTAATGTGATAGTCTGTGGGCAAAAACTTTGCCTTCAATTTAGTCACCATCCTATCCCAGGATTTTATTTTCTCCTTACCTCTTTGTTGTTTGTTAGTCTGCAAATGATCCCACCACAGGGGTGCACGCCCTTTCAATTTTGTACAGGCATATTTCATCTTCTTGTCCTCCCCTATACCTTCAAAATCGAAGTACTTTTCCATCTCAGAGATCCAATGTAGTAATTCATCTGAATTCTAGTTACCATTATAATTTGGAGGGTCAAAACGGGGTCTGGTATTTATTCTGTTCATGGCTCAAATAAACCTTTCTTCTTGATTAGGTACAGGTTGATTTTCTCCTTCTGGTACTTCAACCTCCGCGTCATCTTCGCTGATGTCCTCAACATGGACACCTCTACGCTATGTTGTCTCAACAGCTTCAAGCCTAACCACTATCCCTTTCAACATCTCCATTGTGGCAGTGTTTGCATCTCTCCTACCCCATCTTCCTTTGCCACGTCCTCTGAGTGCCATTTATACACAAGTCCTCTGCAGTTGTGGGTCTTCTCTCTGTTTTCTGCTACCCACAACAAAAAAATCCCTTCTCAGAACTTCGTATTTGTCTTGACACCTCTTTGACTGGCTCTGATACCATTTGGAGCAGTCAAGCCTAGGGATAAGCCCAACCACACAGCTTATGTGTACACAAAAAAAAAACAAATTCACAACAGCGAGAAAAGAAGCATCTTTATTTGATGAAATTGTGATGCAACACCAGTATTTACAATTTGAATTCAACGTTCTACAGTTCTTGATTCTAGTTTGTATTCCAAGCAATCGGAAATTGCTTTTTCCTCCAATGTCAACCACTTCCACTATCCTCTTCTCTGTCTCAGAATAGCTCTCTGTTCTCCCAACACTTCCCATTCAATATTCAATTGCCCACCAACAGTGGCTTAATTGTCTTCCAACTAGAATCTCAGGATTTTGTATGCCTTGGTGGAAGCCCAACAGTTGATAGGGTGTCCCAACCATCGCACTCCACATGAAACATCACCGAAACCGCCATTGAAGAGACAAATCCATTTCGGCGAGAGTCGTCTTGAGACTCATCGACACAATAGTCAAGTGTGGGCCGATTCTAACAGACCAAGGAAAGAACATCGAGGAGACATGACTCTGTCGGAGTGAGACTTTTCAAGTTTCCTTGATCTCACTACGAAGAGCACTGACGAAAACAAACAAACCCATTGGCGAGACTTACATCAGTGAGAGTCTTCTCAAGTTTTCTTGATCTTCGATGAGGATGAAGAATAGAGTGTTGCTCATGCCCATCGGTGTGACAAATAAGAGTCGATGAGAGGCTTTTAATGTCTCATCGATGTCACTAGAGAATATGCCAAATTGACATGGCCCCACCGAACAAGGGGTTCCACACAATCGAGAACACATCGAAGAGACACAAGCTTATGGAGAAGTTCCCCAAGTCTCTTCGATGAAACAACGTGCTCAAACAAAGAGAGAGCCGATGGACTCATCGGTGATAAAAGCTTCTAGTATCGTGGTGAGACGTAAGATGTCTTCTTAATCCATCCAAGCCACACCGATAGAACACAACGAAGCAATCTGGAGCTTGTCGGAGAGACCTACCAACATTAGTGTGAGAGTTCCCGTGTCCCCCCAATACTTTGGTGAGAAAGCATCGACAAGACAAGTCCTGATTGGGCAGAGACTTTTGAAGTCTCTTCGATCCAACTCGGTCAGACCAACTCGATTCCGAAAACACAAAACTCTGAACTAGGCAATATTGAGATCAAACCCGAACCAAAACAAAAACGCCACAAATGAGAGAAACTTATTCACAACTGATGCGGATTACTCTGAGCTCGAGATGCTCCTGTATCAATGACTCCGATACCACTATTCAAAAATTCTATATGAAATAGGGGCAAATATTGAAATCACATGCTGATTTTTTTTTCTAAACTTGAATCTATTATAACAAACTTAAATGTCTTCCTTATTTAGTTATCTTCTATTTTTGAATTACATTTTACAAATAATCAGTAACTAAATGATTATTGTGGAGTTTACAATTTAACCAAAACTAACAGAAAAAAAGCAACCGAATTAAGCGTCCTTCATTCAGTTTTTGAAAGTGGGCAATAAAGCTTTAAAAAATATTAAAACCAGGCATCTGAAATCAGCAGATTGATCTATTATAAGTAGCTGCTAAAAATATAAAAAAATATCTATTTAAAACTCCAATTGATTTCATCTAAGATAAATTAATGAATTTATAAATAAACTCCTAGGAAATGTTTTGGTATAAATATTTGTGCCAAAATTTCCGTAGAATTATAGAATGCATGAAAATGTCTTCAGCAGCATAGGACTTCTATCAGTAATTGTTTATCTTTGTTGGCAACTAGCACAACTTAAATAACAGCAACACTTAAGTTCATTAGCTCTCTACTGATTTGACATTAGATTTTCCTACAAGAACGACATCTCTACCTTATGTGCAAATCATATATTTATTGTATGGTAGAAGACTAAATTTCTTTAAGTGCTTCTTAAGGTAGTGAAACTAAACATGGCTGGGCAACTCTAATACTTTATTCAAAATATGGAGGAGCAGCTAAGCGTGGTGGAAGGGATATAAAGAAAAAGGGTCTTTCAAAAGGCAAAATATATATTCACTTCTCTTCGTCACCCACATTGAATAAATCAAAATATTTGAACTTTTTTTTTTCCAATAATTTATATTTACTTCCATTTGCACATCTAAAATTTGTCTTGAATTCCATTATCAATGGCAAAGATCACAATTGGTAGATTTATTTTCATCGTACTCTAAGACACTAAGTTTTCATTGGCTTCGAAACAAGCATGTTTTGTTACTAGTTCTCATAAATAGAAACCTTGCACTTAATTGTTTTGTCACTGATTAGGGTGCAGCCATGCATCAAGATATCTTAAAGATGCTAGCCCCGCCTATTATCATGGTTGAGGAAGCAGCAGAGGTTTTGGAGCCTCAACTCTTAGCGGCAATTGGACCAAGCCTGCAACATTTAATTTTGATTGGTGATCATTATCAATTACCTCCTCCAGTAGAGAGTTACAAACTGAAGTTACGGTATGTGATTCTTACAAGAAAATGTGCCCAAAGTCCAAATTTGTTTGCCCACTGAGATTCTTTCCTACAAATTCAGTTTTCCTATGATAGAATTTACATAAAAGATGTACGATTAAACAATATTATATTTGGCAATGGCGAAGGTTGAATAATATAATCTATAGGCCAAAATTCATGTTGCTATGATGGGTTTGTGTGGATATGTGAATGTAAAATTCGCATGGCTTAACTGATTAGGTTGTGAAATGTGGAAAAGTTTAAAGATGGTGATGCATCATATTTTCATTTTTTTTGCTTGGCTAATCCGTTGGAACTATTCCAGGCACGGCTTAGGAGTTTCAATGTTTGAGAGGCTTATTGAGTACAACAAATTGCCACATCAAACTCTATCTGTTCAAAGTAGAATGCATGAAGAGCTTTTGCCATTGATTTTGCCTATATATCCTGATCTTCAATCTAATGTTAAACTTGTTTCCGGTGAGAGGAATAAAGAACCAAAGTGTATGTTGAAACGAATGCATTTCTGGTGTCATGCATACAAAGAGAACCGAGAACGTAGTTTTCAAAATGAATGGGAAGCAAAAATGGTGATTGCTCTTGCACAATGGATGGTGGCCGAAGGTCATGCACCTACGGAGATTACTATACTAGCAGCATACAATGGACAGGTATGGACTTTTTCAATTTGATGCAAAATAAGCTTACAGTGTTCATCCTTAGACAAATTAAGGACACGGAAAATATGGATGGCAAAAGAAGCTTGATATGAAACCTCAATAAATAGGGAGTACAATGGAAGATATTGCAAAATGTCACGTATAACAATCTATTAAAAGAATTTTGATATCCAGAGGTGGGGATTTTAGTGTTTTCATTTTATATCTTAAAGTCAAAATGAATATCGTGAAAAAATTAACCAAAAGAATGGACATGGTCTCGTATTGAACTGAATGAATGAAATATTTAGATGGCATTTACCAGATTGAGAGCATGAAGAGAGTAGATTTTGTGCTGTTATTTTTAACTATTATTTTAATCAGTTCAGTTTTTCAAATAAGATGGTTAGGTTGTTTACATTTAGATTACCTTTAATCTTACGTATGTAATTTCATTCTGTTTTTTATCATTTTGGTGTCACAAAAAAGACATTCTTATTTTTGACTCTTTCTTATGTTTGTCCATCTACCAGTTTAACTCGGAAGATGATGAGACCCAAATTATACAACTCATTCTTTAACTAAACAATCAACATCTTTACATTTTTCTTAATTTCTGCTCTTACATAAGCTTTTTCCTCATACTAATTTTTCTTAAATTTAATAGTGCAAAAATTCAAACAGAGTTTAATTCATAGGTACCAATCTGTTGACGTGTCTAAAGTCGCATTGCTGCAAACTCCATACGGCCAACGCAGAATAGAATAAACTTGCTGAGTATCCTATCCTCTCTTGAGATAAGGAAATCCCTAATGCTATTTCTCGCGCTTGATCAAAGGGGATAACCTCAAGGTTTCGTTTGTCAGGTCTTGACTGCGGGATTGCTCAGTGGTTTGATGTGTTTTGTTGGAAACACAAGGGGGACTTATGGTGAAATAGGCAATTGCTGGATGAGTTCCCCAAAACTTTAATGGTCTTGCTTATCAAATGGTTTAAGTTGGGTTGATACTGCTTTCAATAAGACTACGGATTCTCTTGGTAAAAAAAGGGAAAAAAGAGGGATAGAGAGAGAGAGAGATACATAAAATATAAATTTTAACTAAGATAGTAGATTTAGTAAACAGACGGACACCTCCAAATAACTAAATTAAACATTACCAGCCATTTAAGCACAATACTTGCATCAATCTAGTGCGATCTTCAAGGGAAAATTTGGTTTTCATGCTATTAAATACAACATCAGAACTTTGACATTCATTCAGTGAGCATTCAATAACCGAACTAAGCATATGAGAGGTTCAGATTAACCATATAGAAGGAAAGACAATCAGCCATTCCCTAACGGTATAAACAGCGAAGATTCTATCGGATGTTTACTTAGAAAATGCTATATAAAGGAAAGAAGCATAACTGAAAAATTCTAAATTAATGAAGAAGGAGACCATGCACTCACAAGGAAACTTGAAACAGTCTTAACTTTGCATTAAATCTTGTAAATTTCGCCAGAGCTTCAGCAACAATCCAAGAACTTCTTACAAAATGAGGGAAAACCAGCCCCTTAAATAGGCTTCAAAAATGGATGAATGGCCAAGATTTAATTTAAATAAGTGGCCCAGATTCATCCACAAAACATGGCTGCCCATACCCATAAATGGGAGGCAAATATCAACAACTACTCCAAAGGGAGTAATAACTACCCCAAAAGGTAATTAGAACTTATCCAAAAATGATCCAAAAAGGTGCATACACATAAAGTTTTACATTTAGTTGACTTGGAAGTCAAACATGACCCTTTGGCCAAAAAGTGCACTTTCAAGATTTAAAAGGAAAAAACACTTTCTAGGAAAGCACTTTCTCTTTTCCATTTGTAGATTCCTTTTCCAAGACCTCATCTTCACCATGCAAATATTCCTGCCAAAAGATCACGACCTGCCGCACGTTCCTCACGAACATACTCCTGGAACCTGATGCATAATTGGAATAGCAGACTGAATGGAGGCATAGGAGGATGACAAATTTTATATTGCATGCTCTCGAGATATTGGTCCACGTGCTTCAAACCATCCTTCCAGTTGGAACGATTACGCTCGAAGCACCACATGTCTGACTGGAACTGACCAGCAAAACTTAGGTCCTTAACGGAATAGGTGATCCTATTCGTCCCTAGTCTTTCTTCCCAGTCTGGCCGTGTCACTTCATCGGACAGGGCATTTTGCCATCCCAAGACCATTGATCAGAGGATCATTTTGCCGAGTTCTTGCATGGTGTTCAGAATTGTCTCGCATGCATCGTGTTCTTTATCAATGATTTCTCTTGTGTCATTCTTCATGGTGATAGTCCAGTACCATTCCTTAAGAGTGCTGATGTTATAAGGATCTAGGATGGTGGATAATGTAGGAATCTATGCATGGGTCCAGAAGAGAGCTCTCATGAGGGGAAGAGTAGTGGCAGCCACTTCATGCATTCTAAGGGATTCCCTCTTTACCTCTAATAGCCGGACCAGGGTGGTCTCTCGATGGTGAGCCATCTCTTTTACTTCTTCGAGGATTCGTTCTCCCCTCCCTTTGATGCCTTGTATCCATTCCTTGACGGCCTTTGCGGTGTCCCGTACTCCTTCAAATTCTGTTGTGGTCCTCTGTGCCAATGCTGTCGGGGGAATGTGGGATTCAAAAGCATTGTGTAATGGTCTCAGGAGTTGATCGATGTACCCTTCGGCCTGCTCAGCACAAGCTCGATACATATCCTTCTCAGCTGTTATTTCTTCGAGTTGCCTGAGCATGTTCTGTACTGAATCCTTGAATTCCTCCTTTTCCTGTTCCTTAGTGGCTCATCTGATGGGGACGGTCGTGATGCTATAATCTGCCAGTGTAATTTGATCTGCTAGCTTGTCTACAGGCGGGGTGGCAATGTGAAGAGTGCGGTTCCTTTGCTCATCTTTGGTCATCCTGGAATATGCCTTGGGCTTTTTCTTCCCCTTGGCTTTAGCTTGATCTATACGTGAGAAGATGTCTTCCAAGTCAATGGGTGGCTTTGTGGCGGCCTTGCGCTGAGCTCGGGCAATCAACCATTCCTGAGGTACAGTCTGGGCTGATGCTATTGTTAAATTTTCACTCTGTTCTTTGATATTTTCAGCCGTCTCACCACAAATTTGCAGCTGTTCTGTTATCGGAGGAGTGGAGGAGGTGTCAAGCTCTTTGCTTGCAGCAGAGTTTTCTCCTACTTCACTGAACAATTGTCTGATGCCTTCGTGTGATGGTAGCTCTTCAGTCTTTTCGAGCTCGCGGGTCTCCTCTGTCTTTTGCTCTCCTTCAACGGTAGAGTCATCTTTGGCAGTGTTATGAAGCAGCAGTTCATGGCGACTCTGTTGGGTGGGTTCATGCACTTCGATCCCCTGAATGGATGGAATTTCTCCTTCCTCAGTTTGGTTACCCGGCTTAGCTAATTCAATAGCCCTTAGCTCGACGTCTAGCATGTCGGGTGCGGGAGGATCATCAACTCCAAATGCATCAATGTCACTTTGGGAAGGCGGAGCGGGTATATAGTCTAGTTCTACTACATCGTCGGACGAACTGGGGTCCTTTGACGATGAAGTGACCTCTGGTCTCCTAATGGGAATCTTTTCCCTTCTTGTTCTCTTGGATGTCCGAGTCCCTCTGCAAGCCTTAGCCTTCTTCCTCTTCTCGAGCTTTTCAATTTCTTCCCTGGATGCACTGGAAGTTCCCTCATCTTTGGAGGACTGAGAATCGAGGCTACCCATTAAGTGGTAGGTGAACTGGACTCCCTCATGAATTAGTCGCTCAATCTGTAGATGCAACCATTGGTCTGTATATCTTGCTGGGGCTGCCATGACCGCCTCAAAATCAGTGATCGGGTCTTGCGACCAATCAACGCCCGGCAAAAGATGCCTTACGGCCTCAAATTTCCGGACCTGCAGGCAATTCCCTGAATCTGTGAGTTGATCTGGGACCCGACGATATTCATAGAGTCGCATCTGCTGCACACTCAGCCTAGAATATTCACGCCTTCGGACCTCATAGTCATTAGAGCGGTTTTTCCAATAATCTTCAATTGATTCCTTTTCACTGTACCGCCTGCCATAGGCTCTCTTTGCTAGATTATTGTGATCAAAGCATTTCCTTGGAAAATGCTCTTGTAGGCCATAGGAGGCCAGCTCTGCGAAGGATTCTTCTGCTTGGGTGGGGGTCTTTAGATGGACATCCTGGTTGCCTATAATCATGGGGAACGCGAATCCAGCCTACTTGCTGTCTCTGAGTAAGATGCCGACCGGACGTGACTGCCTTGCGACCTCCAAAAGAACTATCTTGTTGGTTGGGTACCGTGGAAGCGAGAGGGGCACCATCAAAGCCAGCTATCCGGATGTAGGAGAACCTTGGGAACTGGATGAACCAGGCTCCGTATCTTTGTACTAGGATAGTAGCTTGCTCTGAGAGCCTTATGTGTAATCCTCCCTGCATTAGCCTGACCAGGCGCATTGTGAAGGCATCATTGACTCGCTCATATTGACCAACCACATAGGCCGGGCTATTCTTTTCTCTTTGAGCTATATCCTAATAATGCAACTGTTGGTAACAATCATATACCTTCACCTGACCAGGCCCATTCCCAATTTCTCCTTTCATTATTAAACCTGGCAGTGGCTGGTTCCTGGCAAACATGTTGACCAAATAAGAGGTCATAGTGAAGTACTTCTTTGTCTCGAGTTCAATTAGTTGAGTGTGGATGTTCTCGCTTATAATCTGGGCCCAGTCGAACTTGGACTTTCCAGCGAAGATTTGCTCTATGAAATAAAACATCCACTCCTCAAAGTAGTTGGATTTGGGAAGTCCCATAACCCGGCCGAGCAATGTGACCATGTCCCCATGCTCATTGTGAAAGTCACTTCTTGGGGTCTTTTTCCCAATTCTGACGCTTGGAGGTCTTCTCTCCTTGTACCACTTTTCATTGATCAGTGTTCTGCATCTGGCAGGATTCATATCATACGCCCCCTGTGCTTCATCTATAGTCGTGGCCATGGGATTGTTCGGGAAGGGGATGTCAAATGCGTCGCCAATGGCCTCAGGAGTGAAGTTTGCGAGGGTCATGTTCTCGAGGAGCACCAATCTGGAACCTGGTTGGTAATGCTGGGCAGCCTCTACCACTAACTCATAGTTTTGCACTGCTGGAGGAAATCCCGCCACTTGGGCGATGCCACTTTCCATCATCTGCCTAGGCCTGCCGTAGGCATTAGGGGAGAAGACTCGGCTCCTGAAATCTTGGATATCGCTATGGCCTAGGTCAATATCACCGACATTGTCCCAGACACTTTGAACTTTTGACTCCCTCAATCCCCCTCTTTGATACTGGTACTTCATCCTTTCGACTTGGTGAGGGATATCTGATTTGGATGCTTGCGATGTCTTGGCTGCAGTAGGCGTCTTTGATGATTCTACCGCTGATTTAGGCATTTATCCTGCACAATCGGATGCGGATTACGAGGCGATAAAAGGGAAGCAAAGCGGGTTAGATAAAGAATATGCCAGCATTCAAGGATTAATTCAAAAATTGAATCGGGACTAGCATGATTTTGTTAGCTACAAGCTTGATTGATCTAAACATAAATATTCATGAAGCTTTCAATTGCAGGTTTATATTTAAGCATTTTCAGGATCAATTTTAAAAAATGGACAAAGCTTGAGAAATTTTCCAAGTTTGAAAATGCAATCTCTAGCTGATTCTTAGGAGTAAGTTTTGATTTCAATTGCTTTGCACGACGCCTTATAAATGGAAAGAGATGCGAATTTTGAAGATTAAAGCATTTTAATCAATTTTTCGCATAGACATCCATCCAATTTGTAAATGTTTCAGATGATCGAGAGAGACGAAGTGTACTTACCTGGTGAAAATGGACGACGAGAAATTGCCCGATTTGTCGTGCAAGAACGGATGGATAGTTCTGCAAATTTTGAATGGGAGGGTCTGCAATTTTGAATTCCAATGGTAAACTTTCTAATTCAAATTTTCGCGGTTGCGGTTTGAAAAGAATTTGTAATTTTGAGTTTTAGACTTAGCGATTCTTCACCTTGGACGAAATGGTAATTGAACTTGAATGTTTGAAAGGGTTTGTCAACATTTTTACCTTCGGAAATTGTGCTTTCTGGCTCCACCTTTCAAACCTTATGCAATCCTCTCTCACGTGATTTTACCCTAACTTTAGCGGAATGAGGGAACTTTAAAACTTCAAACACTTCTCAGTTTCATCCTCCAAATTGCGAACTTCGGCGGTATGAGGGTTTTTGTAGACTTTTAAACTTCACATCTTCATCCCCCAAATCGTGAACTTCGGATGCTTTCGCGTTTTATCCCCTACTGCACTCTCTGCGCTGAGATCTTCGGAGGAATGGGGGATTTTGCCAATTTCGAATTCCTTATATTTGCCTTACGCGTTGCGACTTTGCCCTAGATGGCGAATTTCGGACCTTATGAGGAGTTTGCGACCAATGCGAACTTTATGATCATTTTCCAGTTTCGCACCATTTGGTGACTTCGCCAATTTCCACCTCTGCTTTCCTCGCGCACTTCCCCCAACTCGCGATTTTCGGGGATATGGAGGCCCTTAAAAAACTTTAAACTTTGTTTTTACCCCAAGTGCGAACTTCGGCGCTTTTATCCTTTTCGGACCTTTTAAACGTTTTAGCAATTTTGAACTTTTTCGGACCATTTGGCACTTTTGCCAACTTTAAACAAATTTCAGACCATTTGACACTTTTGCCAACTTTTAGCGAATTTTGGATCATTTGGCACTTTTGCCAACTTTCAGCGAATTTCGGACCTTAAGGAGTTTTTGTCAACTTTAAGTGAATTTCGGACCTCTTGGCCTTTTTGCCAACTCTTAAACAAATTTCGGACCATTTGGCACTTCTGCCAACTTTACGTGAATTTCGGACCTCTTGGCACTTTTGCCATCTTTAAACAAATTTCGGACCATTTGGCACTTTTGCCAACTTTAGCGAATTTCGGACCATTTGGCATTTTTGCTAACTTTAGCGAATTTCGGACCATTTGGCACTTTTGCCAACTTTCAGCATTTCTCTCATTTTGGCCTGAAAGTCCGAAATTCGCCCTTCCTGGGCATTTTGGTGATTTTTAACTTTCTCTCAAGAAGTGCGAGCTTGGGCACTTGGGCGAGTTTGTCAGCCTTGGCATTTTGCAAACAAATTCGCTCCTCCTTCTCCACCAGCTGGCGAAAATCGTCATTCATTCAAATCTCGTAAACTCTGTAAGAACAAACATCATGTAATCTATCTCATCGCTCTTACGCGAAAAACGACAACTTTGGGTCCTCATGCGACCTTCAGACGCGCTGTCCTTTGCTTGGCGGGCTTTGCCAACCTCTAATATCTCACGCCTATTCAAGGTGATTTCACAAGTTTGAACAATCTCTTGGAATTCGTGCCCGAGGGCTCGACTAGCCTAATGGAATCACTGGCTTCTTCGTTCAACATCATCACTTCACGGACCAATCGCGGGCTCGCTCGAAAGGACGCGAGACACTTTGCACGAAACTCAACAGGGTGAAGACAGAAAGGCCCAAAAAAGGAAGGGGTACCCTATCGGCGACAGGGAGCGTGTGCAACGCACAACACAATCTTCCAAAGGATTTGGTTCAAATTTGGCTGATTTGGTACAACCTTTTCATTTCTTATATAAATTTAAAAGACTTTCTTTTTGAAATTTTTTATTTTCAAATTCTTATGACCTACAAAATGAAATAAATGTTTTGAACCTGCTTTATGGTTTAAGATTATATTGGTCAGCACTCAGAACTAATTGTAAAAACAAAGGGATAGTTGCACGTAGCAAAACAACAACAAAATGAAGTGACAAATTGTTCCTGTCATGAAGTTGCAAACATTAGCAAAATTTAAGTGAAAAATGCTTCTGTTTGATTATTTAAAACTGTATTTACTCAATATGATGGTTTGAACTTTGAACATTGAAGAATTAGATGCAAACTTTTCTATTTTGTCGTGTTCATTTGGATATATACTCCCCATTTTAAACATTTTGCGTGTACTGAGGAAAACACAAATATTAAAAAAATTGCAAAGCTAACTAAACCTAAACATCTAGAAAGACCTCATTGTGGAGCTAGTGGGAATGGCATTATCTGTACTTCTACTGCATTTGGTTCTATTGTGACCTTTACACACATCGCCCCATTGCAAAAGGGGACCTCTTTTTGCCTAGGTGTTGGGTCGTCGTCTTAGTTAGTTTTCCTTTGTTGGCAGTTTTCCACCTTGGGTTTTTGAATGAAGAGCTTGTTTAGAGAGAAGGTCCTTTGGTTCGAGTTTCAAACTCAAAGTCACTGATTCAAAATCCGTTGGAAAGATTCAAGTAGATAGTTAGTCCTTGTCAATTGCAGATTTGTCCTCGATGCAAATTTTGTCAAAGTCCAGATTGATATAGATTTTCCGGAGTCCTGATGTGAAATAAGGAATTCCAACTCTTGAGCAAATTTAATTTGGGTGTTTATTATTTGGAAGTGGAATTATGATTGGATTTGTGGATTTCAACTATGAAGAGCGCAAAATTGTGTGAATTGGGAAATTGTTCTTAAGGATTCATGGATTCATTCTTTGATGATTTTATTCTTAATCCTTGAATTTTACTTGAATTGATTTCTAACTTGGAACAAATTCTTTAATTCAGATTGAAAATTTAATCCAATTTCAAATCCTTTAATCCTTATTTTCTTGGACAAGTTATCAACAACTTACCTTAGCTGTCCTTGAAAATCCAGATTTTGATTAGTGATTCCCTAAATTCTTGGATTTTGTCGTATAATTCCACATGGAAGTTGAATTTGCTCTTCATTGAGATCAATTTCCTTTTTTCTAATTAAAATTCCATTTGAGAAAAATCCTTATTTTTTATCAAATTCTTGAAATTCTTGGGTTTTTCTTCAATTATCCTTGTGGAGGTCAATTTTCCCTTCAATTGTGAAATCCTCATTTTAATCTGAATACAAGGAATTTCAACCTAGTTTTATCCCCATTTTTGGCTTGAAATTGGAATTTTTCCTCATCAAAATCCTTATGAAAATCGAATGTCCTATGAGGAATTAGAGTCTTGAATTTGTTAATCCTTGTTTTCCGCCTAAAATAGGGATTATTGTCATTTAGCTTGTCCTTGTTTTTGAGGAGAAATCTGGATTTTTGAATCTAACTTATCCCTATTAAAATCGACTTTCCTTCTCCTCTTTGTGCAAAATCCACATGAAGCATGGATTTCTGCCCCAATATTCCCTATTTTTTGGGAATTTTGATCCGAAACGCAAACAAAATCTGTATGAAGGGTGAAATTCCGACCTCATATTATCCTTGTTTTGCCCTCAAAATCGGGAATTTTCCTCATAATTCTAGATGGAAGTCAAATTTCCCTTTGAAAGTTCCTCTTCCTAGTGGAATTTCTCTTTAAAATTCCAGATCCTTGAATTGCAACTGAAATGTGGATTAAGTGTTGAGTGCTCTCCTTATTAATAACAATTTGAAAAAAAAAAGTCCAAATAAGAGTTTAAGGTTGGCTACTTGTGAGAGGTCTTCTCTTAGAATACAAGGATAAATTTGCGAAATTGGAAACCATTACATTTGCCATGCTCTTGTTGCACATTTTGGGAAGTCAAGTCAAGTCATGTATATATGCCACTCCTTTGAGTCATGTCCATTCTAGGAGTCTTGTATATAGCTAAGGGTAGGTTTTCTTTCTGTATGCTTTAGTTTAGGGGTTCTTTTTGTTGAGCCTGGTTGTTAGTTTGCCTTGAGTCATTTTGCTTGAGATTGTTAGGTGGCTCAAGTAGTTTAGTTTGGTTTTCCTTAGTGTTTTAGCTTTAGAGTTAGTCGGTTTGCCTTAGTTTAGGTGTCCTTAGTGGGAGCCTTTATTTGTTAGAAAGGTATTGTGTTGTTTTCGGCATACGTTGGCACAATTTAGATCTTATGTTTGGTCCATTTCCTAGATAACTACCGTTGAAGTGCTTAGAATTTGAGGTTACCGTATCGTTTGGTTAGAACTTGTACTTGACTCGGAAGGGAATCACCTATTGTATCTTGATACCAAAATATTTTGATTACTATATTTTACACAATCAATTGCTCTAAGTCATTGTGGTTTCTTATGTATAATGTTCCCTTTTAGGATATCTTGGGATATTGCGACAACTACCTTGAATTCTCTGTTCTTGATATGAATTGTAATGCATGATACTACAGTAGAAAAACATGAAAGAACCTGATGTAAGGAGTTCTTCTGATTGATGAAGATGTGGCAGATCCTTGTGCAAAGAATGGAGTCTCTTCAAAGCCAAATCATGCCTCTCATGCAGCTGCCCGTGTTCTAGCATGAACTGCTGATATTAAGTCGTAGTAGCAATAATTAAGACCTTCAACAATGTCTTCCAATATATTTAAATCTGCAAAAGATATTGTCTGAAAACCCCTTGAAGATTCTGAAAGAAATGTAAATCTTGTCCAATGAAGCACCAACTGGACCTCTGTATGAAGCCCACAGTCAAGCAATGATTCAGCTGGCCTTTCATAGCCTCAAGATTGCATAAACACTGAAGAGATTTTGTTCTCCAATGCTAAAGTTGCCTGAAACCCTAGGTCTCAATGCACACCACCCAAAAGCAAAGACAAATGATCATCAATAATGAGTTTGATTTTCTTTTTGAAACCTTTTATATCCTATCAACTCTTAAATGCCTTTAATTCCCTTTTGAAATCCACTTTAGGGTTTTAATAAAACTTTATAATAACTTTTTAGAAGGGTCGATTACTTCGTCTGGTGCAAAACAAATAATATAAAGTATATATATTAATAATCACTTATATGTCCCTTGAAATTGGTACTTTATATTATTCCTCCTATGCACTTTATAATTTGACTTTATAATCATTAAATGTCCTTTTATAGTAAAGTCAAATAAAGTCATTAATTGCTCTCACTTTATAATTTGACCTTATGATATTAAATCCCCTTTAATTATAAAGTCACATGAATTCAATATGATATTCCCTTAAAATAGTTAATTATTATTACTTTAATAATAATTAAATGTCATAACTCCATTAATAATCATTATTTAATGATTTTGACTTCATCACTGGCTACCCACTGCTCCCACTGTCAATCTGGATGCCTTACTAAAAATAGTAAGGTTCCCTCTCTAACATCCACTGACTTATAGTAAGTCCCTCAAAATGGAACTAGAAACCTTTGAATATCAATGCCTCAAAACAAATGAAAGATTTGGTGAGATAAACACTTGCAACTGCCACCTGAAGAGCTCCGAAACTCCCAAACTGGACCCTCTAATCCACCATACTACCCTACGAGAGTCAAAATAATAGGCTAACCCCTCGAACTTTGATGCTCACAAAAATGGGGACATTACAGTCCGCCCTCCCTGAAATTGCTTGTCCTCAAGCAATCTCTACTGCAAAGCAACTCCACTCGACCAAAGGTCCAAAAGATGAACTGTGTAATGTCCCACACAACTCCAACCGACCCCTATAGCACCAACATAAACACAACTGCGCAAGGACAAACATCATGCCAACCATCCAACCCTTGCGCACAAGAATAGTGCATCAAAATCAAAAAATGTTCAAGAAGGCCAAGGATGAACCGGTATACCCTCAACACACTGAACATGCTGCAATGCTCAACTATAAATCCTATCTAGAATCCCGATGCACCCAAAGAATCCCAAACTCTACACTCAATGCTCGGCTGAATGCCAGGATCCCAAATCACTCTATTGAGTACTCCATCCAAACCATGTGGCATCAACACGATACCATTGTATAGTGCAACTAAGTCAACCCCAACAAAAGGAAGAAGTAATCCACCAGCTGGAACAATCCCTGCATCCCATAACTAGTATGGAAGTCTGCCATGAGAAACACTCCCAAACCTTCGCTGCTCAAATCTGATCTCAACTTCACCATGCTAGAAGTGGTGAAGCCATCGAATGGGACTCATCTTGATAGTAGTGCTAAACCTGTTGCTAGTCAGGTCCCAATGCAAACCAAACTCACATCCATCTGCTCTGTGGAGATAGGAATAATTGAAGGTATTTGCATCACCACAACTATCTCCATACTCTACTGAACTCCCATGGATGTGCTGACTCTACAAGTAATATCGATCCCATCTACTAAAGATGGTGAATACCCATCACACAATGGATGGTGTAATCTCAGAACCAATACACATTGATGCATCATCAAGTCTTGTGTGTGTGGATGAAAAGAAAAATGATGAGCGTTCCCCACTATGCAATTACGGTAGAAGGCTCCAACCTCGGTCAATGGCTCATCACTAGCAATATTGGAATCAAGAGATGGCTCCAATCTTTGATCCCAAATCACTGATTGGGTAGGGCCTTTAGCAACTTACTTTGCAAACCCAACCACAAAATCTCTATGAGGAAACATTGTAGTTAGAGTACCTACAATGATTCCCACAAAACGTCTGATAGTGCATGAACCATGAATGAGAGTATCCCTAGTGACCCCGAACGGTCCCTCTTGAAACTTCGAACTCTCAAGCAGGTACTCAGCAAATGTATCGGCACAGTAAAAATGAAATAAGGCGAAATCAACCTTATCCTCTGAAACATGCAGCTGATCACTCTAACTTTGCGACACAACAAGCTGTATATCACCATCAGCTACATTAGATGAAGTAACAGATCTGCATCCGGGAGGGAAACAAATCAACATGAGAGCCATACTCCCAACCGGATGACACCCTGTGAATCTCATGTGAAGATGATGGAGCAACATCGTGTACCAACACACAACTCTCGGGAGAATCCATCATTGCCACACGAGGTATCAACAGTCTGACCTGCATCATCTAACATAGTAGTGACCTCAAGAGAACCTGACGCATCATGTGGTTCTTTGCTTCTCTCAATCCAAGTTCTCATCCCATCTGAGACTACTGCGCTAGATTTTGTGATGGATGTAGTGACATCCCCACAACAACCCGTGGATATCAAATCATCACCAACTGCCACTGTAGGAAATTGTACCGTATCTGTAGCTGGTGAAGACTGTGCCAAACTCAATTCCACGGTAAGCTCCTCCAATTGTGACTGCAACTCCTGAAGGGCCAACTAGGCACTCTTTAATGAATGCATAGTCACCTCAAGCTCATAAGTGAGCTCGTCAACATCCTCTTCCTTCCCCTTCAGTGCATCATAGCAAATACAATCCAACTCGAGAAGTAAGTCTCTATCAGCAAGTAGCTGCAAGTAATTATGTTTCATTATCCCAATGGCTTCTTGTAGTGAATGGAACTATGCAAGGGAAAGGCCACTATCACCCTGCTCATCTAACATAGGAGTACCTCAACCTAACGTAGCCAACATCTGACGAGCAACATCAATGTGCTCTATGGCTGTGGCTGTTTGCCTCACTGGGTAAACAGAAAGAGTACAGAAGTAACACATAAATAAACAGTGCAATAACAAAATGGATACAAGAATAAGCTTTCCATTAATAACTCAGAGTATATACAATGTTCATAGCATTATCTATCGTAAAAACATCACACCCTTCAATACCCACAGGTAGTACAATATATCACAGCTGAAGGGGTGCGACACAACCGTCGCGACTCCAACTACCTACCCGTCGGCTAACTAACTACTAACAAATAACATTACTAACAAAACATAAGATATACATATTTCTCGACAATATCATCCCCCCCAAAAAAGAAGTCGTCTCCGACGACTAACAACAAAAATGGAGACAATGCAACCCACACAAAATATACATCAAGACAAAACTAAGGAGGGGGCTGGGGAGGTGTCCCTGAAGTAGAAGGCTGAGATGTCGGTGGGTGGGCCGCCAAGCGGGCGTGGAGCTCATAAACCTGTTGAGTACGTGTAGTCACATCACGCTCCGCCACCAACACTTTCTCCAAAGCCGTCTTCACCATATGCGTGGCTTACAGCAACTCCTCCTCTTTCATATCCGCTATCTCTGTCATACAGATCAATCGATCCTGTAACAGGCTCCTCTCGACAGTGACTGCATCCAACTCCTGCTGTACGAGGTTCCTCACGCTCTGCTTCGCCGAAAGGCGAGTCTCTACCTCAGCCTTCTGTGCTCGGGCCATCTCAAGTTGCACCAAGAACTGGGCCCTCTCTGCTGCCCATGAGGCCTGCTGAGTGGCCACATCCCTCGCCAACTCGACTCTAGCAGCCTCGCGGACCGCAGACTCATGTTGTGTACGCCTTAGTGCATAGTAGGCGTCTCGGTAGACCTGCTCAATCTCTCGGACGACTGCCATCACCCGACTCTCCACAATGGGCTGACGCACAATCCAAGCCTGTAGCATCTCATCCGTCTCAGTAGTCGGCCATCCCGGAGACTCAAAGCATGTAGCAAAGGCTGCGGGGCAGCCCACCCGCATAAACTGTAGGACCCTCTCTAACTCCACCATAACTTGCTGCAATGCTCGCGTCTGGGCCGTGGCCACCACTCGCCTACCCCTCGTCACCATGTCAACTAAATAGGCCTCAATGTCCTCCCCCTCCTGCTCTGAAGGCTGTGATCGTGACGGAAGTGGTATCTATGTAAGAGCACCAAGGGGTAACTCAGAAGTCTCTGTCGGAACTGATACTGCCGCATCCCGCTGGTATGAGGGTGCCTCCTCCACCACTAGAGGTGTAGCATCTCCCTGCTCCTGAATGGCAAAGACGACCTCTCCTGCCTCGTTCCCAACTACTGGTACATGTGTCTCGCCAGAGGAATCGTCCAAGTCTACTACCTCAGCTCTAGTCTCGTGACAAGGTGAGAATACAATAGCTCCCACAGGTTGTACCAATGTCATCTAAAATCTTTGGTCAGCTAGCTCTCCATAGCCACGACCAACGGGTCTGTACGCATCTCTACGACTGAGGGATGGGTCGCCATAGCCATGGACTCCTCCAACAAAGAGGCAGAAACCGTCACCACTGCCTCAGTCCCAACAACATCCAACCGCACCTGAGGCTCCGTATCAACCACCTCCCTCAGCCCCTGCTCCTCATTGACCACTACGCGATGCAGCGACTCCTCCATCCGCGACTCTGCCATGTCTTCGGTAAGTGCCTCCGTGGTCGGGGCCGGTCTTGAAGGTGGTGCTCGATCCGGTAGAGGTGATACTACCTGTTGCTGGATGGGGCCAAGTGCAACTGGCGTGCGACTTTGCCCAAATGCCGAAATAAAGGTGCCTCCCACTCCAGATGACGTCACAAGTGTGCCCATCGGTAGCAAGGGTGGGGCAACAAGGACCCTCTCCTCCGTCGCCCTGCTGCTATCATCCTCCTCATCCTCCGCTTCTGAATCCTCTGTACTACCGAAAGTCTCCCTCCCGCTATCAGGTTCCCCTGAGGCCGTATCTACTGTCTGTTTCCGCTTTGCAGAATAGTGCCCAATGTCCAAGTGTCTCCAATACATGATAGGAGGCTCGCCTGCTGCCAACGGTCCCTGCGGTCGTACCTCCAACTCTGCCTCCGGCGATGCTTCCCGCGTGGCCTCCAAGAACAGTCCTATAGCATAGTGGGGCATATAGAACGTGCGATGCTGCATCGTCAAGAACTCATACATGCGCTTTGCTAGCAACACGGCCCAATTGTACACAATGCCATTCATAAGCCCGTTCATGAGCATAATTTGAGGGAGCGCGATGTCCGACGCCCTACTCGATCCCGTCAACCTGCTCTTAATGACATACATAATGCACTGCCAGTGGCCCTCTGCAACAAATGTCTCATGGATTCCTCGTCCCTTCGTGGCATTAGCCACGCTGTCCAGCTCTGCTGTCGTCAAGTTCCTGGATACTAATTTAATCCAATATTCCTTCTCCTCACGCTTCATCTTCTTAGCCTTCAACTCGATTTTCCTGCCCTGTCTGCCTGGGATGCCGAATACTCTGGTGAAGTCCATCGCTTTGAAGGATATGGTGACATCCCTCCCGAGGTACTCAAAAGTACTCGCGCGTGTGTGCCTGTCAAAGGTGTCCACCATGAACCGTAGGGCACCCTCGTACTCGCGGATAGGAAACATGGGCATTCGAATAGCCCACTCCACTTCTGCCTTACGAAGGTTTTGCTTCACCAAATCATTGTTGGGAGTGTCCTGCCACCATTTCCGGCATTCTGACCCATTCAGGCCTTCGAAGGTGATATTCTGAGGTGTTAATGTATTTTTCCCACTTATGGCAGGTTGTGGTGCTTTCTGCTTTTTCTTCTGACTTGCGCTGGCATCAATTGTGCTGCCTGCCACACGTACGCCTGACGACAAGACCCTGGTATTTCTATCTATTTGGCTACTACTGGAGGAAGCCTGTAACTGCTTCTTCCAACTTCGTTTCCCAGCGCACTCCATTAAGTTCTCCTATAACTGATTTCTGGTTATAGCCGTACGGTTGTGTAACACCTTCGTAACCACCACCTTCGGTTGTGTATGGCTGCGTTGTTGGGTGGGGGCTGCTGCGTGTGTGCGTTTCCTTTTTTTTTCCCTTATGTTTGCATTTGCGTTTGGCCGGAGTTTTTATGTTTGCGTGGGCGGGGGTGTTGTGTTCGCGTTTTTTTATTTTTGCGTGGGCGGTGGTGTCCACCGCACGATGGTCCCACCGTCGGTGTTGCCACCGCTCGGTGGTCCCATCGTCGATGTTGCCACCGCTCGGTGGTCCCACCGTCGGTGTTGCCACCGCTCGATGGTCCACGTTCCCTTTTTTTTTAATAAATTTTTTAATTTTTAAAAAAATTTATTTATTTATTTACAAGAAGACTGTCAAGCATCCTGATTGGAGGGTCCAGGTTCCCTCCGTTCGTGGTAAACCTTTATTTTCGACCCATTGACGGCGTCTGGTATCTCCTTCCCGTCGAGCGTCCACAACTTAATCGCCCCGTTGGTATTGACCTTGCGTACCTTGAAGGGCCCTAGCCATCACACTTTAAATTTTCCTGGTTTGTTTTCGTTCCTTCCATTGAATTTCAACACTAATTGCCCTGGAGTAAACTTCATTCGCCTAAGATGCTTGTCGTGCCAGACCTTCCGTCTTTGCTGGGCTGCCTTTGTGGTCCATTGTGCCATCATTCTTTTTTCGTCCAACTTGTTTAAGGCATACAATCTTTCCCTCAGGCTCTCCATATCCCTGAGTCTGTTCTCTACTGCAATGCGAAGGCTTGGCACCATGAATTCCGCTGGCACCACAACTTCCTGCCTGTACATGAGTTGGAACGGAGTCTGACCCGTGGTTACCTTGTAAGTCGTTTTGTAGGCCCATAGTACAAAGGGTAACTTCTCTTCCCTTCCTTTTCTACTCTGCAGGACTTGTAAATTACCGATACCAATATTTTGTTCGTGGCCTCGGCCTGCCCATTGGCACGTGGATAGTACGGGCTCGATAATGAGTGAAAAATCTTAAACTCCGAGGTCAACAGTCGTATGACATGGTTCACGAAGTGGCCCCCTCGGTCATTGGTTAACTGAAGAGGTATACCATATTGCGTAATGATTTGTTCATAGATAAATTTAGCCATGCTTACTGCAGAGTTATCCGGGAGAGCCCTCGCCTCCACCCACTTAGTCAAGTATTTTGTCGCAACCACAATGTACCGGCACCGTCGTGTGCGGCTAGCCTTAAGAGGCCCTACAAAGTCGAGTCCCCATCATTCGAAGAGTTCCTGTGCGTGTGACGGGTTGAGGGGCAAGAAGTCCTGATTCAGAGGTTTGCTCGCCCATTGGCAAGTGTCGCACCCCACGACCCACTCCCAACCCACTCCCTGGCGTCATGATGTACGGTTGGCCACCACAGTCCTGCCAGAAGCACCTTGCGGGCTATAGTGTCTGGGCCCATATGTCCACCTGCGGGTCCTTCATGTGCCTCCCTTAATACACTCGGGACTTCTTCCTCCATGACACAACGCCTTAATACCTGGTCCAACCCCATTTTGTAGAGTAAACCGTTGATGAGCGAAAAACTCCTGCTCCTTAATACGAGCTTTCTCCGTTCCCTTGGGGGCATACCCTTCGGAAATCGGGACGTCGACAGGTAGTCTCTAATCTTCTTGTACCACGAAGGAAGTACGACTATTTGGAACAAGTGCGCATCCGGAAAATCATCATTTACTCCCTCTGGAGGTTCCCCTAACTTAATCCGGGACAGCTGATCGGCTATGACATGGCTTTGCCCCGGTCTTACCACAAATGTAAATGTGAACTCCTGTAGTAGCAATAGCCAACGACTTATCCTCCCCTGGATAATTGGCTTGTTTACCAAGTACATGAGTGCCTAGTGGTCTACGTAAAATGTGAATGGTGTAGCCAGTAGGTAATGACGGAATTTCTGTACGGCATAGACCATGCCGAGGGCTTCGCGTTCTGTGGTACTGTAGTTCTTTTCAGCCCTTGAGAGCAACCTGCTCGCAAAATAAATGGGGTGGTCCAACTTGTGTCCTCCTACCTGGGCTAATGTAGCCCCGATGGCATAATTTGAGGCATCCACGTGAACGTGGAATTCCTTATCCCAATTCGGGTATGCCAGTATGGGTGCTACCATCAACCTCGTCTTCAGATCTTCAAAGGCCTTGCTCTGCGGCTCTGTCCAGATGTATGGTTCCCTTTTCCGTGTCAACCTATCCAACGGGTGGGACACCTCAGTGAAGTTCTTGATGAACCTCCTGTAGTACCCGAGATGACCAAGGAAGGACTTTATCCCAGTGACGTTCGTAGGAGGTTCCATTTCTACTATTACCCGAATCTTGTCCGGGTCCGTTTTCAATCCTTCTTTACACACAATGTGTCTAAGCAATCTTCCTTGTGGTACCATGAATCTACATTTCTTCGGATTGAGGGCCAATTGTGCCCTTCGACATCTCTCTAGGCACTCCCTGAGGGTTTTTAGGTGGATGTCCTGTCCGCTGTAAATAGACCACTCGTCCAGGAAGGCTTTGAAGTTCCCCACCGACATCTTGTCGAAGATGTGCAAGATGATGCGCTGAAAGGTGGCAGGTGCATTGCATAGATCGAAGGGCATTCGGTTGTATGCATACACACTGTCCTCCACCACCAAGGTTGTTTTCAACTTATCTTCCTCCGCAATGGATATCTGGTTGTACCCAGAGAACCCATCCATGAAGGAATAGATTTCATGTCCAGCTACTTTCTCCAAGATGCTGTCAGTGAAGGGTATGGGAAACGGGTCTTTAATAGTGACAGCGTTTAGACACTAGAAGTCTACAAAAATCCGGATCTGATTGGCCTCTTTCTTGAGGGAAATCACAATGGGAGACACCCATTCGCTTGTCTGCACTTTGAAGATTATGCCCGCTTCCAATATCCGCTCAATTTCGTCGTTCACCCATGCAGCATAATTCTTGTTCATACGGTAAGGCCGCTTCCTTACCGGTTGGGCTTCCGGTACCAATGTTATGCAGTGTACACATAACTCTAGGGGTACGCCCTTCAGGTCCTTGTACGTCCATGCAAAGACATCCTTGTATTCAAGGAAAATTTTGAAGGCTGCAGCCTTCACCACTGGATTCCAGTCATCTCCGACAAGGATGATCTTGGGGTCACTCGTCCCCCCAAGATTTGTCTCCTTTAAATTAGCTTCCTGATATTTAATGGGCTCCCCCTTCGAGAATTGGTGTGCCAACGTCTCATTCATCGAGGCCTCCCCTTCCTTGTACTCTCCATATTTTGGGGGAAATATATCTGGTTCTTCCTCGATGCTCAATACATTGCACAAGGGTGTAAATAATTCATAATCTCCAATTTGCCAATGGAAGAGGCCATTCAAGGAGTCCTCGTCGTCCCCTGAGCATGCCTCCAGTTCTAACACCCCTTCGTCACTAGGCTCCATGCGGCGTCCGTCTCCACCCTCCCCCAACTGGTCTCCCTCAGATTTCGAGTCGGAGGAGGATGCTAACTCCTCACTCACCATCTGCGTACGGAGATCGATCACGTACTTCCTCCCCACGTTCTCCAAGGAAAGAGTATTCCGCTTCCAGTTATGGTTCGCTTTTGCTGCAATGAGCCACCCACTCCCATGAATGGCGTCATACCCTTTCTGCTTCAGGGGAATTACTACAAAGTCCAGCACGAATGGCTGCGTGCCAATCATCACCTGCTGGCCCATGAAGGTACCAAGGGGTTTAATCTCGTGTTGATCTACCCCTAGTAGGTTGAACGTGGGGGGCCACAACGTAGGCTTTCCCAGTTTTTACCATGTCGCTTCTGGGAGCACATTTACTCCTGACCCTCCGTCCACAATAATGTCTGTCAAGGTAGTCCCCAGGATGCCCATTTCTACCACCGTCGGTTGGCGTCCTCTATTGACTACCAACAACATGGGGTCGATTGTGGGGTTGACGACCTCCCTTAACATGGGGTCGGTTGTGGGGCTTACGACCTCCCTCATTTTCACTTGTGGGGGTATGGAGTTTAAGATAGCCGTTTTTAATTGTGGCAAGGTCTCAAGGAGGTCTTGAATCCTCACGGGTACCTCCATCTGCAATATTTGCCGTAAGATTTTCTCTTCTCCCCTCGTCCGTGGCGGACTTGCGGGCTCGTGGCTGTTCTGTCCTTGTGCGGCCATTTCCTTTGTGATCTCGTCTCTTGCTTCCCGCACTCTCTCGGTCTCCGTGTGGGGATCTGGGTATGCAACCTTTTTGGCCTGTGCCCTTGTGATTGCCAACACTTATGCCTTTGTGGGTTCTATGTTTAGAGGGTTTACGCTAGGCTTCGGGCAATTTGCGTCCTCATGGTCGCCTGGCCCACACCATCGGCAGAGGTGTTGAGGGGTGGCCTCCTTTGTGCAATCGCGAGCGAATAGCCCCCACTGTTTGCAGGCCCTACACTGGATCATTGGCTGGCCCTTGGCGTCATACTGGATACGGTTTCTGTTATTGTTATTGTTGTTATTTCTTCCGCCGCCGCGTGTGTTATCTCAGTACCCTCTAGATGATGCCGTTGTGTTTGTTTGTTTGGCCGTACCTGCTGATGCGGATGTTGTGGCCTGCTCAGTGAACAACACTTGGTTCATTTGCGTAGTTTGGGTCTTCATGTTGTATGGGCACTCCTTGGTGGAGTGTCCCATCACTTGGCAAATCTCGCAGAAGGCCTTCTTCGAGCAAGTACCCTTCATATGTCCCTCCTCGTTGCACTTAGTTCACCATATGTCCCCTTCGGTCCGACCAGTGCTTTTCATTGTTTTAAATTCCCTCCTCATTCGCTCCATGTCTTTCTGGAGCGCTTGTACCTTTTTGCTAGCCTCGCCATCGCTGCTGCTTTCCTCGGAAGAGTCATCATCATTAGACGAGCTATCCTCCTTTTTTTTCTTTGATGTCTTGGTCTCGCTCTCGAGATCCATCGCTCTATTGTATGTGTCTTCGTACGATGTTGGTGGAACAATTTTCATCTTGTTCAGGAAGGAGTGTTTCAGTCCCTCCACGAACCATCTCTTTTTCAACCCATCCGCTGGTTGACTCTCCATTTTCCCCAACAGTTCCTTCAGCTGCCGACTATAGGCTCGGATAGTCTCGTTCTTGTTTTGCTTTGTGCCATAGATTTTTGCGACTATTTCGTTGTCGTCTCTCAGTAGGCGGAACTCTATCCCAAAATCCTTCTTCAAGTCGGGCCATGTGCCGACTTTGGCCTTATCCATATTTGAGTACCAGTCTATGGCCACTCCCCTTAAGGTTGTTGGGAATTGTGTTACCCATTCGTCTTGGTTGGTAACACCGTTCGTTGACCATATGGTTTCGCACGTGCGGCAATGGCGGACGGGATCTTCCTTCCTGTCGCTGGTGAACTTCGACAGTTTCTGTTTACTCGCCATTGATGGGGGTCGTGTCCCCGGAGGTGGCTGTAGCTGTGTCTGAGCCCCTGCGCTACTCCCTCCGGCGCTGGTGGTGTGTCCTACGTGGGTGACTGGGGGTATGGTGTTTTGCCTGCCGTGTGTCGCACCTACAGCTGTACGGTTGTCCTACCCTTCGTTCTCACCCGCGCCCACTATTGACTCACTTTGGTGATCCTCACTTCGTGGTGTAAGGGATAAGTTTCTGAACTGATTCCGGGTCTCTTCAACTAGATTCCTTCATAACCTTGTTTCCTCCAGAAACTCTTTATGGCTTCTCACCCTACGGTGTTCTGGCAACGCGTAGAAATTTCCCTCGGCTTCTGCACCCTCCGTGACACCTCCTTGGTTCCCTTCGGGCAACCCCTCGGCAGGTCGTCCTTCGGCAAGTTGCCTCAGCCTCCGTCTACGTTCTACTCGTTGTTCCAGAATCAAGGCCCTCTGCGCGACCTCCCACTCTTCCGTTTCTGCTTTCTTATTTCTATCTTTGTTTAATAGGTTGGGCATTAATTGCCGTACATTTCCATAAATAACAACACATAAAACCAAAACACTCCTTTATTAATTCATTTCATCAGATACAACTTGTGTCAATATTATGACATCTTATTCAATTATAGAATGTTCTTTTATCCCTCTGGGATTTAGGGTTCAATTTTCTCTTGGCATCGTGCCATGCCGCTCCGCTTCTTGACGACTGCTTTCTTCGTACTGTTGGAGGATTTGTTGGTGTCGCTCTTCCCGGGCAATCTCCTCCAGGCGAGCTTGTTGTGCCAGCGATGCCTGTGCAAGCAACCGGGGAAGGTGGTCATCAACCGATTTACTGTCGGGCTAACTTCCACTGCTGTCCACACGGCACTTGATGGGATTTCAGCCTCCGTGGCCTCTCGTCAGACGTAGGTCTCGATGGCTACTTGGAGCAGGATTGAAAATTCCCTCGTCGCAGTGTCTTCTCCGCTGTAGAGCTCTGTTTGCACGTCGTTGGCCTCTGGGTTTATCTCACCAACGGGTAGGCCCATCGTGTCTGTGCACCATCCGCTTCTTTCGTTCCCGAGTATGTCTAGGCAGTGGCGCCAAATGTTTGCCTCACTGGGTAAACAGAAAGACTACAGAAGTAACACAGAAATAAACAGTGCAATAACAACATGGATACAAGAATAAGCTTTCCATTAATAACTCAGAGTATATACAATGTTCATAGCATTATCTGTCGTAAAAACAACAGACCCTTCAATATCCACAGGGAGTACAATATATCACAGCCAAAGGGGTGTGACACAACCGTCGCGACTCCAACTACCTACCCGTCGGCTAACTAACTACTAACAAATAACATTACTAACAAAACATAAGATATACATATTTCCCGACAACAGTGGCAATCATGCCATCATTAACCTTAAGTTGCCCAACCAAATGATGAGGACTTTGAAACCAATGACTCCCATGCAAGTGTTCTGACCCAAAATCTGCACTGTGATATGAGGCTGTATCCACATCACTCACCTCATGATTAGCAGCAACTTGTGTGCTATCATCAGTGCACACATCAACATCCAAGGTACTGTTGCTAAGCACCTCATTGGATGGCTCAACTGGCAAGGTAGAAGCTGCTGATATGATAGTATATTCACACACTTCCATTTCCAATATAACTGCATGTTCATCCAACTCATGATCTTGGGATTCCATGTCAACATATGAACCTTCTAGCTTGTTTTCTAAGGTCTGATCTGAAAAATCAGACTCACCATGACATGAACCCACATCACACATTGCACCGTTAGTACCCAAATCTCGAGTACCTTCATGTGACAACTTAATAGAAGCATCTTGCACATGTGTAGTCACTGCCGTCTCATGCTGATGCAAAATCTCATCACTGCTGTCATGTAGATGAGAACTGTTATGGGTCAATATTTCCATGCAATCTTCATTCTTGACATTGGTATAATGAGTGCCAAAACTCAAGGTCACTCTCACAACACTTTTTGAGCTAGCCATGACTTTCAAATCATCATTATGCTCAAGTGGAAGACTGCTGTCATAAAGATCAGACTTGTTATCATGACTAATAACAACTTCTTGAGCACTAATAATGTCAATATTCTCTTCAAAACTCACCTTATTTTCCATTATTTCCTTTGTACTAATAAGATTATTTGTATTAGTGTTTGCTTTTTTTTTCTTTGCGAACAAGGGGTCCAAAGTTTTCAGATGTTGTAAAAACCTTGTAAAATTCTTATCATAGTTTTGAAAGGCTTGCATGAGTTCTTGTATAAACTTTATTTTACCTATACTGAAACAAAAACAAGAGTGCTGGTTACTCTAATATCAACTGTGGGAGCTCAATGATTTCCAACCCTAGCAGGATGGTAAGAAACCACTCTGATACCACTGTAGTACCCCTTGACTAATTTGACCTGAAGTTGCTGATTAAACCCTCAAGAAATATTGTCAAACACTTTGCATACAACCTCTTTACTTGCTGTTTCTATGTTTTAGTCTGATAATGATTGCTTGAAATGATGTCAAATGTGATTTAAATGCTTTCAAATAGTTACTAAGATGTCCAGGCAAAGAACCATAATGCAAATGCAATTCTTTTTGTCTTTTTGAATGAATATAGATGACCCACACAATGTAAATATGCACCTACAACAGCTAGACATTAAAGCAAACAGTTGACATGCAAACTAAATATGAGAGAGACAACTCATGACATTCAAACTCCTTGTGACTACAATGATATTAGAATGCAATGAGATTGCTTACAAACTGAAATGACAAGCAAAAGGCCAAGACTCTTGGCTTACAATGATGTATATCATGCAAGTACCAAACTGATATAAATGTGAATCTACAGCTGCTTACGAACAACGACCAATACGACTGAAAAATGATGCCAACTACAGTAGAAAAACATGAAAGAATTCGATGTAAGGAGTTCTTATAATTATGGAGATGTGGCAGATCCTTGTGCAAAGAATGGAGTCACTTTGAAGCCAAATCCTGCCTCTGATGCAGCCGCCGCCCCTGTTCTAGCATGAACTTCTGATATTAAGTCGTAGCAGCAATAGTGAAGATCTTCAACAATGTCTTCTTCCAATATATTTAAATCTGCAAAAGATATTCTCTGAAAACCCCTTGAAGATTTTGAAAGAAATGTAAATCTTGTCCAATGAAGCACCAATTGGACCTCTGTATGAAGCCCACAGTCAAGTGATAATTCATCTGGTCTTTCACAGCCTCAAGATTGCATAAACATTGAAGAGATTTCGTTCTCCTATGCTGAAGTTGCCTGAAACCCTAGGTCTTAATGCACAACACCCAAAAGCAAAGACAAATGATCATCAATAATGAGTTTGGTTTGCTTTTCGAAATCTTTTATATCCTCTCAACTCTTAAATGCCTTTAATTCGCTTTTGAAATCCACTTTATGGTTTTAATAAAACTTTATAATAACTTTTCAAAAGGGTCGATCCTTCGTTTGGTACAAAACAAATAATATAAAGTATATATATTAATAATCGCTTATATCTCCCTTGAAATTGGTACTTTATATTATTCCTCATATGCACTTTATAATCATATTATTCCTCATGTGTCTTAATTCATAATGTTTCCTTTGCAGGTTGGACACAAGGTGAAAAAGTGAAGTTAGGACTCAACCAAATTAGGAGTCAAGCATTTACATGGAAGTGGACTCATCTACGTAAAGGAAAGGTCTATAAATTCAAAACAAGGATAATGAAAAAGTCAAGATGATGTAATATTTGCACAATTTTTTTTGAAATTTTGCAGTTCACAACACGACAAGGACCTGTTAGGGTTAGCAATGAAAATATAATAATTTTGAAAACTACAACCCTTCCACTTTCTGATCACCAAGTGCCCAATAAGGGAAGGTGAGAGCATATAGTGTTCAGGGGATCGTTAGTTGGAAAAAACTGAAAATTATTACAATGCTTGGGCGGCAAGCGAGCCCCTTCCGCTTATACAGTGGGATATTGGAAACATTGAAAATCACTTGGTGGTAAACGAGCCAAGGACAAGCCAAGAAATTGAAAATAGTAATCACTCGACTGCTTATCCAGCGAGAGGACATGAATGAAATTAACAATCACTCTACCGCTTGTGTAGCGGGAGGGCAAGAATGAAATTAACAATCACTCTACCGCTTGTGCAGCAGGAGGACAGTATTACAAAATCCAAATGTAGGTGGCAAGCCAGCCTCTTCCAATTTTTAGCGGGATTTGCTTCACAATATAGAAATGGTTGATAGTACTATTATCCAGCCTTACAATGATGAGATATGAATCTTAGAATAGAGAGACGATACTATCCACTACAGATGAATACTTCCAAGCTTAATACACTTAAAAAACTCAAACACACCCATAGAAAAATACCACACCATTGACTCCTATTCAGAAAAAGTAATTTCCATTACGCATAACATGCATAAAACAACCACCACCTAAATCACTGAAATGCTCATAACTCGCCCAAAACACCATCGAATGACACAAGAACAGAAGAAAATGAAAGATATGACAAAGCTGACAAGACTAGAACCCCAAACCGTCAACATAGACGCCAAAAAAATTCTCACGCATCCCGAGGCAGCCATGAAGTGGTACGACCCAGCAAGAAAGTTCGATTTGCATTATTAAATTCAAGGGTGCAAATTAAGATCCACAAATTGGTAGACTCCATCGCCTAGGGGGTAGAAATAATCAGAGCCAATACCCAGAATGATTTGGCGAACACACCGAGACCCACAAACAGATTTCTACTTCAGCACACACACAAACCAGCAACATGAACACTCAAAAAACCCTCCAAGCATCTGAAATTGATACATAAATCTGCAACATTGTTCTTCAATCCACCCTGTTGAATGAAGAGAGGTCACAAGCTCGACTAGTTGTTGTATTGAAAGCAAGAAATCAAGCGGTAGCTAGGAGGTATGCATTCCCCGAAGCTTCATTCCAAATTTTGGCAGCACTTCGTTATAATTTCTTCATGGATGACAAATGAGAAGCCTAACACTCATATTTATAGACTCGAGAGGCTCAAATTCAAATTCACATGGCACCCAAATCCTCTTTTTTTTCATTTGAATTTCATTTCATGGCACTCCAAGACTTGGCATCCCCCCATAAGCCCTCTTGTCGAACTTTTCCTTGTTCAAAATGTTACAACATAAAAACATTATAAACATGAAATACTCTTCATCCTTGGTGCCACCTGACTTATGAGGAATAATAAGACTTTTTGAACAAAAATATGTTTTTCCCCTTCCTAAGTCATCCACCATAAAAATCAATGTTAGAACCTTAGGATGCGGTATTAATATATAATAAATCACCTTCAATTCAAAAATTGATTAATGCCAAATTGAGCCAGAAGTTGAAGTGTTGAAAACCATCAAGACTGAACTGGGTTGGAGCTCTGCACTGAACTGCTAAAAATAGTATTGCCTGAAATAACACTTACTAAAAATAGTAAGTCCTGAAAACAACCCCAAAATGTTTGGTCTTCGAACCTCGTGGATGAGCTCATAAAACCTTGGTAAAACCCAGAAACCCTGATGGCTGCCTCCAACTTACTAAAAATAGTAAGTTCGAAAAACTTCTCTGAATTGAATGCATGTGACACCTTGCGAAGCTCTCAGAAAACCTAGAAGGAATCCACAATCTAAATTGTAGAATTCCAACTCGTCCACCATCAAACAGCTCCTGTAAACCTCCACAAAAGTTGGCAACCCTAATTTCTGCTTCCAGTTAGCCTATAGGTCTCTGGAATAGGCTAATGGCCAACTACACTTCTTATCATTGAGAAGGGGACATTACAATCCTCCCTTCCCAAGATTGCTTGCCCACAAGCAATCGCAAGCCCAGATGCTGTAGAATCTCTTCACTCTCCCAAGTGGCATCCTCTGCAGGTAAGTTCTTCCACTTCACCAAATACTCCTTGATTGTCCTTCTTCTCAAGGAGCGCTCTCTGAAATCAATAATTTCTTCTGGAATCAACACCAACTGTCCTTCCTCATCCAAAGGAGGCAAATTTGAAGAGACCACAACATTTTGCCCAAGTGCCTTCTTGAGGCGAGACACATGGAAGACATTATGCACCTTGCTACTTGCCGAAAGTTCTAACTCATAAGCCACTGCTCCAACTCTCCTGATGACTCTAAATGGCCCATAGAAATGTTGCTTAAGCTTCTTTGCTCCACTCTTCTTGAGAGTGGACTGTCTAAAAGGCTGAAGTCTAAGATAGACCATGTCTCCAACTTCAAATGAACACTCTACACGATGTTGATCAGCATACATCTTCTGCTGATTCTGCGCAATCTGGAGGTTGTTCTTCAAAGCCTTCAAAATATCTTGATGCTGTTGCACCATGTCCCTAGCTTGAGGGGCTTTTCTATCACCAAACATCAAATCAGCAAAGCTGGGAGCCTCATAACCATACAGTGCCATGAAAGGGGACATCCTGATGGACATATGATAGGAGGAATTGTAGCAATATTCCCCCAAATGTAGCCACCTCACCCATGCTTTCTGCTGCTCCGAAACATAATTTTTGAGATAGCTTTCCAACCATTTGTTCACACTTTCCGTTTGCCCATCAGTTTGCGAGTGATAACTCTTGCTTGGAGTAAGCACTAAGCCACACAATCTGAAGATTTCCTGCGAAAAAGTGCTTAGGAACTTGCTGTCCCTGTCACTTACAATGTTTTTAGGCAGCCCATGCAATCTAAACACCTAATGAAAAAATTCACATCAGCAACCTTAGCTGCTGTAAATCAGCTGGTAATGGCAAAGAAATGAGCAAATTTAGTCAATCTGTCCACCACCACATAAATACAATCCTTGCCATTGGCTCTGGGCAACCCGGTGATGAAGTCCATCGAAATACTTTCCCACTTTTGATTGGGAATAGGTAGGGGTTGCAACAAACCAGCTGGTGCAGTATGCTCATCCTTGTTCATTTGGTAGGTGTGACACTCCTTGATGTATCTCAAGACATCATTCTTCAACCCTTTCCAAGAGAATCTTTCTCGGATCTGCGTATGTCTTAAAAAAACCTTGGTGACCAGCAAGAGGAATGTCATGAAAAGTTTGTAAAATCTTCCCTTTCAACTTGGATTCGGGCACTGGAAGAATCCTTCCCCTGTACAAAATTAGCCCATCCACCAATTTGTACTTTTCATCATCAAAAGTACCCTCTATGATGCTGATTGCAAACTGATTTTTAGCATAATCAGCAAGCAACAAGTCCCTCAAATCAGCCATAATCAGCCACAATGTTATTTTTTCCTTTAACATACTCGATGTCAAAGTCGTAAGCCTGTAGCTTACTCACCCACTTCTGCTGTCTCTCATTCAAATCTTTCTAATGCACGAAGTGCTTGAGACTATTATGATCTGTTTTAACAACAAATTTGCTCCCCACCAAGTATTGTCTAAACTTGGCTAATGCATGCATGATTGCAAGCATTTCCTTGTCATAAATACAATAAGTCTTCTCAACTCCACGCAACTTCCTACTCCCAAACACTATAGGATGTTTTTCTTGCATCAAGATAACACCAACACCTTCTTTGGATGCATCACACTACAACTCAAAGGGCTTGGAAAAGTCAGGTATAGCCAAAACAGGGCTTTAGCTCATAATCTCCTTAATCTTATCAAACACTCATTGTACCTTTTCTGACCAACTAAAAGCTCCCTTCTTAGTGAGATCGGTAAGGGGGGCAGCAAGCTATGAGTATCCCTTCACAAATCTCCTGTAGAAACTTCATAGGCCTAAGAATCCCTTCAGATGTGTCAAGTTCTCATGTGGAGGCCAATCAACAATAGCCTTGATCTTTTCGGGGTCAACCTTGAGTCCCTTTACACTAATGATGCGACCAAGGTAAAGTAGTTCTCTCATTCCAAATTCACATTTCGACTCCTTAGCAAACAAGGATTTTGACTCCAGTATACTGAGCACTTCCTCTAAGTGTTGCAAGTGCTCTTTCCAAGACTTGCTGAAGATGAGGATGTCATTAAAAATATCAGCACAAACTTCTGTTGGACACAATGGGTCACTGAGAGGGAGGTGAATGAGTGATCTAAACACTTTTTCATCAACAGGGATATACCAGTATAATATAAAACAAATTGAGTGCTAATCGGCAGCTCAAACAGTTTAAACTAAGTGTGTGAAAGAATTTGCTATAACATCAACATAACTCATACACAAGAATGCATCACCCAACACCAGATATATGAGGAAAACCCAATGTGGGAAAAACCTTGGTGAGAATAGCTGCTAGAGATCTTCTGCTCCAATCCAGCCTCACAATGTAAAAGATTTGATTACAATTTTTAGGGCACCAACCCAAAGAGTACCAACCCCTGATTTATGAGCACCGACTCAAAGGAGCACCAACCCCTGAACAATTTATAAGCTACAACCTAAAGGAGCTACAATGCCTGCACTAAGCACCTACTTAGTGAAAACAATATGAAGATTCAAATACAAAAATGACTTCCTTGTTGTAAATGAAGTTTTGCAACCCTTCAATACATTGCTCTACCAGTTTCAATCTTACCGGTCTGTGAAAAACCTTTGCACTCACTTCAACATTGCCTTTATGCTGGTCCTTACTCTGTTAAAAACTTCCTTTGTCTGCCGGATTCACCTCACACCTGCTCACACTTTGACAGGTTCTGTCTATGCCGGTTCACACACCTTGGTGGTTTCACCTTCAATACACAGTCACTTGAGATTTTCCTTGTTTTTCACTTAAACAATTTTTTTTTTTCCTCCGTCTCTTTCATTCACCAGCATAATCACATATCATTCTTCAGCACCAACCTTATCAATTTTAGACTTGTATATTTAAAACAAGTTTTCCAGCCAAAAACAAGTTCAAACATCAGGTAGTTAGAGTTTCTTTCCTATGACCAAATCTGCATCAAATCTTGTTTGATTCGCCTTGGATCGTTCACCTGCGATGGGGAGATGCATCTGTACACGTTTTTCCATTCATCCAATACATGTTTTCTAAAAATAGCAAACATTACCCTGCTTTACGACCTTGATCTTGGTCGACCTCATCTTGTCCACTTGTTTCTGATTGGAGGTCAATCTTCAATCGGATTTCGTGCTCCGATCACCATGCCAACAACTACCTGATCATTCTTTGTCGTCCATTCAACCTCGAGCCGCAACAGTCAGATAAAATCCCGTGATTTTTGGATTTATCATTTAATGACCACCAACTGCACAGACAACCATGTCGATGAACATTTTATCAACCTCTGCATGTTTGCCACCTCAGCTCCCCATGACGCACATCGACATACTTTCAACTCACTGACAAAGAGTCGGTTCCACCCTGAACATCCCTGTCGGGACAAGCCCTTCTACCGGTATAGACCTTTACCGGTATGCCAAATATACAAGACAACCAATGTTATCCGCATTACACAATACTGACAGTTCATCTAATCTTTCGGTATGTCTTCATGCCATTCGTTCAGTTCAGCTTATCGGGTGTTGTTGTGATTCATCTAACATTCTGCCTCTTCATCACAAACAAACAACCAATCTTCATACCGGTTTATGCCTTACCGGTTAATAATTAGGTAGGCCAACACACTCCTGCTTCTCACCTTATACCGGTGATATCATTTGTCAACACATAATCATACTTCTCTTCTCTATGCCGGTTCACCCTTCTTCATACCGGGTTGACACACCCTACCGGTACCTTGCAATATCGGTTGACATCAATGACAAGTCAATGCCAAAAAATTCCTTAGCTGCTTTTTGAAGATCTTATTCATGCAAGACTAGAATGTTGCAGGAGCATTAGTCAAGCCAAAGGGGATGACTAGAAATTCAAAATGCCCAAAAGTGGTACCTAAATGTAGCCTTTGGAATATCTGACTCCCTCAAGCGAATTTGATGGTACCTTGATCGAAGATCAATCTTTGAAAAGAAGACAACTCCATGTAGCTCATCAATGAGCTCATCAATCTGTATAATGGGGTACCGATTCTCGATAGTTTTCTGATTTAGTGCTTGGTAATTCACACACATGCACATGGTTGTAATGTCCCCTTCTCAGTGAGGAGAAGTTCAGTGAGCCATTAGCCTATTCTAGAGACCCGTAGGCTAACTGGAAGTAGAAATTAGGGTTTCCTATTTTCTAGGAGGATTCCTCGTAGTTTTCAGGGATGTTTTGGTTGGAGTTTGGCAGAATGAATCGAGGTTTCCTTCTGGGTTTTGTGTAAGCTTTGTAGTGATATGACATGCAAATAGTTCAGAGGGGTTTGCCGAACTTACTATTTTTAGTAAGTTGATGTCAGTTATCATGATTATTGGGTTTTTTTGGGTTTTCCGTGCTGAGCTACAGGGTTCAAAGAACAGTCTTTTTGGAGATGTTTTCAACACTTACTATTTTTAGTAAGTGTATTTCAGGTAGTTCTATTTTTAGCAGTTCAGTGCATAACTGCAACCCAGTCAGTTTGACGGTTTCCAACACTTCAAATTCATAGCTCAATTTGGTATTGATCAGTATTTGGTTTGCAAGTGATTTTCTAAGGTTTAGTATTTAATTATTATTGTTGGACGACTTAGGAAAAGGGGAAATACTTTTTATTCTTAAAAATTATTATGTCTCCTAAGTTAGGCGATGTGGATGAAAAAGTGCTTAAGTTATAATGTTTTTTATGTTGCAAAGTGCGGACCAAGGGAAAAGTTCGAACTTGGAGCCTAGGTAAAGGACTTTCATCTTGGGCGCCATAATGCTTGAAAGAAATGAAATGAAATATATCGCCAAATGTGAGCGGGATGAAATGACATGTGATTTGGGCGAATTTGGTGAGCATTTGCATTTGAATTTGTCTGGGCAAAAGTTATAAATAAGTGACTTGGGCTCTCATTTTGTCATCCATGAAAATTTGTTTAATGAAGTGCTGCCGGAACGGTGCCAGATTTGTGCTTCGAAGTTGTGAGCTTCCTAGCCTATGTCACTTTCGTGCTTGAGATATAGCACCTAGTTGTGGAGAGACTATTTCTCACTCAGAGGAATAGAAAGAGCATATTGAGAATTGTTTGCATCAGTCGGTTTTCTGTTTTGTGTGTTTCCTGGTTGCTGGATGGCGTCATGGCTGAAGCATATTTTCACTTCGAAGTCTCTGTGCGGGCTCTTGCTGCTTTTGGGTATTGGCGCTAAATGTTTCTATTCTTTTGGCAATAAGATTTGTAAGTTTTCAGCTCTTAGTTTTGAGTCTTCAAATTTTAAATGCAAATCGTACTTTTCAGCCTAGATCTACTTGTTAGGGGGGTGCATTGGGATGTGTGCTGAGTGTTTGGGGTCATATTGCTGCTGTTTTGCTGTTCGTACTTAGTCGCTTAATGCTTAGTGTCAGTTTGGGTGTGTTGTGGGGTGATTTGAGTGATTTTTGAGTGAGTTAGGAGCATTTTGGTGTGGATTGGTGTTTTTGGTTATGCATTTCCAGCCTGTTGTCATATATATCAGATTTTCAGAAGTTGGATTTTGGATGTGTATTTGAGAGTGTGAGTTGATTTGGTTATTAGAAGATGTTTGGAGGTCTTGTTGCAGCTGTCAGTTTGTAATCAACACTTGGGTGTCAAATTTTATATTCCTTGTAATGCTGATTAGTAGTACTAACAACAACATTTTGGCTTTCTGCTGTTCCACTGCATAAGTGGAAGAGGTTGGCTTGACCGCCTATCATAGATTAGCAATATTTCGCAAATTCTAAAATCTCTGTAATGAATTGTAAAGTTGGTTAGTAGTACTAACAGCTATCCTTTCAGATTTCTTATTTGTCCCCACTACATAAGTGGAAGAGGCTGGATTAGTTGCCTATCTTGATTTTGAAATACTGTCCTCCCGCTCATAAGCGGTTGAGTTGATTTTAATGTTGTCCTCCCGCTGAATAAGCAGTGGAGTTGATATTAATTTCCATTTCTAGTCCTCCTACTACACAAGCGGTTGAGTGATTGCATTCTCAGTTCTTTGGCTGGTTTACGGCCAAGTGATTGCTTTGTTTTCCATTATCCCACTGTATAGGAAGAAGGGACTGGTTTTCTGACCGAGTATTGTAATCATTTTCAGTTTTGGCATCTAACGATCCCCTCATCAATGTATGCTCTTACTGTAATGTCCCCGACATAATTAAATAGTTCATTTAAATAATTTATTGTACGGCCCCGTACTTCATAATATATTTCGGGCCCCTTTAATTAATTAGTTAGTTATAAACTTTTGGGTGTTGGCCCGTTTGTAACCCTTCGGGAGCCCATATATATGGTCGAGTTAGTCATTGTTGTAGGCATGCGAATTTTGATATTTTTGTTCTCTCCTGTGCGAATTCCTATTGGAGTTCTGGTATTTGCCATTTCGGAGGTGAAAGACCCTCCCTATTTGGTATTTGCAGTTTCAGTGAGATTCACCCCTCACCCTATTTTGTTTATTTGTACTCATTCCGGATCTGACAAATCTTGAATTTTATCATTGTTTACTTTCTCTGCGTCTCTGTTAATCTGGTTTACATGCATAAGGAGGACTCCTAATGTTCAGAAATCCATTATTCCGGAAGGTCACCACACAACCCCTGAAGCTCACCGTACCTACGCATCTTCACAGCCACACTCCGTACTACCACCCCTCCCCTTCTCAGCACCGTACGACCCTCTTTGGCCCCACTGTACACCTCCCTCACCACCGTACGGCCTCCTGTGGCCACACTGTACACCCTCCTCACCACCGTATGACCCTTTGGGCTCCACTATACGGCTATATACCGTATGCCTACCCTCACTCCACCGTACGACATTTACACCGTACACCGTGCTCTCCAACCCCTACTGTATGGTCTTCCTCTCCTACAGTACGTCCACCCAGTCACCGCACGGGTGTCCCCTTCCACCGTACGGTTGATCTGCACCGTACAAGTCTGGAACATTACAGTGGTATCAGAGCTTGTGATCTTGCCAGCCTGTCGTATAGTGGATGCAAGTGTACACTCGAAGGAGGTACCGTTCGCCGGATCGAATGGGGGAACCACAGGATCTTGCAAGAGAAGTCATGGTACTATTAAGGGAGCTAACCAAAAGCCAAGCTCGGCTCAACGACACCATAATCAGAGGGGAGCAATGACAACAAATCATGGAGGAAACCTTACGACAATTAGCCTTGGGAAAAACGAATGGAGAACAAAATGGGCAGGGCGATGATTTGGTCACGGGAAGGTCAAACGTCCAACGCTCCCATTCACGATCGCTGATGCCGACTTTTCCTCAGAAATCAGAAGCACCCCGCGGGGAGAAAGAACCCACCTTCCAGGAGATGCAAGCACAGTTGAACCAAGATTGGAGGGATGCAAATCTTGAGGGGGACATATCCTTCAAAGATTATGTTGAGCTCTAGATGAAATACTCGGGCGGCAGAAGTCGGGGCTATTATGGACACTATAACAATGACATGAAGCGGAAGGTTGGCAAGATCAACCTGTCATCCTTTGGTGGGACCGGAGCAACCTCGGCACGAGCCTGCGTTCAAAAAGCAGATACCTACTTCCAACTCAACTCGATGCCTGAAGATGAAGCTATTAAGTTTGTAGCACTGCACCTAGAAGGGGTCGCGCATGAATGGTGGCATCATGGAATGGTCACTCGCGGCCATGACTAGATAACCTCCTTTGCGGAGTTCACGGAGAAGCTCATAGATCGATTCGACGGGGAGGATCCAAAACTCAATTTCAAAGAGTTGGCGCAACTAAAGCAGTTGGGGCCTGTAGACAGTTACATCACAGAATTCTAGAGACTATCAGTGTTGGTAACAGACATCTCAGAGCGGAGATTGGTGGTCTTGTTCATGGACGGGTTGATGGAACCACTAAAAGGTTGGGTGAAAGGGTTCAATCCCAACACACTCTGTGAAGCGATTAAGAAGGCGAGTGACATGGCAACCTCATCTTCTTCCTCCGAGAGTTACTCGCATGACAAACCACCCCTAGCCTTGAGGAAGCCATCATTAGATGAAGCCACAAGGCAAGAACTCAGGAGAAGGAAACTATGCTTTACTTGCAAGGAGCCGTGGGGACCAGGGCATCGATGCTTAGCCATTGAAGTGGTGTTCGACAACGAAGAAGAGAATGAGGAAGATGGTCAGCAAAGCATGGGGGAGGCTAAAGAAAACATAGATCGTGTAGAGAGAATCTCCACACTAGTCCGTAGAGGAAGTACCATTGCCGCCCTGACCAGCACTCCTGAGTGTAGTGTGTTTCGGGTTGGTGGCACACTCCAAGGGCAACGGGTCATAGTCATGCTGGACAGTGGGGCCACTCTCAACTCTATCAACTCATCGCTTGTCACCAGGAGAGGTTTGCATACAGAGGAGCATGAGGAGTTCGAAGTCAAGGTAGCGGGAGGAAATGTACTGTCATGTACTCATCTAGTTCCACAACTCAGCATCACCATGGGAAACTACACAGTGACAGACGATTTCTTCGTGATTGATTTGGATGATACAAATGCCATCTTGGGCATTCAAAGGATGGAGACCCTTGACCAGTACACACAAAGCTTCAAGAGGATGGAATTCTCATTCGAAGTGGATGGCAAGAAGATGGTACTAAGGGGAATGACCAATGGCCGCATGAGGGAAATTTCGGCAAGACGGATGGAGGCAATCTTCAGACATGATGACATCATCTGGGAGAGTGAATAGATCGGGGAGCATCAGAGTCTGCAATTGCTTGAGGGCAAGCAATTTTTGGGCCGAGAGGACTGTAATGTCCTCGATATAATTAAATAGTCCATTTAAATAATTTATTGTATGGCCTCGTACTTCATAATATATTTAAGGCCCCTTTAATTAATTAGTTAGTTATAAACTTTTTGGTGTTGGCCCGTTTGTAACCCTTCGGGAGCCCATATATATGGCCGAGTTAGTCATTGTTGTAGGCATGCGAATTTTGATATTTTTGTTCTCTCCTGTGCGAATTCCTATTGGAGTCCTGGTATCCACCATTTTGGAGGTGAAAGACCCTCCCTATTTGGTATTTGTAGTTTCGGTGAGATTCACCCCTCACCCTATTCTGTTTATTTGTACTCATTCCAGATCTGGCAAATCTTGAATTTTATCATTGTTTACTTTCTCTGCGTCTCTGTTAATCTGGTTTACATGCATAAGGAAGACTCCTAATATTCAGAAATCCATTACTCCGAAAGGTCACCACACAACCGCTGAAGCTCACTGTACCTCCGCATCTTCACAGCGACACACCGTACTACCACTCCTCCCCTTCTCACCACTGTACGACCCTCTTTGGCCCCACCGTACATCTCCTCACCACCGTACGGCCTCCTGTGGCCACACTGTACACCCTCCTCACCACCGTATGACCCTTTGGGCTCCACCGTATGACCACTTGACATCACAGTACGGCTATATACCGTACGCCTACCCTCACTCCACCATATGACATTTACACCGTACACCATGCTCTCCAACCCCTACCGTACGGTCTTCCTCTCCTACCGTACGTCCACCCAGTCACCGCACGTGTGTTCCCTTCCACCGTACGGTTGATCTGCACTGTACAAGTCCGGAACATTACACTTACCCTCCCAGATTGGGCTCTTGGTGATTAGAAAGTGGAGGGTTACTTTCAACAACATTTGGTTTTCATTTGCTAACCTTAACAAGTGTTGTGTTGATTGTAATTTGGGAAAAAATTCAAAATCAATTAAGGGTGATTTTTACAATGGTCCCATCTTTCTTCCTTACCAAAACCACTGCTGAAGCAAATGGGCTCTTACTTGGAGGGATGAACCCCATGTCCAAGAGTTCCTTGATGGCCTTCTCTATTTCATCTTTCTGCTTCTTAAGATACTGGTATGGAGTGGTAATAACCGGCTTTGCTCCTTCCTCCAACTCAATGATGTGTTCAAATCCTCTATCTGGAGGTCTCCTAGGTGGTAAGTCCTCAAAGACTTTGTTCCTTTTTGTGATTAACTCTTGAATGTCTGAAGGATATTGTCTCTTTACTTCAACAGGATCGAACGGCATAATCGTGCACTCTGCTGTCCACTCAACTTGTCCATGGCGAATCCGCTTTTCCATCCTTTTTAGTGACACAATACGAGGGCTTCCATTTGACATCCCTCTCAATACTACCTTCTTTCTTTCAGACATGAATTTTAACACCATGGTTTGCAAGTTAAGAGTGATCTCTCCAAGAGATCGCAGCCATTGTATGCCAAGGACCACGTCATCTGTTCCTCCAATGTTAATAACATAGAAGTCATCCTTGACTTCATAGTTACCCAACCTCATTGTAATGTCGCCTTCTTAGTGATGTGCATTTAGTGGTCCATTGGCCTATTCTAGAGACTCGTAGGCTATTTGGAAAGGAGAATTAGGGTTTCCAACTTTTGTGGAGTTCTGCATGAGCTTTTTAGGGTTTGTCAGGAGGGAATTCTTTAGTTCTGCTTATGGTTTCCTTCTAGGTTTTCCATGAACTCTAGGGTGGCATAACATGCATTTGATTCTTTGGTGAAGTCAGATCATACTATTTTTAGTAAGTTAGGGTTTGGCTGTTGGATGATGTAGTTCTACTGAGCTTTCCAAGCTCTTTCTCTAGGTGCAAAGATTATGTTTTTCAGAGCAATATTTCTTGACTTAATATTTTTAGTAAGTGGTTGTGTTGAGCATTTCTATTTTTAGCAGTCTCCGACATGGTCCTGACTCAGCACAGTTCAGTGGTCTTCATCGCACAACTTCATCCTTGATTTTGGTATTAATCAATATTGGACTTATAAGTTATTTAATTAAATATTAATTCCTTATCCTAAGGTTTGATATTTAATTATTTTTATTACTGATTAATTGTGTTATGGGCAACTTAGGAAAAATATCTATTTGCCAGCAATATTGTTATTTTCCTAAGTGAGTGGCATTTAAAAGGTGGCGTTGAGAAAGATGAAATATTTCATGCTTATATTATTTTATATTGCAAAGTTGTCACCTAGGAAAAAGTTCGGACTTTGCCTACGGAGTTTGGGAAAATTAACGCCATGTCTAGGTGAGGCTATGACATGAAATTAAATTTCAATGGTTTTGGGTGCCATTTGCAATTGAATTTCAGAGGGAAAAATCTATTAATACTAGTGCTTGGCCTCTCATTTGGTATGAAAAGAAAATATAATGTTATGCTGTCGGATTGATTCTAGACAATCTTCGAGGGTGAATACCTCCTAGGGCTCTTGACAGACTTCGAGTGTGAGACATCACTCCTAACTGTGGTTGGATCTTCTGAATGTGTGGTTCGATTTATGTGTGCATTTTCAGATTTCCAATGTGGTGTGGTTTTCAGTGTGGTGCAGATTTCCAATGTGGTGTGGTTTTCAGTGTGGTGCAGATTTCAGTGTTGCTGGTTTTTGGTGTGGGTGTAGCACGTTTTAGTTCATAAGTCTCAGTTCGTGTGTTAGATCATTCTGGGTAGTGGCTCGTTCTCTTCCTATGCCACAAGCGATCGAGTTTGTAAGTTTGTAGAGCTTAATGTTCAGTATTTAATTTTTAAATGCAAATCGTACTTCTTTCCTAGCAGTAGTATGTTGGGTTGCCTGGGAATGCGTGCATAAATTCATTTGGGGGTTTGGGGTGCAGTTTGTTGGTTCTAATCTCATCGCCTGTCTTATATCTCTCATTTGCATCTGTTTGGGGGTCATTTTATTCATTGTGAATAGAGTTACGAGCATTTTTGTGAGTTTCTAGGTTGCTGGGCTGTGTGTTTCCAGCGCATGGGTTGCATATCAAAATCTGAAAAATTGTTAGTTTGGAGTGTTTCCTTGTGTGGAGTTGGTTTTAGAGTGTGTGGGTTCTTTGGAGTGTGTTTAGAGATAATTTGAGTGTGTGGAGAGTGATTTAGAAGTGTGTGAGTCTATGGGTGTGGTGTGCATAGTCTTGGTAATAAGTTGCAGCTGTTAGTTTGGGTTTTAGCATTTGAATATCCATGATGAATTATATTGTAATGCTTCTTAGTAGTACTAACAACAATTTATTTGAACTCTCTTAGTTACACTGCATAAGTGGAAGAGGTTGGCTTGCCGCCTTCTTATCTATTGTAATTATGTCCTTCTGTTGAATAAGCGGTTGAGTTGATTGTAATCTCATTTTCAGTCCTCCCACTGAATAAGCGGCGAAGTTGATTGCTGTTTCATTTCTAGTCCTTCTGCAGCGTAAGCAGTAGAGTGATAGTTCTTCAATTTCTTGCATCATCCTTGGCTGGTTTACCGCCAAGTGATTTTTAATATTCTCCATATCCCGCTGAAAAGTGCAAGGGGCTGGCTTGCCGCCCAAGCATTGTATTATTTCCAGTTATTTGAAGCTAACGATCCCCTCAACACCGTATGCTCTCACCTTCCCATATCGGGCACTTGGTGATCAGAAAGTGGAAGGGTTACAATTTCAGCATTATTGTATCTTCATTTCCTAACCTTAACAGGTTCTTGTTGTGATTGTAACTGGAAAAAAATTGAAATTTGGCTGGTTTTCCCGCCGGCCTATGTGTTCCGAGCAGAGAAACGGGACTTGCCCGGACTTGCCCAGACTAGGCGACTCCGAGTCCGAGTCAGGCTTGGCGAGTCCCAGGGGCTCGGACTCGGACTCGTCCGAGTCTGGCGAGTAAAATCGCCAGACTCGCCGAGTTGGCGAGTTTGGCCCAAACTCGCGAAACTCGGCAAGTCCTGAGCCTCGGACTCGGCCGACGTCAAGCCAAAACGAAAACAAAAAAAAAAATAATTTGCAATGTTTTTTTAAGTCCGTTTTTTTATGTTAATTATCTTCTAGCCCTAAAAGTGATTTTCATTTCATTCACTTGCAAAAAAAGGAAGAGTAAAGTGAGTTGAGAAGAAAAACAAGGGTGCATAGAAGAAAAACCAGCAAGGAGGAAGCTCAAGTTTTCTTCAATTTGTCACATTGGAGCTGCATTGTGTTTCAATTTGGTGCATCAAGAGTTGGATAGGAAGACTTTGCAGCTCGTTTCAAGCTTGTTGTAAGAGGTACGGTTGTTTTTGTGAAGATTAGTTTGTTTCTTGTATGCAAAAATTCCATTTTGTATCCATTTATTTTGAAAGTTTTACATCTTCTTTCAAAATCTTTTGTATGTGTGTATGTAGCATGTAGTATGTAGTTGTAGTGTTGTACTATGTAGGGTTTGTAAATTTCTTTTTTTTTAAAGTAGGGTTTGACAAACCCTACTTTAGTTCTTTTGAATGTATGTAATATGTATTAATTTTATTTTGTATTTGTAATGTTTTATTGCAGCAAACTTCACTTTATTATTTCAATTTGCCTCAACTTCAAATTTCACAAAACTATCCTAAAATGTCTACTTCAGCTTCTAGACCCCCCATTAGAAAGGACCCTGCTTGGAAATATCATGAGGATTTTCCAGGACAAGGGAAGGGGCAAACAAAATGTATGTTTTGCAAAACAATATTCCATGGAGGTATAGATAGGCTGAAATACCATATTGTTGGTGTGCGTGGACATGATGCGGAACCATGTCTAAAAGCAGTCCCTGAGGCCGTACGTGATTGTTATGTAATGGTTGAGGAGATTGAAAGAAAAAAGAAACAAAAGGAGGATCGAGCGGCCATTGGGAGAGAGACAGTTTTAGGAAGAGGGACACAGTTAGGTTGTGTTGGAGGCCATTCTTCCTTACCTCCATATCGTCCCACTCAGTTTGCTACTGCTGGTGCTTCCGTTTCTGCTTCTGATTCTATAAGTGGCAGTGCCACTACCACTTCTCATGCTCCTACCACTAGTAGTTGTAGTGGGAATGTTACCATTGGACCTATGATTCGTAAATCTAGGTTGGATTCCTTCTTTGTGTCTCGCACTACTCCTGGGTCCCATCCGTCGCTTGAGGGCATGGGTTGGAAGAAGGAGGTCCCTGATGCTGCTAAAATGGCAGTTGGCAGGTTTTGGAGCTACAGCTATATTCCATTCTTTGTAGCCAGGTGAATATTTTACTAATTTTTATGTTTGACAACTTTGATTGTTTTAATTTTTATAGTTAACTTATCTCATTGAATTTTTATAGTTAACTTATCTTATTGAGTTTCTTTGCGACAGGTCTCCTTATTGGCAACAAATGGTTGATGCCATTACCATATGCGGGGCGGGGTTCAAAGCCCCTAGTGAGAGTGATTTGAGGGGACCCATTTTGTCTCAAATGGTGGATGATGTGAAAAAGGATTTAGATGAACAACGCCACATATGGAGCACTAAAGGTTGCACCATCATTACTGATGGTTGGACGGATAGGAGAAATAGAACTCTCCTTAATTTTCTTGTTTCTTCCACAGGTGATTGATTAATTTTAGTTTCATATAGTCTTTAATTTTTTATTTTTTATCTAATGGTTTATTTAATAATCATTGACCTAGCCCTATTTTTTTATTTCAGGGGGTACTGTTTTCATCAAGTCCATTGATGCCTCGGCCCATTGGAAGAATGCCACCTACCTATGTGAGCAGATAGAGGAGGTGATTGAAGATGTGGGTGAGGAGAACGTGGTACAGGTGGTGATCGACAATGCAGCAAATTATATTGCTGCGGGTAAACTTTTGATTACAAACTAATTTTGTTTGCAAATTAATTACTATCTTGTAGTTTGTACTTTGTAACTCCATTAATTACAATTTACAATGCAACAAATTATGTTGCTGCAGATAGACTATTGATGGAGAGGCACCCATCTATAGTTTGGACTCCATGTGCTGCTCATTGCATTGACCTCATGTTGGAGGATATTGGAAAAATCCCATGGGTCAAGAAATGTGTAGAAAGGGCAAGAAATGTCTGCAAATTTGTATATAATCATTCATGGGTGTTGGCTCTTATGAGACAATACACAGAGCAGAAGGAGTTGCATCGTCCAGGAATCACAAGATTTGCCACAAACTTCCTCACATTGCAGTCCATGCTTAGGTCTAAGTCTGCCTTGAGACGTATGATTTTTGGTGAGGAGTGGTCTTCCTCATCCTATGCTACCACCCCTGTAGGGATAGATATGGCAGACTGCATTTTGATGAGCAAGGCTTTTGGGTCCCTTGTGATGAGATAGTGAAGTTAATTTTTTTATAAATTCTACAATTTAACTTCATGCTTTATAACTTATAATATGTATTCTCTTATTTGCTCATTTTTCTAAATTACACAATATTTTCAATTTTGCAGTTTGTTAAGCCCTTGGTGGTTTTGTTGCGAGTTGTGGATGGAGATAAGCCCGCAATGGGCTATATATATGAGGGCATGGATAGGGCGAAGGAGGCCATCAGATTCCTCTATGGAGCAGATGAGAGCAAGTATGGTCCCATTTGGGAGATCATTGATAAAGGATGGCATCATCAGCTTCATAGGCCCATACATGCGGCAGCCTATTATCTGAATCCGGCATTCCGTTTTATCCCTTCTTTCAAGGCTGATGTGGAGGTCCTTAATGTGCTATATGCAATCATGGAGAAGATGGGCCCTGCTGGTACTTCTTAGATAGACCTTTTTCGAGCTCTACAGATGTTCTTAGATGCACAATGAGAAGGATACAAACCAGGAGCAATTCTTCATCCTTTGAATTTTTGCAGTTATCCCCTCCTAGAAGAAGAGGGGGAGTAGCTGAGAAACAAAAAGAGAACCGTGTTTATTCCAGGAGAGCCAAGTCTACTCCCCCTGCTATTAGGGCTCATACCGTGTTACCGATAATCCCAGTAATGATGATTCCAGCAGGCAGAAATCAGCCATTTGTTGCATTTAACCAGGGCAGTCCACTGAATTTAACACAAAATGATGATATTCCCGTGGCTGCTTTGAAAAGCTTACCGTATTTTCATGGCGAAGATCAAATTACTCCAGTTGAACACATAAAGGACGTTGTGAACCTATGTGCTGTTCACCATGTGACAGAGGAGAATGTTGCAATCAGATTGCTTGCAGCATCTTTGAAGGGGAAAGCCTTGCAATGGTTCAGAGGCCTTCCTATCAATTCTATAGCGACATGGGACCAGTTGGGTGACCAATTATGCAGTTTCTTCGAGGACAAATCAGTCCATTTGTCACTAATGGAGCAGCTGTCTACAATAAAGAGGGCTCCCCACGAGGTCACGTCAGATTTCAGCCACCGTTTCAGAAGACTTGGGATAGAATCCCGCAAATGGTAAGACCTACTGCTGACCACGCTTTCTTTTATTATTTAAGAGCTTTGAATAGCGATATTTCAGTGATGGTGCAATCGATGGGAGGCACTTCTTTACCCCAGGCCTATTCTATAGCTATTAGAGCTGAGAACAGCCTTATACAGGCTGGTAAAATTGCCCCAAGACCTGCTCTACCAATTTTTCGTGCTATTCAGCCATCGATAGCAATGCAAATACCTCCTATAGCTGTCATCCCAGCTGCACCAGCCTTACCAGCACCGAGTTCTTAGTCTGTTAGACAAGAGAACAACTTTCCAGCACAATTAAGTGATTTGCAAGAGATTAAGGGACTGCTGCAAACGTTTGGCAGCGAGATAGTAAACTTGAAAAGGCAGCAGAATCAAGGTTTCAGGCCTTACCAGCCACCATTTCAGTCTAATTATCAGCAGAACCAGTCGAATAGACCGCCTTATCAGCCAAATAATCAAGGCCCAAGGCAAGCCTATAATCCAAGACCATATCAAGCTTATAACCCCAATGCTGCCAGCTCTTCAAAGGAGCTCATGCCCATTCAAAATAATCTGGCACAGGACTTTGATTGGTGTTTTCCCTGCAATTTACCCCATAACCAAAGTACTTGTGCAAATGGGGTGATTAACTAGGCCTTGATGATCCAAAATAGTTCAAGTGGGCAATTGGATACGCCCCGTGAAGATTCTATACAGCAGCAAGGGGATCAACAACTTGAGACAGCTCTTCTTCATTGGCAAGGAGGAGAATTTTGTGGGATTAACCAAGCTGATTCAGCAGCTATGGTCTATACAAGGTCCAAGAAGAGAGCCATAGAAGGAGGGCAACTGTCTGATAATAATCAAACCCAGATACATCAGCTGCCGAACTTGGATCAGAGTGCTGCTTTCCCATCAACTACTGAAAATATCAGGCAATCGCCAACAAGTCAGCCTTTGGTAGGCAAGAAGCAACCCAATCCATCAGTCCAAACAACTGCTGCTCAAGGTGATGTTGTTGCCCCCAAGATACAAGCTAAGTCAAGTGCATCTTTCAATATTCTTGATCATATGAAGAAAGCAAGTGTATCCATGACTATGTGGGATTCCTTGTGTATCCCCGGCCAAAGGGACTTACTCCAATCAGCCTTGTCAAATTTAGATATGTTTGATGAACTTAACAAAGATAAACCCAAGATTGTGTTGACCAATACTACTACAAATGATAAAGAACAACAAGCTTCAAAAGTTAAACCCCCACCCTTTTACATATCTTTAATCATTGGAGATCAATTAGTCCATAACTGCATGATCGACTCAGGTGCTAGCAGTTCGGTCATGCCTAAGCAGATTGTAGATAGGTTGGGGATTGAATACGAGCCTTTAGAAAAAGGAGTTGTCCAATTAGACAGGACTGCTGTTAACACAGTAGGAGTTATTAAAAACCTGAGTTTAACCCTTCATGCTTGCCCAAATTTCTCTATCCCACAAGACATTTATGTTATAGAGTTGCCTCCTTATTTCGCTATATGCTTATCAAGAGATTTTATTGCAAAAATAGGAGGTTACTTATCTTTAGATTGGTCCCATATGCTGTTTAGGACTAGGTATGGCACAAAGGTCACTGTGAGGTCGGAACCTATAGCCAAAGATCATATAGAACCTTACAATCCACCCCCCCTTAATGCCAATTTGATTGCAAGTGAGTATGAGGAGCAATCTGCAGTTCAAGAAGGCAATACACCCACAAAAGGTATACCTGATATCCTTCTTGATGAGTGGGCAGCTTAGACTCACGTTGCTGTTCCATGTGAAGAGTATGAAGAGGTCGATTTTGGTGTTTTTATGATACTTGAGGCTGATCCCTTCATGCCTGATATAGAGAAAAATCCAGAACAGCGTGATGATCAACAAGATTGTGAGCTGTGGGAGCTTTTTTTTGATGGCTCAAAGAACAAAGTTGGTGCTGGTGGTGGATGCATGCTTGTTTCCCCAAAGGGTGAGAGATACTATTCAGCTTTCAGATTTTGCTTTAGCTGTACTAACAATGTTGCTGAATACGAGGCTCTTATCCATGATTTGGAATGGGCAAGACAGAGAGGTATTAATTGTTTGGAAGTATCTAGGGACAGCGAGTTAGTTGCTAATCACGTAAGGAACATTTGTCTTACAAAGAATGATTTGCTTAAGTCTTATAAGCATAGGGTGTGGGACCTCTTAGAAGGATTTGATGCCTTTAATCTGATATCCATACCCAGAAATCAGAATAAGTGTACGGACATATTAGCAGCCATAGGAGCAGAGTTTGATATTTCCAAGGAAATTGGTAGTGATGGTAGCCATCAGCATGTAAAGATTATTATTAGGCCTGTTGTACCAGATAATGATGTACATTGGCAAGTTTTTGAGAGTGACCAGCAGATTGTAAATTTCCTGAGAGAGGAAGCTGAGTTCTCTCATACTAACCAAGAGAGACTACAACACCAGTACAGTGACTAGATCATTTAGCTAAAAAGCAATAAGATGCCAAAGGGTTTGGTCACTTTGGAATCAATTTTCAATACTGATGATGAAGCTAGAAAGCTTAAGGCCAGCATACAAGTTCAGCAGAACCATTATGAAGAGATTGAAGTCTTTAAAGGTAAGCTGCTTAAACTGGGTAAGGTATGTACAGCAATAGAAAAGGAAGCATTTGTTAAGCTTTTCCGAGACTTCAATGACGTTTTTGCATGGGAATACACCGACCTAAAAGGATTTGATCCTCACCTTGCCCAACACACTATAGAGTTTGAGCCTAACACCAAACCTGTCAGGCAGAAGCAAAGGCCATTGAATCCTAAGCTTGAACCTCTTATGAAGAAAGAATTAAACAAGTTGATTGAGAGTAACATAATATTCCCTATCAAACATACCTCATGGGTTTCCAACTTTGTGCCGGTTAGAAAAAAGAATGGAGAGATTAGGCTGTGTAGATTTCCGGGATCTAAATAGAGCTTCATTGAAAGACCGTCACCCTTTGCCTTCCATGGAGCAGATCCTCCAAGTTGTTTCAGGATCCGAGAGGTTTTCCTTGCTGGATGGTTATTCTGGTTACAACCAGATATTGGTTAAGGAGGAAGATCAGTTTAAGACGGCTTTCACCACAAAATGGGGGACTATGGCTTACAAGAAGATGCCATTTGGTTTGTCTAACGCTGGGGCAACTTTTTAGAAAGCCATGGATATGGCCTTTCAAGGCTTAATGTACAAATCTGTTTTAGTATACCTTGATGACATCACAGTTTTTTCCAAAGAGGCTAAGAATCATCTTAACCACTTGAGGCAGGTTCTCGAAAGGTGCAGGGAATTTGGGGTGTCACTTAATCCAAAAAGTGTGTATTTGCTGTCCATGAGGGCAGATTGCTTGGTTACGTGGTCTCCAAGCACAGTATTACCATTGATCCGGAGAGGATAAGTGCCATTATGGCCCTTCCTTTACCAACTCACAAAAAAGGTCTGCAAAGCTTCATAGGAAGAATTAATTTTGTCAGGAGATTTATCCCTGATATTGCAGATTTGCTGAATCCTCTAACTGCTATGTTGAGAAAGAATATGTCTTATAGCTGGACCAAGGAGGGCAAGAGAAGTTTTGAGCTGATTAAAGAAGCATTGGTTGCTGCTCCTACACTTCTAAATCCTGATTTTTCTAAGGATTTCACTTTGTATGCCTATGGTAATGTAGATTCTATCTCAGCTATGTTGGTACAGCAAAATGATGAAGGCTCGGAACAGCCTTTAGCCTTCTTCAGCCAAGCATTGAAGGACTACGAGCTAAGGTACACTTTTGTTGAAAAACATGTGCTTGCTGTTATTAGGAGTTTGAAGAAATTCAAACACATGCTATCTAACAATAGCATTAATCTAATGGTTGCTCACCCGAGCGTAAAAGAGTTTCTATTGAGCAAGGACCTTAATGACAAGAGAGCTGGTTGGGTAACCAAGGTATGGAATATGATGTAAAAATTCAAGTTACCAAGCTGGTTAGAGGCAAAGGTTTATGCGAACAGCTTGCTGATGGCATTTCTAGCTCACCAAAGCATGGGCAGGAAGCTGTTCTAACACTGCAAGATGACGAGCAGGAAGAAGTTTTGACTCCTACTGCTGATTGGGTGCAGGAAATGTCTCATTTTCTGCAAACTGGTGAGTGTCCTAATCTGCTGGACAGAGCTAAAAGAAGGTATTTCAGACTGCAGTCCATACCTTATGCACTTCTTAATGGTATCTTGTTTCGTAATGATTTTAATGGTGTATTGCTGAGATGCATTGGGCCTGACCAAGTGAGTAAGGTGCTGCATGATTTTCATGAGGGATCAGCTGCAGGCCATTTTTCACCAAGAGCAACAGCTCTTAAGGTGATGAAGGGTGGCTATTATTGGCCCACATTATTCAGAGATGCACACATATGGGTAAGAAAGTGCAAAGAATGCGCCCTGTTTGCTGGCAAAATGGGATTAGCAGCTTTACCTTTGCAGCCAATTCAGGTGGAACAGCCCTTCATGAGGTGGGGTTTGGACTTTATTGGGGTGATAAATCCTTCATCCAGCGCTGGCCATAAGTGGATACTTACAACCACTGACTACTTCACCAAATGGACTGAAGTAGTGGCACTCAAGGAGGCAAATGAGACTGTTGTTTTAAACTTTTATGAGGATCTGATTGCCAGATTTGGGGTTCCCGAGTCCATCATCTCAGACAATGGCCTCACTTTTGTTGGCTTTAAAATGTCCGATTGGGCTGTCAAGAAAGGGATCTACCTAAATACGTCTTCAAACTATTATCCGCAAGGCAATGGTCAGGCAGAATCAACTAATAAAAATCTGATTAGGATCATTAAGAAGACAATGGAGGGTAACCAACGGATTTGGCATACTCAATTAAAATCAGCCTTATGGGCTGATAGGATCACCCCAAAAAGGTCCACGGGACAGTCACCTTTTATGCTGGTGTATGGTAGGGAAGCAAGGCTTCCTATCTCATTCGAGCTTCCAGTACTTGACTTGGCAAATTTGTTGGACACACTGGAGGAAGGCCCCCTAACAGTGAGATTAGCTCAGTTATTTGAGCTAGAAGAGACTAGAAAGGATGCTATGAACAAGATAGAGCAACATCAGGCTCAGATGAAGCGATCCTTTGACAAAAGAGCGTCTCCAAAAAGCTTCCAGGAAGGAGATGTGGTGCTGAAATGGGACACCCTCAAAAGCAAGCTTGGAAAGCATTCCAAGTTCGATGCGTTTTGGAGCGGGCCTTACATTATTTTTGAATGTAAGCAGCACAACGCTTTCCAGCTCTCCAAGCTAGACGGCAATATGAAACCAATCCCAGTCAACGGGATTCACCTCAAGCATTGTTTCTGAGGTATGCTTACAGCTTGTATATAATAGAGTAGGTTTTTGATGCTGAATAAGTGCTGTTGCACAGTTGGTTAGTTGTTGTTTTGTTTTCCCTAAGCGCTTCGTGCGCAGCTAGTTGTTAGTTGTTTCAGTTTTTGCGGAGGTAAGACTGTTGTAAGTTACCACAGTTCTATGAAGAAAATACCTACCATATGAAGCAGTGAATACATGATTTCACTATCACACATCATACATATCTGCCTCATAAAGTTGGGGCAGCTCACAACAATCTTCTTAGGAGGTGTTATTACAAGAAGTTTCAGTCTGAATCTGAGTTTCAGTAGTGCAAGTGAATACATTTTGGAGAGTTGTGTGAGTGTGAGTGACTCTGTGCCTAATTGATAGTTTCAGGCAGCTGGTCTGGGTACTTAGCAGGGAAGCACCATGCAGATGTCGCTAGTAATGTTACCCATTTTCATTCTCCAGCTCAATCAAGTGGAGCTGGTCAAGTTTTATAGTTTTAAAGGAACATGTTTGTTGTTTGTGTTTTGCCAAGAGATACTATAGAATGCTAAAAGATTTCCAAGTAAATGCAAGTGTTCACAACCAATCAAGAACCATACAACATTGCATATTTAAAAAAGGCATTTCTCTTTATTCATAAATATTAAATGAGATGCTCCCACACAAGCCGTGGGAATGACTACCTATGATGCATTACAGCAGAAAATGATGCATGTAAAATAAAATATAAACAAAGATAAGGGATCCGTCATTGCCTCATAATGACGAACCCCCCGCAGTTGAGTAGCTTCATATCCAGCTCCTTTGCAGAGGTCCCCTGCCGCTCCAAGTGTCTGCAAGAAGATAAGAGAATTGCATTAGAGCTCGGGATACCATATCGTTGCATATATATCATCAATGCATGCACAATCCACTCCTACAATGCATTATACCAGTCCAATCATTGTACGTATCAGAAGCAGTAGGAAACATATCTGAAAATTCATAGTGTTGCCTAACAATTTGTCCAATGTGCAGATTCAGGTAAAGTTTTATCGCTGATTTCTTCAATTAAATATGTGCATGTGGGAAAAATGGGCTCCCATGAGGGTTGAGCTCAACATGTATGGCATTAGGGACAGATTACTATGACATCATGCAATCAATCCTTACCCCTCTCCTACGGTGGTCACAATAAAGGAGTATATGTCGCTCATGGCATTAGGCTGATAAGAAACATGAGGGTCCTAAATGTCATCACCAACATATTGTCATAAGGGAGGGGCACTCACTCACGGAAACCATCGCACAAGAAGATCAAGGAAGATTGCATGATCATCATGATAACTGTAGTTAAGAAGTAAAGCTTATCATTTAATGTGCCAATATCAGAAAGATGTCATCATAGTGTTCCAGAAGGCTACATTTCTAGAGGTCAAAGGCATAGCATCAATAAGATCTTTGTCAAAAGGTAGCAGTCAATTTTTATAGTCAAACAACAGCAAGATAAAAAGGTTACAATGCAATGAAATAAGTGTAGCATCGAACAGCTCAATGACAAATTTTTTTTTTTTTCAGAAAATCATTTCCAATCAGATGAAATATGGACCATTCCATGCTTCCAGAGCACAAATGCCGGAAGGTTCAAAGCTAAATGGTTTTACAAATCACTTGGAGCAATGGTATGTGTTGGTAAGGTCCCACAAATGCTAGCTCTAGGAGGACTTCACATCCCAATCGAAAAGGTAATATACAGCGATGAATGGTAGTGAGCTAGACCTGAGGGGGATGTGCATACAGATAATACTGAGAAATGAACAAAGGAGGACAGCTCAAGTATAATTTTTTAACAATCCTATAGCGTACATTGAAGGCATGACTTATATTGCAGTCTTAGACCCTCAATGAGAAACAGCGATATAGGAAGCGAAGCGCAGTGTAGGAAGGTTATAATACTAATTCAAGGGCAGCTTTAATCTAATAGCTCCATTTATGATTGTGCATTACCACTGTGCTACCTAGAACTGAATAGCAACCTCATTGATTAAGGCACGAGTCAGTGATAATGCCTATTACAGTATGATAAAGAATGCATCATTAGCATGAATGAAATGAAGGTATTATAAGTTATATACTGATCAATGGAAATGCATGTAAAATACAGTTGCAACAGATTCAGAGATGGCAAAATCAGTCATGACATAAAGTACAATAACCAAAGAGCATCAATCCAAATTGCACAGAGCAAAATCAGGCATTCACAGCAGTAAAATAGACAGCCATATATGAAATTACCAGAGCTTTCAAAGGATAGTACTTATGAGGTGGTTTGTAGCTAGAGCAGTCATAATGCTCATATAATAGTCAGGAAGACAATATAAATCACATAAATTTTAATGCTCATGATGCAGGGATTTGATAACCAAGATAGGGGTCAGCAGATTAACAATCAGGTTCACAGTAAGGTTTAGAGCAATATGAATAAAAAGATCAAATATTTTAAGTACCTCTATCAAGATTACAGAATAGTGATCAAACCAGGTACATTCATGGCGATGCAATTATGATGGAAAAATGTCTAAATTGTCAAAGTATCCAAGCAAAGCATTATAGTTGAGCCCGAAGGTTACAATATCACAGTGCAGTAGGTACTAAAAATAAGTATAGAATACCAAATGACTGTGTGAAATATAGCACCTACAGGTATGTTGATGACGATTTGTGAGAACATAAATGTTCAATGTGAAGCTACAGCTGTTGGGGATTTTTATATTATCATTTCCAGAAGTTTGAAGCAAAAGATAATGCCCAACAGTATGCTAAAATTTTCAGTCATGTTTCTGAATTTTGCTAAGAAGGAAAAGGAAGGTGCAAGAAGATCTTATTTCTTTTCAGTTTTATGCTGGAGGCAAGTTTTCAGAAAATAATTTTCAGAAAGAAATTGCTATGTAAATCGACTTTCAGAAGTGGAAATATGCTTAAAACCAGTCATTGCGACATTCATAGCTGCAAAGTCTGATATAAAAATCTCAGTAGAGTGCACAACTGTAAAAGGGAACTCACGGCTTTAACAGAGAATACAAAGCAGGCAAATGAGCAGATTTTTTTCTAAAGCCCTAGCCAAGTCAAAGAGCCCACAAAGATGCACAATGAATCATTATGTTTAGATTAACATTCAAAGGTAGTATGGAGTCAAGAATGAATCTTTTACGCTGTTTAACAAAGACATACAAGTGCCGCCTGTAGGTGTTTATTGACCTGCAGAGTATTGTTCCAAAAAAAAAAAAAATCTTCCCCATTTTGTTCCAAAGGAAGGATCACGGCCAGCAAGAAGCCCCTGCGTTTTTCTCATGGCGGCACCCAGAAGCAAAGCAGAAAGAAAGAAATCGCGCCATGGCCAAAGGAAATGAAGACATCAAAAAGCCACGCCCAGTTTTCAGAAAATGCAGAGAATATACAGGAAAATCTCCACGGCAGCTCCCCAAAATGTGCCCAGAATCGGCATAGGTGAAGAAAAGAGACATGCTAGCAGCCTTAATGGCGGAAATCTGCAGGAAAACGTCACAAATGCCCTTCATTTCGACCTCCAAATCCTTATGGCGGCCGCCCTCAGTTCCAGCAAAAGAGAGATGAAAATATCGAATGAAAGGAAATGAGGTTTTTAGGGTTGAAATTCCCTAAGTATGCATCGATATTACATTGGCATTTTTCATTTTTGCCTTTGTTTTTATTTTTTCTTATCTTCCTCGCAAATGGCCTCGTGGAAATGCCTTGGGGGTCATTAAAAAGACTATGAATTCCCTAGAAAAATTTATTAAGTGACTTTGCAAATGTCACTTAATATTTTATTTTTTCTTAAATAATAAAAATTTATTGACATTTATAAGTCACTTAATAAATTTTTCTTTTTTATGAGTAAATCTTAATATTTGAATAAGATAAACATTAATAAAAGTAATGTAAAAATTTATCATTAAATTAAACATTTGATTTATTTTAAATTTACATTTTAAAATAAAAATACTATTAAATGGAGAAAAAAGATAACATTTAAAGTGATAATTTAGATCGCTTTATTAAAATTATTTTCTCATTCCATTTGTAGTAATTTAATTTTGAAATATAAACATAAAGCAAAGCAATGTTTAATTAAATTAAAAATTTTATATCATTTTATGAGATGTTATCTTTTTCATTTATTGAATAGGTCAGAGGGATATTTTTGGCATTTATGAAGGCTTGCAGGCCTGTCAGGAGATATTTTGGGGCCATTTATGGTGCTTTTAAAGGCTTTTATGGTGGCAGTATGGTTTGGCTTGACTTTGGTTCAAGTGTGTTCCCTTTCAGACCTGTTTAAGGGCCTGAAAGGTGGATTTTTTGGTTTTGCTCGCCCAAGAGGAGGTGGAATACTTTATTCATTGTCTTCTTTTTGGAAAGCATAAATACCTCCTTTAGTCTTCTTTTCAAGGGTTCTTCTTCATTCATCTTTTTAGCAGATTGTAATTTCTGAGTTCTCTCTGCAGGAAGGAATGTTTTTGTAACACATTTTCAGGAATTACAAAGCTTGTACGTTTTTGGGAGGGATAATAGCTTGGCTTACCTCTCTACTTCTCATTTTTTCTGTTATTGTGTCTTTAGTGTTAGTCAGTTCTTTGTGGTTGGCCTTTGCCCCCTTAAAATTGCACTTTCTGTTGATGCCTTATATAGAGTACATATGTTCTTGCAGGTCATAAGCTGTGTTTTTCAGTAATTATCAGTCTTAGGTTGTGAAAGGAATTTTTTTCTCTTAGGACTGTGATTATCCAGCCTTCTTATGAAGTATTGATGCAAAGATTATGGGTTGTTGGTTAGTGTAAAAGAGCTTTATTATCACTGTTATACTGTGTATCTTTTGCTTAGTTGAATTTCAACATATCATCTAGTGCAATCACCTTAGATTTAGATTTCAATTTTACATGTTCTCCTCCTTACTCTTTTCCCTGAAGAAATTGTTAGTTTAGGTGAAGAATTTGAAAAGAACCAGCTTACTCTGGAGGTTCACTCCAAGTTTTAGGCAACCCACAAGCCTAGGAGGGTTCCCATGTGTCACAAGCCTGCTGAGTTGATAGCTTAGCAAACAGGGGTGCAGGATCAAGTGATAACAGGGCTAGGGAAAAATATTAAAAAAAGAAAAAAAAGTCGTATTTTCAATTTTTAAAATTTTTTCTAACATGGGCCCTCTATCAATTTTTAAATTTTTCAAAATAGTTATAAAAAATTATTGAAAATATGACTATCTATATTTTTCTAACATGGGCCCTCTATATTGAAAAAATTTAAAAACTACTATCAATTTTTTTATTATTGAATTTGAATAGTTATGAAATCAAAATACTACTATCTATATTTTTCTAACATGGGCCCTCTTTCAAAAATTAAAAGGCAACATTAAATTTATTAATTCATATCAAATATTTATAATGTTAAATTAATTCATATTATAAATTTTAAATTTTATAAATAGAAAATAAATTAAATAATAAAATATTAAATAATAAATATTATACTTTTGCCTTTTACTATTTACTTAGTACTATTTTGATTTCCATATCGCAATTGACAATGAAACAATATGGCAGCAGTGTAGCCTTTGGGCATTTTGTATGTTATTTCTTTAATATCTATTATGATATGCCTATTGACAATGTGAATGAATGAAATTCTGAATTATGAGTGCATATTGTTATTTGCCTAAGTCAGTGGCATTAAAAAGGTGGCGTTGAGAAAGATGAAATATTTCATGTTTATATTATTATCATTGCAAAGTTGTCACCTAGGAAAAAGTTTAAACTTTGCCTGGGGAGTTTGGGAAAATTAACGCCATGTCTAGTGGAGGCTATGATATGAAATGAAATTGAATTTTAATGGTTTGGGGCGCCATTTGCATTTGAATTTTAGAGGGAAAAATCTATAAATACAAGTGCTTGGTCTCTCATTTGGTATGAAAAGAAAATATAATGTTATGCTGTCGGACTGATTCTAGACAATCTTCGAGGGTGAATACCTCCTAGGGCTCTTGACAGACATCGAGTGTGAGACATCACTCCTAACTGTGGTTGGATCTTTTGAATGTATGGTTCGATTTCAGTGTGCATTTTCAGATTTCCAATGTGGTGTGGTTTTCAGTGTGGTGTAGATTTCACTGTTGCTGGTTTTTGGTGTGGCTGTAGAACGTTGTAGTTCATAAGTTTCAGTTCGTGTATCAGATCATTCTGGGTAGTGGCTCGTTCTCTTCCTAGGCCACAAGCGATCAAGTTTGTAAGTTTGTAGAGCTTAATGTTGAGTATTTAATTTTTAAATGCAAATCGTACTTCTTTCCTAGCAGTACTATGTTGGGTTGCTTGGGAATGCGTGCATAAATTCGTTCGGGGGTTTTGGTTCCAGTTTGTTGGTTCTAATCTCATCGCCTGTCTTATATCTCTCATTTACATTTGTTTGGGGGTCATTTCATTGAGTGTGAATAGAGTTACGAGAATTTTTGTGAGTTTCTAGGCTGCTGGTTTGTGTATTTCCAACGCATGGGTTGCCTATCAAAATCTGAAAAATTGTTAGTTTGGAGTGTTTCCTTGTGTGGAGTTGGTTTTAGAGTGTGTTTAGAGATAATTTGAGTGTGCAGGGAGTGATTTAGAAGTGTTTGTGAAGATTTTAATGTTGTTGGTTTGTATTTCCAGCCTGCTGTTTATTCATATCAGATTTAGTGTTTTGGGGTTGAAGCTAGTTTTCAGGTGTGTGAGTCTATGGGTGTGGTGTGAAGAATCTTGGTAATAAGTTGCAGCTGTTAGTTTGGGTTTTGGCATTTGAATATCCATGATGAATCATATTGTAATGCTTGTTAGTAGTACTAACAACAATTTATTTGAACTCTCTTAGTCCCATTGCATAAGTGGAAGAGGCTGGCCTTTGCGCCTAGTTTGGACAATGATTCTAGTAATTTTGTAATCCATGTTTGCATTGTAAAGCTGATTAGTAGTACTAACAACTATATACTTGGATTGTTGTTCTTTGGCCCATTGCATAAGTGGAAGAGGTTGGCTTGCCGCCTTCTTATCTATTGTAATTATGTCCTCCTGTTGAATAAGCGGTTGAGTTGATTGTAATCTCATTTTCAGCCCTCCCGTTGAATAAGCGGTGGAGTTGATTGCTATTTCCTTTCTAGTCCTCCTGCTGCATAAGCGGTAGTGTGATTGTTCTTTAATTTCTTGAATCAACTTTCGTTGGTTTACTGCCAAGTGATTTTTAATATTCTCCATATCACGCTGAAAAGTGCACGGGGCTGGCTTGCCACCCAAGCATTGTATTATTTCTAGTTATTTGAAGCTAACGATCCCCTCAACATTGTATGCTCTCACCTTCCCATATTGGGCACTTGGTGATTAGAAAGTGGAAGGTTTACAATTTCAGCATTATTGTATCTTCATTTTCTAACCTTAATAGGTTCTTGTTGTGATTGTAACTGGAAAAAAATTGAAAAAAATTGTGGGAATATTACACTCATAGACATATTGGAAACATGTAAGAACTCTACCAGTTCTAACTTCTGATACTGCTATTGAATTTGATATGTTTTTTTGATGTTTTATAATTGTTTTGTTTTTTGCAAGGGTTTGATTGAAAAAACAAATGCCAAATTGTTAATGAATCTATTGCAACTGAAAATATTGAGATTATTCAAGGAAATGATAATTACAATCATACATCTCCAAAATTTATTGAAATATAAAGCCTTTTATAACACATGCATACCCAGAAATAATAAATACAACTGCTGCTGTGAATTTTCTGCGAAAAAGCAGCTCCCTTTATGGTTTGATTCCTCTCCAAACTGAATGAATTTGCCCCAAGATGATCACTAATGGTTTCCTTATTGTAAGGGACCTCTTCCTTAATTTTATTGAAGTTTATTAAGCACTGCTTGGTCAAAATCGCTCTCCTTTTCATTCACGCTACTTGCAACTGTATGACAGAGGTATTTGGAATGATTTGCAGCTTGGAAATGATGGGAAACTGCTGGAGAAATATCACCCACTGAAGTTATTCAATCTGCAATTATTAACCCTTCAACTGTTCAGATTCAAAGCCTCAAACTTCACCGATTTAACAGAAATGGAACCTTTGATTGAAGCCCGCGCTGGTAGCCAAATTCACTGGATATTGAACCAATTCAAATGGCTGCAACACTGAAGATTTTCACTTTCTCCAATGGCGAAGAAAAAGGAAACCCTTGGACTTTTCTCTCCAAAGTCATGAAAGAAGAATGCGAAAACAATAATGTCAAACTTCTCATTGAAAGCTCTTATATTCTCCTTGAGAAGTTCGAATTTCCCCATAAAGCACTTAAATAACATTTAATGTTATCATTTTACGTTGGCATCATTAATAAAAATAAAACTTTGGAAAATATTCACATAATTTAATTAATAATGTGGCCCCCTTTTATGATGCCTAGACCGTCAACTTAAGTCACTTAAGTTATTTTATAAAATTATATTATAACTTTATAATATAAGCTCATAACCAAATAAACATTAATATCTCCTTAATTACTCAACATTTTTGTACGTTGTCTGGGCAGGGAGCTGACATGAGGAAACTGCATATGACCATACCCCCTTTACTAAAAGTAACAGGGGTCCATCTCTAACATCTCAAGACTTACTTAAAATAGTAAGTAGAGAAAATGATGTCCAAATGATGCTGAGCGAAGACCAAATTGAAGCACTCTGAACACTGGAGATGATACAAAATCCTCAAAAGACCCTCTAACCAATCTCATTAGCCTACGAGGGTTAGGATGATAGGCTAATCCTCATTGAAGAATTGATGTCAACAAGAAGGGGAAATCACAGTCCGCCCTCCCTGAAATTGCATGTCCCGAAGCAATCTCAACTCTGGATGCTGTAAAATTTCTTCACTCTCCCATGTAGCATCCTCTACAGGAAAATCTTTCCATTTTATCAAATATTCTCTGATAACCCGTCTTCGTAGCTGTCTCTCTCTAACATCCAGTATAGCCTCAAGTATCAGAATCAATTTTGTCTCATTATCTAGGGGTGGTAGTACTGTGGATGGTACAACTGGATGACCCAATGCCTTTTTGAGGCGTGATACATGAAAAATGTTGTGTACTTTACTATCCACTGGTAGCTCTAGCTCATAAGCCACTTCCCCTACTCATCTGAGTACTCTGAAGGGACCATAGTAGCGTGGTTTAAGCTTTTCTGCACCAGTCTTTCTGAGAGTGGACTGTTGGTAGGGCTGCAACATCAGATACACCATACCTCACACCTCAAATGATCCCTCTGACCTCTTCTGATCGGCGTATTGCTTCTTCTAGTTCTGTGCTTTCGCCATATTCTCCTTGAGAGCCTCCACGATGTCTTGACTCTCTTGCATTAAATTACCAACATTAGGCACTCTGTCACTTAGCAATAAATCCGAAAAATTCGGTGCCTCATATCCATATAATGGCAAGAAAGGTGTCATCTTGATCGACATGTGGAAGGTGGTGTTATAACAATATTCACAAAGGTAAATCCACTTAACCCAAGCCTTCTGCTGCCCTGCAATATAATTCCTGAGGTACCCTTCCACTCATTTGTTTACTATCTTCGATTGCCCATCTGTCTATGGCTAGTAACTAGTTCTCGGAGTGAGTTTAGTTCCACATAACCTAAATAGCTCCTGCCAGAAGTGGCTCATAAACTTTCTATCCCTGTCACTAACGATACTCCGAGGCAAACCATGTAATCTGAATACCTCACGAAAAAACAATTCTGCCACCTGTGTAGCTGTGTTTGTAGTCGTTATAGGGACAAAGTGGGCATATTTAGTAAGCCGATCAACAACTACATATATACAATCTTTGCCTTGGGCTTTTGGTAAGACCGTAATGAAGTCCATTGATATACATTACCACTTCCTATCAGGAATCGGAAGTGGCTGAAGTAAACCTCCAAGGTATGAGTGCTCCTGTTTATTTTGCTGACATATAAGACACTCTTTGACATATTAGAGGACATCTGTTTTGAGCCCTTCCAAGTGAAACGCTCTCGTATCAGCCTATAGGTTTTAAAATAACCCGGGTGACCAGCCATAGGCACATCATGAAAAGTCTTCAATACTGTATTCTTTACCTCCGATCCTGGGGTCAAAGAAATCCTCCCTTTGTATATGATAAGATCATTCACAAGGGGAATACCTGCTGTCTTGAATAGACCCATCAACAATGCTTGAAGCCCATGAATCCTTCGCATACTCTGCAATTATCAAATGCCTCCAGTCCTCTGAGATATCTGTCATTATTCTCAAGTGAGGTCTATGGGACAATGCATCAGCTACCACATTTTGAGTTCCTTTGACATAAGCAATGTCTAAATCATATGATTGTAACTTGCTTACCCATTTTTGTTGTCTGTCATTTAGGTCCCGCTGTCCAAGGAAATGCCGTAAGCTATTATGATAAGTTTTGATGCAAAAATTGCTGCCAATAAGATACTGTCTAAACTTGGCCAACGCATGCATTATGGCCAGCATTTCCTTGTCATAAATACTAAAACTGTGCTCCGGTCCTCTAAGCTTCTGACTCTCGAATGATATAGGGTGCTTATCCTGCATAAGCACTCCTCCAATCCCCTCACCGGATGCATCACACTTGTTGTCCTCATTTTTGTTTCCAAAAATTTTGGACCACTACATGAAATTTTTGTGAAAAAATGAAAATTTTTACTCTATGGCACACTTCCCGAGGCAGAATTTTGACGAATCCTTGGACTGGCTTAATCCTCAATCTATCCTCGAACTACGTTTCGAATTTCGTCATATTCTGGGTTCATTTGCTATGTCTTTCCTTCAATTTCGGGTTTTAAAACCCCGACTGCAGGTGGAGAATTTTCTTCAAACTGCAAGTTTTAATGATATTCATTGTTTTGGTTGTTGTAGGGGAATTTTTACTTTATTACATGTGCATCTTTATTAAAAGATGTTACTTGCAATTTGTTTTAAATTTCCCTTTCTTGTTTTTGTCTTTTTTATTGTTTTTTGGTCTTTTTTAGTTAAAATAGGGATTTTTTGACTCAATTACAAGTAAACTTGCAGTTTGGTCAAAAAACCCCTACTTTAATGGTTTTTACATGTAATAGGGATTTTAAATCCCCATTACATATGTGCAAGTATTTCTAACTTGTTATAGGGATTTTATTTCCCTTTTACAAGTAATTAAAACTTGCAGTTTGCTCCAAAAAACCCGATTTTGGCTTGGCAAGTGAAAAAGTGAAAAATAAAACTTGTCATTTGTCTAAAAAATCTCGATTTTGCCTTGCAAGTGGAAAAAGTGAAATTAAAACTTGTTTTCTTCGCCCAAAAACCCGATTTGCATTCTCTTATGCAAATTCGAACTTGTCTTTTGCTCCAAAAAAACGCGAAATGCAAGAAAAAATGATTTTTGACCATTTCAAGGCAAATTTTGTGGAGAGATTGTTGGAGGAAGGAGGCGTTTTGGTTTGCATCCTATTTTCATGCATTCATGGATATCTTTCATGCCAAATGGAGGTTGCATTGACTGGTTTTTCGCCATAAATCAGCAACCACGTTTTTCATAAATGCCACTTTTTGAGGGTCTAAATCTTCAACAAACTCCACTCTCCTAAATCGTTTTGCGCTTTCTCATCTAGGCGTGGAGTTTAGGAAGATTGTTGAGCTATTAAATGATGCCAATTGGTGTGCAAATGATGGCCACGTTTTTTCCACGTGACTTCTTTGGCTATGCTTTGCAAGCACAAATCATCATTTCTTCTACTTCCTCCTTAGGCGTTTTGCTCCAATCCTTTTAGGCGCGCTCTCTCACTGGCAATTTGATCTTCCAAATTTGGGATTGCTGCTACATTTATCAGTTTGGGGCATTTTTACAAAAACGTGTTAGGGGTTTTGGCATTACAGATTGCTCCTTTTTACCGGTTTTGCTTCTTCATTCCTAGAATTGTTGCATTATTGGAGAAGCATTTTGCATTTTCAAGAAAGGTATGTTCTCTTTCCTTTCGTTCCTTCATTTTATTATTTTCTTGTTTTCTTAATTTTCGTTCTTAGCTGGTTTTTTTTTTGGCATGTGTTGTTCTTCCCCCAAAAATCGGTTTTTGTGAGAGAAGTTTTTCCCCTTTGGTATGCAATTTTCGAATTGCATTGTTCTTCCCAAAATTCCCTCTTTACTTGTATTCGGGATTTTTAATTCCGATTACAAGTTCGCTGGAAATTCTTGTTCTTCCCCTACGGTTAAGGAATTTAACCATTTTTGGTTAAAATTCCAATTTTAAAAGTGTGAAATACCCCTCCCTTGCAAATTCGGGTTTTGAAAACCGGATTACATGTTGAAGAGTTCTTCCCATTTTCAGGAAAATGACTTTCCCGGATTTTCCCATTTCTATCCATTCATGTTCCCCATATCCGTACTTTCCATTTCCATCATTTCCCGCAATTCAAAATCTCATTTTTCGTCCATTTTTCCATTTTCGAATTTACAAGTGTACTTATATTTGGGTTTTATAACCCCGATTGCATGTATGTCCTTTCCAACTTGTATACTTGCGAAAATTCTCCCAAGATCCGAAATTGGTCAAAGTCAAGATTTTCCCATTTCTACATATTTCCCCTCTTCCTCTCATAAAATCGTGAAATTCAAGAATCAAAGTTTTACCCATTTGGAGAAGGAAGAATGATATTTGCCGCTGACTATGATGTTGCCTTAACTCTTTTAAGTCTTCATCACAGCATTCCAGGTTCACAATCAATGTCAGATTTGCCGGCATCTCCAACTCCAAAGAAAATGAAATACAAATATGACAAATATCAAAATGAGGTTGCACCTTCCCAGGTTTCTTCTCCTTTGGATCGCATCAGAGACACGGAGATAGGGCACGTTGATATGGCAGAATTTGTCAACAGGGTAGAAGATCCACAAGATAATAACTTGCAGCAGCTGTTAGACAGCCATATCCATCATGCATCTTCCTTCTCGGTGGTTGCCCTAGAACCTAAGTTCGTTCTTGCATGCGCCCATCATTTTGACAAGGAATCAAGAGTCATCAAAAATGATGATGGTGAAGCTATAATTCGTCTCGATGCGGATACAATCGAGAAGTTCTTTAGAATACCTCCTGCACTTGTTTATATGGAAATCACCAAAGAAAGTGCAGCGGAATATTACGTGAAGAGGGAAAAAGATTGCAAGCAGCACATCAATAGGTGGAGCCAAGAGCCACGTCCTTCCTTCTCAAGGTGGGCAAAGTTGTACCGTTGTGATTTCAAATGGGAGATGGGAGACACCATCACTCTTCTCAACAGGATGATGGGCCTTGAGCATTCCAATGTCTTTGAGCCATGGATGTATCAGTTCATTATGTTCATACGGCAGTCACATCACATTTCATGGGGGGAAGTCATCAGCGATGCCTTGTGCGAACAACTTGCAGCAGTTCCTACCACCATGACCACCTTCATGAATTCTTATTTGGTATATTTAGCAGCATCACTTAGACACTTTCCAGGTCTTTCTACCAAGGGTGATCGCTCGCTTATACCAGTTTGGGAATATTATGACCAGTTGCCATTGAGACCGAACATACTGCATTTTAGAAGGGTCCAAGATGCATTCTTCGAATATTTCATGTTACACTTTGACAAAGATCTCAGGAACAAAAGAGTATCAGATGAGGCATGGGTCAAGGTGTCCGAGTATGGTTGTTTGTTCCTGCAATTTCCCACCTTCACCTATATGAGGATAGGATGCTATGATGGTTAGCCATACATGCTTCCAAGATACCCAACCGATAAGATAATTCTTATGGAGTTGGGAAGACAGATCATGGCTATTCACACTTTTTAGTCTGCTAAGCACAAGGTTGGAATGGGGATCTCTACCACAAACCCATTGAAAATTGGTCGATACTCCCTTGTCACATCTGTGAAGGCTAAGGCCATGGAGGCTGAATTGCAGGAAATCAAGCTTAAAAGGTTCAAACCTATAGCTGATTTTGATTATAGAGGTATGAAGGAGAAGATCAAGAAATCCTTTGTGCATGTTCATCGCATTGAAGACATCTGGGTAGATCTCCGCACAGAAGCCGAAGTCCTCAAGATGGATTACTGCAGGCTCACTGTTGAGCAAATTGTTGACTTGAACTTGGTGGATATCCCACAAGGGATGATTCATGATGGGCATATACTTGATCCTGAATACACTTCACGGAGGGTTGAGGAAGCTCCACTTCCTTTGATCCAATGGTCGCACAAAGAGTGCATCTCCTCCTTGACAGATTTCAACTTATCTTGGCCAACACTAACGCATGGCTGAAGAGTAATGCTGTTAGACTTATCAAAATCAAGGTTGGTAAAGAAGATGATTCTATGGGGCCTCTTGGATGGAAATCTGAGATTCAGATTGACAACAATGAGGGTGCTTCATCTTCGGGCACAAGGATCAAGTTACGAGTCAGTCGTGCAGTAGTGCTCCCTCCTGAGGAGACGACTATTCGTGGGAAGGAAAAATCACGATTCCATGTTCAGGTGATCGATCTGGATAATCCAGAAGAGGGGCAACAATCTGATGACGCTCCTAAGTCTCCAGTTTCAGACTCGCCTGATGAGGCCATTCCTCCAGTTTCCATCGAGACGCCTCTTTCTCCTCCTGATTTGCTTGCAGATGAGTCTCCTCAGAATGCAGTTCCCAGTTCAGCATACGAGCCATCTCCTGATCATCAACAAGAAAGTGTGTTGAAAATTACTGAAGATATTCCCACTTGCATTCAGTTATCAGAAATTGATACTTCCACTTCTGGTTTTGAAGAATTCATGAGGCAATCCTCATGCCCATTGGTAACTGAGCAAACCGTGGTCGCTATCCCAACTGATATTCCTCCCAGGGTGACCACGGTAATTCAAACAAAAACTGCTTCTCCTTTGCCTACGGCTACTATTGGAAGTGAGTTGATGATTTTGTCTCCATGGCTTAGTTCTTTCACCTCGAAAAGGAAGAAGCAAGAGATCTCACCTGATGCCTTTGACTACCAGCAACTCAAGCTGTCCAGATCCAAAGTTGCTAGGAAGGCCAAGACTATCTCTAGGGTAACTGTTGATAGCAATAAGATGAAAGTAGCTGAAATTGTGGAACCTATTGCAGATAAGCCACTTGATGAGATGTCAGCTGTTGATTATAAGGTTACGAGGATAGAGTTGGGCAAGCAAACGCATGAGGTCATTAAACATGATGCTCAGTTTTCTGTTGCTTCATTGGTGCAAAGGTGTGATGATCTTCTTTCTAAGAAAGACAAGCTAGAAGAGGAAAACCGACAGCTTATGGCAGCCATTCATAAAATCACAAAACCTGCTGCTGAAGGGAGTAACTCCATAGGTTCTTCTGTTTCCCAAGAATCGATTTGTGGAGTGGAAAGGGCTTCTCAGAAAGTACAAGCACTGGATTCCTGGGTTGATCAGCTTCATGATCAATGTGTACAAGTAATGAAAGACGTTTTTCAAATAATGTCTAAGTTGGGAACCAGTGAGGAGAAACTGGATCAGACTTCTAATACTTTCAGAAAGAATCTGGAAAGTGTTGAGAAAAATCTAACAATCTGGCGTACCATGCCCCAACAACAGCTGAGTATTTTGTAGGAGCATGCCATCATCTCTTCCAGGGTCATGTACTTGGAATTTGAAGAACTCCTCGAAAACAATACCCTGGTTCTTAAATCCCTCATTGAGGAGATCGGTGATGCAAGGAGATTCCGTGGTGAAGTTTACTGAGGTATTGTCTCACATTGTGAAAGGGCCTCTTGCAACATAGTAAGTCAGGATGGAGAGCTGATTCCAGAAGAAGAAGTTCTTGCTGATTTACAGATGAGGATTCATAATGAATGGAGGAGCGAACAATTCTCGACAGCTTCGATTCAAGCATTGATGAAACACCAAGCCTTTCTGCATGAAATCCAGTCTATCCTGAATAAAAACAATTCTGCGCTCCTCTGTTGTCACCACACTATTGTGAGGACTATTGTTGTTGCCAAGAACACCCATGAACCGAATCCTGAGGAACTACAAGCCGACATCCGGAAATTTCAAGGATTTGTGTCTTCACCAAATGCAACTTAAGTGTTTTTCAACACTTAGTTGTATTTTCCCTTTTTTGTAATTTTTAGTTGTAATTTAGTTTTGACAAGTTGTATGTAAAAGTATTTTTTGTAAAATGCAAGTTACACATTATTTGCACTTTTTTAATTAAGGCAACTACAAGCTGTGTCCGATTAGGACTATAGTACGAATAAGTCTTAGTTAGTTGAAGTAACTCTTAGTTAGTTATTGAAGTCTCAGTGTAATGTCCCAACTTCGCAAATCTAAGAAAACACGTAAACAATGATTTTTTAATGATTGCTTAACTCATCTAAGGTATAATTTGTCTAAAATTCACTTGAGTTTATTATATATCAATAAGTCAACTACATGTTTAATGCCTAGTGGAATAGAAGGGATAAGCTACCTTAGGAATGCCCGTAGCGCTTATCAGGCCCAAGGACGGTACATACCCCCTTGGCCCTCCTGCTAGAAGCTCTTTGTCAACTGCAGTGGGTGGGCTACCTGACAGAGGCCTAGTTCCTGGCTTATCAGGCCCAAGGACGGTACATACCCCCTTGGCCCTCCTGCTAGAAGCCCTTTGTCAACTGCAGTGGGTGGGCTACCTGATAGAGGCCTAGTTCCTGCTATCCCTGTTGCCCAATTCCTCATCTACCCCACCAGGTTTTAAATATGAAATTGCTTTATTCATTTTATTCATAATTTAATAATAATGCATATTATACCCGTTAACCCTTAACTACATCAAGATGTTATTTCCTTAGTTAAGATGTGTGGTTTATTAATTAGTTCAATTTATTAAACTATTTACTACTTGTTCATTCCTGATGATTTATTCATATTGTCCCACATATATACGTATATATATATATATATATATATATATATATTATTTTATATTACCACATTCTTTATCTACCTTTAATGTAACATATATTGCATTTAAATAAAGATCCTTATACTATTATTTCACATTAACAATTTATACACTATCTATGAAATTACTATATTTAACATCATTTTTACTATGAAATATATTTAAAGGTTATCGAACTTACCTGTTGCCTGCGTGCAGTCCCTTTTGCTCGGAATATCCTCGTCCCTGTGTTTGCCTGCGTTCCCCTTTCCTTCCTTCCTGCGTTTTTTCTTTCTCTCGCTCTATATTCCCTTTCCTGTTCCTTCACCTCCCTTCCTTCCGCCGCACATTGGTCTTTTAATACCCTGCGTGAGGGTTATCGTGGATCCCCCAAGAGTTGCGACCCGAGGGTGAGGTGGCGTCTTCGGGGAGTCACTCTGGTTCTCCCGCAACTCATTTAGGCGTCTTAAAACGACGCGTCTTGTTCGCAGTCCCTTCGTTGTGTGTCACGTGTATTGCACATACCCGATAGTGTAAGGGATAATGTGCCTTTGGCTTTTAATAAGCATCCTTAAATATGTTAATATTGTATTTTAGCGCAAGGTAAGAAATAAAAACGAGTATATACATAAGGTAGTAAGTATTAGTCTTTGTGTTTTATTATTATTATATAATAAGAAATTATTAATAATTATATTTTTAATAATAATTATTAGTCTTGTGTATTTTACATTTATTATTTTATAGCACCCATTATATAATAAAAATTATGTATTAACAATTATATTTTTAATAATAATAATTTGTTAATTAGAGCGTAATTATAAATAATGAATTATTTCATATACATGGAATGTATAAATAATTACAAAATGTGGGGTCATGACACTCAGTTAGTTATTGAATGAGTCTTGGTGGTTTAGAGAATCTCTCAAGTTAGTTAGGATCCTCCCACCTTTTTCTCAAGGCTCCTCTTCTATAAATACTTGAGGAGTCTTTTGTAATTATCATCTTTTGGACAGCAAGCAAAAACTCTGCCAAATTTACAGCAAGAAGTCTTTGAGCTTATGTATGTGGATTGAAAGTTTTTGAAGAATAATAAAGAAGGATTACTCAAGTTTCTACATGTTTGAGTTTGAATCTTTTATTTCTTCTATGTGAAGTGTTTCTAAAGGAGCTTAGTCCAATCTGATTTGAAGTCTTTGAGCTGCAAGGAGAGAAGATTAATTAAAATAGGAAACTCTCTTGAAGGAGCAACAAGTCTTTGAGCTTGCGTCCATTCTTGAGAAAAATTATTGTTTGATAAGAAATAGCAGCAAGTCTTCGAGCTTGCATTAGTTCTTGTCTTTGTGTTGAAAGAATAGATTATTCCAGTCTTTGAGCTGTTATCTTTTATTCGTTGTAAAAATTTAGTATAGCAAAGGGTAGATAGGGCTTCCAATAGTCAAGTCTTTGAGCTTGATATTGCTGTCCCGTCTCGAAGGAAGTGACGGAAGTCTTTGCGCTTTTAGGAAACTTAATTTCCTTTCTCTCATTTCACTTGAAAGTAGTTACTGCTGTTCATTTTCAATCGCTATCCTTTTCTGTGAAGAGAAAAGGATATTGTCTTTCTTGAAGAAAGAAGGAAGACTGCTGTACCATCCTATTTTTATTTCAGTTTTAGTTAGATAGGGGGAGCCTTCCCTTAATTAGGAGAGTTTTTACTCGTGTGCTGTGGTTGAAACCACAATTTTGTACATTTCCCCAAGTGTACAAAATTTTCAACCAACAACACTGGAGCTCAAACGGTTTACTAAAATCTGGCAATGCTAAGACTGGACATGTTGTCATTATTTGTTTGAAATTGTCGAAGATTGCTGCACCTTAGGAATCCAAATAAATGCACCCTTCTTCATCAAATCCATCAAAGGTGCTGCATGGCGTGAATACCCATTAACAAATCTGCGGTAAAAGCCACATAAGCCAAGAAACCCTTTTAACTGTGTCAGGTTCTCAGGAGTGGGCCACTCAATGATGGCACGAATCTTTTCAGGATCCATACGCACAACATCTGCGCTGATAATGTGACCCAAGTAAAATAATTCTTTCATTCCCAACTCACATTTCGATTCGTTAGCATACAATGACTCCTTATCCAAGATACCCAACACTGTGTCCCAGTGTGCCAAATGCTCATCCCACGACTTACTGTATACTAAGATATCATCAAAGAAGACTAATACATCCCGCCTGATTTGTGCCTGAAACACCCTGTTCATTGTGGATTGAAAGGTGGCAGGCGCATTGGTTAGCCCAAATGGCATAACCACGAACTCAAAATGTCCATAGTGACATCTGAATGCAGTCTTCTCTATATCTTGTTGTCTGACTTGGATCTGATGGTAACCTAATCTCAGATCAATCTTTGAAAAGTAACAGGCGCCATGGAGCTCATCTATTAGCTCGTCGATTCGTGGGATAGGATATCTGTTTTTGATGGTCCTTTTGTTTAGAGCCCTGTAATCAATACACATACGCAAGGTACCATCTTTTTTCTTCACTAGCACAACTGATGATGCAAATGGAGACTTACTCGGCCTAATATGTCCCGTAGCGAGCAGTTCCTTAATTGTTTTCTCTATCTCATTTTTTAATCGCTTTGGGTGTCAGTAAGGAGTAATCATCACGGGTTTTGCACCCTCCTCTAACTCTGTGATGTGCTCAATACCCCTATCTGGAGGTCTGCCTAGTGGAATATCACTAAATAGTTTCCCATGCTTAATTCTAACTCCTGAATGTCTAGATGATACTCTGATTTCTGCTATCCCTCGGGTGATGGCATCAATCTACATTCTGCTGCCCACTCAACCATTTCATGTCGCATGAGTCTCTCCATCCTTCTAAAGGATATCATTCTAAAATTGCTGTCATAGATGGCCTTCAACACATGGGTTTTAACATCTACTGGAAACCTCATCTCCATCTCTCGAAGGTTGAGAGTGAAGATCCCTATGTTGTGAAGCCATTTTATTCCCAAAACCACATCTGTATCTCCCACAGTCACAACATAGAAATCTGCTTTGAACTCAATTGTTGATGCATAGAGGAAATCCTGTAATCATTCTTATCACACTTGAGGGTGTAACGATCTGCTACCCTCACCCTTATGCCTTCAAATCCTTTAGTTTGTATTCCACATCTCTCAACCAATCAGGCATCTATGAAATTGTGCGTGGCTTCTGTATCCAATAAGGTGATAATCTTCTGTCCTGCCAACACTCCACGCATCCTGAAAGATCCCTCCTGCTGAATATTGGTAAGACGTGCCTCCTTAAGTTTGACATCCTCGTCATGTGCATCAAGCTTTTCCAACTTCCCAGGCTCAAATTCCACCTTTTCTTCTATATTGGATTCCTTTGGATCAGATTGCTGGTCCGAATTTTCAGATTCAGAATCTTCATAGTATGCCCACATAACATTGTTTGCTTTCCCCTTAGGCCTTAGGGGACAATCATGGTTTGCGTCATAGGGTCCTTTGCAATAAAAACATAACTTCTTTTTAGTCAAATCATTCAATGTTTCTCTATCCATAGGTGCTGCTGATTTTCCTTTTTGGTCTTTCTTATAATCTGATTTTCTTTGTTGTTAGAGAAAGATTTATTATCTTTGAAAGAAGAGGATCCTTTAGATGAAAACTTGCTTTGTGAAGTTGCAAGTTCCATGCTCTTTGCTTTCTTCATGGTTGTTTGGAGTGTGGGTGGATCAAAAGCCTTAACCCAACCCTTCAAAGGTTCCATGAGTCCCTCAACAAACAACACTACCAACCGCTGATTCGAAATGTTGGTAACCAAACAAGACAACCTCTGAAACTCTCAAATGTATGCCTCCAAACTCCCCACCTATCTTAAGCTATGCAAGGCCCTTGAAATAGGATTCTGGATCCTTTTTATCAAATCTCTCCACCAACAAATCAGCAAACTCTTGGTAAGTGGTGATCTCATCATGCTGCAGTGTAATCAACCCATTGTGCCACCACTAGTGAGCAACTCCATCAAGATGCAATGTAGCAAATTTTATCGCATCCCTCTTTGTCATAGGCCTCAAAGTGAAGTAGATATCCAGCTTATGTATCTAGGATCATGCTGTAACTGTCCCACTCCCATCAAATAAAGGTAAAGTGAGCTTGCTAGTAGCAAACTCCAAGTCCCTGTGCCGATTTCTAGGCCTTCTGTCTTGCCTAGCTTTGTCAGCTTCTCTCTTTTGCCTTATATATTGATCGAAGTTCATATGTTCTCTGACAGCAGGGGATAGCAAACTCCACTCATCATGCACCGTCATAACATTATCTACAAACTCAGCCTCCCCATCCCCTCTTCCTTCTTCTTCTTCCGGTTCATTTCTCAAGAAGGTGGGCCTTGTAGGCCAATCAACAGTGCGGATAGCTGCTCGATGTGCTCTGGGAGTCCCAACTACACTCCTCTTATCTTCAGAGTCTTGATTCTGCCTCCTCCTGTTATTTACCTGTTCCAAGTTCTACCTTTGGGGATTTGGCAACTGTTGAATGGCTGTTGTAAGTTGCTAAAGTGCATCAGCTATCCGCTGTTGTCCACCCTGTAATCCTCTCATGGTTGCCCTCACTTCTGCAGCATCATCACATGGGGACTATTATCTCTCCTATCACCCATTCCGATAACCTGTTCTAGTGGTCCTGAAGATGACCCCTGATGAACACCAATCAAACCAAAAGTTGTTTCCCCTTCAGGTATCAGTGGTGGATGCCAATTTTTTGTGAACTCCCTTTGATAGTACCTTCTTTCTTTGTCACTCGGTTGCATTAACAAGCAAATTCAACCCTACAGGATGGCAGGAGACCTCTCTAATACCAATGTAAGAACTCTACCAGTTTGAACTTCTAACAATGCTATTGAATTTGTTTTGTTTTTTTGATGTTTTATAATTTTTTGTTTTTTGCAAGGGTTTGATTGAAAAAGCAAATGCCAAATTGCTAATGAATCTATTGCAACTGAAAATACTGAGATTATTCAAGGAAATGATAATTACAATCATACATCTCCAACATTTTTTGAAATATAAAGCCTTTTATAACACATGCATACCCGGAAATAAGAAATACAACTGCTGCTGTGAATATTCTGCGAAAAAGAAGCTCGCTTAATGGTTTGATTCCTGTCCAAACTGAATGAATTTGCCCCTGAGATGATCACTAATGGTTTCCTCATTGTAAGGCGCATCTTCCTTAATTTCATTGAAATTTATCAAGCACTGCTTGGTCAAAATCACCCTCCTTTGGATTCACCCTACTTGCAGCTTTATGGCAGAGGTATTTGGAATGATTTGCAGCTTGGAAATGATGGGAAACTGCTGGAGAAATATTGCCTACCCAAGTAATTCAATCTGCAATTATTAACCCTTCAACTGGTCAGATTCAAAGCCTCAAATTTCACTGATTTAACACAAATGGAACCTCTGATTGAAGCCCCCACCGGTAGCCAAATTCACTAGATATTGCACCAATTCAAATGGCATGAACACTGAAGATTTTCACGTTCTCCAATGGTGAAAAAATGGAAATGCTTGGTCTCTGCTCTCCAAAGTCATGAAAGAAGAATGTGAAAACAATAATGTCGAACTTCTCATTGAAAGCACTTATATTCTCCTTGAGAAGTTCGAATTTCCCCATAAAGCACTTAAATAACATTTAATGTTATTATTTTACGTTGGCATCATTAATAAAAATAAAACTTTGGAAAATGTGCACATAATTTAATTAATAATGTGACCCTCTTTTATGATGCCTAGACCCTCAACTTAAGTCACTTAAGCTATAATATAAAATTATATTATAACTTTATAATATAAGCTCATAACCAAATTAAACATTAATATCTCCTTAATTACTCAACATTTTTACATGCCGTCTGGGCAGGGAGCTGACATGAGGAAACTGCATATGACCATACCCCCTTTACTAAAAATAGCAGGGGTCCAACTCTAACATCTCAAGACTTACTAAAAATAGTAAGTAAGTAAACGATGTCCGAATGATGCCAAGCGAAGACCAAACTGAAGCACTTTGAACACTGGAGATTATACAAAATCCTCAGGAGACCCTCTAACCAACCTCATTAGTCTACGAGGGTCAGGATGATAGGCTAATCCTCACTGAAGAATTGATGTCAACAAGAAGGGGACATCACAAAACCATCTGTTTGCAACAAATGGTTCACCCATCAGCCACCATGACCTTGAAGTCTTTAACTTCATCAGTGAGGAGGCCTCTCTTTGCAACAATTCTAGCATCAATGAAGTTGTGAGTTACTCTGATGTTTATTAGAGCAACAAGTCGATGCTCTCCCAATGCTCCTTGAACTTTGAATGATTCATTCTTGTGAAAGCTTGAGAGTTTGGCAACTATACCCCCATTATCTTGATCACTTTCAGGCCCTTCTGGAACTTCTTCATACTCACTATCCTCCATGTCAGTCTGCTGTTCTGAAATTTCGGAATTTGATCCATCAGCAGAATAGGCTTCCAGCTGACGTGCACTGCCCTTTCCATGACACCTATGACCCGGGGCCCATGGTTCTTTGCATGAGTAACATAAATTCTTCCTTCGGAGCTCTTGGCGAAGCTCATCATCCATCCGAAAAGGAAACTTCTTGGACTGATTGGAAAATTCCTTCTTGTCCTTTCGATAGGGGAAAGGCTTGGACTGCAATTTAGACTTAGGGGTAGCCAACTCCATGCTCCTAGATATCCTGATTGCTTCAGTCAATGTGGGCGGATCAAAGGCTTTAACCCATCCTTTCAAGGGTTCTTCAAGTCCTTCAGCGAATAGGACCACTAACCTCTTATCATAAATACTACTAACCATAATTGAAAGGCTTTGAAACTCAATTATTTAAGTGTCGAAAGAGTCCTGCTGTTTGAGTTATGCAAGCTCTCGAAATTTCACCTCAGGATCCTTAGTATCAAATCTTTCAATGAGCTTGTTGGTGAACTCATTATAGGTATTAATCGAGCTATGGCCAAGGGTGACCAACCCATGATACCACCACTCGTGAGCAGCTCGATCCAAGTGCAAGGTAACAAACTTGATAGCATCTTCCTCTAGCATTGGCCTCAAGGAGAAATAGTTGTCGAACTTCTGAACCCATGCTCTAGTTGACAGTTATTGCTCCCATCAAAATGAGCTAGAGTCACCTTTCCAACAGCTTGTTGATAGTCTCTCGGAGCGGAATAACGGTTGTCATATCTCCCATCCCTTCTCTTCTTTTGGTTCATGTATTGGTCAAGGGTAAGAATGTTTCAAATCTCTGCTAGAAGAGAGGCATAGTCCATGTAGCTAGCCCTTATCTCATCAGCCATTGTAATCTCCACTTTAGGTGGCGGTGCTTCCTTTGGAAGGAAGATGGGTTGCAAAGGTCTTGAAACAGACCCAACGGGATTTCCACCATTGTTGTTACTCTGGTTGCTTCCATTCCCATTTGCTCCAGAGTTATTAGAGGTGCTAGCATTATTTCCATTAGTGGGTTGATTAGGAATTCCACCAGCATTCCGATTTAGTTTCGCCAACAACTGGGACATCATGTCTAACATGGTATCAAACTTCTTTTCAGCTTTCTCTGTGGCTCCATTAGAATCTGATGTTCTTTCTGCCATGGTAAAAACTAAATTAGTTGAATCAACTACTATCTCTTTGTTTCTCAGAACCTCAAAAAAGTCTCTTCTACTGGAACAATCGAAATCTGATATTGTTGTCGTTTTTGCTCTCTGTTGTAGTATCTGATGTCTCTGTCACTCATGGAGAGCTTTGACCACATAGGCTGACAGAATGACCAGCTTTGATACCACTGTAATATTCATACAATTTTTTATTTGAAATTTTGCAACTCACAACACAACAAGGACCCGTTAGGGTTAGCAATGAAAATATAATAATTCTGAAAACTGCAACCCTTCCACTTTTTAATCACCAAGTGCCCAATCTGGGAAGGTGAGAGCATACAGTGTTGATGGGATCATTAGTTGCAAAATGCTGAAAATTATTATAATGCTTGGGCGGCAAGCCAGCCCCTTCCACTTATACAGTAGGATATTTGGAACACTGAAAATCACTTGGCGGTAACCCAATCAAGGACAAGCCAAGAAACTGAAAATAACAATCACTCGACCACCTATCCAGTGAGAGGACAGGAATGAAATTAACAATCACTCTGCTGTTTGTGCAGTGGGAGGACAAGAATGAAATTAACAATCACTCTACCGCTTGTGTAGCTGGAGGACAATATTACAAAATCCAAATGTAGGCTGCAAACCAACCTCTTCCACTTTTCAGCGGGATTTGCTTCACAATCCAGAAATGGTTGATAGTACTACTATCGAGGCTTACAATGATGAGATATGAATCTTAAAATAGAGAGATGATACTGTCCATTGCAGATGAATACTTCCAAGCTTAACACACTTAACAAACTCAAACACACCCATAGAAAAATACCACACCATTGACTACTATTCAGAAAAAGTAATTTCCAGTAAGCATAACATGTAGAAAACAACCACCACCTAAATGAAAGATCCCTGATGGATCTCTTTTGCTGATCTGCTGTAATTTTTATTATTTTAAATTGATTTTTCCCATTTATTAATATTTTCTTTCCGAAATAGACAGAAGTTGCAGAAGGGTTGGATTCTTTTTGTGTTTTGATGATTTTTCAACAAGTAATAAATGAAGTACAAGTACATGAACAAAGTACTGAAAATGAAGTTCATATACAGCCAAAACAAATTTGATTCAAGGCAGATTTATGAATATAAAATCAAATATTTGACCAGATGAAGATTTCCAATAACTTCAGGAAGATTACAATCAGGAATGAACCCAACTTGGATGCTGAAAGAGTAATATAACCAGGAATGAAGCTGCGGCAAGATTCCAGCCCTCCAAGTGCTGCATGTGGGAAGGAAAGTGGCCACCAGGTACAGCCGTACGGTTGCCAAGTACACCCAACTGGATAGAAACCCCCAAACCCCACGCTGAACTCTGTCAGAATCACTAAAACCTCCAGAAAGTGTGCCGTACAATCTTCAAGATGCTAATAACTGCAAGCAAATCCAAACCACTGTATTGGGGGCTACGTCCCAAACAGACAAGACATTGGGGTTGGCGTCCCAGATGCTGAAAAACTCTTCCAGAGCCAAAATCTCAAATCCAAGATGTAAAATGTGTAGAAGATACCAAGAATTAGGTCTTAACTTCCTTATAACAACTTCCCACTTAGCTCGAACCCTAAAAGTGACTCAATGTGGCGTTTAGGGTTAAAATGTTATATTTCTCATTTTAAGTTGCCAAGTACATAGAAAACGACCTTTTTTCAAATATAAAGAAATCCGTTCACCAAAAGCATCTGAGTCAAGAGAGAAATATTTAGAAAAGTCCAAGACCTTTCCAACGAGCTATTACACCAAGGGATACACATCCAGATGAGGCCAAAAACCCCTTATTACTCCAAAATGGCTATAAACACAGCCTTATTTAAATAATAAATGCTAACTTAGGAAATATTAAAATTATAACCCAAATAGCTGCAAAATGCTCAAATGACACCACAAACCAGAAAGTCAACCTGCCACCTGTTTGTGACTGAAGTCGGAAATCAAAGATCCACTGGCAATCTCATCCCTAAAATCTAGGGATGCTCCTAGAAACTAGGAAACAAATCCAAATCCTCTGAAACTGAACCCAAGGAATAATCTCAAGGAGATCCAACCCTGGGTATGGTCATAACCTCCTAAATAGTAGGGATATCCTCCATAAACGTAGGAATTGACTCCTAAAAATAAGGAACTGCTCCAAACTGATCAACTACTGCCAGAACACCGAGTCCCAAACACTGTATAACCACACTGAGTCTCTATCCATCATTGTCAGCCTACAAGACCCCATAATAAGCTGACTCACATGTCTCTGCTAGACAGAGCTAAAGAGGGGACATGACACTAAATCATTGAAATGCTCATAACTCGCCCAAAACACCACCGAATGACACAAGAAGAAAAACAAATGAAAGATATGAAAAAGGCGACAAGACTAGAACCCCAAACCATCAACATAGATGCCAAAATCTTTCAGCACACATCTTGAGGCAGCCATGAAGTTGTACGACCTAGCAAGAAAGTTTGGTTTGCATTATTAAATTCAAGGGTGCAAATTAAGAAAACATTCAGAACACTCCAAACATCTGAAATTGATACATAAATCTGCAACATTGTTCTTCAATCCACCCTTCTGGATGAAGAGAGGTCACAAGCTCGACTAGTTGCTGTATTGCAAGCAAGAAATCAAGCGGTAGCTAGGAGGTATGCATTCCCCGAAGCTTCATTCCAAATTTCGGCAGCACTTCATTATAATTTCTTCATGGATGACAAATGAGAATCCCAACACTCATATTTATAGACTAGAGGCTCAAATTCAAATTTACATGGCGCCCAAATCCTCTTTTTTTTTCATTTGAATTTCATTTCATGGCATTCCAAGACTTGGCGTCCCCCCTTAAGTCCTCTGGTCGAACTTTTCCCTGGGCAACATGTTACAAGATAAAAACATTATAAACATGAAATACTTTTCATCCTTGGCACCAGCTGACTTATGAGGAATAATAAGACTTTTTGAACAAATTTATGTTTTCACCTTCCCAAGTCGTATGTTGTCCTCTTTTTTGGATTTTCAAAAATGTGAAAACCCCCACAAATTTTTGGCTAAAATGTGTCATTTTTTGTCTTCAAGGCATGTTTAACGAGGTACAAAACTCACATTTGATAGTGTCAAATCATTGGGGGTTGTCTTTACCATCATTGTCCAAGTTTTGGTGGGTTTTGGTCTTCCTTTTCCTAGCTTTTTGTGCAATTTCGGGTTTCAGAGCAGTCACTGCAGGTTGAAGATTTTACTCTATGGCACGCTTCCCAAGGCAAAAGTTTGTTTCTTGCTGGACTGTCTTAATCCGTAGTTCATGCTTGATCCGTGTTTCAAATTTCATCGCATTTTGAGATCGTTTGCTATGTTTTTCCTTCAATTTCGGATTTTTCCTTCCTGACTGCAGGTTGGAAATTTTTCTTGGATTGCAAGTTTTATTTTTCTTTTGTTTTAGTGTTGTAGGGAAATTTTAAGTCAATTACAAGTGCACTTTATGTAATTTTTAAACTTGTAACTTACTTTTAATTTTCCCCTTGTTGCTTTTTGTCTTTTTAGTCATTGTAGGAGCTTTTTGAACATATTACAAGTGATCTTTAAATTGTAAAATTAAAATAAAAGTTGTAATTTATTTTAAAAAGTTTCGCTTAAGTGATTTGAAGTTATGGTAGGGTTTTTTCTCCTCCATTACAAGTTTTATAAAGTCACTTTAAGTTGTAATAGGGATTTTATTTCTCTATTACAAGTTTTATTTTTAAGTTATTTTTGTGACTTGGTAAAGGAACTTTATTTTTCCTTTCCTAGTCTTTTGTTGAGTTGTTTAAAACCTGTAAAGGGAGTTTTATTTCCCTTTTACATGTATTTTAAACTTGTAGTTTTCTCTCACAAACCCAATTTTGCCTTAATGCATGAAAAGTGAACATTTTTAAACTTGCAAATGGGTTTTAGAAACCCGATTTCATGTTCTTTGCAAATTTTAAACTTGTTGCCCTTCCCCAAGAAGCCGACCAGCTATAGAAGTTGAATTTGTTGAAGATTTCAAATGATTTTTGTGGAGAAATCTTAGGAGGAAGGCGTTTTGGTTTCATAGCTATTTTCATGCATCTTCAAACTCTTTTTGTGCCATTTGGAAGACGTTTTTGCTAGTTCAAAGGTTTTCCAACAGCAAACATGTGTTTTTGAAATACCACGATTTACCTCATTTAAATGCCACGAATCCTCCTTCTCCGAAATCGTTTTGGCTTCTCGTACCTAGGCGTGGAGGTCGGAAGCATCATTTGACCAATTCTTCATGGATTTGATAGGTGTTTTGCTCCATATGGCGTTTTTTCCAAAAACCTGGCTAGGGTTTGAATCATTTTCTTTTGTCTATTTAAGAGATTCAATCTCTTCTTTCAAGGATTGTTTCTTTTTCTTGGGAGGTCGTTTTGTTCATCAAGGTATGCTTTTTGTTCTCTTATTCTTGTTTTCTTTTCTTGTTTAGTTTGTTTTTGTTTCCTTGATCAAGTTGTATATATGTTAGTTTTGTTTTGTTCTTGCCTTAAATCGGTTTTGTGAGAGATTTTCCCCTTTGTTCCAAGTTTGCAAAGCAATTTGCAAGTTGCATTGTCTTTCCCCATTTCCCTCTTTGCTTGCATTCGGGATTCAAAAACCCGATTGCAAGTGAGATGAAATTAGTTGATCTACCCCTTCGGTTGAAAAACCTTAACCATCTTTTGTTGAAATTCCAAGTTTCAAAGCTGGAAAAATGCTCATCCTTTCAAAATCGGGTTTTTAAAACTTGATTACAAGTTGAAAGTTCTTCCCATTTTCATAAAGATGATCTTCCTAAAATCTTTTCATTTTCATTCATATTCATTGCCATCATCCGTACATACGATTCCCACCATTTCCTACATGTCAAAATCTCATTTTTCACTCACTACTTTGTTGAAATTCCTAGTTTCAAAGTTGGAAAAATGCTCATCCTTTCAAAATCGGGTTTTTAAAACTTGATTACAAGTTGAAAGTTCTTCCCATTTTCATAAAGATGATCTTCCCAAAATCTTTTTGTTTTCATTCATATTCATTGCCATCATCCGTACATACCATTCCCACCATTTCCTACATGTCAAATTCTCATTTTTCACTCACTACTTCATTTTCCTTTTTACAAGTATACTTGCATTCGGGTTTCAAAAGCCTGATTGCACATTTGTTCTTCCCCACTTGTATACGTGTAAAACGTTCCCCAAGATCCGAAATTGGTCCAAAATGCACTCAAAAAACATTTGAAAATGAGTCTTAAAGGTCCAATTACAAGTGCAAACTGGTAGTTACCCATTACACATATGAAGTTGCATGTTTGTTCTCCACAATTGCGAGTTAATGCTCTTGTTTTTCCCACACATGTAATGCAGCTTCCAGAACCCGAAATTCACTTGCGAGCCCATTTTTGCATCAGTTTATCCCTTCCCTTGTTAGTTCGGTTTGCACACACGATCTACCAAATCAATGGATTAAGGCATGGGCCTAATTTTGCAAGCAGATTTCAAGATTGGAGGATGATACAAAGAAATGATACAACAGCAATTCATGGTTGAGAGCATAGAATGCTTTCAAGACAGAGATGGTCATGACATGAAAAGAGGAAGGCAGCCCTTTCCCTCCTGAAAATCCAGTACTACCCCAAGCAAGAAGATAAGGTTGAAGTTCGTTGGCCAAGGACACAAAGATCATTAAGGATGCAAGTTTCCGTTCCGGTTCAAGATGTCTTCACTGATCCAGAATATTTCAAGTTCTAGCATCTTGAAGCAGCATGAAGATCATCACAAACAAAGGATGAAGCAGTTAGAGTCGTGTCTTTGGACACATAGAATAGTTTTAATTATGCATTTGTAATTTTGTTTTGACATGTTTACTTGTAAAAATATTTTGTAAATTGCAAGTTATGTTATTACTTGCACTTTTGTAATTACAAGTAGACGAGTTACAGGTCAATTTAGAATAGGACTTGTAACTTTGAATAAGTCATAGTTAGTTATTGAATAAGTCTTGGTGGTTGAGAGAGTTTCTCAAGTTAGTTAGGATCCTCCCACCTTTTTCTCAAGACTCCTCTCCTATAAATACTTGAGGAGGTCTATTGTAATTTTTATCTTTTAGAAAGCAAGCAAAAACTCTGCTAAATTTGCAGCAAAGAAGTCTTTGAGCTTTTATGTGTAAATTGAAGAATTGAAAGGAATAGAAGAAGATTGCTCAAGTGTTGAGTCTTCGTGCTACATTCTTGAGTTTGTGTTCCATATTATCTTTCTTGCAAAGTGTTTCTTAGAGAGCTTAATCGAATTTGATTTGCAGTTTTTGTGCTGCAAGTATTGGAGGTTAATATCAATTAGAGTAAATATTCTGCGGAGAAGAGCTGTAAGACTTTGTGCTTATACTTGTTCTTGAGAGAGATTAGAAATAGATTTTGTGATAAGAAATAGTTGTGAGTCTTTGAGCTCATACTAGTTCTTAATGTTTTATGTAAAAGAGAATAAGATATTTCAGACTTTGTGCTGCTATAGTTTGTTCTTGATATTATTAGCATAGAAAAGGGTAGATAGGACTTTGTATATTCAAGTCTTTGAGCTTGATATTGATGTCCCATCCCGAAAGAAGTGACGAAAGTCTTTGAGCTTTCAGGAAACTTCATTTTCTTTTTCTCATCTTATTTCAAAAAGTTGTCATTGTTGTTCTAAGTTAACTTGCTATCACTTTTCTGTGAAGATAAAAGGATATTGGCTTTCTTGAAGAAAGAAGAAAGACTGTTGTCTCATCCTGTTTAGTTTTAGATTAGATATAGATAGGGGGATCCTTCCCTTAATTAGGAGAGTTTTACTCACACACTGTGGTTGAAGCCACAATTTTGTATATTTCCCCAAGTGTACAAAATTTTCAACCAACATCCTCCACCACAAAAATCAATATTAGAACCTTAGGATGTGGTATTGATATATAATAAATCACCTTCAATTCAAAAATTGATTAGTGCCAAATTGAGCTGGAAGTTGAAGTGCTGAAAACCATCAAGACTGATCTGGGTTGGAGCTGTGCACCTAACTACTAAAAATAGTATTGCTTGAAATAGCACTTACTAAAAATAGTAAGTCTTGAAAACAACTCCATAAAGTTTGCTCTTCGAACCTCGTGGATGAGGTCAGAAAACCTAGAAAAACCCAGAAACCCTGACGGCTACCTCCAACTTACTAAAAATAGTAAGTTCGGAAAACTTCTCTGAACTGAATGCATGTCACACCTTACGAAGCTCTCAGAAAACCTATAAGGAATCCACAATCTAAATTGTAGAATTCCAACTCGTCCATCATCAAACAGCTCCTGCAAACCTCCACAAAAGTTGGAAACCCTAATTTCTGCTTCCAGTTAACCTACGGGTCTCTGGAATAAGCAAATAGCCAACTGAACTTCTCATCATTGAGAAGGGGACATTACAGATGACATCAAGGGAAAAGGAAGAACACCTCAACAATGCAAGATCAAGGTCTAAGCAAGGAAAGATGAACATTGAAAGTGACATGAAGATCAAGTACTCAACAAAGTCTACATTCTAAGGCGAGCACAAGGATGCACAAGAGCATCATGCATTGACATCATGAAGTCAAGAACTCCACCAAGGAATCCAAGTTCAAGGAAGGAATTTCAAGTTTAAAAAGGAGGATGTAAGATAATTTCAAAGTGGGACATCTCAACTATGTGAATGAAGAGGAATGTTGCAGGTGGAAGTTGCCACAATCTTGAATTTCGTTTGGAAATCCAAGAATCAAGGTTAGTTCAACATGAGGACTCACATTAAGGATATCAAAGAATCAAGGTCCAAATTCGAGAGGATGAGGATGCAACAAAGGATTGTACACCAACACAAAGGATTCCACATCATGAAGTTAGGAACTAAATCAAGAATTTTCAAGACCAAGGTGAATATGAGGACATCAGGGACATGCTCCCCATCGGGTAATTCAAAATCAAGGATGTCCAAAGGAATTGAATTTCGTCATGTGAATAAGAATTACCTAACATGAAGGTGTAATGCTTTGCATTACAAGGAATTCCAAACATCATCAAGAATGTCCAAGACAAAGAAAGTTTTCGAGATTTTGGAGTTGAGGATGGAAATGCATCACAAAGAAGAAAGAAAATTCCCAAACATGAAGAAGGAAAAGTGAAATGTGGTCAAGGAAATTGATGGTTCCAGAAGAGTTAATCAAATTTAGAAGGCTTGATCACCAAGATGATACAATTTTGGAATATGACCCATCTTCGTCACATTGAGCAACTAGATAATGTTGATTATCAAGAGATAATGCTCAATCACAAAGACTTTGTGATGATTTACATGGCTAGTTGAGGTGGCATCCTATTAACATTCAACCAATCAAGATATTCCACATCAACTTGTCCAAGTTTGTTGAACTTGATTCATCCAAGGAGGGAGAGAGTGACACATGGCACTACATTGGAGATTGTTCTATGTACCTAATCTGATTTCTTATTGGTTTGCATTAAAGGACGTGTCCAATACAATGCAATTTTCTCATTGGTCGAATGGATAGTTGTAACTAACCCTAATTAGAGTTTTATCATGTAATCTCGGCCATTGATCTCAAATCAATTCGAGCCTTTGAAGAGACCTCTATATAAGGCTTAGTTCTCTCATTTGTAATGGTTAATAGTTAAAAGTCAGATAGTTAGTAGTAGTTAATAGCTAGAGTAGAGTAGGAGGAAAGGAGATTGTTGCCAAGGCTTGTTGTAATAAACATACTATTTTCATTGAAGGCATGGTGGATTTTGGTGTGCTATTTCAACTTCTTTCATGGTCTCTACTTCTCGTAGTGTAGATCTTAATTAGATGAATGGAAGCTCTTATTGTTGATGAATGGTGAAACCTAACGTTCATACCACTTAGAGTTTGTTGATTGCAAATTGCAGTGTGGTTAGATTGATGTAATGTCCCCTTCTCAATGAGGAGTAATTAGTGGTCCATTGGTCTATCTCGGAGACCCGTAGGCTGATCGGAATGAAGAATTAGGGTTTCCTATTTTTGTGGAGCTTTGTGTGATCTAATTGGTGCTTATTCGGTAGGGCTTCTGTAACTTCATTCGTGGATTCCTTTTGGGTTTTTCGAGAGCTTCACAGTGATATAACATGCATTCAGTTTTGTGAGGAATTCTGAACTTACTATTTTTAGTAAGTTGGTGGCAGTTGTTAGGGTTTTGAGATTATTCTGAGTTTTCTGAGCTTCTTCTCATTGTTCGAAAAGCAGGCCGTTTGGAGTTGTTTTCGGTACTTACTATTTTTAGTAAGTGCCATTTCACACAGTTCTATTTTTAGCAGTGCAATTCAAAGCCCTGACCTAGTCCAGTTGTTGGTTTTTGGCAATTCAACCCATTAGTTCAATTTGGCACAATCAGTATTAGATTTTCAGTGATTTATTAAATATTATTACTTTATGCTAAAGTTAATATTTAATGTGTATTTGGATGATTTATGGAAAAATACTTTGCACCTAAAAATATTATATTTTTCCTAAGTCAGTGGCGTGACAAAAGGAGGCATATTTCATGAGTTTATTATGTTTTAAGTTGTAAGTCATACACCAAGGAAAAAGTTCGGAATTTTCGCCTAGGAGTTGGATGCCAAACACATGAGGGCGTGGGAAATGAAATGCAAATGAGGAAGTTGTAATTTGGACGCCATTTGGAGGTGAATTTGGGGTCTCTGAATCTATAAATATTAGAACTTGGTCTCTCATTTGATCATCTTTGAACATTTTCATAACGAAGTGTTGCCAAAATTGTGCCAGGCCTTTGCTTTGAAGTTGCGTGCTTCCTAGCTTGTACCAGTTTCGTTCTTGAGAGATAGCACCTAGCTATGAGAGAGCCTATTTATCATTTAGAGGAGTAGATTGAGCTTCAAAGTGATGGAGTTTGCTATTATAACGGAGTCTGGCCGGTGGTCACCTTGTAGGTTGTGCGGTAGGCCCACAAGACCGAAGGCAATTTTTCTTCCCAGTCCTCTCCCTCGACACCGCACGACTTGTAAATCACGCTCACGATAATCTTGTTGGTAGCCTCGGCCTGCCCATTGGCTCGCGGGTAATAGGGGCTGGACAATGAATGGAAAATCTTGAATTCCGTAGTAAGGAGTTTAATAACGTGATTCACAAAATGTCCACCCCTGTCGCTTGTCAACTGCATAGGGATCCCATACCGTGTAATAATTTTCTCGTATATGAATCTTGCTGTACTTACGACCGAGTTGTCAGGTAGGGCCTGGGCTTCAACCCACTTGGTTAAATATTCCGTGGCTACTACAATGTAGCGACACCTCCTAGCGCGGCTCACCTTGAGTGGCCCGATAAAATTGAGCCCCCAGCGCTCGAATAGTTCTTGAGCATGCGAAGGGTTGAGGGGCATGAAATCCCTTTTCAACAGCCTCCCCGCTCTTTGGCAAGTATCACAACCTACTACCCATTCTCTCGCATCATTATACAATGTGGGCCACGAGAGGCCTGCTAGCAACACCTTCCTTGCCATAGTGTCCAGTCCCATATGCCCTCTTGCGGGCGCCTCATGTGCTTCCCTCAAGACCCTTGGGCTTTCTTCGTTCTCCCGATGGCATGCCTTGGGGGAATATGGAGGTGGAGAGATATTCCCCGATGGCAGTATACCATGGTGGTAGTACTGCGATCTTGAATAGGTGGGCGTCTGGGAAGTCGTCATTTACCCCTTTTGGCGGTTCTCCGGACCTGATTCGGGACAACTGGTCAGCAATGACATGGCTTTTGCCTGGCCGTACAATTATTGTGAACGTAAACTCCTGAAGTAGCAGTAGCCATCTGCTTATCCTGCCTTGGATGATGGGTTTGTTTACTAGGTACATCAAGGCCTGATGGTCCACATAGAAGGTGAAGGGTGTCGCCAGTAGGTAGTGTAAAAATTTCTGTATGGCATAGACCATCCCGAGGGCCTCCCTCTCGGTGGTACTGTAGTTCCTCTCGGCTTTCGACATCAACCTACTCGCAAAATAGATGGGGTGATCCAACCTGTGTGCCCCTTCCTGTGCTAGCGTAGCACCAATGACATAGTTCGAGGCATCCACGTGTACGTGGAATTCTCGGTCCTAGTTTGGGTAGGCCACAATGGGTGCTGCCACCAGTCTCGTCTTGAGTTCCTGGAATGCTTCCCTTTGTGCCGACACCCATTATTGTAATCAGTACTTTCAGCAGTTTGCGACTAACGATCCCTTGCTACCGTATGCTCTCACCCTCCCAGTTTGGGCTCTCGATGATCAAAAGGTGTAGGGTTTTTACCAGTTGGTTTGGATTTCATTTCTCTAACTCACGGGTGTTGTTGTGCTTCTAATCTTGTTGAAAAATCAAAAAAGAATGTTGGGGATATTACAATTGAACCTGATTAAAAGCTTAACTTCAATTACTTAGTGTTCATTGTTCATAACGTTGATGTGCATAGGTGATATGAAAATCATTTGATCATCCCTAGGAGATTGCATCAGCTTTGTGTAGTTGTTTCCTCATGGCAAAGCAAAACTTGGTTTGGTTGCACCGATTCAATAATCATTTCTTACATTTCTAGGATTAGATTAGCTCTCTTAACCCTTTCATATCTTTTATCTTTTATTTTCCAAGTGAGTTAGTAAGATTCTATATTCCAGCAGTGTTCATAAACGTAAGTCCCCTTGTGATTCCAGCAATATCACATCATACATCACTAAGTTTATCCCGAGCATAAAGTCGATTGACCACATTGTAAACCTTGGGGTCATCTCATTTGATCATATTCATTAGCATACGAGGTTTATTTGTTCAAGAGTTAGGGTAGGTTACTCTGTATTCTATTTTTTGGGGGGTTGTCCTAAAAAATATATCAATAGGTTCTTGTGAATTAATTGCTGAATTTGGATGCTCTCAATCAAGAGAAATATGAGGATTTGTCGATGTACTTATTTAGTTCAATAATGAACCACTGTCTAGTTTCCCAGTTTGAATTAGATATATGAACTTGTGATATATCATGTCATATTTCATTTTTGTTTTTTTCTTCTGTTTATTTTATGCATGATGTCAATGTTATGATAATAATTTATTTATATTTTGTATCTTCATACAGACTTACACAATCTTGTACCATATCTGGGTCCTAAAAAAATAAGTGAATTCGTGTAGGCATAGTTCTACCATACTCTTTCCTGTACCAGTACCCTGATAGCTTAATGGCAATGCTGAATCTCACTGGGTTAACAACATTGGACTTTTTCTTTTTCACTATAATTGGGATGCCTAATCATTTTTGATTTAGCAGGTCTCGTTACTGCGGGAAAAAATAGCAGGAGTTCCAAGCATTCAGACAATACAGATTCATACAATTGATAGATTCCAGGTACAACAATGGTTTTTGGTAATGCATTGGGGCCTAATAGTTGTAGCTTCTTGTTAACATCTTTAATGCCAACCCATGAATTTCAAGGTATGGACATTGATGTTCTTTCCACACTAACTGAGCTTGTTTGCTTTGTAGGGGTCTGAAAATCAAATAATTATAGTGTCTCTCGTTCGCTCCAACATGGAAGGAAGGATTGGGCACTTAGCAGAGCGTAACAGGTTGTGTGTTTCTGTTTCTAGAGCACGCAGTGGACTGTATTTATGTGGAAATGACGTTACACTAGCCAAATCAGATGATTGGAAGATTCTGCTTAATCATTTCAAGGAGCAAGAATGCATTGGTAACTTGATATATTTATGTTGTCCACGGCATCCTCACAATCCGCCATTAACAGTAGACAGTCAAGAAGTTGACTCATTCAATATTTCTTTGTGTAAAGTACCATGCAGTGTTCCACTTGCCTGTGGACATAAGTGTCAAAGCTCTTGTCATCATGGAATCCATCCCAGCTGCAGTGAAAAAGTAGAACTTGTACTCAAAAGTTGTGGTCATCAGATCACAAAGAAGTGCTCTGAAGATGAGGAAACTCTTCAATGTCAGCAAGAGATAACCTTCAAGTTTCCTGAGTGTCCGCACATCAAGTTGTGTAAGTGCTGGGAGAAGAAAACAAGGCTGAAGTGTGAGGAAATATGTGGTAGGTTGCGGAAGTGTGGGCATCAGTGCACCTTAATGTGTTCTCAAAAGTGTGAACAGCATGAGTGTGGTGATTGCCGAGAAATCGCCAAAGTTCAAGCAGATATAGAAAAAAACCAGGCAATATTGCAAATTAAACTGAAAAAGGAAGAACTAGAAGCAGAAATCAGGAGATTGAAAATGCAAAAGAATCAAACATTGATTTGCAAAGAACTGAGTGAGGAAGGAGATACTGCAGCAGAATACTTACAGGTTGATATTTTGTTAAAAGTTAAAACCCTTGTGACATGTTTTAAAATTGTGATCGAACAGTAACACTTTTTCAGTCTCTTTAAAGACAGCTAATTAACTTATATGTAAACACAAGACCAAGACATGGTAAATAATAATAAACCATGATCCTCCAAAGTCAAATATGCAAAGAGAAATATTTTAAGAAATGCTATTTGAAATATTATATGTTTTAAATTAACATCAAATTAGATCAAATTTCATTTTGGCTTTATATATATTTTTTTAAAGGAATGCATCTTGTATACATCAAGAACCAGAAAATTACACTGGGTAGAACAGGAATACGACAAAGATGTCTCCCTATAAGAGCAAGGAAAACTATGAGCTGAGCCTGTGCTTTAATGGGTAAGAACAGAGAAGTCAGCATCTTTACAAAAAGAAATTCAAGCCTAGCTTTGACGAGTATAGCAAGTCCTCTTTGAAGAGCTTCAATTTTCCCAAACTAGTTCAGATGCACTAACATAAACCATTTATTTTGTCTGATCTATCTATCTACTGAACCTAGGGTAAAATATACCAGTGAACAGCCAAACCTCAACCTCCAACCAAACCCGAATCCGAACCTGCAAAATAGCTTGTAAGTTTATAACATGAATTGCAGTAATGATGCTATAAGAAATAATTAACTCCCATAAACTTTTGGTGGTGCAAGACAGCCATTATGTAATCCTAAAGGACACAAGTAGGCTTGTGAAAATTCTCATTTGAAAAAAATTTCATTCCTATTAACATAGGGCAATCAATTCTTGGTATAACAATGCATTGTGCTGTTATCATTAAAACTCTGATTGTATTGCAGGTCATGGACCGGACAGAAAGATTTATTCAACCGAGCCATGGAATTTGTCCAATAGTAACAAAGATTGAAAAGATATCAAACTTAGAAATGGAAATTAAATTTCTTGAATCCCAAAAAGATCTTTTCAATCCAAATGGGCCCAGGCAGCTTTTGTTTCATGGAACCGATGATGCTGCTATAAAGAGTATCATAAGCAAAGGATTCAAATTACCACCAAAAGGAAATGATAATATGTTTGGGCGAGTAAGTTTTCATATGGACCTTCCAAAACCGAATTAATGGAAAAATAATAAATTTTGAACAAAAACATTAATGCATCTAATAATTTTTCCAGGATGGTTTCTTACATAACATGTTTGTCCTGGAATGCTCCATGCAGGGCTGCTATTTTGCAACTGACTCAACAAAAAGTGCACAGAAGATGTACACTAAGGGCAGCAATAAGCTTCTGCTCTGTGAAGTAAATCTTGGGAATACATGGACGTAATACACTCTTAACACTATTGGACAAGTTTTAAATTCCAATTTAAGTTCTTTTTCCTTTCTACATAGTGCAAAGTTGTACTGGTTGTAAATAGGAAACATGCATACAAGAGATGTAATCTTCTCTATCTTTCTGAAAGCTTTTCTCAAATGCATTTCTTATAGATTGAATCCTATTTTAACGAAAGCCAATGTAAAAAGATTTTGCTGCTCTTTACATTGTGGTTCCTTATCTTCTCATGACAAGGTAACTGATTTGTATAACCCAAAGAACGAGTCATAATTTCATTATTAATACTCATGCATGTGTCAAAATTGTAATCTATAGTTGTCCATACTTTCTAAAGAATTTATGTGGAAAGTCCTAAAATACTCATCAATTTGCATTTGTTTCCCAAAATTGATATTATCATGAAAATACATACTAAGAGAACTCTATTCACAACATTAGTATCCACAAAACCTATAGTTTGCTAATCTGTTTTGTGTAAATAAATCAATGCCCGACACCCGCTAAACCCAACTGGTACTACGATTCTTATGAATATATTATTGTTAGATGCCTAATATGATAACATAAACAAACAGATTGGGCCTTGAAAACTTTTCATGCCCTTTTGTCCATGTCTTGGTAAGAAATCTAGGCTGAAGTATTAAATTTTTCTATTCACCCTATCGAGCTTTTGGAGTTCCTCGTACCCACGTACTTTGGTAGTTTTTTGGACATATCGGAATTCGTTCTATTCACATACCATTCCAAGCATGAGGTATGTTACCTCCCCGATACTTAACTCCCCAACAAGTTTACTAAAGAGAAAAATGAAAAAATTGTTATTTAAAGTTGGAGGTTTGGCTTTGACTAGGAACTTATCGGAGGTTCCATATGTTCTAGGAACCCCACGAACCTCTGACGGTTCCCATTCACATTATAAGTTTCAACAAGTTTTTATGATAAAGCTTGAGTCTATCTTTGTGTGTGCTTGGCTGGTGGTCCCCACTGTTGTCTACTTGGTGTCCATGTGGAATTTTTTTTCGAGTGCATCTATTCTTCAGAGTGGAGTTTCTCATTCCATGAGCCTTTCAAAATCACTCTCATGTGCTACGCTACAATATGAATGAATGAATTAATTTTTTTAATAATGTCCATGAGGTATGGGGCCCATGGGTAGCCAGCAAAGAAAAGCATGCAAACCCCAAAACATTGTGCCTACTAAACCTGCTTATCCTTCTGCCTCTTGGATATTCTACTATGTAACTTGATCAAGAAATCTACAACTCTTGTTATCTTTTTTTCTCCAAACAAATTACTCAAGGTGTTTACATTTAGTGTCTCAATATAGTTGATCTGAATATCCCTGTAGGTTAAACACTCTACGATGTAATGCAATTTTGTCTCCACCACTCCTTGAGTGCAATATATACATCTTCTATCTGCCCACTCCTCTTTAGGTATCATCCATCTTTCGGTTTTGCAGCTAAATTGATGTGAGCTGGTTCTTATCTGAGCAATTAACATTTTTGCTTTCCATTTTATTTCCATTCCTAAGTAGTTCTTTTGCGTATAGTCATGTGTGTGATTGAAATGTTTGATATAGTATTCCCTTTTCCTCCTGAGTTGTCCTATCCGCATGCTGTTGCCGGGAATAATTCTTTTGTTATGTTGTCATATTATGTTTATGTTATCGTCGGTAATAATGAGTTACGACAGTCAGTTAGTTAGTCGTCCCGAAGGGCAGTTGGATGCGACGGTTGGTCACACCCCTTCGGGTATTATATATTGCATACCGTTCCTTCTTAGTATGATCACGATAGTCGTATTTGGTGTGATGTTATAGCACTTGATGTACATGGACTGTTGAATTACAAAAACTGGTTATTTAATATATTTCCATTATGTTCCGTGCATTTACTTTCTGCGTTTAATCTTTAATCGTTTACCCGTATGTGGCAAACACATGCTTTCTTTGATTTTTTTTGAACATAATTTTTTATTTCCCTATTGTTATTTGGTCAATCTCTTATGCTAATATCCTACTTATTCATCCATTTAATGTTTTCTTCATCTATGTGCTCTTCCTTCTGTCTAGTTTCTCTTACGCTGCCATTTTTGGCCAATGATGTATCTCCATGTTTTCTAATCTTCTTATGTAACTTAGCAACCCGAACATAGCTGACGCCTCAATAGGAAAAGTCCCCGCTTCTGCTTGGACAATCTAGTACGAGATAGATGTTTTAATCTTGAGGCTGTTTGTGATTAAGTGTTTTTGTAATATCTCTATTTGTCTCCATTTTCTTGTTGAAGTGTTGCTCTACCTCACACCTCACATCTGTATAGTACCATTGGAACCACAAGAAGCCCAAAAGAGTTTTCTTAGTTTTCTAGTTCCATAGTTCAGCTCTTCTACATCTCTTTTTCAATGAGTATAAAGCTTTCCATCCCCCTTGAATTATTTTTGCCCTACATGTTTCCTAGCTGAGTTTATTGTGGAAGTCAAGGCCAAGGTACTTATATTCATTGACCATTTGTAATGGGTTTACCTCAAAAACAAATTCCTTATGAACTTTATTTTTCTTCAAGGTAAAGATCATGACCTTAGTTTTGCTAGTGTTCACTTGCATCCCCACCTCATAGAAAAAATATTCTACAACCTCAAAGTGCTCCTTCAAATCTAGTGTTGTTTTTGCCATTAAAATAAGATCATCAACATATAGAAGCAACTTTATTACATAAATGGTCAAATAAACTCCCCCACCACCAAATTTGTCTATCCATTCTTCTAATTTGTCAATGTATATCCCAAACAAAGTAGGAGATAATGGGTAGCCTTGCTTGACCCCAATGTCACTTCCAAAGAATTTTGGTAATCCTTGCTTGGTTTGGATTTTAGCCTAAACTTGGTCATACAACCTATAAACAACAACCCTATATTGTTCTGGAATTTTCAAATTCTTCCATTCTACTCCACAATTTCCTTCTAGGTACCGTGTCAAAAGCTTTCTTGAAATCAACGAAGCAACAAAAGACCTCCCCTCCTTGTTTGTCTCAAACCTTTTCAATCAAGACTTGAGTGTAATGCAATGTTTGATGGTAGAATGCTTTGGCCTAAATCCCACTCGCCCTTTCGCCCTCTTTCCCTCCTTTTCAGCACAAATACTGATTTGTCTTTCTATCACGCTCCCAAAAAGTTTACCAAAAAGAGGATTGATCATTATGGTGTGGTAATTTGAGGGGTTGTTGATGTTGCCACTTTTGAGAAAAGGGATGACAACACTAGTTCAATTTGTTGGAAAATCATTTTGAATGACTCCATTGAATATTCTTTTGATGTGAGGCATCAGGATTTCCAAGCCTCATCTTAAGTATTCTGCTTATAGGCCATATATGTTTGGAGCTTTACCTACCACAAGCTTTATAATTCCTTCTTTAATATTGCTTGAAGAGAAGAGTTTAGTTCTTCACTTTATTATAGGAGGGCGTTGTCCTCATTTTTGTTTTAAAAAATGAGAGACCATTACATAAAATTTTTGTCAAAAAATGAAAATTTTACTCTATTGCATGCTTCCCGAGGCAGAATTTTGCCTTACCCTTGGACTGGCTTAATCCTCAGTCCATCCTCAAACCAAGTTTCAAAATTCATCGCATTCTGGTTTCGTTTGCTATGTCTTTCCTTCAATTTCAGGTTTTTTCTCCCTGACTGCAGGTGGGAAATTTTCCTTAAGTTGCAAGTTTTAATGTTTTCCTTTGTTTTAGTCTTTGTAGGGAAATTTTTAGTTAATTACAAGTTCATTTTATGTAAAAAGAACTTGTAACTTACTTTTAATTTTCCCCTTGTTGCTTTTTGGCTTTTTAAGTCATGTAGGAACTTTTTGGATAAGTTACAAGTTAATTTTAAATTTAAAAGTCACTTGTAATTCTTTTATAAAGTTCCTCTTTAAGTTTTTTTACTTGTAATAGGGATTTTATTTCCCCATTACAAGTTTTTAAAATTGCTTTTTAATTGTAATAGGGATTTTATTTCCCTATTACATGTTTTCTTTTTCAAGTCACTTGTAAAGGGAATTTATTTTCCCCATTACAAGTTCTTTTTTCAGTTAAGTTATTAAAACTTGTTGAGGGGATTTTATTTTCCTCTTACGAGTTGTTATAACTTGTATTTCTCTCTCAAAAATCCGATTTTGCCTTGTGCAATGAGAAGTAACATTTTAAACTTGTAATATGAAAATAGAAACCCGATTTTCACTATTACATGCAAAATTGAACTTGTTGTTCACTTCCGAGAACCCGACCAGCCAAGGAAGGCGAATTTGTTGAGGATTTCAAGCAATTTTTTGTGGAGAAATCTTAGGAGGTATAAGGCATTTTGAATTCTTCCCTATTTTCATGCATTTTCAAACACATTTCATGCCATTTGGAGGTCATGATTGCTGGTTTTTTGGTGTTTAATAGCAAACACGTGTTTGGTAAATACCACGATTTTCTCCTTTAAAATGCCACAAATCTTTCATCTCCTAGTCGTTTTTCCTTCTCTTGCCTAGGCATTGGGTTTGATGATGATTTGACTCATTCTACTTGCATTTTGTGCCACGTTTTTGCTGTTTAGTCTCCAAATCCGAGTTTGGAAAACGTGGCTAGGGTTTTGGAAGTTCGTTTTATTGCTTATTTAAAGGTTTTGCATCTTCATCACAAGGATTGTTGCATTTCCTTGGAAAAGCATTTGGATTGGAGCAAGCATATCGGATTGTTCTTCAATGACAGATTTGTCATCATCCTCCTTTCCCAAGAAGATGAAATACAAATATGACAAATACCAGAATGAGGTTTCTCCTACACAGGTTTCCTCTCATATGGATCATATCAAGGATATAGAAATTGGGCATGTTGACATGTCAGAATTCGTCAAAAGGGTGGAGGATCCACAAGATAGTAATATGCAGCGTTTGTTGGACAGCCACATTCACCACGCTTCCTCTTTTCCGGTGGCTGCCCTAGAATTTGAATTTGTCCTTGCTTGTGCTCATCATTTTGATAGAGACAAGAACCATCAGAAATGATGATGGGGAGGCAATAATTCGCCTTGATGCGGATACCATTGAGAAAGTCTTCAGAATACCATCAACACCTGTGTATATGGAGATTTCCAAGGATAGTGTTGCTGAGTACTATGTCAAGAGAGAAAAGGACTGCAAACGCCACATCAATAGGTGGATTCTAAGTCACAAGGTTCGAATTCGACTTCGAAATCGACGGCCATGAAATTCGGATGAAATTCGACAAGGGAAAAATTCGAAAAAAAAATTCGTATAAAAATCACCTTATATAATTTTGTTTATTTTTTAAATATATGTATACTTCTAATAAATTATCAAAATAACTTAACATTGCTAAATAGATTTGAAGTCATTATAAAAAGATGGCACATTTATAAAATATAAACCATAAGAAACATGTGAAATCATGATTGCGAAGATGTTTTCTTTTCAAAAAGTTACAATAAAAAGTTAAGACTTTAGAACTTCAGAAAAGCTCTAAGTCATCAAGAGCACTTGGCTCAGATGGTGTAGCATCATCATCTATATCACTATCCAATTCCTCATCAAGAAAGTCAGGCTCATCTGCAATTGGGACTTCTATGTCTTGTGGAATGCGTTGTTGTGAAGATGTGGAGTCGCTTGCTGATTTGTTCATGAACAATTTCAAATTGCTGCGAACGTAGACAAGATCTCCCAACTTTCCAGACAACAATTTGTTCCTCTTCTTGGAATGGATGTGGTCAAAGCAACTCCAATTCCTCTCACAAGCTGATGAACTTGCTCCCTGACTCAGTATTCTAATGGCAAAGAGCTGAAGTTCAGGAGTTTGTGCTCCATAGCTCATCCACCATCTATAACTAGGTACTGCATCTCGTTTCATATCATATTTGGCTCCTGTTACTCCAAACAACCCTTCTGCTCTCTTGTATAGCCAACTTTGGTCTCTGATTAGACATGCAATTGCTGGATCTAGTTCAAATTTGCTAATGGCTTCATGAAACCCTGCCATTGATTCAAAATCAGCTTGTCGATCAATATGAAATAGGTTAGGCTCCAAATAGCAAGCTGCTGCATGTAAAGGTGTATGCATCATTTTCCATCTGGAATCAACTGCTGCCCATATCTCCATGTACTTTGCATCTACATTATTTAGTGCTCTCTGAATAGCTTCCTTACAACGATCCATGCTTTCATAAAGCATGCCAAGGCAAGGTTTGTCACCATCAACCATATGAAGCACATCAACAATTGGCTCACATATACTCAAAACCTTTGTTCCACTTTCCCAAAAGATGCTATTTAAAACAATTTGCTCTATGTTCTTGCCGTTGCACTTTTAGAAATCACTGAATTTTCCCACTCATTAGAACAAACAACTGATCTCAAAGTTGCTTTCTCTTCAACAACTCTTTTCAAAGTGATATAAAATGAAGCAAATCTTGTGTCACAAGGCCTCAACAACTCCCTAGATGCATGTTGCCTGTAAAGACTCAATGTGAGACGATGATTTCTTATGAAGTTTGCAATTGCTCTCCCTCTATGAATTGCTTCATGTATCCATGGAAACTTAGCCAAATCATGAAGCAACAAATCCAAACAATGTGCTGCACATGGACTCCAATATATTCGTGGGTATTTCTCAACAATCAGTTTTCCAACTCCCACACAATTCGCGGCACTGTCAGTTACCACTTGAACCACATTTTCCACCCCTACTTCAAGAATGGCTTCCTCTAATATTTGAAATATGTATTCAAAAGTTTTCTTGTGGTTCATGGTGTCAACCACTTTCAAGAATGCAACACCTTCAGGACAAGCCACCAAAACATTGATCAATGGCCTTTGACATATATCTGACCATCCATCACTCAATATGGTGCAACCTGTTGCCTTCCAAGAGGCTTTGACCTCAACTAGTTTCTCAGTCACTCTTTCCTTTGACCTCTCCAAAAGACTTGTCCTGAAAGCCTCATAAGTGGGAGGTGTGTACCCTTTGCCAAACTCTGCAACTTTTTGAATTGCATTTTGAAAATGCGGATTTCTAGCTACATTGAATGGAATAGCACTTGTGTAAAACAAATCTACTAGTGCATCATCCACCTGTTGTTTCTCTACTGGTTTGCAAAGACTCTTCAAAGTTCCACTCTCTTTGGATGTCCCTGTGCCCTTGGGTAGACTCGAAGAGGAAGACATAATAGATGTGGATTTAGACACATCCTCTTCAATTCTCTGTTTCTTTTGTGCCAGCTGCATCTTTCCTGCAATCGAAGAGGCTTGCTCTTTCTCTAAAATCTCTCTAATTTCTTTGGACACATTTGGACATGTAGTAACACCTCCACCTTTACCCCCTGAAATACCAAGCAAGTGGTTCTTTATCCTTGTTAAAGTTCCGGTATAAACTTTCGAGCACAAGTTACAATGAAGATAAGTACCATTGCGTGTCACATGTTTCCATCCCTCTGAAGTTGATTTGTTGGGAGCCATTACAATCTGTACAATTTAGAAGAAAAATGATTTTTAATATTTAAAACATGGATTAAATTTTATTAAAAAACATTAAAACAAAAAATATATAATATGTTAATTTTTAACTCTAAAAAGCAAAATAATTCAATAAGTTTAAAACTTTATTTAAATATATATTTAACTCTAAAAAGCAAAATATATAATAAAATCACTGTAATAAAATAACTTATATGTTTTACAATATAATGGTGTCTTGAACTATATATTATAATATGTTTAATATTTAGAATAAAATCACTGTAGTAAAATATTGCACTACAGTTCATGACCATTCGTAGCTAAAAATTAAAATCATTGGAGTAAAATCAGCCTCAAACTTTAATATATTGGAGTCCAGTAGGCTACGAATGGTAATAAAATTACTATTATAAAATCACTGTAGCAAAATAAGCTACAAATGATCATGAACGGTAGTAAAATAAAAAATCACAGTAGTATTATAATATAGATAATAATAAAATGTATGAAAAAGCACAAAAAAAATAATACCATTTTCTTTAAAAACATAAAATATATGAGTGCACAAAAAAACGAAAAGAATAAAATCTCTATACAGTATTATAATATGGGTAATAACAAAACATATGAAAGCACACAAAAAAAAACATTTCTTTAAAATATACGAAATAATGAAAGCACACAAAAAAAAACCGAAATGAGCTTGGGTGCCTACCTCAACCTGAACACGGCACGACAGCGGCTCGGGTAGGAGAAAATGCGACGGCAGCAGCTCGGCCAGGAGAAACTGCGACAACAGCTAGAGAAAATCCGACGGCCACGACGACCTTTGAAGCCACGAAAGTGAATACTCGAGTGCGACCTAGCAATTGCAGAGAATACCAGCGAATCGCGACCCAGCAGTTGTAGATACAAAGCATACCCGCGACAACGCTTTATAGAGAATCCGCTGAAAATCTTTAAAAAAAACTCTACGCTTTTCGGAAACCCTAGAAAAATGTTTTTAAAATTTTAACTTTAATAAAAAAAAAATGACGTCATGGCCATCCGATTTTTTGGTCGAATTTGAACGAATTTGAACGAATTTTTCATCTTAGCTTGAAATTTGATAAAAATCGGCCCTCATCTTTGAAAATCGCCGATTTCTGTGACTTAGGGTGGATTCATGAGCCACGGGGCACTTTCACAATGTGGGCTAAGTTATACCATTGTGACTTCAAGTGGGAAATTGGAGACATCATTACTCTCCTCAGCAGAATGTTGGGTCTTGAGTTTTCCAATGTTTTTGAGCCTTGGATGTATCAGTTTATCATGTTCATAAGGCAATCCCATCATATTTCATGGGGACAGGTCATCAGTGACGCTTTGTGTGAACAACTTGCAGCAGTCCCTACCACTATGACATTTTATATGAACTCATACATAGTGTATTTGGCAGCATCACTTAAACATTTCCCTTGTCTTTCTACCAAGGGTGATTGCTCGCTTATACCAGTGTTGGAATACTATGATCAGCTGCCCTTGAGACTCAACAAATTACATTTCAGGAGGGTTCAACATGCTTTCTTTGGTTATTTCATGTGCTAGTTTGACAAGAATCTAAAGAACAGAAGGGTGTCAGATGAAGCATGGGAAAGAGTGAATGAGTATGGTTGCTTGTTCCTTCAATTCTCGATTTTTACTAATATGAGAGTTGGATGCTACAATGCACAACCATACATGCTTCCTCGATACTATTGACGTGGCTAAAATCATGGAACTATGACTTCATTCAGCCAATACAGAATAGAATGCTACGTATCCTATCCTCTCTTGAGATAAGGAAATCCGTAATGCTGTTTTAAATTGATCAATGGGGGATGACCTCAAGGTTTCGATGGTCAGGTCTTGACTGCAAGATAGCTCAGTAGTTGATGTGTTTTGCTGGAAACACAAAGGGGACTTACGGTTAGACTAAATTGGTTTCGAACAGGTTCCCTAAAATCTTACAGTCTTATTTCATCTGATTTACTTTTATTGTGATGCTACTTCAGCTTTGTAATATCCCCACAATTTTTTCAATTTATTTCTAGTTACAATCACAACAAGAACCTGTTAAGGTTAGGAAATGAAGATACAATAATGCTGAAATTGTAACCCTTCCACTTTCTGATCACCAAGTGCCCAATATGGGAAGGTGAGAGCATACGATGTTGAGGGGATCGTTAGCTTCAAATAACTGGAAGTAATACAATGCTTGGGCGGCAAGCCAGCCCCTTCCACTTTTCAGCAGGATATGGAGAATATTAAAAATCACTTGGTGTTAAACCAGCCAAGGATGAGGCAAGAAACTGAAGAACAATCGCTCTACTGCTTATGCAGCGGGAGGACTAGAAATGAAATAGCAATCAACTCCACCGCTTATTCCGCGGGAGAACTGAAAATGAGATTACAATCAACTCAACCACTTATTCAGTGGGAGGACAGAATTACAATAGATAAGAAGGCAGCAAGCCAACCTCTTCCACTTATGCAATGGGCCAAAGAACAACAATCCAAGTATATAGCTGTTAGTACTACTAATCAGCTTTACAATGCAAACATGGATTACAAAATTACTACAATCATTGTCCAAACTAGGCAGGAAGGCTAGCCTCTTCCAATTATGCAGTGGGACTAAGAGAGTTCAAATAAATTGCTGTTAGTACTACTAACGAGCATTACAATATAATTCATCATGGATACTCAAATGCCAAAACCCAAACTAACAGCTGCAACTTATTACCAAGACTCTTCACACCACACCCATAGACTCACACACCTGAAAACCAGCTTCAACCCCAAAAAACTATACCTGAAATGAATGAACAGCAGGCTGGAAATACAGACCAACAACATTAAAATCCTCACGAACACTTTTAAATCACTCCCCACATACTCAAATAATCTCTAAACATACTCGAAAGAACCCACACACTCTAAAACCAACTCCAAACAAGGAAACACTGCAAACTATCAATTTTTCAGATTTTGATATGCAACCCATGTGCTGGAAACACACAGACCAGCAACCTAGAAACTCACAAAAATGCTTGTAACTCTATTCACACTCAACGAAATGATCCCCAAACGGATGCAAATGAGAGATACAAGACAAGCGATGAGATTAGAACCAACAAACTGCACCCAAAACCCCCAAATGAATTTATGCACGCATTCTTAGGTAGCCTAGCATAGTATAGGTAGGAAAGAAGTATGATTTGCATTTAAAAATAAAATACTCAACATTAAGCTCTACAAACTTACAAACTTGATTGCCTCTGGCATAGGAAGAGAACGGGCCACTACCCAGAATGATCTGACACACGAACTGAGAGTTATGAACTAAAACGTGCTACAGCCACACCAAAAACCAGCAACAATGAAATCCACACCACACTGAAAATCTGAAAATGCACACTAAAATGGAACCACACATTCAAAAGATCCAATCACAGCAAGGAGTGATATCTCACACTCGAAGTCTGTCAAGAGCCCTAGGAGGTATTCACCCTCAAAGATTGTCTAGAGTCAATCCGATAGAATAACAGTGTAAATTGTCTGGGGTACCAAAATGAGAGCCCAAGTCACTTATTTATAACTTTTTGCCAACCAAATTCAAATTCAAATGCACTCCAAATACGCCCAAACCAAATGCCATTCCATTTCATCCACATTTGGCATTGCATTTCATTTCATTTCCTTGCACAAGTTCGCCCGATTCACATTCACCCAAAATCGCCTTTTTTAATAAATATAAGTGTCATATAATAAAGTGTAAAGTGGGCACCCAACTATGACTTCCAAATAAAAAATATTACTAAGGCAATATACTTAGAAAATCGCCCCATTTGCCTTGAGTTATAATTTAATTATTAACACCATGACGACCCCCTTGATGTCATATGCAAATTTCGCCCAAATAGACTTAGGATAAAATTAATATTTTCTCCCTTCCTAAGTCGTCCACCCATAAAGTAATCAAATATTAATACCTCATGCCTAAGGTACTAATATATTAAACATACCTTCTCCTCAAATATTGATTATTACCAAATTGAGTCGGAGACTGATGTGCTCGAAATCACCAAAACTGAACTGAGTTGGGGCTCTGAACTGAACTGCTAAAAGTAGTCATCTGAGTGAATACAGGATCCTGCCAAAATAATACTGCCAGAAATAGTCACTGAGCTGTGTTGCAGAATCCTTGCTAGAATAGCACCAAAAAATGCTGGAAGATCAACTGCTCAAACTGACCTGTCGGAAATAGCCATCTGAATAGGCCTGTTGACATCTTGCTAAAATTAGAACTGCTAAAAATAGTACTTACTAAAAATAGCACACTTCTAAAAATAGTAAGTGTTTTCAAAGTGATTTTAAGCACATTCTGAGCAGCCGTCGCACTTACTAAAAATAGTAACTCTAGAAAATGTCACTCGATGTAGATGCATGTCAAACCATCCTGAAGCTCTCTGAAAACCCAGAAGGAATCCGGAATCCAAACTGTCAAACTCCCACATATACCTCCTGAAAACACCAAAGAATCCTCTTAGAAAATAGGAAACCCTAATTTCTGCCCCCGACTAGCCTACAGGCCTCCGAACTAGGGTAACGAACAACATAACTAATCATTGCAGAGAGGGGGACATTACGAGCTTGACTTGCGGGTTTTTTTTTTTTTTTAAAAAGAAAAAAGGGGGATGAGGATAGAAAGTAATGAGAAAAGGCCAGAAATTACTTTGCTAGCAAACTAGCACAACTATGTAAAAACTAGTGCAATCATCTAGGAATTTTTAATTTTTAATATGCTGAATGCAAATGTTGGACTTCTACACCCATCCATTCAAATTTAACAACCCAACTTAGCATAATATTGGGCTCAAACTAACCATGCAGAGGGAATAATAATCAATTATTTCTTAATGGTATGAACCAAGATTTCCATCAATTACATGTATAAACAAACTGTCTGAAAAGTAAATACAGTTGCAGAAATTTAAAAGAGGTGGAGAAGAGGACCAAAAAATGACACAACTTTAACATCCATTAAAATCTTTATATATTTTGCCATAGTTTTTGCAACAATCTTTTATTTTCTGCCTAAAATAAAGGAGAAACTAACTCCTTTATATAGAGTTCTCAAAATGGATGGATGGCCAAGATTAAACTTAGACAAGTGGGCTAGATTCATCCCCTAAATAAAGCTGCCCATACCCATAAATGGGAATCAAAATCAACACCAACCATAAAGTAACTAATAACTACGAAACATAAAGCTGTTTCAAAAAGTGCACTTGCACGGAGCTCGAAATTTACAATAACTTTGGCAGTTGGAAAAGAAACTTTATGTTTGAAAAAGACACTTTTTCCCAAAATTCAGCTTCTTCGTGCAATTACTTCTTCCAGATGTCCCAATCTGCTGTACGCTCTACCTGAAAATAATCCTGAAATCTCATGCACAGTTGGAACAGTTCCATGTTTGGGGGCATAGGAGGATTGTGTAGTTTATATTGCATACCCTCTAGGTGGCTATCTACATGTTTCAATCCATCACTCCAGATCGACCGATGAGCCTCAAAACCCAATATGTCCGTATGCAACCCACTGGCAAATTCCAAGTCCTCTATGGAGTATGCTACCTTATCATTTCTCAGCCTATCCTCCCACCTTGGTTGTACTTCATTATCCACCATACTTCTCTTCCAGCCAGGGACCATTGATCTGAGGATTCTTCTGCCAAGATCCTTCATGCTTGACAAAATTTCCTCGCACTCTTCCTACTCTTTATTTATGGTATCTTTCGTATCATTTTTCATGTTGGCAGTCCAGTACCACTCCTTGAAAGTGTTGATGTCATAGGGATCCAAGATGGTAGGCAATGTGGGAATCTGCGTGTGGGTGCAGAAAAGAGCACTCATGAGGTGGAGAACCACACCAACCACCTCATGGACCTTGAAACATTCCCTCTTTACTTTAAACGTCTTGACACGAATGGTCTCTCGGTAGTGGGCCATTTCTTGCACATCTTCAATGATCTGCTCTCCTTTTTCTTTAATGTTTCGAATCCATTCTCAAACGGCCTTGGCGGTACCACACATTACTTCAAATTCACTTGTAGTCCTTTGTGCCAGTGCCAATGGGTGAACATGGGATTTAGCAGCATGTTGCGGCGGTTCAACAGGTGATCAATGTACCCCTTAGCTTGCTCAGCACGAGCCCGGTACGTATCTCTCTCAGCGGTCATTTTGTCGAGTTGTCTGAGCATAACTTGCCCGGAATCTTTGAACTCTTCCCTCTCCCGCTCTTTTGTGGCTTGCCCTATTGGGATGTTCGTGACATTGTAATCAGCCATTGCAATCTGATCTGCTGGTTTATCTGCAGGTGGGGTAGCAATATGAATCGTGCGGTTCCTTTGCTCATCTTGAGTTATCCTGGAGTAAGTCTTTAGCTTTTTCCTGCCTTTGAATTTTATCTCTCCTATTCGAGAGAAAATATCCTCTAGGTTAATTGGTGGCTCGACACCGGCTTTCCGCTGCGCACGAGCAATTAGCCAATCTTAAGGGATGGTCTGTCCAGATGTAATTGCCAGATTCCCACTCTGTTCTTTGGAGGCATGAACTGACTCACTGTCTATCTATAACTGATTGGGCATAGGAGGAATGGATGCTGTATCCAATCCCTTACTCATGGCTGAGTTCTCTCCTACCACGCTGAACAACTGCTAGGTATCCTCTTGTAATGGCTGCTCTTCATTTCTGTTGGGTTCTTGAGTTTCATCCCCTTTCTGCTCTCGCTCAACAGTGGTGTCATATTCGTTGCCGCTATTTAGTTGCAACTCATGCCTACTTCCCTGCGTGAGCTCATGCTTACCAGTCCCCTGATCAGGTGCAATCTCCCCCTCAACTTGATTTCTAGGTTCATCCAAGCCAAGGATTCTCACCTTTGCTTTTTGCTCACTTTGTGTTTGAGGATTTTTTGCCTCGAATGTAGCAAGATCACTTTGTGAAGGTGGAGTGGGTATGTAATCAAGTTCAACCACATCATCCTCTGAACTGAGGTCCCTGGATGATGAAGTAACCTCTGGCCTCCTAATGGGGATCTTTTCTCTCCTTGTTCTTTTTGATGTTCGAGTCCCTCTATTGGCCCTTTCTTTCTTTCTCTTCTTTTCAGGTTTCTCAACCTCTTCCTTTGGCATGCTTGAGGTTCCTTCATCCTTTGAAGACTGGAAATCGACACTACCCATTAGATTGTATTTGAATTGGGACCCTTGATGGGTCAGTCTCTGAATTTGTTGGGATAACCAGTTATCGGTGTACCTCCTTGGAGCTTCCATAACTGCCTCAAAATCTGTGATTGGGTCTTGAGTACAATCAATGCCTCGCGAGAGGTTCTTGACTGCTTCAAATTCTCGGACTTGAAAGCAATTTCCATAGTCCGTCACCTGATCTGGGACTTGGCGGTACTCATAAAGCTGCATTTGCTGAACACTCAACGTAGAATATTCACCCCGACGGACCTCAAAGTCATCAGAACAGTTGCTTCAATAGTCCTCTATCGATGCCTTGGCCCTGTAGTGCTTGTCGTAGGCTCTTTTTGCCAAATTATTATGATCAAAGCATTTCCTAGGGAAATGTTCCTGTAAGCCATAGGATGCCAATTCAGCAAATGACTCTTCAGCTCGCACCGAATTTTTGAAGTGCGCATCAAGAGTACCCAAAATCATGGGGAAGGTGAACCTGGATTGCTAATTATCTCTGAGTAGACTGTTTGCTAGGTGTGCCTGTCTTGCTACCTCCATGAGGACTATTTTATCTGATGGCTAACGCGGAAGCCGGAATGGTGTTCCCCCAAAGCCTGCTGTCCTAATGTAAGTGAATTTGGGAAATTGAATGCACCGGAGTGATAGCCGGCTCTGAGAGCTTTATATGCAATCCTCCTTGCATTAATCTAACCAGGCGCATTGTAAAGGCATCATTAACAAGCTCATACTGGACAATTGCGTATACGATGTTATTCATTTCTCTTTGGGTAATGTCATAATAATGCAGTTGAGGGTAGCATTTGTACACCTTCACCTGATTCGGCCCATTTCCAATCTCACCTTTCATAATTAACCTCGTCAGCGGCTGCTGTCGGGCAAACATGTAGACCACGTAGGAAGTCATGGCAAAGTACTTTTTTTCTTCAAGCTCAACCAGCTGTGTATGGATATTGTCGCTGATGATCTGAGCCTAGTCGAACTTAGACTTCCCAAAGATGACCTGCTGAATGAAGTAGAACATCCATTCCTCAAAAAGATTAGATTGAGGAAGTCCCATGACCCGACTGAGTTAGGTAACCATATCACCACACTCATTGTGAAAATCGCTTCTGGGGGCTTTTTACTGATTCTAATGCTTGGGGGTCTTCTCTCCTTGTACCATTCTTCGTTTATCAAAGTTTTGCACTTAGCAAGATTCATGTCATGAATGACCCACGCCTCATCAATAGTTGTAGGAATGGGATTACCTAGAAATGGGATATCAAATGCTTCCCCAAGGGCTTCAGGCATGAAGTCAGCTAGTACCATGCCCTTTAGCACCACTAATCTGGTTTCCGGTTGATAATGTTTAGCAGCCTCAACCACTAATTCATCATTTTGCACGGGCGGAGGGAAACGAGCAGCTTGAGCAATACCACTCTCCATCATCCGTCTGGGCCTGCCATAGGCATTTGGAGAGTACACTCTGTTCCTGAAATCCTGGATATCAATATGACCTAGGTCCGTGTCTCCTATGTTCTCGCATACACTCTGGACCTTTGACTCCTTAACTCCTCCCCCTTGGTACTGGTACTTCATCTTTTCGACCTTGCGGGGAATGTCAGCGTTGGAAATCCGGGACGTTCTAGTTACGTCAAGTGCCTTTGAGGACTCAGCTGCTGATTTAGGCATCTATCCTGCGCAATCGGACACGGATTACGAAATGAGATAAAGCAACAAAAACGTGTTAGCTAAAACAAAGGATGGCGTTAGTGTTTAAAATAAACGATCAACGGGGAAATCAGAATTTGAACATATTGCTAAAAGCATGGCATTTTGATAAATAAAGCTTGATCATCTGGAAACTAGATGTAATTTGACGCTGAAAGTCAGGTTGGTTTTGTTTAACCAGTGCTACTTGGAATGGGTTTCAAAATGTTACTTCTGATCGATAATAGCAAAAAGTTGCAAACGTTCTGGCTTGCGACTCAGTGTTTGAATGTTTTGATAATTGCTGATCTTTTTGAGAATGCACTGGGAAAAAGGTGTTGTGTGTTTAGTTTAGACTTGAATTTTCCAAAATTTCTCTAATTCTGAAATTCCAATTTGAAGGCTGATTTACCTAGTTGGTTGTTGTTGCATGTTATGTTGATATTTTCTTAAATCATAACCTGCAAAGTTTTCACTCTTTCACCTACATTCTAACCCTAGTCTAACTATCATGACCATTTTGCACAATTTTAATGACTTAAAGGAGAAATCCGAACTTGGTGAAAATAGCTTTGCCCAATGTAGAATGATTTTCGGCCAAATTCTGATACTGGCGATTTTGGAAACTCTGGACGCTTTGGTGAATGAAAGGATAACCTCGTGATTTTGCAAAGACTTGGAGATTCCTGGGAAATGACGATTCACTGTCCCTTGAGGATTCCAAACGTTTTTAGCAAACCTCGTGATTTCTTTGAACTTCGGCCTCGAGGAAGCATTTGCGAATTTAACCCCCTTCGTTCTGCAATCTGAACGCCCCTCCATATTGCAAAACTCGGGCTTAAAGAGGGTTTCGGGAGGACTTGGGGGATTATGTAACGATTTTGGCTAGGAATGACTTTTTTCAAATCAGGGTCCTTCTCTTTGTTTACGTGAATGCCTTCTTTCTTTGTTTTTGGCATAAATGCCCCCACTACAAATCTCGGGCTCTAAGGGGACTTTTGGAGAACTCACATGACCTTGAAGACTTTTGCGATTTAGAAAACTCTAAGTTTCAAGCTTCGGCCGCGTTCTCCCTTACCTTTGCGATTTAATGTTTTCGGCCTGAAAGGCCATTTTTTGTTTATGAAAACGCCTTTCACGCGATTTTGCGTTTTCGACACAAGAGGCCACTATGCAAACTTTACGTTAAAACGCCTCTCTCTTGCATTCACAATTTCAGCCTGTAGAGGGTTTTTTTAAAATTTTAAGTGATTTGCCTTTTTGTTGCATTCTCGATTTCGGCCTGAAAAGCCTTTTTGCAAGGTTTCAAAGTTAATTGCCTTCTCTCTTTGTTGTGCGATTTTAGCCTAAAGAGGGTTTTGCAAATTAAAAAAAAACGCCTTTCACTTGGGTTTTGGGCACAAGGGAATATTATGCGATGTTTTAAAAAACACCTTTCATGCGATTTTAGGCACAAAAGTGTATTATGCAATGTTTTAAAAAAAACGCTTAGAACGAGATTTATGACATTTCAGCCAGAAGGGCCTTTTTGCAAAACTTGTGAATAATTGACACTTTTGCCTCCTTAGCCGATTTTTGCAAATTGGGGGACTTAGGCGATTTTCAAATTTACATCTCCTTTTGCAATTCAGCCAACTTAGCCAAAATAGTCTCCTTTGTGAGAATTTTGAACATTAAATTACAAGACTTTTTGACACTTTCTCCTTTGCATTCACCCTTCGCCTTGCAATTTGCCAAAAGGCAAATCGTGATTCAGACCCCCAACTTTCTAATGAGGGTCGTCAATTCGACAACAATTGCGATCTCTTCATACGGTTCATGATTCATCTTTCTCGTCATGAACGGGATCATGCTTGACATTTGACACGAACTCCTCAGTACTAAGCAAATGGGCGGGCTTACTCTATTGCAGGATCATCTCCTCACATTTCTAACTGCTACATCTCCTTTGCGAATAAAATCAAAATTTCCGACATCGAGGGCGAGACGAAAACCAAAAAAGGGGAACCCTTTTGATGACGGGGAGTGTTTGCAAAGCACAACAAATGGCAATTCTGCTGGAGAAATGCTTCCAGTCATTTCAGGGACGCTAGTCGGGACCGAAACCAGAATCTTCGGTTAACCACCACAAGTTGGATGAGAGTATAGAGAAAGGTCTTTCAAGACTAAATGATGTTGCGGGTCAAATCGAATCATGTGTTATCGGATTAGCCAGTGTGTGCGAGGTTCATTCCAGCTTAGAAAGATTTGAAGCATCAATGTTTCACTATGTCAAGTCATCTTGCGGGCTCATACTTCAAAACCAACCTTGATAGAGCCCCATTGCCAGCAAGCGTTCATAGCCCCGACGGAGTTATTGCTTATAAGCTCACAGAGATTGCTCTGTTTCTGGTAGAATTTTTTTTATTTGTTTGATACCGGCAGAGATGTCTGCAGTCCCTTTGCCAAATTTCTTCTTGATATTTAATTATGTTCCGAGTCTCTTTACTCTTGATCTTCCTTTTCTTTTCTTTTCTTCTCTTTTTTTTTGGAATTGTAGGCAATGAAGCCTACGCGGGATTGAGCATAACAATGGTCGCTGAAGTAGAGCTTTGGATTTTATCATTGACGTAGTGTCCCTTTGACAAACAACTAATTATATGCGATTGTTAAGTGTATTGTGCAGTAATCACGATGCCGAGGATGAGTTTTGACAAGAAACAAGATTTTGTGATGAAAAGCTATCTAAATCGATCCGACCTCTCTATGGGGCACTTTGGCAATTAAGTGTCCTACCAAAGCTAACATCTCAAAAGCAATAGGAAGGCAAACTCTGACTTTGTACACCAATGTCGTACAATGAACACAAACTCCCTTTCAAAATTTGATAGAAGGCCGAACCTTCTAAAAGCGAACTCAAACCAAAATAGGAAACAAACTAAACTAAAACGGGGAAGCGGAAAGACTACTCTAATATCTACACAAGAAAGGAAACCTAAGGCTGGAAGTTATGCTTGAGGAATTGACCGTTTATAGGCAAGGGAACATTCTCACCTGTTAGGGTCTTCAATCGGAACACATTCTCTCCCAAAATTTCAGAAATCTGGATAGGACCGAGCCACAGATTGTCAAATTTGTCGTGCTCTCCTTTCCGCTCATGCGCTTTATCCCAGCAGAGAATGAGGTCAGAAATATAGAAGGCTTTCACCTTTGCTCTCCTGTCAAACCAGCGCTTGACCACCTCCTGGTGCTTGGCAAAGTTAGCGATGGCATTGTCTCTTTTCTCTTCCATATATAGCAGTTGAGACAACTTGGCCTCTACAGTGTTATCAATCCCCAAATACTCTTGCATGAATTGCAAGGTTGGAATTCTTAGTTGTATGGGAAAAATAGGATCAAGTCCATATACCAAATGGTATGGTGATGTTCCAATGGCCGACTTACATCTTGTACGGTCTGCCCAAGGGGCGAACCTAAGTTGGGTGTGCCAATCTTTCGGGTTTTTGTCAAGCAGTTTTTTGATTACTTGCAGCAGGTTCTTGTTGGTAGACTCAACTAGACCGTTCCCTTGGGGATATTAGTTAGACGAAAATTTTAAAGTTATCCCATAATCAAAAGCCCAGTTAGAAAATTTTAATGATGCAAATGTAGGACCGTTATCACAAACTAAAGCATGAGGACAGCCAAAGCGTGTAATAATATTCTCTTCTAAAAATTTAATAACAACGTCAGCATTGCATTGCTTTGAAGATTGATCCTCGGACCACCTCATATAGTAATCAAAAGCGGTTAGAATGTACCTGTGTTGCTCAGGGGAGGGTGGATTGATCATATCGATAAAATCGAGTGCCCATTGAGCAAATGGTTTCACCTCTACGACTCGCTGCAATGGCATTGCTGGGGTTCGCTCCTTGGTTGCAGCTACTTGGCAAACATGACAGGTCTTCACGTGTTCATGGGTGTCTCTGAATAGGGTAGGCCAATAATAGCCTGCTCTCAAGATCTGATGGGCTATTGCCAAGCTTGACCCATGATTTGTTCCATACTTAGCGTGGAATTGCTCTATGATGTGACTTGCCTCCCCTTTATTTACACATCTCAGGTAAATCCCTCCATGGTTTCTCTGGTACAGGACAACTCCTTGCAGCACAAAACGACTGCTCTTCATCCTTAGAGCCCTTTTCTACACTGGATTGAGGTGTGATGGACATTTTTGATTGAGCAGATAGAATGTCATGTCATCATACCATTCGTCTAGCGAGGCTTGTTCCAATAGGTATTGCTAGTTTACAATTCTTGAGCACTCCGACGCGAGGGTCTGCGTTAGAGCCTGACCTCTTACTAGCTTCATGGGCTGGATCTCAATGTCATATTCTTGGATGATGGTCACCCACTTACCCCTCCTTCCGCCTAGCTCATTCTGCATCAACAAGGTCTTCGCCGGAACATTGGGCACAATGGCGTGTATGTTACTCCTTAATATATAATGTCGGAACTTCTTGATGGCCTTAACTAAAGCGTAAGCTTGTTTCTCGATATTGGGGTACCTTAGTTCAGCATCTTTCAACGGAGTACTCATGAATGCTATTGGGTGTTCTCCTCCTTCCTTTCGCTGAGTTAGAATTGCTGCACAAGTATGTTAAGAAGCAAAGGAGTAGATGTAGAATGGCCTGAGATAATCCGAGCTTACCAAAACTGGTGCCTGAACAATAGCTTGTTTGATCTCTTCAAAAGCTCTTATGGTTACCGGGGTCCATTCTATCTTGGCATCCTTCTTAAGCATGTCGTTGAGGGGGCAGACTATCTCTGCAAGTCCGGTTATGAATTTTCTAACAAAATTTATCTTCCCGAAATATGACTTTAGCTCCTTCTTGCTTGTAGGAAGGTTGATCTGTAGTATGGTTTTGATTCTATGAGGATCAATTGAGATCCCCTTTTTTGAAATAATGTGACCGAGAAGCTTACCTTCGGTCACTCCAAACATACACTTTTTGGGATTTAGAGATATCCCAATCTGGCGGCAGTGTTGAAAAACTTTTCGCAAATCAATCAGGTGATCTTCTCTTTTTCTGGAGAATATTGTTAGATCATCCATATAAATGATTATGCACTTGCCTGCCAGGTCCTTGAAGGCGATGTCCATGGCACGTTGAAATGTTGCCCTTGCATTGATCGGACCGAAAGGCATTCTCCTGTAAGCAAACACTCCCCACTTGGTGGTGAATGCAGTCTTCAGCTGGTCTTCGTACTCAACCATTACCTGGTTGTACCCGGAATATCCGTCCAAAAATGACATCATTTGGGACCCATTGACCATCTGTAAGACCTCATCCAACGAAGGTAGTGGGTGGTTATCCTTTTCTGATGCTCTATTCAAATTGCGGAAGTCCATGGACAATCGGATTTCACCGCCCTTTTTCCTTATTGGAACTAGGTTGGCTACCCAGGTAGAATGTCTTACTGGAAAAATAATGCGAGCAGCCAACAACTTTTTTACTTCTTGATAGATCAGAGGCTCTAAGAGGGTGTTTACTAGTCATTGCCTTTGCCTAAATGGTTTTGAATTTGGCCTTTAGCGGTATAGTATGCTTTATGACAGAAGTGTCATAAGTTTTAATGTCCTCATACGCCGAAGCAATAATATCTGGGAATTCCTTTATATTTTTGAGGATTCCATCCCTTTCTTGAGATGTGCATACCTTCCCAATTAGCACGTTCTTCTGATTCTCTTTCGTACCAACGTTGATCTTATCACAGATGCCTCCTTCGGAATCACCTTCCTTACGAGACTTGAGTTGATCCCAGTCAAAGATCCTTTCCAGTTGTACCATACCTCTAGGAATAGTGTTTGTCTTGAGATTCAAGACCCCTTCGATGTCGATCTCAGCTTCCAGAAGTTCTTCTTCATCAATAATTTGTGCTGCAAACACATCTGAGTTCGTGATGAAGTTTATGATGTGCCTATCGTCATCGAACACTTGGAAATTAGTGACATTGTCCGGAATGGACAGGACTGATGTCAACTCAACCGTGAACTTCTTTAAACTCTGCATTGAGAGGGGTTCCAATGAGCTCTCAGCTTGTGCTAATGAATCAGCAACCTGATTTTGTGACTGGAGAATGGCTTTGATTTTGAAAGCATCAAAACTCTCCATTATATCCCACACGCGGTTGTGATAGCCATTGAGTCTTTTGTCGTGGCATGTGTACTGCATCCTAACTTGTATGACCACTTATTCTGAATCCCCAAAACAATGCAATATCCAGGCTCCCTTTTTAATGGCCAACATCAGTCCATGAACCAAAGATTCATTCTCTGCTATGTTGTTAGTGCAATGGAATTGCAGTCTGTAGGCAGTCAAATAAGTTTCGCTAATAGGGCTTATTAATTCTATTCCCGCCCCGGCTCCTTGCTTGGATTTTGAACCATCAAAGCTCAATGTCCAAGTCTGATTTGGGTGCGTTACTCTGCAGGTTTGAGTCTCCAGGTTCTGCATTCTATCCCTTTCATGTTTAGGGACTTCCTTTCCGGGAACTGCGGGTGGAGCAGTACCTTCTTGGCTAAATATATGGGTTTTTAATACATCTGGGTGTTTCTTGCATACTTGGTTCAACGCTGCCCTACACAATGAACATGGTATTTCAGAATGAGCAACATTGTGAACCCAGCACCAGTTGGGTAGAAGCAGGTCTTCAATAAAAATTTTGTAGTTCAAGTGTTGTGTTTGTTCTTCACATTTGCAGAAAGTCTCTGAAGCTGCTAAACAACTCATTCTCCTCTGGTGATGATGTCTCATCATGATGATGCTTTGTAATTCTTTCCAGATTTAGAATTGGATTCGAACATTGAACCAACAAAACTTCATTTGTTGAACTTACATCAGTTCTGTAGGTTCCCATATCAGACTCCAAAAACAGAGTCTCATTGGTTTGATCATAGTCAATAATCATCAGCTTAAGCATGGGTTCAGACTCAATTTGGATTTGGTTTGCTACCGCTCTCCATGGCAGCCACATGTGGGTAAAGCTTGAATGTAGCCAACCGTCGAGGACACGGGTCCAATCTCGGTCGAGCAACATACCATATGCTCCTGGAATGTCCACTACCTAGATGTCGATGTAGATCTGGATGCGTGGATCTGCTGTTAGCTGCATATAGATACCATTTAACTCGCCCACCATATTTACCTCAGATTTGTCCAATTGTATCACTTTCTTGTTAGTCTTGGTGGGGGTTAGGCCTAAAGAGGTGCATACAGATAGGGGTATAACATTAGCTGAAGCTCTTGAATCTATGAGACAATTGTGTAGATTTTTGCCAAAGATCGAAGTGTCGGTAAGAAAGGTTGTCATAACCCCTTTTGGACATTAGATTATTGTGATTAAATAAATATGATAATTAAAACATTTATTAATTAACATTTAATAATATTGGAAAATCGTCTCATTTATGAGACTTCACGATTTTCCTCTAATATATGATTATTAATATTTATTATTTGCTATGATTATTATTTATTATTATTGTTTTATTTTAATGTAACGTTCATATTTCAATTATTAATTTAACTATTAAAGAAGTTTTACCATTAAATTACATTAAATATCAATACACTTATTTAATACTGATTAACCATTCATTTATTTCTATCAGCAATCTATTATTGAATAATGAATAACCATTTATCTCTATAATAATAAATTAATAAATACCATAGTAATAAACTATTAAATAAAATATTGATTTCCAGTCAATATTAATTACTATTAAATAACTATTAAATAAACACCTAGTGGCAGACCAAATCTGACACATGTCAGATTTGTCTGCCTTTGCAAACATGTATAAAAGAAACAAGGAAAGGTACGATTAAGATATGGAGACATAATAATATTTGACTGACATTAATAAATATTTATTAATAATAATATTTAATAAGACCAAAATCATATCCATACGTTGCATTCAATCCACAACGGAAAAGTTACGATTTCTATATGCTAATAAGAAATGTATAAATCTGTTGTCTGTGTTTCCTATATCGTGTGAATTAAACTTGTGTTACTTCGTTTCATGAAGGGAAGATATCGATCTGGAAAATAATTAAGATATTTTCATGTATAAATAAAAGTGTTCTTTTTCTACTGTTTACAACCAATTATTATTAAGAGAGACATCGATTATGAAAGTCTAAATCAATACTTATCATCAAATGATGCGATTAGGTGGTAATAACGAATAGGTATGAGTCATGTCTTTTGCCACAACTTATCATTCCAATTACAATATATAAGAAGGCACTCAGAATAACTTCTGGGGATAGAGACGGGGAGTGAATACAATATAAAGAAGATTAATTCCGAAGTGAATACGAAAGATTATAAGGACAAGATGGTGATATCTTGGTATCCCACTAGTGACCAGAATTATATCAGTTTCAAAGGCGTAGTAGGGAAATATGTGAAGAATAAACATCAAAGAAAAATATGAAATGCAATTCAGGTTTATATCAAAATACATAAAAGTGTTAATATTGTGGAGGGGAGAATATACAATACATTGGTGTAGAGCAGAAATTGGAGGAAGACATAGCCACATTTATGATCAGATTTTTGGGGAGAGATATTACTATATTTATGATCAGCTCAAATCAGAGGAGACTATCGAGATAAGTTCTATCCTTCGAGCTATTTCTAGAGTTTTAAGTTAAATATTTTAATGAAATGTATTCAGTTTAAAATAAAAAATATCATTTATACATTATAAACTCTCATCTTAAGTAAAAATCTTGTTTCAGGACTGAATTAGGGAAAATCACCAAAAAGGGACATTACAAAGGTGGGGGTTCCAACTTTTCCGTGAACAGATTGATAGTGGGTTCTATTGGGACTGTATCATTGTTCACTACTGAATTATCTTGAGCTCTTCCCCGTGCACGAACTTCAAAACTAGTTCCCATGGACTGATCGACTGAGGATTCCGCTTGTGCCAGATAATTCACTGTTGCACCTCTAGGATTTGCTGGTCCCCTCTCTCTTACTTCATTGTTGATTTTTGTAGGTTGCTCTGGTGGAGCTCTTTGCCCCGGGTTCTCTTTGCCTCCTTTCGTTTGAGCCGGTGATCCCTCCCTAAGGCTGCCCAAGACTGTATCTTTGATCTCAAAAACCTTCATTAGTTCAGAGAGGGACAAATTGATTTTGACCTTCTTGAATTAATCTGCCACTAACTGGCCTAACCTAATAACTTCTGCATTATTGGAAGGCTGCTCTACTTGAGAGGGTTGGGCATTTGGACTCTGGTTTGGGGCAGCAGTCAGTTGGTTTGGGAAAAGAGGTGCCTTTGGGGAAGCGTGCGCCTTTTGCGGTTGACCTTGGCTTGCATACTGTTGTGGCGCCTGGGGATAACCTAGGTTATTATTCCTGTTCTGGTCTCGGGAACTTGAATATCCTTTGGAGGTGTGGAAGTGGTATATGGGACACTGTTGCTGTTCTGATTGTTATTGTTATAATACCCCTTGTTGTCCTCAATTTTTGATTTCAAAAATTGGATTATCACATGGAAATTTTTACTAAAAAATGAAAAAATTTACTCAATGGCATGCTTCCCGAGGCAGAAATTCGCCCCATCCTTGGACTGGATCGATTGTTGATCCATCCCCAAGCTACGTTTCGAATTTCGTCGCGTTTCGAGTCCGTTTGCTATGTTTTTGCTTCAATGTAGGGGAATTTTTCGATAATTACCAATAACTGGTAATTTGTTTTTCAAAACCCCCTTGAAGCTTTTGGTCTTGTAGGGGAATTTTTTCTCCAATTACAAGTTTTTGGAAACTGGTAAAAAGGGTTTTAAAACCCCCTTTACTAGTAAAATGACTTTTAAGTGTTTTGTAAAACTTGTAAATGGGTTTTTAAAACCCCTTTACATGTTTTTATGACTTAAAGTTATTTTTATTTTTAAATAGAACTTGTAAATGGGATTTTAAAATCCCTTTACATGTTTTAAGTAAAATCACTTGTAAAGGGAATTCTATTTCCCTATTACAAGTAATTTAACTTGTATTTCTTTTTCTAAAACCCGAAATTTGCCTTAGAGGCGAAAATATGAACATTTTGAAAACTACTTGTTTCATTTCTAAAACCCGAAATTTCTCCCATGCCTTTGCAAATTGATTTGGGTTCGAATTTTTTGGAGGAAAGATAGGGATTCCTTCCAAATGTAGATTTGCTGCAACTTTGAAGGATTCAAACCCTTGTTCTACGCATCTATCAAACTGATTTTCGCAATTTGTCTTCAACGTTTTTTTTTCTGAATCATGCATTTGTGCCATTTGCCATGGTTTGGAGGTTCGAATCTACCCTTTCCTAAGGCGTTTTTGATTTAATCATAAATGCGTTGGATGTCAAGCTTCATTCAAACCGTTTTGTGCGCATTTTGGGGAATCGATTTGCAAAAACGCCCTAAACACCAGTCACGTTTTTTGCAAGTTTCGCACCTTTCTCATTCAAGGTATGCTTTCAATTCTAAATCATTTTTGCTTTCTCTTGTATTTAATGATGAATCAAATCATTTTCGAACTACTTCCTTGGCATTTTTCATGGCATTTTTATAGCAAATCGGTTTTTCTTTGGTCACCATGCGTGGCTAAGTTTCTTCCTTTGTTTAAATTCTATTTAAAGGGTTTCATCTTCCATGTTTGGTTGACTCTACAAGCTTGGATCTTTCCTCATCTTTTCAAGGTAATTCTTATTTTTGTATTTCTTTCTTGTTTCTTTCCTTGCATTTTCTTGTTTAAGTTTTGGTTTTGTTCATGTTCATATTGGGTTTATGAGAGGAAATTCCCCATTTTACAAAGAAATTTGTAGAGTAAAAGTTGTTCTTCCCCTTTGAAAATTCTCTTTCTTTACTTGCATTCGGGTTTTAGAAACCCGATTGCAAGTAAGAAGAAAATATGTGTTCTTCCCTTTTTTGGACAAAGACTTAACCTTCTTTGATCCAAAAGATCAAGTTTCAAAACAAGAAAAATATGTTCTTCCCAATTTGCAATCTTCCCAATTTGCAAAAAAATTTGCAAGTGTGAAAAGTTCTACCTCAAAATGTGTTCTTCCCTTTGTTGGACAAAGACTTAACCTTCTTTAGTCCAAAAATCAAGTTTCAATGACAAAAAAATCAAGTTCTTCCCAATTTCGGGTTTTGAAATCCTGATTGCAAGTTGAAAGTCCTTCCCATTTTGGCATGACAAAGTTCCAAGTGATCTTCCCGAAATTCATTTTTACCTATCCGCTTCCAATTCCCTCATCCGTACTTATCATCTTCGTCATTTCCGGCATGCCTAAATACCTTTTTTCCGTCCATTCCTTCGATTTTCAGTTTGTAAATAAGTTTGCATTTGGATTTAGAAAACCAATTGCAAATGTGTTCTTCCCAACTTCCAAACTGAAAATTCATTCTCCTTCCATTTATTCATGCTTCGTGTTTTGCAAGTATAATTGCATTCGGAATTTAAAACCCGATTGCACGTTTGTACTTCCCTCTTGTGTACTTGCAAAACATGTTTCAAAACCCGAAATAAGTCCAAAGCTTTTTTTTCCACCTCTTATATCTCGTAAAACCAAAATACGAAAGTTGAACTTTCTCATTTGGAGGAGTGAAAATGTATAAAGATACTGACTTTGATATTGCCTTGATACTCTTGGATTTACATTGCAGCATTCCCAGTTGTTTCCAGATGACAGATGTATCTGTAGCGTCCTAAAATTGCGACACTTGCAATTTCGACTGCATTTCGGTCTTCACGATGGCGACGCAACACGCAACCTGAATGGAGACCCTGAAACTTGCTCACGACACTGAAAACTGCATTTTTCAAGCACCTTGGCCTGAACCTCCTTGCACCCTGCTGTCCCGGGAGGTGGGACCAGAGCGCCCAGCGCCCTGGTCCTTCAGGACCAGGGCGCGCCCTGGTCCCTGGGTCCTATTTTGGGCCCAGTCTCCTAAGGGATCTCGGGTCTTTTTGTTTGCAAATTGGAAATTAAACTTTCCTGGTCGGCCTAAGGTCGGGAAAATCAGTCTATTAGCCCTAAATGACAAGTATATAAACTACATTTTCCTCTTTCATTCGACATGATGGAAAAGGCGTGGAAATTATACTCAAGCATTCAAGCATTCAAGCATTCAAGCATTCTTTCAAGCAATTGATCATTTCAAGTCTCCATTCAAGGCTAAGTGTTGCATTCAAGACAAGGATTCAACCATTGAAGAGGAGATCACATACTACATGCTACAACATACAACATACAACATCTAAACTTTCGCACATAAGGATACAAACATCCTTAGAACAAGGTATTAGTACTTGTTTTACATACATTTACATTTACAGCACTTGCTCATTTCTTGGTTAATTCCAAAACCGGGGTTTGACCTAAAGGCAAACCCCTAATCCCTAACCCCCCAATCGTCTTCGCTTTTCTGTGTGTAGGTTGCAGGTACGCGGCTGAAATTGAAGATCTGGAATCCTTGTGCAGAGAGGAACAGATCCCCCTTCGTTTCGCGGATTTTTCGGAGGACCGTGGCGCCGGGCGCCATCGTCCCGACAACTTTTGCTCAAATTTGCAGGACAGCGCCGTATCGACATTTTACTGCTAATTCCAGGTCCGCAGCTTCATACTGTATTCCTATCTCAGTTTATAAGCAAATCTTTATCACTTTCTATGCATGCTTAGCTTAATTCTCCTATCAACATTCTTTACGAAAGAGGGTAGTCTTGCTGTCTTAACCCTTGAAACACATTTAGCATCCAATCTTGCATTGCGTGGGATTGGATCTTGTGGGTTTCAACCCCTCTTTTGAATGTAAAGTCTCTCCCCTAAGTGAAAACCATCGAATCCTAGCGAACCTCCCTCCTCTCTCCTCGGAGTTGGAAGAGGGGAGAACAACTAGGGTTCGATCGCGATTTTCCGCTTTACAGTATCATCATCTCCCACTCCAAAAAAGATGAAATACAGGTATGATAAATACCAGAATGAAGTTCCGCAGTCACAGATCTCCTCCTCCCTTGATCATATCAAGGATACTGAGATAGGGCATTTTGACATGTCCGAATTCATACAAAGGATTGAAGATCCGAAGGAGGGTGATATGCAACGGTTGCTGGACAGCCATATCCATCATGCCGCATCCTTTCCAGTTGCTGCCCTAGAACCAGAATTCATTCTAGCATGTGCTCATCATTTTGACAAAGAATCACGAGTCATTAGAAATGATGATGGGGAAGCGATCATTCGCCTGGATGCAGAAGCTATAGAGAGGGTTTTCAAAATACCTTCCAAAACCATTTATATAGAGATCTCCAAGCAAAGTGCAGTTGAATACTTTGCCAAAAGGGAGAAAGACTGTAAGCGTCATATCAACAAATGGATTCATGAACCTCGCACTGCGCTTACCAGAGGGACAAAGTTATATCGGTCTGATTTCAAGAATGAGATCGGTGATACTATTACTCTTCTTAGCCGTATGATGGGATTGGAGCATTCCAATGTTTTTAAACCTTGGATGTACCAATTTATTATGTTAGTAAGGCAGTCTCAGCATATCTGTTGGGGTGAAATCATCAGTGATGCTTTGTGTGAGCAACTTGCCGTCGTCCCTACTACCTTCACCTTCTACATGAATTCATATCTCGTGTATATTGCTGCGTCACTTAGACATTTCCCAGGTCTTTCCACCAAGGGTGACCGTATGCTTGTACCGGTTTGGGAATACTATGATCAGTTGCCTCTAAGATCAAGTAGGTCTCATTTCAGAAGGGTTCAGGACGCTTTCTTTGGTCATTATTTGTGTCAATTTGACAAGAGCCTGAAAAACAAAAGAGTCTCAGATGAAGCATGGGAAAAGGTGAAAGAATATGGTTGTTTGTTTCTCCAATTTCCAACTTTTACCTACATGAGAGTTGGATGCTGTGGCGGGCAGCCTTACATGCTCCCACGGTACCCAACAGATAAGATTATTCTCATGGAGTTGGGAAGGCAGATCATGGCTGTGCATACATACCAGTCAGTTAAGCACAAGGTTGGCATGGGTATTTCTTCCAACAACGCATTGAAGATTGGTCAATATTCTCTAATGACTTCAATCAAGGCCAGGGCTATGGAGACTGAGTTGCAGGAAATCAGACTGAAAAGATTCAAACCTAAAGCTGATTTCGATTACTGAGGCATGAAGGAGAAGATCAAGAAGACCTTCATCCATGTACACCGGATAGAAGATATCTGGGCTGATCTTCGTACCGAAAAGGAGATTCGCAAGATGGATTACTACCGACTCACTACAGAACAAATTGTGGATCTAAACCTCGTGAACATGCCACAAGGTATGATTGATGATGGTAACGTTCTTGATCCTGAGTTTGTCAATCAAAATGTTGATGAGGCTCCGCTTCCTTCTATCCACTGGTCCCACAAGGAAGACACTTCTATCTTGGATAGATTCCAGTCAGTTCTTGCCAATACCAATATCTGGCTAAAGAATAATGGTGTCAACCGGATAGAAGATATCTGGGCTGATCTTCGTACCGAAAAGGAGATTCGCAAGATGGATTACTGCCGACTCACTGCAGAACAGATTGTGGATCTAAACCTCGTGAACATGCCACAAGGTATGATTGATGATGGTAACGTTCTTGATCCTGAGTTTGTCAATCAAAATGTTGATGAGGCTCCGCTTCCTTCTAGCCACTGGTCCCACAAGGAAGACACTTCTATCTTGGATAGATTCCAGTCAGTTCTTGCCAATACCAATATCTGGCTAAAGAATAATGGTGTCAAGCTCATTAAGATTAAGGTGGGGAAAGAAGATGATTCTACAGGTCCTCTTGGGCGGAAGTCTGAAATTCAACTAGACAACAAAGAAGGTGCATCCTCTTCTAGTACGAGGATTAAATTGCGAGTCAGCCGTGCAATGGCGCTTCCTCCTCAGGAAGTAACAGTTCAAGGCAAGGAGAAGCCACAGATGGAAATTCATGTGATTGATCCTGAAGCTTCAGAGGAAGAAACTCAATCTGATAATGCTCCTCAGTCACTTTCTACAGAGTCTCCACATAATTCTCTTTCTTCACTTCCTATTCAGGTACCCATGTTTCCTCCTGTGATAGATGTGAGCTCTCAATCTGCCCCTTCAGTTTCAGAATCTCCGGAGAACGTCCTCCACTTTCAGCAACAGAACCATCTCAAGGCCATCCTCAGGAAAATTTGTTGAATATCTTTTCGGAAGATCCTTCATATGTACCTGTGTCTGATATTGATACTTCTATGACCTGTTTTGATGAGTTCATGACATCTTCATCACATCCTATCGTCACTTAGCAGACTATGGTGGCTATCCAGACGGACACTTCTCCCAAGGTCACCAGTGTTATTCAAACAGAAACTGCTTCTCCCTCTATCCCAGAATCAGAGTTAATGGCTTTACCTCCATGGCTCAGTTCCTTCACTGCAAAGAGGAAGAAGCAGGTGATCTCACCTGATCCCTTCGACTACCAACAGTTGAAACAATCAAAACCTAAAGCTGTTAAGAGGGCAAAGACAGTTTCAAGGGTGATCGTTGATGAAAACCGGATGAGAGTGGCAGAGATTGTTGAACCAATATCAGATAAACCAGTTGAAGAAATGCAAGCAGCTGATTGTCGGATCACCAAAGTTCAACTGGGTAAGCAGACTCATGAGGTTGTCAAGCATGATGCTCAACAAACAGTGGCTACATTGGTACAACGGTATGATGAGGTGTTGACCAAGAAAGATCAACTAGAAGTAGAGAATCAAAGACTCATGGCAGCTATCCAAAGTATTACTCAACCTTCAAGTGGAGAAGGCCAAGTACCTATTTCTTCCAGTGTCAGCGAACCAATCCAAGGTATCGAGAGAGCCGCCCAAAAGGTTCAAGCCTTAGACACCTGGGTTGATCAACTGCATGACTTATGTTCACAAGTCATAAGACAGGTATTTGAAATGATGGTTAAATTGGAGATCATTGAAGATAAGTTGAATCAAATCTTGGGTGCTTTCAAACTAAATTTAGAGAAGGTTGAGGGAAATTTAGTTTCTTGGCAAAAGATGCCTCAACATCAGTTGGGCGTTCTTCAGGTGCATGACGTAAGTCCTTCCAGAGTCACGTACATTGAATATGAGGAACTTTTGGAGAACAAATCTCTTGTTCTCAAATCACTCATTGAAGAAATTGATGAAACCTTAAAGTTGCGTGAAGCAGTCTTTCAAGATGTAACCTCCCATTGCAAAAAGGCATCCTGCAACATTTTAAATCAGAATGATGAGCTGCTGCCCGAGGAAGAAGTTCTTGCAGACTTGCAACTCAAGATTCATGATGAATGGAGAAGTGAGCAATTCTCAGTCACTTCCATTCATATATTGATTAAGTATCAAACTGAGTTGCAAGAAATCCGGTCAGCATTGGAAAAAGGCAATTCCACGCTATGCCAATGCCATGATGTCATCGTAAAAACTAGGGTGGTGGCTATGAACGCTCATGAACCAGATCCTGATGAATTGCAGAAAGTTATTCAGAAGTTCGAATTGTTCGTATCTTCAAGAATTGCAACTTAAGTGTTTTTAACACTTGTTGTAAAATTTTAAAATTGTAATTTCAGAATTGTAGTTTCCCTTTCGGCAAGTTGTCATCACTTGCATTTTTGTAATTGCAAGTTGTCATCACTTGCATTTTTTTAATTACTGGTAAGGCAACTACAAGTTGTGTCCGATTAGGACTGTAGTTGGAATAAGTCTTAGTTAGTTAATGAAGTCATAATTAGTTGTTGAATAGGTCTTGGTGGTTGAGGGAATTTCTCAAGTTGGTTAGGATCCTCCCACCTTTTTCTCAAGGCTCCTCTCCTATAAATAGAAGAGAGGGTCTTTTGTAATCGATATCTTTTGGGAAAGCAAGCAAAAACTCTACCAAATTTACAGCAAGAAGTCTTTGAGCTTATGTATGTGAATTGAAGGTTTTGAAGAATAATAAAGAAAGATTACTCAAGTTTTGAGTCTTTGAGCTACAAGTTTGAGTTTCATTCTTTTTATTTATTCTATGCAAAGTATTTCTAAAGGTGTAGTATCCCTTGCTTATGTATGGAAGAATTGATGATTTTGATTCAAGGAATATTGTCCAACAAGTTACATACAATCTACAACTAAGCACTTTACTGATTTGCAAAGTATATAGGAAACATATATCAATTTAACTACCAAGGGAACAACTCAATTTTTCATCAATACTAGAATTGACATTATGTCAAATAGATGTCATACATGCTTCAGAAATATGGGAGTTTGAAGTATACAACTGTTGCAATTAATTTCTGATCACTATTTCAGACTTTCTAAGATAGACAATGACATTCATTGATACATGAACAAAGATGTAAGTTTGCAACTGATCTCTAAATCGAACCCTGACAAGATAGTATTCCAATTAAGCACACCTGAATTGACTGAGTACCAATTCCGAAGAGCAACCCTTCAGAGGATCTTTCACCCCCTCAGTTATGCAATCACTTGGGAGGTATCGTTCCCAATGATTCAGCTGAATACTTGTAGACCTTCAAGCTCCACAAATGCTCAAGTAGATGCACTAGAGAAAAATAAACTTGGATGCCAAATGAGAGACCCATGGGGTCTATTTATACACATAATAGAATCTTCTAGAAGCCTCTTAGTCTTTCTAGAAGTATCCATAATAGAATCTTCTAGAAGCCTCTTAGTCTTTCTAGAAGTATCCATAATAGAATCTTCTAGAAGCCTCATTGCACTTTTTTAGATAAAAAGTTACTTCATAAAATAAAAGGTGCACCTCAATATAACATCTTGGCCCCAAATAAAATATAATGTCTCCAAGAGCATAATGAGCCATCCATTCACCAAATAAACGCCAAAATGACTCTCTCACCACAACCATCTGCCTACGAGAGTCTGGAATAGGCAAATCCACATAAAGTGTCATGTCATACTAAAGAGGGGACATGACAGTCCGCCCCTCCTGAAATTGCTTGGCCTCAAGCAATCTCAATGTAGGATGCTGCAGAATGGCTTCACCCTCCCAAGTAGCATCCTCAACAGGTAGATCCTTCCACTTAATCAGGTACTCTCTGATCACTCGCCTGCGAAGCTGCTTCTCTCTGTTATCCAAGATGGATTCTGGAACCAAGATCAACTTCCCCTCATCATCCAAGGGAGGTAATACTGCAGAAGGCACCACACTCTGACCCAACGCCTTCTTGAGGCATGACACATGGAATACATTATGCACTCTGCTATTTGCGGGAAGCTCCAACTCATAAGCCACCTCACCAACCATCCTGATAATCCTAAATGGTCCATAGTAACGTGGCTTGAGTTTCTCTGCACCACTCTTCTTGAGAGTGGACTGCCTGTATGGCTGCAACATGAGGTAAACCATATCATTCACCTCAAAACTGCGCTCAGTCCTCTTCTGGTCTGCATATTGTTTCTGCTGGTTCTGAGCTCTAGCAATATTGTCTCTGAGAGTCGCAACTATGTCCTTACTCTCCTGTAGTAACTCACCTGCACTAGGTACTCGACTGTCACCCAACACTAAATCCAAAAAACTGGGTGCCTCATAACCGTAAAGTGCCCTGAAGGGTGTCATCTGTATGGTCATGTGGTATGTAGTGTTGTAGCAATACTCACAGAGATATATCAATCTGATCCAAGCTCGCTGCTGAGCTGCCACATAATTCCTCAAATACCCTTCCACCCATTTGTTCATAATCTCCGTTTGACCATCGGTCTGTGGGTGATAACTGGTGCTAGGTGCAAGCTCAGTGCCACACAACCGGAATACCTCCCGCCAGAAGTGACTCATGAAGCGGCTGTCCCTGTCACTCACAATGTTCTGAGGCAAACCGTGTAATCTGAAAACCTCCCTGAAGAAGACCTCTGCCACCTGAGCTGTTGAGTACGTAGTAGTGATAGGGAAGAAGTGAGCATATTTTGTCAGCCTATCCACCACCACATAGATACAATCACGCCCCTGGACCTTGGGCAAGCCCGTGATAAAATCCATGGAGATGCACTCCCACTTCCTGTCAGGAATAGGAAGTGGCTGTAGGAGCCCTGCTGGATAAGTGTGCTCTTGTTTGTTCTGCTGGCAAACAAGACACTCATGCACATACTACAAAACATCAGCCTTAAGCCCCTTCCAAGTGAACCGCTCCCGAACTAACCTGTAAGTCTTGAAATACCCGGGATGGCCTGCTGTAGGTGAATCATGGAGTGCTCTCAAAATCAACCGCTTCACTTTCGATTCTGGGACTAAGTAAATTATGTTCTTGTAAATGATCAAATCATCTACAAGAGTGTACCTGGTGTCAATCGCTGTCCCCTCCACTATATCAGAGGCCCATGTGTCTTTGGCATATTCTGCTACAATCAAGTGTCGCCAATCCTCTGATATCTGAATCATAGAAGTGAGGTGTGGCCTACGAGATAAAGCATCTGCAACAACATTCTGTGTCCCCTTAACATATGTGATATCAAAATCATAGGCCTGTAACTTACTCACCCACTTCTGCTGACGATCATTCAGGTCCCGCTGTCCCAAAAAGTGCCTCAAACTGTTATGATCAGTTTTAATACAAAATTTGCTGCCCACAAGATACTGTCTGAATTTGGCCAAGGCATGCATGATTGCCAACATCTCCTTATCATAAATGCTAAATGATCGCTCAGGCCCCCTAAGTTTCCTGCTCTCATAAGCAATAGGGTGCTTGTCCTGCATGAGTACAGCACCAACTCCCTCTCCCGATGCATCACATTGAAGCTCAAATGGCTTCGTAAAATCAGGCAGTTCTAGAACTGGGCATGTAGTCATTATCTCCTTGAATCTCAAGAAACAATCTTGTGCCTCCGGAGTCCACACAAATGCCCCTTTCTTCAACAAAGTCGTCATGGGTGCTGCGTGCCGTGAGTAGCCATTGACGAATCTGCGATAAAAACCACATAGACCAAGGAACCCCCTCAACTGTGTAAGGTTCTCTGGTGGAGGCCAATCAACAATAGCGCGGATCTTTTCAGGATCCATCCGCACTCCATCCGCACTAATGATGTGTCCTAAGTATAGAAGCTCAGTCATGCCTAAATCGCACTTGGACTCCTTAGCATACAAGGACTCCTTCTGCAATATGCTCAATACTATCTCCAGATGCTCAAGATGTTCCTGCCATGATCTGCTGTATACCAAAATGTCATCAAAGAACACCAGTACAAATTTCCTTAGTTGATGGTGAAAAACCTTGTTCATCGTGGACTGGAAAGTGGCAGGTGCATTAGTCAAACCAAAAGGCATGACTACAAACTCAAAATGCCCACAGTGACATCTGAAAGCAGTTTTCTCAATGTCCTGCTCTCTCACTCTGATCTGATGATATCCTGATCTCAAATCAATCTTTGAGAAATAACAAGCCCCATGCAATTCATCTATCAACTCATCAATGCGTGGGATAGGATATCTGTTCTTAATGGTTCTCTTGTTTAACACCCTGTAATCAATACACATCCGAAGAGTACCATCCTTCTTTTTAACCAAAACAACAGAAGATGCAAAAGGTGACTTACTGGGTCGGATGTGTCCCATTGCTAGCAACTCCTTGATGGTCCTCTCGATCTCATCCTTGAGTCGCTTTGGGTGCCGGTATGGTGTGATCATGACAGGCTTAGCGCCTTCCTCCAGCTCGATAATGTGCTCAATGCCTCTGTCTGGTGGCCTGCCTGGTGGAATCTCGCTGAATACCTTCTCATACTTGATTCTCAATTTCTGAATATCCGGATGATATTCAGTCTTATGTTGCCCCTCCTGGGGAGGCATCAAGGTGCATATTGCCGACCACTCTATATCATCATGCCTGGCTAATCTCTCCATCCGCCTAAATGAGATAGTCCTGATATCACCATTACGGATAGCCTTCAGCACGTGAGTCCTGCCATACACCTCGAATCGTATCTCCATATCCTTCAATCTCAGGGTAACCTCCTCCAAAGAATGTAACCACTGCATCCCAAGTACTATGTCCATGTCACCCATGTTGACCACATGGTAATCCGCCTTGAACTCATAGTTGTTCAGGTGTAGGGGTAGATCACACACCATCCTGTCACATCGAAGTGTATATCCATCAGCCACCTTAACTCTCAATCTCTCAAACTCCTCAGTGATGAGTCCACGTCTCTCCACAAAGCGTGCATCAATAAAATTATGCGTGGCACCTGTATCTAATAGTGTAATAACCTTCTGTCCAGCCAAGACACCTCTAAGTCTGAAAGATCCCTCTCTCTGAATACTAGATAGACGTGCCTCTGGTTCCTCCTTCTGTTCAGCATTATCTACCTCCTGTTCCTGCTCTGCATCATCAGGATCATGGTATTCTGAGCTATCTGAGTCTGAGCCCTCATAATAAGCCCACATCACCCTGTTGGCCTTTCCCTTAGGCCTCATAGGACAGTCATGTCCAAACTCATAGGGACCCTTGCAAAAGAAGCATAACTTCTTCTTACGCAAGTCATTAAGTGTCTCCCTATCCAGGGGTGCAGTTGACTTGCCCTTTGTGTCATCAACCTTTTCCTTACCTTTGTTGAATCCCCCTCTATTATCTTTGAATGATGAAGAGCCCTTCGAACCAAACCTATTTGCTGGCACTGCAAGTTCCATGCTACGAGCTTTCTTCATGGCTTCCTGTAATGTGAGAGGATCAAAGGCCTTAACCCACCCCTTGAGTGGTTCAGTCAACCCTTCTGTAAATAAAATGACTAGCCTCCGCTCTGAAATATCAGGTACCATTACTGCAAGCTTTTGGAAGTCATTAATAAACTGCTCTAAACCTCCTGTCTGTCTGAGCTGCGCTAATTCCCGGAAATATACCTCAGGATCCTTCTTATCAAACCTTTCTATCAGCTTATCCACGAACTCCTGGTAAGTGGTTACCTGATTGTGCTGCAATGTGATCATGCCGTGCATCCACCAATCATGAGCTGCCCCGTCCAGGTGTAAAGTGGCATACTTGAGTGCTTCGAATTCTGTCATAGTCTTCAAAGATAAAAAGGTATCCACTTTATGAATCCATGCCCGAGCAGTCATTTTCCCACTTCCATCAAATGTGGGTAATGTCAACTTGTTAGTGACCTGTTGCGATTCACTCTGTTTTTCCACCTGTTTCTGTCTGTTAGCCCTATAATTCAGATACCTGTCAAAAGTCCACCCATTCTGTACATATCCTGGTAAATCTTCCCACTCTTGCCTTGCCAGTCTGAGCTCATCTCTAATATCTCTTTTCAAATCATTAGGTGTGGGTGGTGGTGTTTCCGGACGGAATGTAGGACGTGTAGGTCTATTTGCTGTGGTAGACCGTGTTCCCTGTTCGTGTTGTGATCCTGCTATGCTCCTGTCATCATGGTCATCATTATGGTCATTTCTCCTATTCCCCCTAACCAAATGGCGCATCAAAGCTTCAATGTTCTGTAGGGTTCTATCCTGGGTTGTGGCCATTTGTTCCAAACGTTGCATAATCTCATCATCCCTCCTGTTTCTAGGTGGGCTTTGTGATTGCCTATCACCCATGTCCTTACCTGGTGTAAATAGAGCCCTGCTACCTCTGTTGTAAACTTGATTGTACGGTGACCGCATAAACCCTATCAGGCTGGCAGGAAACCGCTCTGATACCACTGTAGGATCCCTTGCTTATGTATGGAAGAATTGATGATTTTGATTCAAGGAATATTGTCCAACAAGTTACATACAATCTACAACTAAGCACTTTACTGATTTGCAAAGTATATAGGAAACATATATCAATTTAACTACCAAGGGAACAACTCAATTTTTCATCAATACTAGAATTGACATTATGTCAAATAGATGTCATACATGCTTCAGAAATATGGGAGTTTGAAGTATACAGTTGTTGCAATTAATTTCTGATCACTATTTCAGACTTTCTAAGATAGACAATGACATTCATTGATACATGAACAAAGATGTAAGTTTGCAACTGATCTCTAAATCGAACCCTGACAAGATAGTATTCCAATTAAGCACACCTGAATTGATTGAGTACCAATTCCGAAGAGCAACCCTTCAGAGGATCTTTCACCCCCTCAGTTATGCAATCACTTGGGAGGTATCGTTCCCAATGATTCAGCTGAATACTTGTAGACCTTCAAGCTCCACAAATGCTCAAGTAGATGCACTAGAGAAAAATAAACTTGGATGCCAAATGAGAGACCCATGGGGTCTATTTATACACATAATAGAATCTTCTAGAAGCCTCTTAGTCTTTCTAGAAGTATCCATAATAGAATCTTCTAGAAGCCTCTTAGTCTTTCTAGAAGTATCCATGACTTTCTAGAAGTATCCATAATAGAATCTTCTAGAAGCCTCATTGCACTTTTTTAGATAAAAAGTTACTTCATAAAATAAAAGGTGCACCTCAATATAACATCTTGGCCCCAAATAAAATATAATGTCTCCAAGAGCATAATGAGCCATCCATTCACCAAATAAACGCCAAAATGACTCTCTCACCACAACCATCTGCCTACGAGAGTCTGGAATAGGCAAATCCACGTAAAGTGTCATGTCATACTAAAGAGGGGACATGACAAAAGGAGCTTAGTCCAATCTGATTTGAAGTCTTTGAGCTGCAAGTAGAGAAGATTAATTAAAAATAGGAAATCTCTAGAAGGAGCAGCAAGTCTTTGAGCTTGCGTCTGTTCTTGAGAAAAAATTATTGTTTGATAAGAAATAGCATCAAGTCTTTGAGCTTGCATTAGTTCTTGTCTTTGTGTTAAAAGAATAAATTATTCCAGTCTTTGTGTTGTCGTCTTTTATTCATTGTAAAATTTAGTATAGCAAAGGGTAGACAGGACTTTCAATAGTCAAGTCTTTGAGCTTGATATTGTTGTCCCGTCCCGAAGGAAGTGACGGAAGTCTTTGCGCTTTCAGGAAACTTCATTTCCTTTCTCTCATTTTACTTAAAAGTGGTTATTACTGTTCATATTCAATCGCTATCCTTTTCTGTGAAGAGAAAAGGATATTGTCTTTCTTAAAGAAAAAAGGAAGACTGCTGTACCATCCTGTTTTTATTTCAGTTTTGGTTAGATAGGGGGAGCCTTCCCTTAATTAGGAGAGTTTTTACCAGAGAAACGAAAATCGCCCGAAATCGCCCAAACTCGGCGAGTCCGAGTCCGAGTTAGGCCAAACGAGTCCCAGGGGCTCGGACTCGGACTCGGCCGAGTCTGGAGAGTAAACTCACCAGACTCGCCGAGTTGGCGATTTTGGCTCAAAATCGCCAGACTCGCCGAGTCCTGAGCCCCAAACTCGGCTACTGGCTGGGTTAATAAAATGACAAAAAAAAAACATTTTAAAAAGTTTTTTTAAAAAGTAATAAGTTTTTTTGGAAGGGCGAAATTTGACATTTTGGTCTCTCCGTCAGGATTATTTTATGGAATATAACATTTAAGTATAAGAAAGAAGAAAGAACTTATACTTTAAGTTATATTCCATATATACTGTCAGGATGTTTGAGAGTGGTTTTGGGCCTCCAGGAGTTATATTGCAAAATCTAGTTTTTGGAGGATTCTTCAGTTTTCCAGACTTAGTCAAATTTCAAGATCAGGACATTCCAGACTTAGCCAAATTTCAGGGCATTTGAAGATCAGGATGACATTCCAGACTTTATCACTCACCAACTTGACCTAGCTTGGACCTTCAAGAATGATACTCACCAAGCAAGACCCAATTAGCAACAAGTGCAAAACCAGGCCCTAAGGAAGACTCTCAAAGAAACCCTAATTCAGACTTGTAATAAGTTTTTTTGGCCTCGCGGGGCGCTGCCCCTCGACCTCGCCCTGTATCGCGACAGGAAGCGCGCAAGGGGCGCTGCCCCTTGACCCCACCTTGGGGGCGCTGCCCCCAAACCCCCGTCGAAAAATATGGGGGAAACTGTGTCGATAGAAGTAGAGAAAATTTAACCTCCGAGTCTGACATTGATTGGATCGACCAGGTAGATATAGAGGTTGAGACTGTAGCCATGGCAGAGGAGGAGCGGAGAGCACGAGCACAGACAGGAGATTCAAAGGCAGATAGTGACACGGATGTTCCTAATGTTGGTGAGCATGGCATGGTGTCATGGGGAGCGGCTATGGCAGTCGAATCATCCAGGAACTACCTTAGACGCCTTCGCAGGGGGCTGGGGCCGGATGGTGCAGGCTCCTCTGAGCCATAGACTTGTAGTTGTATTTACCTTTGGTATTTGTATGAAGCATTTGATGATGATCATATGATGACATGGATTTTTTATTCCATGAGTATTGTAATATTGTATACATTTGACAATATTTATATATCTATGTTTGTTATTTTCTTCAGCTACAATTTGCATTTATGCTTATGTGATTGATGTATACTTGTGTATGTAATCAAATGAGCCGAGTTTGATGATGTTATTGTGTCTTTAAGGTGTATTCAATAAAGGGTGCATGAAACAAGTTTTAAATCTTAAAAAATCTCTAAATTTTTTGAGTTTTTCACTTTCCCGAGTCCAGCCGAGTCTGGAGCCGAGTCCGATTTGGCCTTGCCGAGTCCGATTTGGCCTTGCCGAGTCCGAGCCGAGTCCGAGTTTCGTTTCTTTGGTTTTTACTCATGTGCTGTGGTTGAAACCACAATTTTGTATATTTCCCCAAGTGTACAAAATTTTCAACGAACAGGCGGCACCCCAACATTTCTCAGAAAATCGCGCCCAGCAGCAGAGATAAGTGTCGAATGCCAAGGAGGTGCGAAGAAATTCACAGTTTTAAACTATCAGCGTCAACAAAATGTGCCCAGAATCGGCAAATGCAAAGAAAGGAGATTAGGCTGCAAAAGCCCCATAGGCCCAACACTCAGAATTGCGCCCAGCACACAGCAAATGACCAATTTTCCTCCTTTCAAGCCCAGTCCAAACCTTAGCGGCGCCCAACAGAGCTTCCAAGTGAAGTTTCCAACAAAAAATCGAATGCAAAATGAGGAGTGAAATGAGAGTTTTAGGGTTATATTTCCCCTAAAAATAACATCGAATTGCCTTAAGGCATGTTTGCCTTTGCCTTTTTATTTTTCTCCTTTCTATGCCACGTGAAATGTAAGAGACCATGTAATAAGTTATTAGCATGCTTATTAAGTGATTTATAATATCGCTTAATACTTTATTTCTGTGATTCCGGTTCTTGCCTAAATTGGCTGGGTCCTGGTCTTGGTCTGTGCCCGGTCCTGGTCCCAGCCTGGTTCGCCCTGGGTCCCACCCGGGCCCTGCCCAGGTGGGACCCAGGGCGAACCAGGCTAGCCCAGGTGAACCCAAGAGGACCCGGGTGAACCCAAGCTCGTGGGTTCCCAAAAACGGGGCCCACGGGTTAGAAAGCAATTAAAAACAATAAAAAAACAATTTTTTTAATCTTATTTTTACATCTAAACCCTAATCCGCCCCTCTATGATGCATTTCATGCATCAAAACATGCATTCAACCTATTCTACTTGCATTTTTGAAGATTTTTTCTCTACAGTCAGGCTTCTTAGTTTTTGTATTTTTCTTCGAAGGTGACGACTATGAAGGTGTGAGACACGCATCAAAGGCATAGGAATCACTGGAGAAGAAAGATTTAGCCATTAAAGGTAAGTGAATCTGAATTTTTTTCAAGTTTTCAAGAATTTTTCCAAGTTTTTTTCAAATTTTTAAATTTTTTTTAAAAGTTTTTTGAAGTTTTTTTAATTTTTTTTAAAGAAGTTTTGTATATTTTTTTACACTTTGTATGCATAGTATGGGGTTATAATACCGAAATTTTAATAATTTTTTTCAATAATGTTGTGCGTTCTCTTTTCATTTTAGGTGCACTATTCATATAATCATACATAATGGCTAGAACTGGAAGTGCAAGTGCAAGCTCTAGTTCAGTTGCAAATGTCCGAACTGAAAATACCCCCTTTAAAATTGATCAAGATTCACCACTTTGGCATTATACAACAATGATCAAGCCAGTGTCTGGTGGTGGGGTTTTGTTTGGCAATGCAAACATTGTGGCACTGAGTATACCAGCTCATACTTTCGAGTGAAAGGCCACCTTTGTTTCATCCTGGGCGTGGAATAAAATTTTGTAAGGGATCAGATGGCAAGGGGCTGTCAAAAGCTCTAGTTTTGGGATATATTAGAGAACAAGAGGAAGCTGATAGGAGAAGTAGCAAAGCAAAGACTGATCATCCTCTTGTCCATCCAAGCTCAATGTCTAAGAGGCCTTCTAGTAGCATTGGCTCCACAAGACCAGCTGGTTCACATCCTTTCATGCAAAACCCACCAGTTGATGCAGTAGAGAATCAGAATGTTGTGGCTTCACGGAAAAGAGGCCCATTGGATTTTGCCTTCAAAAATGAACTGAGAGAGATTGCAGATTCCAAAATTGGACGTTGCCTTTATGGCAATGGGCTTCCTTTCAACCTTGTTAGATCACCTTACTTTCGGGACATGGTGCATACTCTTTGCAATACACCTTCTGATTATGTTTGTCCAGGGTATGAAAAGGTGAGAACCACCTTATTGGCAAAGGAGAAAGCATCCGTAGAGTCATAGTTGAAGGTCATCAAAGATACATGGCAGGAAACAAGTGTGACCATTGTTTCTGATGGATGGAAAGATTGTAAAAATAGGCCATTGATCAATGTTATAGCAGTGTGTCCTAAAGGGGCAATGTTTTTGAAAGCAGTGGATTGTGAGGGGCAAGTGAAAGATGCAAGTTTCATTGCCAATATCTTGATAGAATGCATTGACATAGTGGGGCCTCAAAATGTTGTCCAAGTTGTAACTGACAATGCTAAAAATTGTAGGGCAGCAGGGACTATAGTGGAGGCTACATATGGTCACATCTTTTGGACACCATGCGCAGTACACTCACTCAATTTAATCATGCAAAAGCTTGGCACACAAATTGATTGGGTGAAAAAACTGTATGCGGAGGGCAAGGAGATTCAAATGTTTGTGACTAATCATCATATGTCACAAGCCATTTTCAGGACCTTCTCCAAGTTGGAGTTGTTGAAGGTAATTTATAATTACTAATTTTAAATTTTATTTTTTAATTTTTTAGTTTTAAATTTGTATTTTTTATAGACTTGCATTTGATATATGTTGTGTATTTTGTTATGTCATGTTAGGTTGCTGAAACACGATTTGCATCTCACACGCTCGTCTTAAGACGACTTCTGAAGGTGCGAGATGCCTTGAGTTCTATGGTCATCAACAGCTTGTGGAGTGTATGGAAGCAGTCCCACACAGAAAGAGCTCTAAAAGTAAGAGCATTGATCCTTAGTGAGAAATGGTGGGATGATGTGGAATATGTTTTGAATTTCACTGAGCCCATCATGAGCATGATCAGGTATGTTGATACTGATCGCCCATGTTTGGGCGAGATTTATGATGGCATGGATTGCATGGTGGAAAAAATAAAAGAAGTAATAAATAGAAAGGAAAATGACCCAACGGAAACATTTTTCAAAGTTGTGCAGAAAATTGTTGTTGACCATTGGAACAAGATGACCACCCCCTTACATCTCTTAGCATTTGCTTTGAAGCCAAAATTTTATAGTCCAGAGATGCTTGCAACACCAAGGAGGGTGCCACCATATAGAGATGCAGAGGTTGTTGGCTATAGGGCTGCCTTTAAAAAGATATATCAAGATGAGGAGACAAGAAATATTGTCATGAGGTAGTTTGGCCAATTTGTATCGGCAAAAAATCATGATGTTGTAGCTCTTAATGCTAGATATGGGATGGATGCTGATGAGTGGTGGTATGTACATGGTCAAGGCTCCGTTTACTTGCAGCCTCTTGCAATTAAACTTAACTCCCAAGTATGTATCTTTTTATTTTTTATTTTTATAGTTTTCCAATTCCATTTGATGCTATCATATTTTTATTTTATAATTTTAATTTATAAATTTCTAATTATGTTTTAACTTTTAACAGGTTGCAAGTTCTTCTTCAGCTGAGCGGAATTGGAGTACATACTCCTTCATCCACTCAGTCAAACGTAATCGTTTGGGTGCAAAGAAAGCTGAGGATTTGGTCTACGTACACTCCAACCTTCGTTTGTTGTCACATAAGGACCCTGAATATAGTGAGGGTGTAACAAGGAATTGGGATCTAGCCCCTGAGTGTGCTGATTTAGATGCTACAGTTGCACAACTTTGCCAAGTCTCTATAGACGACGCGGTTATGGAATTTGAGAGAGACATAGCTAGTGGGAGTGGCATTCCATTTGATATTGGTTCAATTGATGCTGAATTTGAACCACTTGATGACCGTGGGCTTGGGTTGGATGCTTCAGATGAAGATGAATATGGAATTTAAATCCCATAGATGGCTTGTAATTTGAATGTTTAACTTTATACTTTATTGTGTCATGACATTTTCACATTTTGAAACTTGAAACTTGAATATTATCTTTTTTGCAAATTATGAATATGATATTACATTTATGATTTATGATATATCAATATCAGAATATTTATTGGCATTGGCAATTATGGATTTATGATTTATGATTTATCTGTTATCATTTATGTATCATTGTATGGGAAAGTTACATTGTATGTTTCATATTTGTATGTTTGAACTGTGAACATATATAATTTTGATGTTTGAAGTTTGAACATATATATATATATATATATATATATATATGTACGGACGTACCCGTACCCGTACCCAAATTATTATTTTTTTGCCGAATCCGCGAATCCGTACCCAAATCCAAACCTGAATCCGAACCGGAACCGGTAACTTAGCTTTATTTCATCTAATATCTTATTAAGTGATATTATAAATCACTTAAGAAGTATGTCTTTTAATAAATGTAAATGAATGCATTTTTTAAAGTGGTTAAAGAATATATCATTACTAAATTAAACATTTGTTTTTTTCCCTTTTTTATTTTAATATTTAAAGTAAAAATGTAATAAATATAATAAGGAAAATTATTTACTAAAGTGTAAAATAAAACACTTTATTAAATATATTTTTTAAATTACATTTATTATTTAATAAATAAAGATAATAAAATTATCTTATTAAAGTGATTTATTTTATTTATCACTTTAATAAAATAATTATATTGTTTTTATGTTATTAAAATCTTTACTTTAAATACAAAAATAAAATCAAACAAATGTTCAATTAGGTAAATGATATTTTTTAAATCACTTTAATTGATATTTATTTTCATTTATTAGGAGGTCAAAGAGAGATATTTTTTGCATTTATGAAGGCTTGCAGGCCTGTCAGGGATATTTCAGAGTCATTTATGATGCATTTAAGGGCTTTTATGGTTGTAGAATGGGTGGCTTGACTTTTTGGCTCAAATACATTCCCTTTCAGACATATTTGGGGCCCTAAAAGTGGGTTTTTTGAGTCTACTCAACCTAAGAGGAGGAGGTGGAGTCTTTTTGACTACCTTGGCAAAAACATATATACTAGGAGATTCATTTTTGTTGGGGTTCTTCTTCATTCATCTTTTAGCAGACTGTAATTTTTGAGTTCTCTCTGCAGGAAGGAATGTTTTTGTAACACATTTTCAGGAAATATAAAGCTTGGTGATACCTATTTGGTAGGGACAATAGCTTGGCTCACCTCTCTACTTCTCATTTTTTCTGTTATTGTGTCTTTAGTGTTAGTCAGTTCTCTGTGGTTGGCCTTTGGCCCCTTAAAATTGCACTTTCTGTTGATGCCTTATACAGAAATACATATGTTCTTGCAGGTCATAAGCTGTGTTTTTTAGTAATTATCAATCTTAGGTTGTGAAAGGAGTTTTTTTTCTCTTAAGACCGTGATTATCCAGCCTTCTTATGAAGTATTGATGCAAAGATTATGGGTTGTTGGTTAGTGTAAAAGAGCTTTATTATCACTGTTATACTGTGTATCTTTTGCTTAGTTGGATTTCAACATATCATTTGGTGCAATCACCTTAGATTTAGATTTCAGTTTTACATGTTCTCCTCCTTACTCTTTTCCCTAAAGAAATTGTTAGTTTAGGTGCAGAATTTGAAAAGAACCAGCTTACTCTGGAGGTTCACTCCAATTTTTAGGCAACCCGTAGGCCTAGGAGGGTTCCCATGTGTCACAAGCCTGCTGAGTTGATAGCTTAGCAAATAGGGGTGCAGGTTCAAGTGATAACACTACCTCCAATTGATAATGAAGGGAAGTTGATTTTGGAACCTGAGCTCATCCTTGACAAGCGAGAAAGAGAATTAAGGAGGACCATAACGGAGTACTTAGTGAAGTGGAAGAACCTTCCTAGGGAAGATGCCACATGGGAGGGAGATGAGACCATTAATCATCTTAATCCCAGATTGCTTGAGGACAAGCAATTTTGAGTGGGGAGGACTGTCATAACCCCACGTTTTTGTAATTGATTAATAAAAACATTCCTACCCTCCATTATTATTGTAACCTAATCAGAGATGACTCCTTGTTTTATTTTAATATAATGATCATATTTTAATTATTAATATTAACTGTTAATTGAACTTTACCATAAAATATTGTTAATTGAATAAACATAAAATAGATATATTGATACATAATATAATATTATATTTACCATATAATGTGTTATTCAATAAATATAAAATATAATATTGGTATACAATATAAATTATCAAAATACATTATAATTATTATTATGGAATAATATCATATTACCATACGATATTATTAATAGAACCAATATAAAATATATCATATACAATATAAATTATTTATAATATCAATATATTATAATTAACGCATACCTTAACTACACTAGGAAAGGGCGTATTACACCTAGTGAGCACATTGTATGATATGCGGTGACTGTTAAACTAAGGCGCCCAAGACGTAGTGCGGGTCGATCACGGAGCGGTGACTCCAACAGTCACCACCGCTCACCTTCTCCCTCAGCGGCCATGTCCTCTGGATGGATCCGCTCCAACACTCCCCCGCCGGTATTAAAGTACAAGCCGTGAGGAGGAAAGGGACACGGAGAGTGCGAAGGAATAGCGACAGGGTGAAAGGGTAGCAAGGGACGCAGATTGTGGATTTTGGGACATTACATATTACAAGACATTTGTTGTTGGGTTTTTCACCTTCATGCTGGAAGGTTTTCCCAGGATATATTCTATGCAATTGTGTTTGAATTATCTTCTATCTAATCTAATCTTAAAACTTAACATGGTATCAGAGCCATGGTGAAGTAGATCGTGATCAAATTTTTCTATAAGCGACAACTTATTCTCATTCTAAGGAGTAGTTCCTAGCAAGCGAAAATGGTGAATGGACTTAAAATCGAGGATAGGCTTGAAGGTGCATCAAACTTCACTTCGTGGAAGTTTAGAGTACTTATTGCACTTGAAGAAAATGATCTTCTTCAGTTTGTGGAGGAAAAGGACTTAACTGAGCCAGAAGATCAAGAGGAGAAACTTCAATTCAAGAACAATGCCATAAAAGCGAAAAAGATATTGATTGACTCTGTGAGAGATCACTTAGTGCCTCTCATTTCCAAGATGACAACTGCGAGAGACATGTTCAAGAGCTTGGAAGGCCTATATGAGATTAACAACACAAGTAGGGCTCTTGCATTGAGGCAACAACTTCATTAAGTCAAGATGGCGAAAGGAGAATTTGTCATGTCATTCTTCATGAAGATCTCAAAACTGAGGGATCAACTAAGCGCTATTGGAGATCTAGTGGTTGACAAAGACCTTGTCATGTTGGCATTGAATGGCCTTCCTCATTCTTGGGAGCCATTTATTCAAAGTATAAGTGGGAGATCCAAATTGCCTAAGTTTGATCGTCTTCATGCAAATTGCATCCAAGAAGAATCCAGATTGGCTGCTAGAGGAATTGTCAAAGGTTCTCAAAATGAAGACACTCATATTCTTGCCACTCAATCTACCAAGAAAGGAAGAAATTGGAAGAAGGGCAACTTCAAGAGGAAAAGAGATCAAAGATCAGGTTCTGCACCTGATTCAAAGAAGAAGAAGAAAGATCTCTCTCACATTCAGTGCTTTAGATGTGACAAGTTTGGTCACTATTCAAGAGATTGTTTGACAAGGCCTAAGCAACAAATGGCGAACATTAATGAAGTCTCAACTCAAAAAGAAGCTGAAGACAACTCCAATGGATTCCTCTTCATATCTACCTTATCAATTAATTTTCCCATGGATAGCGACACTTGGCTAATTGATAGTGGAGCTTCTCGACACATCACAGGCTATCGAGAACATCTTTCAGATTTGGTGGAAAGGGAGTTTAATCTCCAAGTGATCATTGGAGATGATGCACGCTATTCAGTGAAAGGATTTGGTGCAACATCACTCAACCTAGAATCTGGAATTTCTCTTCATCTAAGTGATGTCTTATTTGTGTCAGGAATCAAGAGAAATCTTGTGTCCATTTCAGCCTTGGAGGATAAAGGTTATCAAATAGCATTTTCAAAAGGGAGAGTTCTTGCATGGCCAAAGAACTCCAGCATCAAGACTGATCTTGTGATCGGGAATCGACATGAGAGTTTGTATAAATTTTCCACTCATCCAGTTCAAGATCTTCTACATTACTCTTTCAGTTCCAGCAAACTATGGCATAGAAGACTTGGGCATCTACATTTCAGGGCTCTTCCATCATTGGAGAAAATGGTTAAAGGTATTCCTAAACTTGGTCATGTACATGATGATACTTGTAAAGGTTGTACTATGGGTAAAAATATTAAGAGTCCATTTCATAGCAGTGAAAGCAGGTCAAAAGAAATTTTAGATCTTGTACATTCTGATTTATATGGTCCAATGTCAATGGCATCCCTAAGTGGATTTTTGTATTATGTAACTTTCATAGATGACTACTCTAGGAAGACTTGGATTTATTTCTTAAGGTCTAAAGAGTCTGATGAAGTCCTAGGTAGATTTAAAGAGTTTAAGGCTCAAGTAGAAAGCTTATTTGGAAAGAGAATTAAAGTTTTAAGGTCTAATAATGGAGGTGAATACACCTCTGGTAGCTTTGGTGATTTCTGTATTGAGGCAGGGATCAAGAAGGAGTTTTGTGTTCCTTACAACCCACAACAAAATGGGGTTGCAGAAAGAAATAACAGATCCATTGTTGAAGTTGCAAAAGCCACGATCCATGATCAAGACCTTCAAACCTTTCTTTGGATAGAAGCTTCTAGAACAACATTGTATGTTCAGAATAGATGTCCTCATCGGATATTACAGAATATGACTCTAGAAGAAGCCTTTTCAGGAATTAAGCCTAATTTCAGTCACTTGAGGATCTTTGGTTGTCTAGTGTATGTTCATATATCCAAAGACAAAAGAACCAAGTTAGAACCCTCTGGCAAGAGAGGAATATTTGTGGGCTACAGTGAAACCTCTAAAGCCTACCGAATTTACATTCCTGGTCAGAAGCAAATAGAAGTGAGCAAAGATGTTACATTTGAGGAAGATGTTGCATTCAAAAAATCTAAAAGTTCATGCATGGAGATAGATGATGAAAATCATGAGACTTCTCAAGACATGGACATTGATCATACTCCTGAGATTCAGAGGGAGTCCACTAAACCTGTAGCAGATGATGATCAAATTGAACCTTTGGATCCTACTGATGAGCCTAGAGATATTATTGTGAATCAAAAGAAACCTCTTTGAGCAAGAATCACTATGCAAGAGGCAGAAAAGTTTGCAGCTCCTAGAGGCACATTCAGAGAAAGTAAAAGACCTATTGGTTGAAAATTTTGTACACATGGGGAAATATACAAAATTGTGGTTTCAACCACAACACACGAGTAAAAACTCTCCTAATTAAGGGAAGGCTCCCCCTATCTAACTAAAACTGAAATAAAAACAAGATGGTACAGTAGTCTTCTTTCTTTTTTCAAGAAAGACAATATCCTTTTCTCTTCATAGAAAAGGATAGCGATTGAATGTAAATAGGAGTAACCACTTTCAAGTAAAATGAGAGAAAGGAAATGAAGTTTCCTGAAAGCGCAAAGACTTCCGTCGCTTCCTTCGGAACGGGACAGCAATATCAAGCTCAAAGACTTGACTATTGGAAGTCCTATCTACCTTTTGCTATACTAAATTTTACAACGAATAAAAGACAGCAGCTCAAAGATTGGAATAATTTATTCTTTTAACACAAAGACAAGAACTAATGCAAGCTCAAAGACTTGCTGCTATTTCTTATCAAACAGTAATTTTTCCTCAAGAATAGACGCAAGCTCAAAGACTTGCTGCTCCTTCAAGAGAGTTTCCTATTTTAATTAATCTTCTCTACTTGCAGCTCAAAGACTTCAAATCAAATTGGACTAAGCTCCTTTGGAAACACTTGCATATAAGAAATAAAAAAATTCAAACTCAAACATGTAGCTCAAAGACTCAAAACTTGAGTAATCCCTCTTTATTATTCTTCAAAACCTTCAATTCACATACATAAGCTCAAAGACTTTTTACTGTAAATTTGGCAGAGTTTTTGCTTGCTTTTCCAAAAGATAAAAATTACAATAGACCCCTCAAGTATTTATAGAAGAGGAGCCTTGAGAAAAAGGTTGGAGGATTCCAACTAACTTGAGAAAATCTCTCAACCACCTAGACTTATTCAAAAGCTAATTAAGACTTATATAACTAACTAAGACTTCATTAACTAAGTAAGACTTATTCCAACTACAGTTCTAATCGGACACAACTTGTAGTTGCCTTACATGTAATTACAAAAGTGCAAGTAATGTGTAACTTGCATTTTACAAAAAATACTTTTACATGTAACTTGTCAAAACAAAATTACAAATGCATAACTAAAACTATTCCATGTGTCTAAAGACATGACTCTAACTGCATCATCCTTTGTCTGTGATGATCTTCATGTCACTTTAGGATGCTCGAACTTGAAGTATTCTGGATTGGTAAAGACATCTTGAACCGGAACGGGAACTTGCATCCTTGTCTTCTTGCTTGGGGGTAATACTAGCTTTTCAAGAGGGAAAGGGTAGCCTTCCTCTTTTCATGTCATGACCATCTTTGTCTTGAAAGAATTTTATGCTCTCAACCATGAATTGTTGTTGTATTTCTTCTTTGTATCATCCTTCATTCTTGAAATTTGCTTGCAAAATAAGGCCCATTCCTTATTCCATTGATTTGGTAGATCGTGTGTGCAAACCGAACTGACAAGGGAAGAGAGAAATTGATGCAAAAATGGGCTCACAAGTGAATTTCGGGTTTTGGAAGTTGTATTACATGTGTGGGAAAAACAAGAGCATTAACTTGCAATTGCGTGGAACAAACATGCAACTTCATATGTGTAATGGGTAACTACAAGTTTGCACTTGTAATTGGACCTTTAGAACTCATTTTCAAGTGTTTTTGAGTGCATTTTGGACCAATTTCGGGTTTTGGATGGCTGACCGCAGGTAGACTTTAAATGGGGAAAATGAATGAAGGTGTGAAATGAATGGATGAAATGGTATGTACGGATGATGGAAATGAATATGAAAAGATTTTGGGAAGTTCATCTTCAAAAAAATGGGAAGAACTTTCAAGAAAAGATGGTTAAATCTTTTATCCGTAATGGAAGAACAATTATTTTCATCCAACTTGTAATCGGGATTTAAAATCCCGAATACAAGTAAAGAGGTAAAATGGGGAAGATCAATGCAATTCTAAAATTGCTTTACAAAGGGGAAAATCTCTCACAAAAACCGATTTTTGGGGAAGAACCAACCATTTATAAATTTACAACTAGAAAGGAAAAACAAGAAAACAAGAAAACAAGAAAAAAGAAACAAAAAGAAAATAAATCTTACCTTGCTCCAATCTGAAAATGCCTCTCCAAAAGATGATCAATCTTTGAAATACAGAAGAATATCTCTTAAAAATAAATTAACCGTATTCCAAAACCCTAGCCATGTTTTTGAAAAAATGCCCAAAAATGAAAAACGTGGCAGCAAATGCATGAGAAATGGCATGGAAAATGGCCAAGACTCTTTCTAACCTCAATGCCTTAGCATACCAAGCCAAAACGATTCATAAGATTGCTGATTCGTGGTATTTTTAATGAAGAAAAATGTGGTTTTTTGGCAAAAACATGTTTGCTGTTATAAACCTAAAAACCAGCAAACTTAACCTCCATGTGGCGTGAAAGGTGTTTAAAAATGCATGGAAATAGGAAGGAATCCTAAACGCCTTCTATCTCCCAAAAAATCTCCACAAAAATTTGCTTAAAATCCTCATAAAAAACGGTTTTCCTTGCAATTCGGGTTTTTTGGAACAAATAGCAAGTTTAAAATGCATGAAACAATGAAAATCGGGTTTTTTGGAGGATATAACAAGTTTAAAATTTCACTTTTTCAAAATGTTAGGCAAAATCGGGATTTTTTGGCCAAAGTGCAAGTTTGAAATTGTCACTTTTTCACTAACAAGCCAAAATCAGGTTTTTTTGGACAAATGACAAGTTTAAAACTGTCAAAAATGCACTTTATGAGCAAAATCGGGTTTTTTAGACCAAAGTGCAAGTTTTAAATTGTCACTTTTTCACTAACAAGCCAAAATCGGGTTTTTTTGGACAAATGACAAGTTTAAAATTGTCAAAAATGCACTTGCAAGGCAAAATCAGGTTTTTTGGAGCAAATTGCAAGTTTTAATTACTTGTAAAAGGGAAATAAAATCCCTACAACAAGTTAGAAATACTTGCACATATGTAATGGGGATTTAAAATCCCTATTACATGCAAAAACCATTAAAGTAGGGGTTTTTTGACCAAACTACAAGTTTACTTGTAATTGAGTCAAAAAATCCCTATTTTAACTAAACAAGACCAAAAAACAATAAAAAAGACAAAAACAAGAAAGGGAAATTTAAAACAAATTGCAAGTAACATCTTTTAATAAAGATGCACATGTAATAAGCTAAAAATTCCCCTGCAACAACCAAAACAATGAATATCATTAAAACTTGCAGTTTAAAGAAAATTCTCCACCTGTAGTCGGGGTTTTAAAACCCGATTGAAGGAAAGACATAGCAAACGAACCCAGAATTTGACGAAATTCGAAACGTAGTTTGAGGATGGACTGGGGATTAAGCCAGTCCAAGGATTAGTCGAAATTCTGCCTCGGAAAGCATGCCATAGAGTAAAATTTTTCATTTTTTCACAAAAATTTCATGTAATGGTCCTTCATTTTTGAAAACAAAAATGAGGACAACAAGACCATAGAGATTCTATAGCTATGTTGCATTGATGTGTAATCTTATTGAGACTGAACCTTCCAGTGTTGAGGAAGCCTCAAAACAACAAGTATGGAAAGATGCTATGGATGAAGAATATCAATCCATTATCAAAAATGATGTTTTGGATATTGTACCTAGACTTAAAGGAAAGTCAGTTGTATCTTCCAAGTGGCTATACAAGATTAAGCATGTAGTTGATGGAAGCATTGAGAAGTACAAGGCTAGATTTGTGGCTCATGGTTTCTCTTAGAAAGAAGGAATAGACTATGAAGAAACATTTGCTCCTGTTGCTCGCTATACTTCCATCAGGACCATCATTGCCATTGCAGCAGCTAAAGGATGAGAGCTACATCAGATGGATTTGAAGACAACTTTTCTCAATGGTGTGATTGAAGAAGAGGTCTGCATTGAGCAACCTGAAGGTTTCGTGATTCATGGGAAAGAGTCTCATGTATGCAAATTGAAAAAGGCATTATATGGTCTTAACCAGGCTCCTCGTGCATTGGTATGAAAGAATTGACAAATGCTTGGTGAGTTTGGGTTTCTGCAAGAATGATGCTGATCGAAATCTTTACTTAAAGGTAATCAATGGTGAAGTTTTAATCTTGGCACTATATGTTGATGACTTATTTCTTACCGAGGAAGATCATCTCATCCTTGGATGCAAGGAGGAGTTGACTTTAGAATTTGAGATGAAGGACCTAGGGCTCATGCATTTCTTTCTAGGTTTGGAAGTGTGGCAAAGGCCTAATGAGATTATCCTGAGTCAAGGAAAATACACCATTGACATCTTGAAGAGATTTGAAATGTTAGATTGCAAGTCTATGTCTACACCAATGGAAACTAACTTGAAGAAATTGAGGGAATCTATAGCTAGTTCAGATCTTGTGGATCCTACCATGTGCAGGCAGTTGATTGGATCCTTGATGTATCTAGTTAACACTAGACAGGATATTCGCTATGCAGTGAGTAAACTTGGTCAGTTCATGTGTGAACCAAGGCAGATACATCTAGTTGCAGCCAAGCATATCTTGAGATACTTGCGTGGCACAGTTGGACATGGCTTGAAATATTCTTCTAGTGTAGACCTAAATCTGCAAGGCTATTCTGATTTTGATTGGGCAGGGAGTGTTACTGATCGGAAGAGAACCTCTGGTTGTTGCTTCAATTTGGGATCTGCTATGATCTGGTGTAGTAGGAAGCAGTCTTTAGTGGCTCTGAGCACCACAGAGGCAGAATACATTGCAGCATGTGTGGCAACTCGCGAAGCAGTGTGACTTCGAAAGCTCCTTGCAGGATTGTTTGGACAATCGTTGGAGCCTACAATTATTCATTGTGATAACCAAAGTTGTGTGAAGCTATCAGTCAATCCAGTGTTCCATGACAAAACAAAGCATGTTGAGATTCAATGCCACTACATCAGAGATATGGTACAGAGGAATGTTGTTCAGTTGAGATATATTTGTACTGATGAACGGACGGCTAACATTCTCACCAAGCCCCTTGCCAAAGTGAAGTTTGTGCATTTTCGAGACAAGCTTGGAGTTGTGGAGAATAAAGCACTAGTTGAGAGGGAGTCTCAGCATCAGTAATTTATTGAGATTTACTATAATTCATTCTTCTCTATGAGGGAGAAATTTGAGGTGCAAACCCTTGTTAATGCATTCTTCTCTGTGAGAGAGAAGTTTGAGATGCAAGCCCTTGTTAATGCATTCTTCTATGTCAAAGAGGAGTTTGAGGTGAAAGCCCTTGTTCCACCCTCTGGAAGTAGCCATGGTGGATGTCATGTGAGAGACTCCATGACTTAGCACTTGTGTTTATTCACCCTCGGGGAGTAGCCATGGCGAACGTCATGATGAGATGACGACATCACGTTGAGTGATTTTGTGATGAGCACATGTGTTCATTTGCATTTCCATTCATGGGGGTAGCCATGATGGACCCACCCTTTGGGAGTAGCCATGGTGGATATCTTTACAAAAATCGAGGACTCCTCCCTAGCTAAGAGGGAGTGTCAAAGTTATATAGCTTCAATCGGATTCCTTCAGGCCAACGTAAATGTCTAAGTGGCCTATCAGCCTTAGATATTTATGTGCATCGATTTAAATAATATACTTCTTGCCAACTTCCATACTTTATATTGGCGATTTCATGAAGCGGTTTGTTAATAAAATATAACGAATTATATAATCCGCCACCTTGGTGATAAGTCATGTTAGTTAAGAGACGTGTTTGTTAATGACAAGCCGACTATTGGAAAAGACATGCTGCTCGGAGTCACCCACGTATGGGTATATATAGATCGACTCTCTCTCTCTTTCCACTTCATTTGAAAATGAATATACATAAGCAGATTGAGTATCATCTTCAGCAGTTCGATACCTTCCTTCAGTAGATCGTATACCATCTTCAGCATATTGATTCCTTCTTCAGCAGGTCATGTTCACATATAAGGTAGATCAAACTTATATACCATTCTTTGGAAGTTTGGGCTGCATTCACTGAGATCTAGGTCAAATCTATTCTGTCATATAGCTTCAAAGTGTGAAGCATTTTGTAAAGACATCTTACTATCTTGTCTAATATATTACAAGACATTTGTTGTTGGGTTTTTCACCTTCAAGTTGGAAGGTTTTCCTAGGGTATATTTTGTGCAATTGTGTTTGAATTATCTTCTATCTAATCTGATCTTAAAACTTCACAGTCATGCCCATCATGCCTATCCCTAGGCCGATCCATTTTCAATCTATCGAGGATTCCACTTATCCACTCTAATGCCTATGCAATCAATGGCTATGTATTAACGAGAGTTCTAAATAAGTCTCAATCAGGATCATCTTGCTGATTCTGTCTCTCCCTCTGATGGGGACTCCTATTACCATCATGCATATCACCCATAGCTACACCTGCTGAAGTACCCGTATCAAAATTTAATTGCAATTGTGCACTCTTGCAAGTATAATGTTTGTGTGGCCCAATCCTTCCAGGGTACATAGAAGTAATCACAGTACCCTTAGGCTGGCAGGGTCATGGCTCTGATACCACTAAAAGATCCCCACCAATTTTGATCCATTTATTTCTGTTTTGTTTAGGTGCTGATTGAAGTGGTTTTAAGTTTATTTGCCAAGGCTTGGTTTGAGTTTCAGTGCCAATTGATAGTTTGGAGTTCAACCGTGAAACATATGCAAGGAAATGATGCTTTTTGAACCAGAGTACAAATTTTTAAAGGACTGATAGAAAATTCTGAGTTCTGATTTATTTAGAACAGCAATGCGATTATTCAGAATTAGAGAACTGAGATACTAGAAACAAGAGTTTGCATACTCGGAGTCCAACGCTCATTCACTAGAGGAGTTTTATTGAAGAAACTGAAGGAATCACTTGTATAGGGGCATCCAACTAGCTAAAGTGGTGCCAATGGCTTTAATTCTCAATGACAATAATTACTGAAAACAAATATTGAAAGAAACAATGGAAGTACTAAACCCTACGCCTAGCCTGCAGGCAAAATTTTTTGAATCAAACTAGAAACCTCAATGTGCAAACAAATTGATCCATAAATTGTTCCTGATGTCTAAATGAATCATGAATTTGTTGCTGCTAATTTCTAACTAAGAAATCTGCTCCAAAACCTCGATGCCATTTCCGAATGGTACAGCTCGCCTGGAAAATGTACGGCTGGCAAGAAGAAGTTTCTAACCTTCCAAATCTGCCCACAATTCAACCAGTAACTGCTGCAATCAATTTCCAATGAATTCCTTGCAGAAATTTGCATCAAACGTTGTCCATTTGACTTCCAAGAAGCATTCCTTTCATTAAATTAATCTGATCTAATTGCACTGAACCCTTGATGCTTTATTGCTGAAAGATAATTGTAAAAGATGTCATGAAAATTCATCCAATGTAGCACAAATGCAAACCGTATGTAGATTCTCCTCAATGCTGAATTGGGTTTTTGTCCAATTCACAATTCTCCAAGTGATTTCATCCTCAAAAAATACTAGGCATTACCTGCAGGAAGAGAAAATTTTGAAAATTAATCATCATAATGAGTAGATAGAGAAATGAATTCTCTTTTATAAAACCATTCTTCTTTTGGATTCCAACGCTTCCCTTTCCCACTTTTAATTTTGCTTTCAAGTCCACAAGTGCATCCAAGTAAGGGGTGCGCCCAGGTTAGTAAAATTAAGTGATTTCACTTTATAAAATAATTTTCCACTAAATTATAAAGTTACTTTATGATGTTATAATTTGACTTTATAAAGTAACTTTATAATTTAACTTTTAGATTTAACTTTATAAAGTTACTATAATGAAATTTTTCTATTTTTAGAAAAAGTAACTTTATAATAAAATAACATTATTTTCTCATTAAATAAGCATTGAAAATCTAATCTGTAGCTGTAAAGCCCTCCATGCCAGGAATAACATCTCCTATCCATTCGATATTCCTACGGAGATGGATAATAGACAGATCTTAACATTCGAGTGATTTGTAATGGGCACCTTAAGATGCCCAAAAACTAAACCAGCCGCTAATAGGAATTTGGTCAAACGGTTTGCAGCCAACTCCTTATTTCACCGTTTAATGTTTAAACCCCCTATGGCTTCGGAAATGAAATGCTTGTTTGTTTTTATGTCTTTGCATAGATTTGAAATCACATAACATGAACAAGAAGGAAACTACAATAATATGCAAACTGAAGATTGAACTACTGCTGATAAGATGTTATTTTCAGAATCAATAAAATCAAATACATGGCAGATCATCAACTCACTAATTATTCCAGCATTATTGACATATTACTCCAGCAATCATTTTCAATCTTGCTGCTACAGTGACATGAATAGTACCCGCGTGAATAGTGTTGCGGCAATATTAATTTGTCTTCAATAGGTCCAATATCTTCATACAATCATCTCCTCAAAATGGCATAAGCAACGGACAAATAGGGAAGAAGATATGAGCAAACATTAAATCTACCTGTAGCTGGAAATGCACCCAATCTGCTTGATAATGAAGCTGATAGCAATGGATTCCAAAGGCCAAACCCTAGGGGAATGACGTCTAGAATGTCACAAGAGAGGATGGACGTCCTCTAATGCCAAGAACAGATCTGCAACTCACACATACCAATTCTTCTCATATTCAACATGCTGAATGAAGCCACGAAAGCTTCATTTTATTCTTTCTCCAAGGGACGACCCAACTCACTTGAGCAATGTGGGATAAAAGATGTGCAATATAAAACATGTTAAAATATTCACTTATGTCTCCCTTGGGTGCCCCTTTGATTTGCACACATCCCCATAAAATAAATATTAAAGTAACACTTTAATATTTTACAATTAAATTAAATGTTACTTTAATAACACTTCAGGCATTATAATATATTAGCAATCAGACTCCAAATAGCGCGAGTGATAGCTCGTCGGAAAGCTCTCGCTGAGGAGTATCGAATCCAATCACCAAAACTAACCTCCGTTGTGTCTTGCTAACTTACTAAAAATAGTAAGTATGCCTGAAACTAAGTAAATCAACTCCGTTTTGGCCCAAACTGGAAATGACTAGGCCGAAACACTCCAGGATCCCCTTAAACCCTTTGTTAGCCCTCAAGACCATGTAGAGATAGGCTAACGCACATACACTTGGTCAACTGCTAAAGTGGGGACATTACATGATTGTCTAGGAAAGAGGGGACATTACTGTAAAGCCCTAGTTGTCTGTAGTTATAGAAACCTTAGTTGTCCCAATAAACCTTGAAAGTGAGCCAGACAATAATGTCTCCTTCTGAGTAGTCGAAGATGACCATTTAGCCTATTTAATTCCCATAGGCTAATTTCAAGATATTGAGGAATAAATTAAATTATTAATTAAAGTTGTCAAATAAAGTAAATTTTATAGCTTTATTTTAATTAATTTAGTGAAATTAAAAGGAAATATTAAGAAGTCACTTTATTAACGTGCTTTAATGAATTATTTTAAGCGAGAAGTTGAAAAGCTCCTTGGGAATGTTCTAAGGAAACTACAAAAAGAAGAATTGGAAGCTCATTTGGACATGCTTGTTTATTTTCTCTTCTTGTGGATTTGAAGCTTCTTGTTGGAGCAAACCCTAGGACGAAAACTGTAATGTCCCATTCTCGTTGATGATCTCCCAGTGGTCCATTAGCCTATACTTGAGACCCGTAGGCTAGGTGGAATGAAGAATGAGGGTCCAGCATTGATGAGGCGAGAACTTACTATTTTTAGTAAGTCAGGGAATGGCTATTTTGGTGATACTGTCCTACTGAGCTCTCCATGCTTTGTCACTGGGCGCGAAGATCATGCTTTTCGGAGCAGTTGTTCATGACTTACTATTTTTAGTAAGTGACAATATGGCATAATTCTATTTTTGGCAGTGGACAGGGTCCTGATCCTGCAGTAGTTCAGTGGTCTTCCTAGCTCAGCTTCATCAGGGTTTTGACAATAATCAGTACGAGAGTCATATGTGACATAATTAAATATTATTTCCTTATACTAAGGTTTAATATTTAATTGATCTGATTAATTACTACTGATTTATTGACTTTGGGAATAATGCCTAATATCTCCTAAGTGCTAGGCGAAATTATGTCTAAGAAGGGGATGTCAAATTATTAGGGAGATTATTTTATTTTCATCCCAAGTGTTTGCTAAGTGAAAATCGTGGTCCTTGCTTTTTGGCCTAAGGTTTGACTTGTGGAATGGCGCCACTCTTGGGGTCCACGTGAGATGTAATGAAATGCAAATGGGGAAAAGTGAATTTGAAGCAATTTGCATTTGAATTTGGTGTTGTGAGGTTATAAATAAGAGCCTTGGGCTGCCATTCTTAATATCTTGAAAATTTGCAATGTTATGCTATCGGATTGGTGACAGAACTTTTGGGGCTTCGGAGTGCGTCTCCCTAGTGCTTCCCGCTTTCGTACTTGAAACATAGTACATAGCTGTGTGCTGTAATCTACTATATTCTCTGAGAGTATCTTAGTCCTTTTTGGTGTTTGGAGTGATTTTGGAACTTGCTGGTTTGCCTGTGGCTGAAGTGCATTTTCGATCATACCTCTCTGCTGGAGTGACTGACCGTTATGGTTATTGGCTCTTTCATCCTTCCTAGTACTAGCGATATACATTGTAAGTTTGTGGCATCTTTGATCAAGATTTGAATTTATTAGACAAAATCGAAATTCCTAAGCTAGGCATGGTTTTCCGAAGTGCATTGGGATGCGTGCAAAATTATTAAGGGAGTTATGGTAGCTTGTCTTTGAATGGTTGTCATCGTAGCTAGTCTAGTGTGGGTTTGGGACTGATTTTGGGTGATTTGGATATGTATTGAGAGAGTTGAGCGCTTTTTAGTGATTCCTTAGGCTGTTGGTTTTGCAATTCTAGCCTGCAGATTTGATGTTAGCAAAATCTAATGTTTTTATTTGGATATTCAGCATTTCTCTCCTCTCATATCATCTTATTTTTGTAAGGTTAAGTAGCAGTACTACTAACCAATTCTGATTTGTAATTCTCATCCCGCTGAAAAGTGGAAGAGGCTGGCTTGCCGCCTATTATTAAGTAATTTGTAATTTCAGTCCTCCCACTGCATAAGTGGTCGAGTGATGTCTGAGTGTAATGGTCCTCCCGCTGCATAAGCGGTTGAGTTGAGATTGTTATGTAATTTTCAGTCCTCCCGCTGAAATATTGCGGTTGAGTGATTCGTACCTTTGTGTGTCTCACTTGGCTGGCTCACCACCGAGTTTCTTGCATTCCTGCTGGATAAGCGGAAGGGCTAGCTTGCCGCCCAAGCATTGTATTGTTTCCAGTTAATTGAGCTAACGATCCCCTCAACGCCATATGCTCTCACCTTCCCACGTTGGGCACTTGGTGATCAGAAAGTGGAAGGGTTGTTTTTCCAACATGTTTTAGTTTATGATTTCTAACCTTAACGGGTTATCTTCTTGTTGATGACTATTGTTGGCCTAAAAATCAAAAAAAAAAATAACTGGGATATTACAAAAACCCTTAGATTCAGTGGTGAAATATCTTCCCTAGCTGATTTTCAAGTGGATTAATACAGATTTCATGCTTGAATAAATGATTGCACAATTCATGAGGTCATGCAAGCAAGACAAATTGTTAAATTAATTGCAAGAGTTTGTATGAAAGGCAAAGATAGTTGGGTGGACACGAGGTATAAGTTTATTTAAATAATTATATTCTCCGTGTCTAGTCGCTGAGCTTCCAATATTCTAGACATTGAAGTTGAGGACTGATTTTTGGGGTAATTGAAGGTTCCAACTGGCTGCCATTAATGAATACGTAGGCGTGAGACCAATGGAGCAAGTCGAAGAGTTTTGGCAAGCTCCATAATGGCGTTTAGAGGGTTTATTGCTAGCTGCCAAACACTAGTAGCTAGGCATTGGAAATTCAAGGGCCATTGATGCATGAGTTGGGCGTTTGAACCATGAAGAGAGCATAATCTTGTGGTGGACTATTGTGAAGAGGTCACCAACCAGTATTGACCTTGGCATGAGGATTGGAGGCCTTAATATCTCAGGTGCAAACCAAATGCATGGTGCTATTCATTCAATGCTAATTTGCTGATGTAATGGCTGTTACCAACTTCTCAAGGGAATGGACGTTGCTAATATTTGAGGTTAGGAATTTACATATGATAACCTTTGTAATATGTTATACTTGAGCAGTGTCTTGAATGAAATTATTGTTGTGCAACTATCTCTTGTTTGGTTAATATCAGATTTGGTCTCAAATGTTAATTTGATGACATTGCACTATATACCCATAAAACATGGACCATTTAATTCGACAAATCAGAAAAATTACATGGGGTGGTGAACATAAAGTGTTTGACAAAATGCCTTTCTATTAGATTGTGGTAAAAAGTGCAAATTGTTGGTGGGAAAATTGGTTCAGGTCTTTATAGTGGTATCTAAGAAAGTGATCTTTCCAGCCTGGATGGTTATGTGACAAAGTGGATGGCTGAAATTAATTAATGAATCTAGAGGTTACATAGTTTATCACTTACAGGAGAAGAGGTGTTATATCTTCAGATTCAAAGAAGGAAGAATGGGTGATAGATGTGAACAACATAACCCTATTACCATGGAGATTTTGAATATTTTGGCTAGATGACAACAACAATTGTTTCAGCTAATGACTCAAATGATGCAAACAACGAATAACAAAACTCAAGGTGATCATGGGAAGAATGGCAAAAATGAAAAGATGGCAATTATGGGGAAGGGAGTAACACTAATATTTTTGTAAACAACTCCAAGACAACCAACAAAACTACTCCTGGGCCTTTAATGCCTGAATTCTTGGAAGCACCACCAAGAGAACGAGTAGAACAACAAGAAGATGGCAAAGGTTGGGTAGATTATTAAGGGAGTATCAAGCCTTGGGGGACAGATTTCATGCAACTATCTCCTTAGCTGATGTTTGTTAGGTCAAGTATAGAAACAAACCAAGAGGAGAAAGGAGACATAGGTCTAATCAAGATTTACGTGAAAGGTAGGAAAGTTGGCCATTCCAAGCTATGATGGTTTCAATAGTTGCACTGCATGTTCATGGGTGTAAAGTTAGATACTTATTTTCATCTTAATCCCATGCTAGATTTAGAGGCCATCAAGTATGCCACTCTTCATTTGGATGGAGTTCATGAGTGGTGGTACCATGGGTTGGTCACTTTGGGACATGCTAGTATCATATCATATGGTGATTTTACTTAGAGGTTGATTTATAGGTTTGACAAAATGGACCTTGCACTGCATTTTAGAGAGTTGGCTTAGTTGAGACAGGTGGGGTCAATTTAACGAATCCTACATATTAGTTCCAAAAACTCTGAATCATGGTCACAAAATGTCTTTGAGCACAAGTGGATTCTTTTTTTCATGGAGGGATTGACCAAACCACTTTGTGGTTGGATCAAGGCATTTGATCCAAGTTGGTGTCAAGAGGGCTCATAATATGGAGTCTTTGGCTCTTGAAAAAGATTTAGTCCAAACCATTTCCATCAAAGAATGATAAGAAAACTTTCCAAAAGGAGAGGTTGAAGAGCAACAACATGGATGATTAGGTTAGAAATGAATTTTTTAGGAAAAAGTTGTGCTTCTCTTGCAAGGAACCTTGGAAGCTTGGTCACAGGTGTATGGCAAATGGGAAGGTTCATTACATAGAGGTGGTTTCAAATGATGAAGAAGAGAAGGCAAAAAGAGCTATTGGGAGTGAAGTGGAGGATTCAAATGGGGAAGCAACATATATGGATGAGCATCCGTCAAAGGATGTTAAGAGAGGAACTATACCTACTCTTTTAGGTACTCTTGGGTTCAATTCATTCAAGGTATGAGGAGTCTTGCAGGGGCAGTGAATAGTGAATTACTATCTTGGAGGACAATGGAAAAACCCACAATTTTATATATGTAGCTTTGGTGGCAAAGAGTAGATTATAGGTAGAGGACTCTGAGGGCTTCAATGTGGTGGTAGCAGATGGCTTCACCATAACTTGTACCATGCAAGTTCCTCAATTGAGCATTGCATTAGGCAGTTACACTCTCATAGATGATTTATACATAGTTGACATTGGGGATACTAATGTTATTTTGGGCGTTCAGTGTTGCACTCATTAAGAAAGTATTCTCATAATTTCTAGAGCATGGAATTAAAATCAAAGTTGATAGAAAAAAGGCGGTCTTAAGAGGTATGCCAAGAGGCGCACCCAGGATCGTGATGGCTAAGTGGATGGAGAGTATTTTCAAACATGGTGAGGTTGCTTGGGCAGCCCAATGTTTGATTACTTCTAAAACCCCTTCGGACAGTGATGGGTAATATCATGTGTATATCCAATCTATTCTAAACAAGCATAGTGTGGTTTTCAGCAACATTCCTCCAGGGAGACCACCTAATAGGTGTTTTGAGAATGTCATTGAAATCGGGATTACAATTAAGGAGTTACTTGATATGGGTCACATTAGGCCTAGCTCGAGTCCCTTTGCTTCTTCTATTTCCCCAGTGAAGAAGGATGGGACCATGCAGTGTGCATTGACTACTGTTCACTTATTAAAAAGACTATCAAAAACAAGTATTCAATTCCCAAGATTGATGAACTTTTGGATGAGCTACATGGTGCAATATATTTTTTGAAGATTAACCTTTGTTTAGGATACCATTAGATTAGAGTTAGGGAGTAGGACATATACAAAACAACATTCAGGTGTCATGATGGGCACTATGAGTTTTTGGTCATGCCCTTTGGTTTGACCAATGCTCTCACTACCTTTCAATCCTGCATGAACCATCTCTTCAACAAACAATTGTGGAATTTTTTTGGTATTATTTGATGATAATCTCATTTATGGCAAGACTTGGGACGATCATCTTAGACACCTTGACAAGTTGTTGGGTGTCATGGAGGCACAATCCTTATTTGCCAGAGCTACCAAGTGTGAGTTTAGGTTGACATAGATAATTTATTCAAGGCATGTGTTTAGTGTAGATGGTGTCAACGTTCATCAGGAGAAGATATAGGCTATTTTGGATTGGCCATCGCCAAAGACGTCGACAAAATTGAGGGGATTCTTCATCATATGTAGTTATTATAGGAGGCTTGTAAACGGGTTTTCTCAGCTCAATGCACCTCTTACAAATATCACTAAGGGAGCTTTCAAATGGATAGAGGAGGCTCTGCGAACATTTGATAATTTCAAGGAGGTAATAGAACTTGTCCTATTTTGGCATTTCTTGATTTCTCTTAGCCTTTTGTTTTGGAGTGTAATGCTTCGGGTGAGGAATAGTAGTACTTATGCAAAACAGACACCCCATTTCCTATGAGAGCAAGGAGATTTGTGATGTGGAGAGATTGTATTCCATATATGATAAGGAGATGCTTGCCATCATGTATGCATTGGAAAGATTTGGGCAGTATTTGGTAGAAAATTTGTTGTTAGAACAGTTCACAATAGTTCAAAATACTTCTTGGATCAAAAAGATTTAAATGATTGTCAACAAAAGTGGGTTAGTAAATTCAGGGTTATGATTTTGACAGAGTATGTGAAGGGAAAAAGGAATATTGTAGCAAATGCCCTTTCTAGGAAACCCACTATTAGCCAATTGGAAGGCTCATCTTTTAGTTGAGTATTCCAAAAATACTTTCACATGCGAGTTAATGGATGGCAAGATTCAGGATGACGGGTACAGGGTGATAGATGATGTCATCTACCACAAGGACATGTTTTACTTGGTGGTTGAGTCAAAATTGAAGGACAAATTTTTAAAGACCATTCATGATATGCCCCTTGCAAGACATCCATGTTATTTCAAACCCTACTGGTAGGTGTGAGAGATTCTCTTGGAAGGGTCTTAAAGATGATGTCTTGCAAACTATTCATGAGTGTATGACTTGTCTCTAGAATAAGCCAAAGCATTGTTTCCTAGTAGGTGTGTTGCAGCCATTGCCTATCCCTAGGTAGAAGCTGGAAAACATACCCATGGATTTTATTACCAGTCTTCCTAAAGTGCAGGTCATAGATTGCATCTATGTGGTGTGATGTCCCCGTCAAATTAATACTATTTGGTATTAATTATGAATAAAGTGAACTTTCCTTATTTTATATTAGTGCTAATGTTGACTAGTATATTATAATAAGAGTTCTTTGATTTTTTTCAATACAGATTAAAGTTAAACATTAGTTTGCCTAAATACTTTGCTTAACTAATATTTAATTATCTAATCTGCGGGAGTTGGTTTCCTACGGGAATTTTACCTGCTTTGGTCCTTTAAATAAGGATTGGCAAATAAGGAGGAGTATGAGATTTTATAAAGACAATGCATGGAGAAGAGAATTTCTTTTTCTGTGTGGTGGAATGCAAACAGAATTCAACCTCCTTTCGTCAGTGAAGACTAGCCTAATGGTGGAACCATGATAACATAAACAGTGGGGTGGCAACGTGAGGGAAGTCGTGCTGGTATATTTCCGTGGAATGCCGTGAGACCAGAGTGTATTCTTCATATTCCTTATGCTCGTATCGGGTGTGATTTCCAAATGCAGAGACCAGACGATTTCATATTCCTTATGCTTGTATCAAGGTGTCAACTCCGAACGCAGGGACAAGACAATACGATCAACTCGTATCTAGTGGCAAGGAGGCCCGATATCGGGATAATATCGATCACGTGATCGGGATAATATCGATCACGTGAGGAATGCAAACAATACACAGTGACATCGCGTGAGGAATGCAAACAATACATAGTGACATCGCGTTAGGGTTGCAAACAATACACAGTGACATCGCGTGAGGAATGCAAACAATACACAGTGACATCGCGTGAGGGTTGCAAACAATACACAATGACCATCGCGTGAGGATTACAAATAACTCGTAGTGACCGTGATAGAGGTACAGACCGGCCTTTGGTGGATTATTCCATAAGGATAAGCGGAATCAAAGTCGGGTGGAAACAGTGGAACGTGGGCGTGGCAGAGGTCTTTCACACTACCAACCAGTGAACAAACGATGAGTCACCGGAGGATCACGACAGCAAGTTTGGCACTGACAACATTGCAAACTAACAGGTGCACCCTGAAATACTTAATCAAATGATATTGAATTTGTATAATGACTGTTCAATCATTACTATGTTGAATAACAAGTACAAAGGTTAAATTGGGACTGCAAGGATTATACTAAGGAATTTCATAGGCATGTCAATGATCAACTGGTTAAATTAAATAATACTTCTCTGCATAATCTGGACATACGCATTATTTGTAGTCAATTCCTAGTAAGGAATTTTACATGTAGTTATTGACAGGTTGACCAAATATGCATATTTCTTTGTTATATCATCTGAGTACAAGGCACCTCAAGTTGCAAACTTGTTCTTCAAAGAGGTGTCAATGATCATGGAGCTAATTGATATAACCATAGTTGGACTACTCGCCAAAAAAGCTCGTGAGTTTTTCTTCAGGGTGAGTTTTTACGACTTTTACTCGCCATAAAAACTCACCGAGTTTTTGGCGAGTTTTTCACAAAAACTCAGCGAGTTTCTATAAAAAACTTGGCTGCATTAAAAAAAGAGGCCCAAACATGTCAAAAATTTATCATTTTTTTTTCAAGTTAGTCTTATTCTCTTCATTAGAATATATACATGAAATATAACATTTAAGTGTAAGTCTATATTTCATGTATATATTGGCAGGATGTTTGAGAGTGGTTTCAGATCTCTAGGAATTATAATGCAAATTCTAGGTTTTAGAAGATCTTTTAAATTTTCAAACAGTCAAATTTCAATAATCAGTATGCTCCTATCAACATTCTCTCGCTCTCTCGATCTCACTCACTTTATCTACCCCGAAGATTAGACCTATTTATCTCCCAATCACTCTTCCTCTATCCCCCTCTCTACTTCTCTCCATCTCACTCTCTCCTCTCTCCCCCAAGATCTAGACCTATCTCTCTACTCCACTCTTTCTCACCCTCAAACCCCCACGAGGGGTGCTACCCTCAACCTAATTTTATTTTGCAGATGCTTGGTGACAAAGTTGGTGTGGAAATACTCCAAATCTCAAAAAAATTGCCCTCGGAATCTTATGTTAACCTTGTAGTTTATCCAGTTGTGAGTGCAATTGGAGCTTGTTTGAGGCCATCCACATGAAGAAGAGGAGCAAGTTAGCTAAAAACGCCTCAAGGACCTTGTCTTTGTGCAATATAATCTTCGGTTGCGCATAAGGAAGGTAGAGGAAGCACCAGCTAGTCCAATTGATTTGGATGATATAGATTTGACATCAATGGTTTGGAGAGGCAAGCTACAAAGGAGGAGGGGGGTGGATTTGGTTTCACACTGGATGACATTGAGGAGGATGAGGAGTCATTGCTAGTGTTAGGTGCCGCTAGAGGCAGAACTACATCTAGGATGGAGGATGAGCCATAGCCTGAGCTAGTCATACCGAGCAAGGAGGCACAATCACGCCCATAGCAGACTTCTAGGACTAGACCGTCTAGTTCTACCTCCCCCCTAGTTTTTACTAGAGTTGGGAAGAGGAAGATGTAATTGTATTGATTTATTTACTTTTAGTTCTAGAAAAACTATTTACTATTTTGCTTCCAGCCATCAACATTTCTCACGAGGATGCGATTTTGTACCCACTTTGCGTTTAAATATATCTAGATTCTAGACTCAATTTGTTTCTTTTGTGTTCTCATTTATTGACTCATGGGATGCATCTTCTCATTGAATTTTGTAAAAAAAATGCATTTCTAATTAAATTTAAGAAATTTTGTAAGTTCCCAAGTTATTTGCCAAGTATTGGCTGAGTTTTTTTTTGGGGGCTTGGCAAGTTTTTGGTTTTGGTGAGTAGTTCAACTATGGATATAACTAGACACAAAAATAGTCCTTCACCGCTCTCCTAAAAGCATTCATGCTACCAAGGTCTGTATTGCATCAAAAGGATATATTTTCTTGTTTGATATTAAACATGGAATATACAGTTACCTGGCTTCTTGAATTGATGATTTCCATAATGACATTCAAATAGTTTGTCTTCTAAAATTTTGTCTGATCAGAAGGAAACTTGCTTTGTAGGATCAGTTTTCATTGATGTCATAGTCATGTCAAGAAGGGTTTTGTTGTCTAAGCATATTATCATAGATTTATGTACGAAATTGTTAGTGTCAGTTTGTCATCGATGTCAAAGTAGAGATTCGAGTACAGGGTGCCACAATGTCATCAAGATTATGTATATAAGATTGTGAAGTGAACTCATAATTAACAAGAAGTGTTCTTGTGGAAAATATTGACAATGCAGAGAGAGTGTTATAAATACAAGGCAAAGATTGGCTTAAGATGTACAACGTGTGCATAGTTCTTAGGTCATTGGTTTTGGTTGGATATGCTAATAAGAGCTGGATAGAGATGTATGATATGACAGCAAAGAAAATGGCTTGTGCATAAACCCACAGTGAAACTCTCAACTTCTTACACTTATGGAAGAGCTTGAATCTCGTTGTGATTGAAGCAACAAACCAACCAAATAGTATCTACTCTACACTTATGATGGCCGACATTCCTTATTATTGGTGTGCCTCTATATGGAAAATAGATAACAATCATATGCTAGCCGACCATACAATAATATGGCAATGATTGAATTAATGCATGAAAGAAAGATTTTAATGATGTCCACGAGACTAAACAGTCTATGGGACCGAGATCAATCCTTAATTTATCTTCAAATTCTTTTCGATGTCAGATCTCCTATTAATTTTGACTTGGAGGCTGGCTGTCTGATTAATCCTATCTTCCTCAAATAACTGGTGCATGTTGTCAACCTTCAATCCATTCTTGTACTGAGTGTGGATATCCTCATAAGCCATGCACTCCATGATGAAGTACCATTCTGTTTCCACTGCCCCCACTTATTGCAGAATATGCAAGCTCTTTCCTCCCATGTTTCCTCAGGTATCTTCCACCTACTGGTCTCACACCTAAGATGATACAATCCTGTTCTCAATTGTGCAATGATTTCATATTTATGCTGAAAGGTGGCACTCAAGTTAGTGCATCAATTATCACCCAAGTTAAGTGATTTAAGGCAGCAATAAATAAGTTTAGTTAGATTTAAGGCAGCAATAAATAAGTTTAGTTAGCAGCGAGTCCAAGCAACAATTATTCAAAGGGCACTATTTATGAAAGACAAATTAATTGTAGAAGAGCAGCGTTTGAAATGAATAAACTTTGTTAAGAAGGCAGCGCTGGGTTCTTTGAAGAACATTTATTTTATAGATGATGGCCAACCTCTTAGGCTACGCGGAATTAAATAAAAGAGGTCTGAAAGCAGTAGTATTCAAGATGGCTGACTTCTTCGTAAGGCCGACGTCGTAGAGGGGATTAAGATGAGTTAGGATAAATTAAAATAAAATCAGAAATAATCTGAGAGGCCAACCCCAGGAATAGATGCCTCTCTCCATGAAGTCATCTCTCCTCATAGAGACCCCTCTCTTGGGAATCTAACAGTATATAAAAGGTACATAGAGTGGAGGATAAAATTGTGTGTCCTAAATGATATATCAATTCTAAGAAGAACAGATCTACAGCAATATAAAGCAGAAATGTATGTAAGAATTTTGAAGGAGATCTTAAGTATATGAAGGGCAGAAATAAAGGTTTATTACAGAAGATATATGTTAAGTATTTGAGAAGATTTATGAGATCCTTTTGATCTCATTTTTGTGAAGATATTCAAGGCAAACTTATGCTTTATTGTGAGAGGTATTATCAAGGTTTGATCAAGATTGTGAAGCAGATTTTCAGTTGTATGATGGACTGAATAAAGAAGAATTTACAGCAGATATATATCATATATTGGAGCAGATTAATGAGGTTAAATTTTGTAATATCCCTTGGCTAATCTGACCCTGTTTCGCTTATTTGAACCCCAAGGAATATTGTCAAACACTTGGCATACAATGTTTGAAGCCGCTATTATGAATTTTTATTATCTTCTCTGAGTTTGTAGGCTGCAAATGAAGTTATGGAAAGCTTCTAACAATGCAAAGTTGTTATAGAAATGATATACTAGCTGTTTTAGACCTTTCCACACATATGTAATGACTGAAATTAACTAGTACAGCTAGTTGACATTAAGACAAACACTTGTCATGCATCCCAATGTATACCTACAGCCATTAGGCATTTAAGCAAACAATTGGCATGAAAGCTAAGTGGCTGATCAATGTTGAATGTTACCATGAATGTGGAATATGCAAATTATATCTCCATTAAACATATGCAACCTCCAAGTATTTCATGATATAATCATAATAGAAAATGATGCAATGAAGTAATGATTTTCTAATACAATGACCATAGATAGAAAACCTGGTATTTCAATGGCTGCCTTGATATATTGGTTTGATTCTCCTTATATGCAAATCCCTTGTCAAATATATATAGCTGTTCAACCTTTCTAAATCCCCTTCTATAGAACTCAAACTACTGTAGCGCACTGTTCACGACACTGTAGCGCACTGTTCACGGCACTGTTCATGCGCACTGTTCACGGCACTGTAGCACACTGTTCATGCGCACTGTTCATGGCACTGTAGCACACTGTAGTCTCTTTCAATCTGCAAACAAACTCTGAAGTAAACCCTCCAATCAGCTCAATATTGACTTCTGAATGAAGCCAACTCTCACAAGCATAATCAGATGATATTGCACACCCTCTATATGCTGTTACAATGAAGAAGCCATGCTCTCCAATGCCAACAAGCCTTGAATCCTGCAGAAACCCTTGGTATTCTACACTTCAATGCTCCAGAGAAACTTCAATCAAAAACTCCAATCACATAATCAATCCCCCTTCTCTTCTTTTCAAAAGCCTTATATATATTTCCCATGAAGGTTCGATTTTCTCCAATAAGGCATTAAATCAATTAATGATATTAAATGACATTTAATGATATAATATTTTCACTTTGTCATTTAATATTTCACCCTGGTAAAAGAGCCACAATTAATTAATTAAATGGTCCCCCTTAATGATACTTGGACCCTTACTTAAGTTATAATATAAAATTATATTATAACTTAATAATATAAGCTCAAAACATTAATGTTTATTTAAACTAAATAAACATTAATATGTCCATTAATACTCAACATTTTTAAACGCCGTCTGAGCTGGGAGCTGACATGATGAAGCTGCATATGACCATACCCCTTTACTAAATATAGAAGGGGTCCATCTCTAACATCTCAAACTTACTATAAATAGTAAGTATAGCAAATGAAGTCCAAATGATACCAAATGAAAGCCAGATCGAAACACACTGAACTCTGGAGCTGATACAAGCCTCGGGAGACCCTCTATCCATACTCATTAGCCTAAGAGGGTCAGAATGATAGGCTAATCACCAAAAAACCATGTCTGCTAAAATGGGGACATTACAAATTTATACTCATCTTGAGGTGAATTTATGCAAGTTATGTGAGAGTTGTTTGTGAAGATTTTGAGTAGATTTGTGACGCATTATTTGATCAAGAAGCTTGCCCTCATTCATATTCTATTTGAAGGTTGGAGCCTTCTATTGTAAAGTGAACAAAAATTGGACCCTTATTGCGAAAGAGGTCAATGTCTCTGAAATATCCCAGACCAATTTTTTTCAATTTTTCAATTACAAAGAGTAATGCAATACACATCCGTTAGGGTTAGCACTTAAACCAAAACGATGCGGAAAACAACTCTAACCAAGAATGTACACCAGGATCCCGGGTTGGGCAAGGCGTGAGCACATGGTCAGAGGGTCTTAAAGCATTCTAAAAATAACTCTAACCAAGAATGTGCCCAAGATGGACTAACATATGGTCAGAGGATCTTGGTGCATGCTGAAAGCAACTCTAACCAAGAATGTGCCCAAGATGGACCAACATATGGTCAGAGGATCTTTACAATTACAACTGCTGAAAGGGAAACTCGACACCAAGCATGTGCTTTCAAACCCAGGGTAGGAATGGAGCTACCATATGGCGGAGATGCTAAGAACTTAGAAATGAAATTAAATGTAAATAACAAGCGTGAAATGAAAATGAGAAGAAATGCTGCCAGTACTACTGTTCAGCTTACAATATGATAGTAAATGCTTGCCAAGATCATAGGATTAAGACCATACAATGCTGTAACAATATAGAAAGTTCTCCCGGGCTTAACATAAATGATAAGTCCAAGAAATCCTACTCAAGGATCAATCTTAATATTCTGATTTATGACAGACCTGCACGTGAAATGCTTAATCAGCAACACATGGAATCACTAAAATGCTCATTACTCTCTCAATACTAGTCCGAATGACCCAAAACCAAAAGCAATGGCTTCCTATGAAGGAAGTGACCCAACCAACACCAAGAAATCAGACATTAACCCAACAGATTATTTATCACGAACCCCAAGGCAATTCCCAGCAGTGACGCCAGGCAAGAATGGCAATTCTTCTCTATAAAATAAAACACTTCATATTAGAATCTACAAATTTGCACAAAGGAGCGCCCAGCCAAAACAAGAGGAAATATGCAATACCCAGAATGAATATGTTTTTATTTTGAAATATATGAGTGAAACTACAAATCTGCCCTACTAACCGCGACTCCCGAAAATGAAATGAATGCAAATAACTGAACTTCAAGCACAACTCAAGCTACAATGCAATCCCCACTACAAACTCTCACAACTACACAATCACCACTAGTTGCTATCTTTCAAGCAAGAAGCAATGCCAAGGCTAGGAGGCATTCATTCCTCGAAGCAACCCCAATACCATTCCAGCAGAGTAACATTACAATAGACATCAGATGCCAAATGAAGGGAAGAGGCCTCCATTTATAAGCTTAACAAGGGATCTCTAGAGGCTTCTAGAAAGTGCACCCTAATTTCACATTTGAATTTTCCTCCAAGAGATGGTGCCACTTTTAAAAGCTTAATTAACCTTTATTTTAATTCACGTCTCTTCATAAAGTTGGCACCCCTTTTCATAAGCAAGATTTTAGGCCTTAGGAAATATTAAATCCCTTCCATGATGCGTCCACCTTTGAAGACCACCTTTTAAAACAACTTGAAGTGATGAAGGTAGGCCAAGGGGTCAACTTTAAAATATAACATTAAAACATAACATTATTTAAATGAAATGAACTTATCTCTCCAAAAACATCCCAAGGCCAAAAGTGACGAAGCCAAGAGAACCAACTGAAGAAGAGAACCAACTGTGTCGAAATAATTAGGACCACTGCCAGAAATAGAATTTACTAAAAATAGTAAATTCCAAAAAGTGCTCGGAATGCAAAGCCGGACATACCACTGCGAAGCCCTTTGAAAACCCAGAAAGAATCTGCGATCCAAACTCTAATTTACGAGCAACAACAAACTCCAATATTGGAAACCCTAATTTCACCCGTTGAGTAGCCTACGGGTCTCCAAAATAGGCCATCGGTCAACTGAAACATTACGCCTGAGAAGGGGACATTATAGTCTGCCCTCCCCAAGATTGCTTGTCCTCAAGCAATTGCAAGTTTGGATGCTGCAAAATCTCCTCATTCTCCCAAGTTGCATCCTCCAAGGGCAAATTCTTCAACCTCACCAAGTATTCCTTGATTGTCCTTCTTCTCAAAGAATGCTCTCTCGAATCAATAATCTCCTCCAGAATCAAAATCAACTGCCCTTCTTCGTCCAAAGGTGGTAATTGTGAAGAAGCAATAACATTATGTCCAAGTGCCTTCTTGAGGCGAGACATGTGGAAGACATTGTGAACTTTACTACTCGAAGGTAGCTCCAACTCATAAGCTACTGCTCCAACCTTTCTAATGACTTCGAATGGCCCATAGAAACGAGGCTTGAGCTTCTCAGCTCCACTCTTCTTGACAGTAGAATGTCTGTATGGCTGTAGTCGAAGATAAACCATATCTCCAACCTCAAAAGAACGCTCAACGCGTCGTTGATCAGCGTACATCTTCTGCTGATTCTGAGCAATCTGCAAGTTGTTCTTCAAAGATTTCAAGATGTCTTGACTTTGCTGCAACAAATCCTTGGCTTGAGGGGCTTTGCTATCACCAAACACCAAATCAACAAAGCTAGGAGCCTCATAACCATAGAGAGCCATGAAGGGAGACATACTTATTGACATGTGAAAGGAAGAATTGTAACAATACTCATGAAATATCCCAGACCAATTTTTTCAATTTGCCAATTACAAAAAGTAATGCAACACACATTCGTTAGGGTTAGCACTTAAACCAAAACGATGCGGAATACAACTCTAACCAAGAATGTACACTAGGATTCCGGGTTGGGCAAAGCGTGAGCATATGGTCAGAGGGTCTTAAAGCATTCTGAAAGTAACTCTAACCAAGAATGTGCCCAAAATAGACTAGCATATGGTCAAAGGATCTTAGTGCATGCTGAAAGCAACTCTAACCAACAATGTGCCCAAGATGGACTAACATATGGTCAGAGGGTCTTTACAATTACAACTGCTGGAAGGAAAACTCGACACCAAGCATGTGCTTTCAAACCCAGGGTGGGAATGGAGCTACCATATGGCGGAGATGCTAAGAACTTAGAAATGGAATTAAATGTACATGACAAGCGTGAAATGAAAATGTGAAGAAATGCTGCTAGTACTATTGTTCAGCTTACAATATGATAGTGAATGCTTGCCAAGATCATAAGATTAAGACTGTACAATGCTACAACAATATAGAAGACTCTCCCGAGCTTAACAAGAATGATAAGTCCAAGAAATTCTACTCAAGGATCAATCTTAATATTCTGATTTACGACAGACCTGCACTTGAAATGCTTAATCAGCAACACATGGAATCACTAAAATGCTCATTACTCTCTCGATACTAGTCTGAATGACCCAAAACCAAAAGCAATGGCTTCCTATGAAGGAGGCGACCAAACCAATACCAAGAAATCAGACATTAACCCAACATATTATTTAACACGAACCCCAAGGCAATTCCCAGCAGTGACGCCAGGCAAGAATGGCGATTCTTCTCTATAAAATAAAACACTTCATAATAGAATCTGCAAATTTGCACAAAGGAGCACCCAGCCAAAACAAGAGGAAATATGCAATACCCAAAATGAATATGTTTTTTTTTTGAAATATATGAGTGAAACTACAAATCTGCCCTGTTAACCGCGACTCCCGAAATGAAATGAAATGCAAATAACTAAACTTCCAGCACAACTCAAGCTACAATGCAATCCTCACTACAAACTCTCACAACTACACTAAATCACTACTAGTTGCTATTTTTCAAGCAAGAAGCAATGCCAAGGCTAGGAGGCATTCATTCCTCGAAGCAACCCCAATACCATTCCAGCAGAGTAACATTATAATAGACATAAGATAACAAATGAAGGGAAGAGGCCTCCATTTATAAGCTTAACAAGAAATCTCTAGAGGCTTCTAGAAAGTGCGCCCTAATTTCACATTTGAATTTTCCTCCAAGAGATGGCGCCACTTTTAAAAGCTTAATTAACCTTTATTTTAATTCACTTCTCTTCAGAAAGTTGGCACCCCCTTTTTATAAGCAAGATTTTAGACCTTAGGAAATATTAAATCCCTTCCATGATGCGTCCACCCTTGAAGACCACCTTTTAAAACAACTCAAAGTGATGACGCTAGGACAAGGGATCAACTTTAAAATATAACATTAAAACATAACATTATTTAAATGAAATGAACTTATCTCTCCAAAAATATCCCAAGGCCAAAAGTGACGAAGCCAACTGAACCAACTGAAGAAGAGAACCAACTGTGCCAAAATAATCAGGACCGCTGCCAGAAATAGAATTTACTAAAAATAGTAAATTCCAAAAAGTGCTCGGAACGCAAAGCTGGACAAACCACTGCAAAGCCCTCTGAAAGCCCAAAAAGAATCTGCGATCCAAACTCTAATTCACGAGCAACAACCACCTCCAAAACTGGAAACCCTAATTTCCTTTCCAAATAGCCTACGGGTCTCTGGAATAGGCCAATGGACCATTGAATGCACATCACTGAGAAGGGGACATTACAATCCGCCCTTCCCAAAATTGTTTGTCCTCAAGCAATGCCACCACAACTCCAGAAAATTTTAAACTAATCCACACCCAAGCAAGTATGAGCTCAGGGTCCCATATCCGTCTCAAGTAGAACCCACCACATCGACACTGCGCCACTCTGATCACATCAGTGAAAACATCATGCCAAAACTGCACTAACCTCCCTTGTAACTCCAAAATGTTACCATCCATGATACTCAAACTGAAAATCCCTGAAGGACTGAAATCAATATCATGCAGCATCTTGTGCCCATAAGGCTCTAAGTAATCAACATCCATAGTGCCACTGTCTATCACAAGCTTGGGCAATAGAAAATAAGGTCTACTCAACTCAAGGTCAAACTCCACAACACATCTCCATATGGTATCTAACAGAGCCACGACTGTCAATGTGACATCTCCAAATCTTCTTGCAAAGAGGAAAGCATTCATTTGCAAGAGCTCAACAAACTCATACTCATATCTACACATGAATCTACTATGCCTCAATTGAATTATCCCGATACAACCATGGAGATTTTTGAAAACTCTTACAATTCCCTCCAAGCACCTCAAAAAGGTGAACCAAAGAAAGAAAAGGTTCGCTGTCCCAACCATAAGAAGAAGAAAATGCATAAGGATAACCTGTAGTTAGAGTTTGAACATTTCCCATACACGGATATTGATTGCCCCAACTCGCCATACCTCTCACTTGAGACCACAAAACCGTCCTGCTAGGAGACTGTAAAGTCTGAAAAAGAGTATACCAGTAGCCCACCAAGTCTGAAATGATTGTCTTGAGGTCTGATTTTAGGAAAATCAGCATCCAAGAAGATGAACAGCCGCTGCAACACAGGAAATAGTTGTCCAAAACAACACATCTACTCATGTCCAAGGCTGGAAAACACCTCCAAGCAATCTCCAATTGAAAACCATTACTTGCATGACCAAAGAAATTGCACCAACTCCCTAGAATGAGAGCAAACCATAAAGTGAAGTGGCTAATCTGCAACCGATCAGCGAGCCCAAATCTGAAAATCTGATCCATTCCTTTCAAAAGAAGATGCCCAAGAGTATGCATTTGATCAATGCTCCAATTTTGAAACGATGTCTCAAGGTTGCAAATTGCACCTAGATCCCAGACTCTACAACGTGATCCACCCTCATCACTGAAGTCAAAAGGAATTCCCACATCAAACTTGAAAAGTCGATTAACAAATGTCCAATCAGCATCTGTATCAAACAACGGACTATCAACCTTCTGATTACTATCAGAGTCATGTTCCACCCAAAGATTCTTTTGCTCCAAAATCACTTTTTTTGATCTTTGGGGACAAAGAGCAAGATCATACCCCTCCTAAATGCAATCAAGCTCCTCCATTACCTGATTGATCTCTTAAATATTTGAAATCAACAAACTGATCTTCTACCTCCATTACAACCAACTGAGTATTTTTTAACATGTCCTTTGTTGACTTAAGCTCAAGAGTAAGCTCTTCAAGTTTCCTCTCTTTTCCTTGGAAAGCACTAAGGATCTTCTTTGCAGATTCGATGGCATAACCACGATCTGTGATGAATTGTATGCACTCTGATTTCAATGTCTCCAAAGAGTCTTTGATGAGTTGCGGATTGGGGAGAGCAACTTCATCCTTAACTCCCTTTCGTCTCTCTTCAATTTGAGCTTTCCAATAGAGTTCTTCTATCAAATTATGTGTATGGTCAAACCCAGATAGAACTCGCACCTCATTCTCAAAGGACCTCATGAATTTATCCTTCCACTCGTGAACATTTAAAGGTGTTGTACAGGTCATTGGCTATAACTGAAAATCAGAACTTTGTTTCTTGTCTTCGCCGCCCGCAAAGCTTCTCCAAGACTCCTTTTCTTCACCACCCACTAGCAGCAATTGCTCAATATCATGACGAGGATTAGATTCTACTAGATCTTCAAGTTTTTGCTTACCACCAACTTCATGAATAGGTAAATCAGATTTGTATTTCAAAACTTCTTTAAGTTTTCCTTCATCAAGAACTATATGGTCCTCTAACTCTACAACACAATCTGTTTTTTGAGCCTCATCAGGGTCAAAGGGAAATTCATCCCACACAGGTTCCTTGTCATCGCTAGTTGCCATCACACCTGGATCCCAAGTGTTAAAGGGTTGATTACTTTGTTTAGTTAAAAAGTGCTCACCATAGCTCCATGTATCATCCAACTTAGATCTTGATTCTTCTCTTGGTTTCCACACATTGTTATTTTCACCAAGTGCAAGGCTAGAACCAAGTGATGTTCCATCTTCCCACTCAAAAGGTGGATTGTCATATGTTTTCACTATACCCATCTCAAACAATGGGTTATCAACAATCTGAAAAGTATTTCCTTTTTCCAACTTAGACCAACAATCCCGCTGTCCTAAATCTGAAAATTCCAATTTAGGACATTGCTCACAGACTTTCAGAATTTGATCAAGCTCATTCTTCAAACTACGAGTCTCAACACCATTGTTCTGAAATGCAATTTCTGATTTGTCCTCTAAAGCTGCCCCTTGAATGTCATCATTTTGGCATATTTTAAACTCACAAAATAGGACAGCCTCTTGGTCATTAGGAACTTCATCATTAGCTGCAATATTTTCAGCTTCATAACATGGATCTCTACCCAACAATATGTTAACCTTTTCCTCTTGTTTAACATCTTCAATTTTCATCTTCTCTTCCTCTAGAAGCACATGAGTGCATTCGACACTGTCACTAGCTCCATAAGAAACATTAAGAGATTCATCATGCACAACCTCAAATGTTGTTTTTTCCTCTTCTTGAATCACAACCTCATCAATGGTAGGTGCATGCATGACATGGGAATCATCATCAACCTTCTCAAGCTCCTCACTTGAAGTTTTTTTTTCCTCCTCTTGAGCAAACAAAGTAAGAGCTATTATATGGTATTTTTTATTTCCAAACTCAGTCTTGTAGCATAATTTTGGATGGTGGTTCATGAAACAATTGAAAGGTAATTATTCCTTAATGACTTGAGGAAGTGTATCATATTCCTCAAACATGCCAAGAATTTCTTCTCTAATCTTCTCCTCATATGAACCCATCACTAAACTCTGAATTTCTGCTGAAAGCACAGGATGGCAGGAATAACCGACTTCTCTATCACTCATGGAGAATTTGATCAACTAGGACATCATGTTCATCATAGTGTCGAACTTTTTCTAAACTCTCTCCACAGTCCCAATGGCAACCTTCTAATCTGATGTTCTCTCTGCCATTGAATCAACCACTGTTTCTCTGTCACTCAAGGGGAACTCTAATTAATCGGAACACACAGGTTGGCAGGAAAACCGGCTCTGATACCATTGAAATATCCCAGACCAATTTTTTCAATTTGCCAATTACAAAAAGTAATGCAACACACATCCGTTAGGGTTAGCACTTAAACCAAAACGATGCGGAATACAACTCTAACCAAGAATGTACACCAGGATCCCGGGTTTGGCAAAGCGTGAGCATATGGTCAGAGGGTCTTAAAGCATTCTGAAAGTAACTCTAACCAAGAATGTGCCCAAAATGGACTAGCATATGGTCAGAGGATCTTAGTGCATGCTGAAAGCAACTCTAACCAAGAATGTGCCCAAGATGGACTAACATATGGTCAGAGGGTCTTTACAATTACAACTGCTGAAAGGAAAACTCGACACCAAGCATGTGCTTTCAAACCCAGGGTGGGAATGGAGCTACCATATGGCGGAGATGCTAAGAACTTAGAAATGGAATTAAATGTACATGACAAGCGTGAAATGAAAATGTGAAGAAATGCTGCCAGTACTACTGTTCAGCTTACAATATGATAGTGAATGCTTGCCAAGATCATAAGATTAAGACTGTACAATGCTGCAAGCATAGATGAAAAACTCGGCGAGCAATTCAAAAACTCGCGAGTAATCGCGATCCATAATCCCGCGCGAGTTAATCGCGGAAATACTCGGGGCGATTTTTTTATATACTCGCCGCGATTTTTTTGGCAAATAATCGCCTTTAATGGCCAAAACCCGCCCGAAACGCGGCACAAAATGCGAGAAAAACGCGACTTAAGTCGCAGGCAAAAAAAAAACCGAAGTCTTTATTCCATTTCGCGGCTCGCGCGACTCCGGAAGGCAAAAAACGCCACGCGATTTGCATAGGGTTTGCATTTGCACGCACGACCAGGTATCTTTTTGTATTGTTTCATTTCGAATACACAGTCATTTTGACTGTGTAATACACAGTCATTTGAAATGACTGTGTATTACACAGTCAAAATGACTGTATTGTTTGCATTTGCACGCACGACCAGGTATCTTTTTGTATTGTTTTATTTCGAATACACAGTCATTTTGACTGTGTAATACACAGTCATTTGAAATGACTGTGTATTACACAGTCAAAATGACTGTATTGTTTGCATTTGCACGCACGACCAGGTATCTTTTTGTATTGTTTTATTTCGAATACACAGTCATTTTGACTGTGTAATACACAGTCATTTGAAATGACTGTGTATTACACAGTCAAAATGACTGTATTGTGTGCATTTGCACGCACAACCAGGTATCTTTTTGTATTGTTTTATTTCGAATGACTAAGACTGTGTAATACACAGTCATTTGAAAATGACTGTGTATTACACAGTCTTAGTCATTTCAAATGACTGTGTATTACACAATCACAGTCATTTCAAATGATTGTGTAATACACAATCATTAGTAATTAGTAATTACAATTTACAGTCATTTCAAATGACTGTGTATTACACAGTCATGAGTCATTTGAAATGACTGTGTAATACACAGTCATTTGAAAATGACTGTGTATTACACAGTCACAGTCATTTCAAATGACTGTGTAATACACAGTCATTTCAAATTTTCAAATGACTGTGTATTACACAGTCATCATTACACAATCACAGTCATTTCAATTTTCAAATGACTGTGTAATACACAGTCATTTCAAATTTTCAAATGACTGTGTATTACACAGTCATCATTACACAGTCACAGTCATTTCAATTTTCAAATGACTGTGTAATACACAGTCATTTCAAATTTTCAAATGACTGTGTATTACACAGTCATCATTACACAGTCACAGTCATTTCAAATGACTGTGTAATACACATTCATTTTCAAATGACTGTGTATTACACAGTCATCAGTCATTTGAAATGACTGTGTAATACACAGTCATTTCCAAATGACTGTGTAATACACAGTCATTTCCAAATGACTGTGTAATACACAGTCATTTCCAAATGACTGTGTATTACACAGTCATTTTCAAATGACTGTGTAATACACAGTCATTACAGTCATTTCAAATGAGAAATGACTGTGTATTACACAGTCATTTTCAAATGACTGATGACTGTGTAATACACGGTCATTTGAAATTTTGAAATGACTGTGTAATACATAGTCATTTTCAAATGACTGATGACTGTGTAATACATTAATCATTAATGTACATTGTAATTAATGACTGTGTATTACACAGTCAATTGTGAAATACTCATAGTCATTTGAAATGACTGTCAACTGTGTAATGTCAATGTGTATTAAAGTATTTCATTTAAATTTAAATTTGAAGTTAAAAACTTAAAAAAATACACAACCAATTAAAAATTTTAATTTTAGAGAGTCATCTATTTTGACTGTAAATAAAATACAGTTATACAGTCATTGTAATTTTTGGATGTTTGTGATTTTTTTTGGTAACAATGTTATTTATCTCTAAATGTTGCCTCTCTTTTGCTAGGTTCTTTTCCACATCTTTTTGAAAGAAAATGGATTCAGCTTCTACAGTTAAAGTTGGTGGCAAAAAGAGAGACCCTTGTTGGAAACATGCGAGACCAGGTCCAAAACGAGGAGATGTTTTTTGCAACCATTGCAAAAAAATTGTAAAAGGTGGCATTAATAGGTTCAAATATCACCTTGCAAAAATTCAATGCCGAGATACCACAAGCTGTACGGAATGTACTGAAGAGGCTACGAGAGATGCAATAGCAACGCTTGAAGCATATGATCAAAGGAAGGCAACAAAAAAGAGAACAGCAGAGGCAATGGCAGCCCCAAGGGCAGATTTGAGTTCCATGGGGTCACATACAGATGTGGGGACATCTGGTTCTTCCCTTGGGCCACGGATACGAGCAAAGGGAACTTTGGACAGCAACATGGAAAACTTCTTTATTCCACGTAACACTCCTGGTGCACAACCTGGATTGCTTGGCACTGCATGGAATAAAGAGGCTCACCAACAAGCCAAGGTGGCGTGTGCTAGATTTTTTATCTACAACGATGTTCCGTTCAATGCTATTTCTAGTCCATCTTGGGACCAATTGGTCACCGCGTTGACTGTGGCAGGTAAGGGGTTCAAATCCCCAAGCCGTTACGAGGTAAGTGGACCGTTATTGCAGGATGAGGTCCAAAACACTCATGCATTAGTGGAAGAGCAAAGGACTATTTGGGAAAAGAATGGCTGCACCATTCTTTCTGATGGATGGACAGATGGTAGGAACAGGACACTCATCAACTTTCTAGTTGCTTCAGGAGGACAGTTAGTATTTTTAAAATCAATTGATGCCTCCAATGAAGTGAAGAATGCGGAGACCTTGTGCAACATGTTGGATGAAGTGGTGATGGATGTGGGAGTGCAGAATGTCATCCAAGTTGTGACTGATAATGCAGCTGCATATGTGGCAGCCGGCAAACTTCTAATGGCTAGACATCCGACATTATTTTGGAGCCCTTGTGCTGCCCATTGTCTTGACTTGCTCCTTGAGGACATAGGGAAACTAAGTTGGGTAAAGAAAGTGGTTGAAGATGGAAGGAATATCACCAAATACATCTACAATCACACATGGGTCCTGAATCTTATGAGAGAACACACTGAAGGTAAGGATCTTGTGCGGTCGGGGGTCACACGCTTTGCTACCAATTTCCTCACCTTGCAGAGCATACTTGCTACATTGCCCAACCTGAAGCGGATGTTCGTGAGTGAAAGATGGTTGGGGAGTCCTTATGCTACAAAGCCTGAAGCAGAGAAGGTTGTGATTGCCATTTTTGATACTAATTGTGCCAAGATGGTGGAGGAGATCATCAATGTAAGTTTTGAAACTTTAATTGATGATTTATTATTTAATTTTCTAATATTTCAATCTGCTGATTTTGTTAGATTTTTTATATCTAGGTGTCGGAACCGTTGGTGAGGGTGCTACGAATGGTGGATGGGGATCATAACTCCATGGGGTATCTATATGAGGCCATGGATAAGGCCAAAGAGGCGATTCAACACTTGTATGGGTCAAACAAGACCAAGTATGAACCCATATGGCGCATAATTGATCGGAGGTGGAACCATCAACTCCACCAACATATTCATGCTGCTGCCTACTTCTTGAATCCCAAGTTTTTTTACTCTCCGAGTTTCAAAGCAGATGCAGAGGTTAGAATTGGCCTTGACACATGCATTCGGAGATTAGTTGATGATGAGATCCTTCGAGACCTGATACTTGATGAGTTGCAGAGTTATAAGAAGGCCATAGGGGAATTGTTTTCTTCACCTGATTGCAAACGTAGGAGAGCCACCTTACGACCAGGTAAAAAAAAACATATGTTTAATTTTTACCATTTATTTCTCTCTTTAAGATTATTGAAATCTTTACAAGTTATAAATCACATTTTGTATCCTTGCAGATTTGTGGTGGGAAGATTATGGTGCCACAACGCCTAATCTTCAAAAGCTTGCCATCCGCATATTATCACAGCCTTGTAGTGCTTCTGGTTGTGAGCGCAACTGGAGTGTTTTTGAGAACATCCACACAAAAAAGCGCAATAGGTTGACTCAACAACGCTTGAATGATCTTGTCTATGTGCGGTACAACATTCGATTACATGAGAAGAAGGTGCTAGGGCAAGATTCACATGAAGCACTTGACTTGGATGACATTGATCCATATGCAGCAGAATGGGTTGCTTCTCCTGATGATGTTGATAATGATTTGGATCCATTCCTTACTAATGAGCAGCTGAGTGAGTTGGAGAGGGCAGGAGAGGAATGGGATGCGGAAGTGGCAGCACGTGAGGAGGAGCAGGAGGTTGATCATGCAGAAGAGGCACCTGTTAGTGTTGAGGATGTTGCCACTACTTCAGCACCACCCACCCAGCGGCCACAATCTATTTTGAGCTTTAGTCGTAGACGCAATTTATGATTTCTTATTTTCATAATTTCATTGATACCAAACTTTGAACTTGATATGTAATCAGAATTTCAGAGGTTCTTGTTTTGTGGTCTATGACTCTATAACTCTATGAGACTGTCACTATGATACGTTGATATGTATTGAACTCTTATACATATGTTGCACTTGGTTTTTGGTTTATGCTATGATACTTGCATTTGTTGCTATGTATTACCAAAAAAATTTGATTTATATATCATGGAAATCATATATGTTATACAAATTTGGTGTAAATGTGTGTTTTTGAATTATATATAAAAAAAAAATGTATTTTCAAATGTTCGATAAAGTTGTCGAGTTTTGCCGAGTTTTGGCGAGTCCCGAGTTTTTAAAATTTTTTGGCCTTGCCGAGTTATTGCAAAATCCGAGTTTTTCATCTATGGCTGCAACAATATAGAAGACTCTCCCGGGCTTAACAAGAATGATAAGTCCAAGAAATTCTACTCAAGGATCAATCTTAATATTCTGATTTACGACAGACCTGTACTTGAAATGCTTAATCAGCAACACATGGAATCACTAAAATGCTCATTACTCTCTCGATACTAGTCTGAATGACCCAAAACCAAAAGCAATGGCTTCCTATGAAGGAGGCGACCAAACCAATACCAAGAAATCAGACATTAACCCAACATATTATTTAACACGAACCCCAAGGCAATTCCCAGCAGTGACGCCAGGCAAGAATGGCGATTCTTCTCTATAAAATAAAACACTTCATAATAGAATCTGCAAATTTGCACAAAGGAGCGCCCAGCCAAAACAAGAGGAAATATGCAATACCCAGAATGAATATGTTTTTTTTTTGAAATATATGAGTGAAACTACAAATCTGCCCTACTAACCACGACTCCCGAAATGAAATGAAATGCAAATAACTAAACTTCCAGCACAACTCAAGCTACAATGCAATCCTCACTACAAACTCTCACAACTACACTAAATCACCACTAGTTGCTATCTTTCAAGCAAGAAGCAATGCCAAGGCTAGGAGGCATTCATTCCTCGAAGCAACCTGTTGACGTGTATTTTGTACACTATCAAACACAGAATAAAATACCTAAAGGTACCTTATCCTCTCTTGAGTAAAGCCTCCGAATGCTGAAGATGTCGCGAAAAGGATCAATCGGGATGACTTCAAGGTTCTTGTATGTAGGGTCTCTACGTGTGGATAAGCTCTCTGTGGTATGATGTGATTTGCTGGAATCACAAGGGGACTTACATTTGATGATTAAACGTCTGATCTGCTTTGAATATTGCTGGAACACAGGCTCTTACTAGCTTTGATTTGAAAAAAAGAAAAAAGATGAGGGCGAGGAAAGGATCTAATTCTAATACTAAGAATGTAGGAGCAATGAATGATCTTTGATGAAATTCTAACTAAGTCTTGTTTTGACATCCCAGGACCATCTCCACAAGGTTAGTGCGATCTTCGAAGGAAAGCTTTATGATGTTCAAATCATCACTGCAGGCATAGACACCATCAGGTTGATGCATATCAATGAAGAAGCGACAATTGAAGTTAAGCTTAAGCTGAATGATTCCAGTTGACTACACAAGGCAAGTCTGTAATCAACAAACTGCTAGTAGTATGGATATACGAATTCCACCATCAATCAAGCACATTTCTTCCACTCATCTAATAACATGAAATTAAATACGAGAAGTATAGAGACCATGCAAATTGTCGAATCGGCCCATAAATTTCACCATTTCTTCAATGAAGTTACAAGTCTTTTACAACAACATCTTGGCAACAATCTTTGCCTTCTCTCTCTACTCTACTCTAATTGCTATTCTATCAACTAGCTAATCACCTTCTAACTACTCTCTATCTGCCTTCTAACTGCTTCCAACTATATTCTAACTCTTATCTATATCCTTTACAAAATGAAATGCCAGGGCTTATATAGTGCCCTCAATACAATTCGATGGCTTAGATCAATTCGAGATCAATGGCCAAGATTTTACAATGAAAACCCTAATTAGGGTTTGTTACAACCATTACATAACATTTAATGCTTGACCAATGATAAAATTGTATTGCTTGGACACATGTCCTCTCTAGAAAATTCCACCAATGGATAGCTGGGGTAGGTACATCGGAGTTTGTGCCACCTTCCATGAGTTAGGTACATTGAATCTGGACATGCTGAGGTGGACCACACTAACTGGAGGAGTGATGACTGGGATGCCACCTCATCTGACACTTGTAACTTGGTAGATATTCAACTTGATGTTGTTGAGAAGCTAGCTTTAATTAATTCATCTGGAACTACCTGCTTCTTCAACGAACCCTTTGCTCTTACTTCTTGTGTCCTTGATTTGCAGGATGATTGTTGTACCTCGCCTTGGAATACTAGATTGGAGAAGTCGCCCTTGATGACGTTAGTCCAAAGAAGGCCGTCCTTGTCGATGCTAGGCTGGAGGAGGTCGCCCTTGTCCTTGCTTGATCGTCCTTGATGAGAACCTGTCGACTTGTAGATCCTCCGGGCTTTGGAGTCGCCATCTTGATACCTACACAACATTTCAAAATTAGTAATATATCTTGAAATCTAAAAATTAAACTTTAAAAGGAAGATTCAAGATTTTAATTAAGAAACTTCATGATAAATCTTTAGTTATCATTTCCTAATTAACCATGCAATACTTAGACTTTTCTAAAAAATGTCTAAAAAAATCAAACCTTGAATAAGGGTGTCAAGATGATTTTGCCATACCTCCTCTTGAGAATTAACTCTAAGAAATGATGTAAAAATAGATGAATTTTGCTAGGCAAAGTGTAGATCAAAGCCTTCTCTTGAACAAATTGCGCCTCCTTTAGCTTGGAAAAGAACTCCACCTTCCTCTTCAAAAATTTGGAAATTCGCCTTCAATCTAGCAAAAAAAATACGCCTCTCCAATAGCCTTCAAGATGAATGTCGCCCTCCTTAGTCTCCACACTTGGGATAATTCGCTCCAACTAGACCAGATTTCGTACCTCCTTCCTTGCTCCTCAAATTGCACTTGAAATATGAATGAATGATGATTAAAATTGCTCAAAATACCCCCATTATATAGGCGCTCACCACTTCATTTTCCCATAGGCCGACTTGGTGGAAAAAATAAACAAAGATTAATAAAAGGAGAAGGCTGACTTAATTAAGCAAAAAAATGATACCTCAAGCGCCCTTCTTTTAAATTTTAAATTAATAATAATTAATTTTAAATGCCTTTATAATTAAAAATTTCGATTTTTTTTTTTTAAGGCTCAAAATTAATTATTAAATGCTATGCGCTTTTCATTAAATGCCAATTTAATTAGAATTTTTAAAAATATTTCGAAGTTTTTTGGCGAACTTGGCATCTAGTGCGATTTGCTAAAATAAGGCAAAAAATAATGAATTTTGATAACTTCGCTCTGGTCCCTTGGAGAGGGACAGGAGCGCCTTTTCACTTTTGTCCTCAATCCTTCATTTTTTAATTGTCAATTCACGTTATGGGGCTAACAATGATCCCTTTCGTCCCTTCAGTGCATGTTCAACTCGTTTTTTGCAAGGCAAAATTGATGTTCTAGAGATTTTCGCCCTGGTCCTTCAGTGAGGGACAGGAGCGCTTTGCCTTGGTCCCTTGGAGAGGGACAGGAGCGATTTTGCAAATCCAAGCTTATCTGTCCTTTGTTAGGCTTCCAAACTATCTTCAACGGGCTAAAAATGCCTTCTTTCATTCGTTTCAATCACAAAACTTGCTTCGTCCTTGCAAGAAAATTGCACTTTTTAGAAAATCGCTTTGGACCTTCAGCAAGGGACAGGAGCGCCTTTTGCATCCATTGCGCAAATTCTTGATCATATCAACCTCAAGGCATTTTAAACATCATTTCAAATTCCCGTCCTGGCTTAGATTTGTCCAAACTTGGCGAGAAGGACTGGATATTAGGTTTTTCACCCTGGTCCCTTGGAGAGGGACAGGAGCGATTTTGCAAATCCAAGCTTATCCGTCCTTTGTTAGCCTTCCAAATTATATTCAATGGATAAATCATGTTTTCCTTGGTCTCTTCAAATCATAAAATTGTCTTGATCCTGCAAGAACAGTGCAAATTTGAAATTCAAGCTCCGGTCCTTCAGTGAGGGACAGGAGCGAATTTTGTCTTCTAGGCCAAAATGCTTCACTTTTCACCATGAAATGTCTTGGCTAAGGAAGATATCATCTTGTTACACGCCATGAATAAGAGTTCAAGTCTAAGAAAGGTCTAAAAATGTGTATATAAAGAAAATCGCTCTGGTCCCTTGGTGAGGGACAGGAGCGCTTTTACCTTTGTAGACAAAAACTCCATCATTTCATTGTCTTTGATCAAGTCTGGATGCTCTATCATGCTCATTTCGTCCTTCACCATGCCTTTGATGTTCCAATTTGACCAAACAAGGCCAGGAATGACTCAAATAAGCCCCTTTCGCCCTGGTCCCTTGGTGAGGGACAGGAGCGAAATTCGCTCTGGATCCTCAGTGAAGGACAGGAGCGAAAATTGACTTTTCGAACTCTCTATCAGGATAATTTTTATGGAATATAACATTTAAGTATAAGTCACTTATACTTTAAGTTATATTCCATATATACTTTCAGGATGTTTGAGAGTGGTTTCAGACCTTCAGGAGTTATATTGCAAAATCTAGTTTTTTGAGGTTTTTTAGTTTCCAGACTTAGTCAAATTTCAGGATCAGGACATTCCAGACTTAGCCAAATTTCAGGATCAGGACTTTCAGACTTAGCCAAATTTTCAGGATCAGGACATTCCAAACTTAGCCAAATTTTCAGGATCAGGACATCACTCAAGCCGGACTTGCTATCCTATTGATCTCCCCGATAGCACTCAAAATGCAAAGGCCAACTAACAAAACCCTAAAAGACCTAAAAAACAAACCCTAAAAAGCAAAAAAGCAAGGGTCCCCATTTGCAATGGGGCGATGTGTGAAAACGTCACAACACAACCCCAATACCATTCCAGTAGAGTAACATTATAATAGACATAAGATAACAAATGAAGAGAAGAGGCCTCCATTTATAAGCTTAACAAGAAATCTCTAGAGGCTTCTAGAAAGTGCGCCCTAATTTTACATTTGAATTTTCCTCCAAGAGATGGCGCCACTTTTAAAAGCTTAATTAACCTTTATTTTAATTCACTTCTCTTCATAAAGTTGGCACCCCCTTTTCATAAGCAAGATTTTAGACCTTAGGAAATATTAAATCCCTTCCATGATGCGTCCACCCTTGAAGACCACCTTTTAAAACAACTTGAAGTGATGACGCTAGGACAAGGGATCAACTTTAAAATATAACATTAAAACATAACATTATTTAAATGAAATGAACTTATCTCTCCAAAAATATTCCAAGGCCAAAAGTGACGAAGCCAACTGAACCAACTGAAGAAGAGAACCAACTGTGCCAAAATAATCAGGACCATTGCCAGAAATAGAAAAATAGTAAATTCCAAAAAAGTGCTCGGAACGCAAAGCTGGACAAACCACTGCGAAGCCCTCTGAAAACCCAGAAAGAATCCGCAATCCAAACTCTAATTCATGAGCAACAACCACCTCCAAAATTGGAAACCCTAATTTCCTTTCCAAATAGCCTACGGGTCTCTAGAATAGGCCAATGGACCACTGAATGCACATCACTGAGAAGGGGACATTACAACTCGCCTATGTGGAGCCATTTCACCCATGCTCTTTGCTGCTCCGAAACATAGTTTCTCAGATAGCCTTCCAACCACTTGTTCAGTATCTCTGTTTGTCCATCGGTTTGGGGGTGATAACTAGTGCTTGGAGTAAGCACCGTACCACTCATCCTAAAGACTTCTTGCCAAAAGGTGCTTAGGAACTTGCTGTCCCTATCACTCACAATGTTTTTCGGCAACCCATGCAATCTAAACACCTCATGAGAAAACAAATCTGCAACTTGAGCTGCTGAAAAAGAGCTCGTGATGGCAAAGAAGTGAGCAAACTTTGTCAGTCTGTCCACTACAACATAGATACAATCTTTGCGTTGAGCCTTTGGCAACCCAGTGATGAAGTCCATTGATATGCTTTCCCATTTTTGGTTGGGAATGGGAAGAGGTTGCAGCAGACCAGCAGGTAGAGTGTGCTCATTCTTGTTCATCTGACAAGTAGGACATTCCTGGATGTAGCGTTGAACTTCCCCTTTCAGCCCTTTCCAAGCAAATCTTTCCCGAATCTGCCTATATGTCTTGAAGAAACCCTGATGACCAGCAAGTGGAATGTCATGGAATGTCATCAAAATCTTCTTTCTGAGCTTAGAATCAGCCACCACAAAGATTCTACCCTTGTAGTTTATCAGCCCGTCAACCACCTTGTACCTTTCATCATGAAAAGTACCTTCAATGATGCTGATTGCCAACTGATTTTTGGCATAATCAGCGAGCAACATTTCCTTCCAATCAGCAGTGAGCTCACACAATGAACTCAGATGAGGTCTCCTAGATAGAGCATCAGCCACAATATTGTTTTTCCCTTTGACATACTCGATGTCAAAATCGTAAGCTTGTGTTTTTCCCTTTGACATACTCGATGTCAAAATCGTAAGCTTGAAGCTTACTCACCCACTTTTGTTAGTCTCTCGTTCAAATCCTTCTGATGCATGAAGTGCTTGAGACTATTGTGATCAGTCTTGACCACAAATTTGCTCCCCACCAAATATTGTCTGAACTTAGCTAATGCATGCATGATTGCAAGCATTTCCTTGTCATAGATGGAGTAGGTCCTTTCAACACCTCTTAATTTTCTGCTCTCAAACACAATGGGATGCTTGTCTTGCATCAAAACAGCCCCAACACCTTCTCCAGATGCATCACACTGTAGCTCGAAGGGCTTGGAGAAATCTGGAATTGCCAAAACCGAACAAGAGCTCATGATCTTAAACTTATCAAAAGTAGTTTGAGCCTTTTCTGTCCAACAAAAAGCTCCCTTTTTCGTGAGGTCAGTAAGAGGAGCAGCGTTCTATGAATAGCCCTTCACAAATCTTTTGTAAAAACCACAAATATCCAAGGATCCTTTCAAATGAGTCAAGTTCTCTGGGGGTGGCCAAACAACTATTGCCTTGATCTTTTCGGGATCAACCTTCACTCCATCAGCATTGATTATGTGACCAAGGTAAAGTAGCTCCTTCATTCCAAATTCACATTTGGATTCTTTGGCAAACAGACTTTTTGATTCAAGGATGCTAAGCACTTCCTCTATGTGCTTGAGGTGTTCTTCCCATGTCCTGCTGTAGATCAGAATGTCATCAAAAAAGATTAACAGGAAGTTCCTCGACTGCTTCTGAAAGACTCTGTTCATACAAGACTGGAAGGTAGCAGGAGCATTAGTCAACCCAAATGGCATGACTAAAAACTCGAAGTGACCATAGTGACATCTAAATGCTGTCTTCTCAACATCAGACCCTCTCATCCGAATTTGGTAGTAGCCCGACCTCAGATCAATCTTTGAGAAGAACTTGGCTCCATGTAGCTCATCTATGAGGTCATCTATCCTTGGAATGGGGTATCGATTTTTGATGGTGCTTTGATTCAAAGCACGATAATCCACACACATGCGAATGGTACCATCCTTCTTCACAAGAACAACTGCTGAAGCGAAAGGACTCTTACTTGGACGAATGAAGCCCATCTCCAAGAGTTCCTTAATGTTTTTCTCAATCTCATCCTTTTGCTTCTTAGGGTACCGATATGGAGTTGTGATAACTGGTTTAGCCCCTTCCTTGAGCTCTATGACATGCTCTGGGCCTCGTTCGAGAGGTGGCCCAGGAGGTAAATCACCAAACACTTTACTCTTCCTAGTGAGTAAGGACTGGATATGAGGAGGGTAGTCCCTCTTTGTTTCAACCGGACTAGCTGGGAGAATCATACATTCCGCAGACCACTCAACTTGATCATGCCGAATCAACTTTGCCATTCACTTGAATGACACGATCCGAGGTCCACCGTTAGACATTCCTCTTAACACCACCTTCTTCCCATCGGATTGAAACTTGAGCTCCATGGTTTGCAGATTTAGGGAGATCTCTCCAAGTGAACGCAGCCATTGAATGCCTAGGACGGCATCCGTATCTCCAATGTTGACTACGTAGAAGTCATCCTTGACTTCATAGTTGCCCAATTGCATAGACATATTTGGGATCTTCTTGGTGCAAGAAATGTGAAACCCATCAGCAACCATAACCTTGAAGCCTTCAAAATCTTCTGTTTGCAGCCCTTTCTTTGCCACCACCACTTCATCAATGAAGTTATGCGTTTCTCCAGTATCAATCAAAGCAACTATTCTCTGCCCCTTAATCATCCCTCGAACCTTGAAGGATTCATTTTTTTGAAAGCTCGAAAGTTGAGCCAAGGTACCCCCACTTCCTTTTTCACCTTCAGATTCTTCGGGAACTCTTTCCACTTCGTTGTCATCACAATCTGATTGCTGGTCTGAAGAATCATAATCGCTTTCTCCAGCTGAATAGTATTCAATTTGATGAATTTTGACTCCCTTTGGGTAAATATGATCTTGGGACCATTTTTCTCTACACCGGAAACATAACCCCTTTCTTCGGAGTTCGTTAAGTGTCTCTGGATCCAGCCTTGTGACATGAGTGTTATGATGTTTGAACTCCTTATGGTGAGGTCCCTTTCCTTTATCCTTTTTGTGAAATAATGGCTTGGATTGAATTTTTGCCTTAGGAGCAGCCCACTCCATATTTCTTGCTTTTTCCATTGCCTCTTGTAAGGAGGGTGGATCGAAAGCTTTAATCCAACCCTTGAGTGGTTCCATAAGCCCTTCACTGAATAGGATCACCCACCGCCTCTCGGTGATTCCTGTGACCATTACTGAAAGCCTTTGAAATTCAGCTATGTAAGCATCGACTATGCCATGTTGTCTAAGTTGTGCCAATTCTCTGAAATGCACTTCTGGATCCTTTTTCTCGAATCTCTCTGTGAGCCTATTGGTGAACCCATCATAGGTAGTGATCGACCGATGCCCCAAGGTGACTAGACCATGGTACCACCATTCGTGTGCTACCCCATCTAAATGAAGTGTAGCAAACTTGATTGCCTCCTCTTCTGTCATGGGTCTAAGAGCTAGATAGTTGTCTAACTTCTGTATCCAAGCTCTAGCTGAACTACTGTCACTCCCATCAAAATGTGGAAGCATAACCTTGTTGATTGCTTGATGCAAATCCCTCTGTACTGTTGCTTCCCTATCTTCACGATGTCTCCCATGTCCTTTATTCTTCCTTTTATGGTCCACGAAATCATTGTAAGACATGTACTTGATTTCATCAGGAAGAGACTCATACTCAGCACGATCAAGTCTCAACTGTTCCACAAATGATGCATTCTCTCCCGGATCGGGTTGAGGGTTTACTGGTGCCAAGAAGGTGGGTTTAAAAGGCCTGGAAGAAATGTTTGTTCTATTTGAGGTATGCGGAGCAGCATGTTCACTATGCTGGTTGGAGCCGCTGTGTTCTCCGGTGTGCCCTTAATTGTTCTATGAATTAGAACTCTGACCCATTTTCCCCTTCATGAGAGATACCATATCCAATAAGGCATCCATCTTCCTCTCGAACCTCCTTCCCGGACTTGGTGTTCTTTCCCTTCCTTTTCCACTTTCATCCCGACTGCTTGTAAACCTCTCAGTACCACCCACTGGCCTTTCACTGCCCCCATTTCTGTTTCCGGAGAAGACTCCCAATGAGCCCTCAAAACCTCTGATGCTATCTGACCTTCAAGAACTTGATACCACTGAAACTGAAACTGACTTGTGGCCTTTTTATCTTCCCTTGCTAACTATCTTCTTTCTCTGTCACTCATAGAAGGTTTGTTTCACAGGATGGCAAGATGTGAAGCTCTGATACCACTGAAATATACCAGACCAATTTTTTTCAACTTTTCAATTACAAAGAGTAATGCAACACACATCCGTTAGGGTTAGCACTTAAACCAAAACGATGCGGAAAACAACTCTAACCAAGAATGTACACCAGGATCCCGGGTTGGGCAAGGCGTGAGCATATGGTCAGAGGGTCTTAAAGCATTCTGAAAATAACTCTAACCAAGAATGTGCCCAAGATGGACTAACATATGGTCAGAGGATCTTGGTGCATGCTGAAAGCAACTCTAACCAAGAATGTGTCCAAGATGGACTAACATATGGTCAGAGGATCTTTACAATTACAACTGCTGAAAGGAAAACTCGACACCAAGCATGTGCTTTCAAACCCAGGGTGGGAATGGAGCTACCATATGGCAGAGATGCTAAGAACTTAGAAATGAAATTAAATGTAAATAACAAGCATGAAATGAAAATGAGAAGAAATGCTGCCAGTACTACTGTTCAGCTTACAATATGATAGTAAATGCTTGCCAAGATCATAGGATTAAGACCATACAATGCTGTAACAATATAGAAGGTTCTCCCAGGCTTAACAAAAATGATAAGTCCAAGAAATCCTACTCAAGGATCAATCTTAATATTCTGATTTATGACAGACCTGCACGTGAAATGCTTAATCAGCAACACATGGAATCACTAAAATGCTCATTACTCGCTCAATACTAGTCCGAATGACCCAAAACCAAAAGCAATGGCTTCCTATGAAGGAAGCGACCCAACCAATACCAAAAAATCAGACATTAACCCAACAGATTATTTATCACGAACCCCAAGGCAATTCCCAGCAGTGACGCCAGGCAAGAATGGCGATTCTTCTCTATAAAATAAAACACTTCATATTAGAATCTGCAAATTTGCACAAAGGAGCGCCTAGCCAAAACAAGAGGAAATATGCAATACCCAGAATGAATATGTTTTTATTTTGAAATATATGAGTGAAACTACAAATCTGCCCTGCTAACCGCGACTCCCGAAAATGAAATGAAATGCAAATAACTGAACTTCAAGCACAACTCAAGCTACAATGCAATCCCCACTACAAACTCTCACAACTACACTAAATCACCACTAGTTGCTATCTTTCAAGCAAGAAGCAATGCCAAGGCTAGGAGGCATTCATTCCTCGAAGCAACCCCAATACCATTCCAGCAGAGTAACATTACAATAGACATCAGATGCCAAATGAAGGGAAGAGGCCTCCATTTATAAGCTTAACAAGGGATCTCTAGAGGCTTCTAGAAAGTGCGCCCTAATTTCACATTTGAATTTTCCTCCAAGAGATGGCGCCGCTTTTAAAAGCTTAATTAACCTTTATTTTAATTCACTTCTCTTCATAAAGTTGGCACCCCTTTTCATAAGCAAGATTTTAGACCTTAGGAAATATTAAATCCCTTCCATGATGCGTCCACCCTTGAAGACCACCTTTGATGAAGCTAGGCCAAGGGGTCAACTTTAAAATATAACATTAAAACATAACATTATTTAAATGAAATGAACTTATCTCTCCAAAAACATCCCAAGGCCAAAAGTGACAAAGCCAACTGAACCAACTGAAGAAGAGAACCAACTGTGTCGAAATAATCAGGACCACTGCCAAAAATAGAATTTACTAAAAATAGTAAATTCCAAAAAGTGCTCGGAACACAAAGCCGGACATACCACTACGAAGCCCTTTGAAAACCTAGAAAGAATCTACGATCCAAACTCTAATTCACGAGCAACAACAAACTCCAAAATTGGAAACCCTAATTTCACCCATTGAGTAGCCTACGGGTCTCCGAAATAGGCCATCGGTCAACTGAAACATTACACCTGAGAAGGGGACATTACAGTCTCTTACTAGATTGGAGTCCGGTGATAAGGGGATGGTGTCTCTTGTGGGTTGATGCCTATGAAGCTTGTAGAAGATATATATAAAAGCACTATTTTGTCATGGTTTTCTCCTGTGAGGGTTTCCATGTAAATTGTGTTTGCATCTCGTGTTCACTATTGTGAGATCTTACTTGTGTGGATGTCGTTGATTAATGCTTTGTGATTGCTAAAGTTTAATAAGTGAAAAGTTGTCTTATACTGATTCAACCCTCCTCTTTGTATAGTGTGTGTGTTTTCTTCAGTCTTTTATCATGCATTATGTCTCAAATAAGTTTACTCGGTTTTTAAAAAAAATGAATGACAAAGTTACTCTTTGAGAGTGATTGAGTGTTTTGGTAATGGATCTTGATAATTCAAAATTTGTTATTGCTGCTTGGGAACAAGCGTGAGACATGAATGTAGCTCCATCTGTAGTTTGGCCTAAGTAAGGACAATCTTGACATTTGAAAAAGGAAAATGAATAAGATCTCATCCAAGACTGCAAAATCACTTTGATGAAGATCTTTGCTCAATTCTTTGTAATGTGTATTACAAGACTTGCTTTTACCAGAATACATGTACAAAGTGCATCTTTGAAGATGCGGAGAAATTTATCTTATAGGTTTAAAAATCATTAGAAATATAGCCAACCATGGGCACGCCATTTCTTAAGCTGGATGAATTCTCTCAGAACAGGCAAAAATCTGCCCTATGTGATGACTAATAAATGCAAGCAGATACATATATGGCTTGCTTTGCTCAACAGTAATCTGAAGACGCAGATCCTGCCTCTTTTACTGATTGTGGTAATTACAATAATTTTTTTCTTGACAACTGTAATATATAAATAGGACAAAAAGTGGTTGTGTTGAGTTCAAACATGACCATCGAGACTGATTTAAAAACAGAAAATTTCAAAATTCTAAAACAAATACCATTGAAAAGCTCCCGATTCCATGTGCTATCTCTGTTTTTCTAATTTTTTATTAAAGGGGATCCTATCAAAAAGATGTTCCTCTCTACTTTGTAGTTTCTAAAATTAAAGGGTTGCCACAAATGAAACAAGAGTATAATTCTGATGACTGCACTTGTGAATATGCATTTTTGCAGGGTGCAAGAACCATGTAAGGACATGGATCTGGATAAAATCAAGGAAAAAAGATATGATTCTCTATTTTCAAAAAGAAAAGGCAATGCCACTGGAGGGACTTTGTATGATGAGTTCGTTATCTATGATGTGAGTCAAGCAATAGTTAGATATATAGTCCATTACAGAACAATAGGCCTTGATTCAGGGTCACTGAATCCTCAGACACTGCAGTCTCAGCAACAGAACCTTGTCCGCATTCCCTATGAGCTGTCAACAAGCTTCACAGGATATAATGATTCAGAATGTCATTTCCGGTTGGCAGAGTCCCAATTTTTCAGAATGTCTAAAAGGAGTGAATACAAGGTAAAAATGTCCCAATGGGATGCTTTTCAAATTCAAGTTTTAGTGTTTTAACTTTTGATGTCTTTTATTAATGATCTAGTCATCATTATATTAATCATAATATGTCGCACTTGTCTGACAAAAGGTGTTCTGGTCATTGCTTTTCTTCCATAATCTCTAAATTTATTATCTTTTCTCCCCAGATACATAGAAATTAGCATATATCCAGGATATAGCATTTATCATTATTCAAAAAACTGAGGCTTAAATGAAAATAATTAAGAGAAAATTACAGTGTACCATCTAATTTTGATGGGTGCAGGTAGTAAAGGTGGAGCTTATCCTGAACATAGCATTAACTAAAAGCTATGAGAAGGCCAAGCAAAAATTCATAGAAGCTAAAAAGCCACTGGAGGAGATGCTTGTATTCCATGGCACTGATAGGAATGCAATTGAGAAAATTGTGGAGGAAGGATTCAAGATAGGAGGAGATGGGATACCTGTGAGAAATGGCCGTGCATATGGCTCAGGTGTATACACCGCATCAGATGCTTCCATCTCAATACCATATGCCAAGGGACTCAACATGCTGCTTCTTTCTCTTGCACTTATTGGGAAGGAAGGGTCTGACTACAAAACAGGTGGCAGTCAGAATATTTTTGTTCTTGATAAGACTGAGTATCTCCTTCCTAAATATATTGTTCATTTTGAAACGAAATAGCAATTTCTCTAAAGAGCTGGGGCTGCTTATAATCCCAGTTAGGTTGTATACATTAATTATGAAATTTTCGTAATGCTATATGATGTTGAACAAATGAGAAAAAATACATGAAAATCTCCGTTTTGAATGAGGATTGATTTTCATAACAATATAGTATATACTTGACGGGATCAAAATCAAACAATAAGGATGTAGGATGTTGATTCTAAAGCCAATGGCAATCCTGCACGTATTAGTCAATGTAACCAATCATAATACCATTCTATATCATGTACATTTGCTAGGAGATGAGAAGGAAATGTTGCCGCTTCTATTTTGAAGTAAAAAATTATCAAACGAATCAGATGTAGTCCTGTTACACGCACAACTTTAACCTTGTTCCCTAAATTGCAACAAAGCTGTTACCAAGCATATCTCAGATTTATGTTATGTGTAGGTTCTATTTTGTATTGAATAGGTGAAAATTTACTTGCCAATGACACTCAAAGTTGCGTTGTTTATTTTCCTTTATCCCAGTTTAGAAAAGTTATCACTAAATTCTCCAAGTTCGGCCAGCTTCATATTTGTACAAGTTAAATGAGAATGTTCTCCCTGTTGGGTTAGCAGTGAAAAGGATGCTGACTGTAGGGTTTTCTTAACAGTTCAAAAGCTCAAAATTTTATTTGTTATAGAAGTTACAATTATGTAGTCAATTGTTCATTTTTCATCATATTTCAGCATTACACACTTTAAAAATTATCACCTTTGCTTTAACCATACAGTACTTTCTCTCTACTGCTTTTAAAACAAACATGGGTGCAAATTTAAATTTATTTATATTTTAAAATTCTCATGGTATATTGAGGACGGCAAGGAAAAAATGTGTTAGGCTACAGTAAAGGTAAGGGCTCGCTGTGGCTGGCTGCTGCCAGCAGCAGCCATTGATTTTGCAGGTATAGAGGCTGGTGGTCTTGATCCACCCTTGTTTTTTCAAAAGGTATGTTTACCATTTTTTTTTCTGAACTTTGGCCATGGCAGCAGACATTGATAATGCAGGTGTAGAGGCTGGTGGTCTTGATCCACCCTTAGTTTTTTCAAAAGGCATTTCTTCTATTTTCTATTCTGACCTTCACTATTTGAAGTCTTCGTAGCAACAACTGCCGACAGGGCCACAGTCAAACGATCTTATTCCTTTTTTGTAAAAGAATTTGAATATGGCATCCAAAATTTCATTCAGCCATGATTCTCCAAAACAAAAGAGCTCTAGGAGCTTTTTTTGTGAATGTTTTAATTAGAAATTTTTATGGGTGTATGGCCATAGACATAAAACCATACATGGCAAGGATAGGAATTTTAGAAGTGGCCCATGTTTTATGGGGGTAAGTGGGTTGTATTTGAATCACTGGTCCATGGATTTTAAACCAGTTGAAATAATACACAATGCAATCCCTTTGCATGAAAGTTCTCTACCTTCCTTTTATTTTTTGGGATGACAAATCTTGGTTACCACTAACAATACTTTGGACCATTTCATTAATAAGAGTAAGCTAAAAGACAACTTTGTATGTACTCAAATTTATGGGAAAATATATTTGGAGTCTCGCTAATGTTGTTGAGCTAAATTTGGATGGATTGTCATATATGCAAAAGCTTGACTATGACTAGTTTCATTGTGAATGTAATAAATGTCACAAGTATGTCCACTTTGTTGAGGATTGCAAAAATAAAATATAATGTGCTTCACACGCCTGAAAATTTCCACATGTATTATCCTAGGCAAATCAAAGAGACAGACATGTCCAACAAAAGAATGGTGGTCAAAATTAGGGTACAAAGCAAAGTGACACTACTAAATTGTTTCAAAGAAGTTTAAAATTTTAGGAGGAAATATTCAAGGTCTTTTGAAAGAGGAAATGAGCTCAAGAGAGTTTGAGAAAGTGTAGAGGGAAATAGGACAACAAAGCCCTTTGGAGGAAGAGTCTAAAATTGGTTTCAAAGAAAAGTAGAATGAGGGATAGGTGAAAATAATTAATAAAAAGCTTATAGATCTTCCAGAGTGTTTAGGCCCTATTGTAGTTCTAGGTAGTGACAATGGATTCATTCCATTTAAATACTTATCTTTTCCCTTGGTTGAGGCTTGAATGCTTCCTTTTTCAAAAATCAACAATTCAAGAAGATAACTAAAGATGAACAATTGTCTTGATGCATTTTTTAAAAATTAGTTGTTCAAGGAGAAGACTAAGAATGAAGAAATGTGAATCACCCATTCTTAGAAAAACTTTGATTTTAGGAGTTTGATGTTTTGATTAAGTCCTCTTTTGGCTTGTCTCTATTTGGATTTTATTTTCTATGCTTAACCTAGCATATTGACTATATAGTGTGCTCTTGTATGGCCTACCATATTTTGTGTTTTGTCTATATTATTTCTTTGTAGCAATATAGCTTTTTTCATAAAAGAAATTACCTTTTGTGGTCTTCATTCCCAATAAGTATGCTATAGATAGTGTTAATGATATATGCACGTGAAGGAGAATTCTTAACTAGTCATTGATACACAATGCTTCATATCAAGGGGAATAATTTTTACCTCAGTTTGCTTGACAACTCAATGATTTACAATGGATCAAAAGCATTAATAACTTGTACTAGCATATTTGGAAAAATTTAGGTTGTGTTAGAAAACAAAAGGCTCTAGATTGATTTTTTTAAAGATACAATTGGGCTAAATTGTCCTTGAGTAGTTGGTCACAACATGTTGAGTAGGCATACACCTATACTAGAAGTCTCTGTTAGAGTATTCGGGTATTTACTTGATTAATTAAACATTATTTGTTTAATTATTTAAGTTCCCTTTATCTCTTTTACACTTAAGCTAACTTTAGGTGCATATAATTAATTGTTTTAATTAATTATTATGTGCAAATCTAGGTTTTCTTTTTTTAGGGTTTCTTGACCTATTAAAGGTTGAGTTCTTTCTTTTAATTGTAAGAATCACATTACATATTTTTGTGAATATTGAGCTCTCTCTTTTTTAGCATATTTTTTGTGTTTTGTATGTTCTTCAGATTTTGCTTCATTGCTTCTCCTTGTAACAGGTTATTCGGCTTGCAGAAGATCTTCAGGCTCCTGTGGTGTTGTATTTTCTCAACTCCTATATGGTATCAGAGTATCAGAGCATCAGATCTGCAGCTACCTGCTCTTGTTTTGAGATTTTTGGCTTTGGAAGCAGATTTGGGGTTTCAGGAATTTTTTATGTACCTAGGGTTTGAGCTTCTTTTTTGTAGCACTTTGAGCCTAAACAGACTTCACCATCGTGCTCAGAAGGCTCGAAAACCTCTATGGTCATATAAAATTTGACCTATTTTGGTTCTTGAGTCTCTAGGAGCATTTTTTCTCAGATCCAGGTCGTACAGCTTTGGCACACAGATCGAGAAAAAAATTTCAAAAAAATAAAAAATTTGTCTTTTTACGGCATGCAGGCCGAAATTTGCTTTTAAAAAAATTCTTTCAAAAAAGCGAAAAAAAATAAAAGGGAGGTTTGTTTCTTTTTAAGAAAAAAAAATTTGGGGGGGGCACATTTTTTGTGGGTACCGTAGGGTACCGGACTGACAGGCTTGTCAGACCTGTCAGTCCGGCCCCTGCGGCCCCCACCGGCGGCCCCTCCGTCCTTCTCCGGCCGTCGTTGCTGTTTCTCTGGCCCCCACCCCGGTCTCCGACCGCCGCCGACCATGCAGATCTCGGTCCCCCGCGCGCCGCCCAGCCTAGCCCCGCCGCTCCGCTACTGCTGCCCAGCCTGGCCCCGCTGCACCGCCAGGCGCCCAGCTCCCTGGCCTTCCCGCCGCCCGGTCGTCGCCTCCCTGCGTTGTCGGCTGCCCGGCTCTCCGCCGCCTGCAGCCCCCGACCTCCTCCCTGGCCCCCGCCACCGCTTCCGACCGCCCTCCGCTCCGCTCCCCGGACGCTTTTTTTTTTTCCGGCCGGCCACCTCTCCGGCTCCTTGGTTTTTTTTTTCCGGCCTGCCACCGGTGCGCCACCCACTGGCCACCGGACCACCAACAAGCAACCAGACCCCTTTTTTTGGCTTTTTCAAGGGGGGGTTTGGTTTTTTGGCCCTATCTTGGGCATACAAAGTCGTTTTTTCGAGAACGAATAGGCGTCGGAAAGCTGGTTTTGAGGCCGACCTCATGGTATTGGTCATTTTTTCCAATTTTGTTGTTTGACTGTGTTTTTTTGCAGTCAAAGTGGGGCCTCTTTTTTGTACTCCGGGAGACATAGAATGAGCATCCGACTTCCGTTTTTTAAAAACTTTATATTTTCGGAAAGCGTGTTCTGTGTACTTTCCAGAAATATGAGTTTTTTTCCAGATTCTGCTCCATGCATATTTTATTCAATTTTTTGCTTTTCAGCACTCTGGTGGATATCGTGGTTGTTTCAGGTCGTGGGATCTCTTTTCTGAGTAGGGTGTCTGTTTTGATTCTCGTTTCTATTTCCAGTCTTCTTATCATTGTAGCTTGTAATTATGCAAACGCACTGAGATAAAGTGCCATCATGCATTGTTTACTTGGAATCTTGCATATCTTGTGTCTTGTTGTACATGCACTGTTGATCAAGTGCCATGAGGGGGTTGATGTTTGCCTTTGTTTGCCATCTTCCTTTATCAAGTGAGTGTTCCTTCCACGACATTCGCCTCATGATGATGTGTCTCAGTACCTTTGATGTTTTTGGTTCTTTGTCATGCAGTTGTTTTTTGCTGTCTTTTTCAGTGTTTTTGTCCCTCTCCCACTTCCGCATTATGGGAAGGTTTATCTTGTTGGTTCTAATGCTTCCATGGTTCGATTGATCAGCTCTTCAGGCTTTGGTTTTTCATGCCATCTGTATCTTCGATTTCAGTTGTTTTACCTTGTTTGCCTCCTGATTCGAGTAGTGTCATTTGAGGGCACTCATGCAGATTACAGTCTTCTCTACCTGGTCATGTTCTAGTTCAGTGGATGTTCTTCAGATCAGCAGTTATTCTTCGACAGAGTTTGCAGGGTCTTCATGCTTCAGTGGTGTTCTTTTATCTCTTTTTATAGAGGAGTTTTTTCCCACTAGGTTTTCTCCTTTGTCTCCGTTTCATAGAGATTTCATTGTATTTGGGTACCTGATCAGGCCTTGTTGTCGGGACCCATCTTTATTGCTTTCAGTAGTTGTTCTAGGTTTTAGCTTCTCCCTAAGTCTAGCTTAAGGGGGGGTGTTAGAGTATTCGGGTATTTACTTGATTAATTAAACATTATTTGTTTAATTATTTAAGTTCCTTTTATCTCTTTTACACTTAAGCTAACTTTAGGTGCATATAATTAATTGTTTTAATTAATTATTATGTGCAAACCTAGGTTTTCCCTTTTTAGGGTTTTTTGACCTATTAAAGGTTGAGTTCTTTTTTTTCATTGTAAGAATCACATTACATATTTTTGTGAATATTGAGCTCTCTTTTTGAGCATATTCTTTGTGTTTTGTATGTTCTTCAGATTTTGCTTCATTGCTTCTCCTTGTAACAAGTTATTCGGCTTGCAGAAGATTTTCAGGCTCCTGTGGTGTTGTATTTTCTCAACTCCTATAGTCTCTTTTGGTTAAGCTACCATTACTAGGGGAACCCATTCCCTCAAATTCACCTAGGGATCTAATATATTGTCAGTGTTTAGCTCTTTCTTCCCTTTCTCAAATCTTCTTGAGACCCTAGCCCTTACCTAGTGGACTTCATTATAACTTGCACAAGTGCATCATCTTGATCATTTTTGGAACTTGAGCTTTTTTCTTCTTACAACTTCCATCAACCCATCTCTTATTATCCCCCAATCAAGGACACCTTTCAATTTTTATACTAGACCTATGTTACCTTGAGTTTTTGGACGGGAATGGCAGGGGATGGGGTGATGGGTTTTTGAGACAATATTTTTTTTGCCAATTTTAGGGACGGCTAGGGGATGACAAAGGGGACAACTATATATGAGAACATGGATAAAACATGCATATATACATTATATCCATATGAAAACATGAATATGGTATGCATATGAAAACATTATAGGGTCTTAAGTTTCAACTTACAACATTTGTGTTCAAAATTCATTGTAAATGCTCAATATGTATTCATAATTCAAAATTCGTTGTTAATATGCATGTGATATTAAAAAAATAACATACAAAATTCCCAAAGGCTACACTGTTGCCATATAGTTTCATTTTCAGTTATGATATGAAACTACAAAAGAACAAAGTACATTGTTGCCCCTTATCAACATCTCCTAATACTACATCAAAACCAAAGTCCTTTGAGTCTCTACCACTATCATGGTCCACGCCCACTTCGTCCAATGAAATCCCAACCAAATCTCCCTGGTGTCTCCTCCTCATCAACATGGGCCATGTCTTCGAGATCAACATCCAACCTTAGATTGAACGTCTTTTTATTCTATCATGTTGCTCCTCTTTCAATGGTTGCTTGCTTCAAACCCTCTTGTTGCTCTACTTTTTTTGTGTGTCATACAAATGATCAAATGAGTCAAAATATTTTGCCTAATGACTTTTAGGGCAACTAGGGATAGGGGCCTATAAAACAATTTTAAAAATACTTTTTTTGCACCTCAGTGTTCTTTTTTAAAGTTTCCCTAATGTTTGGGACATTGAGTTGTTCTCGGGATGGTTGAGGGATGCCCCAAACGTTTCCAACCATCCCTAGGTACAAGCATATTTATGAAAGCAAGCAAGTGAAATAAATGATATCACCTTCAAGAAAATAAATTAGTTGAACACCATGAGTGGAGAGTAGAAGGTACATCATACAACCATCAATAGATTTGAAAAGGATATGAGAGAAGACCATTCAAGGCAGGTTTTAGTAAAGGAGGTTTATATGAATATCATTCATTGAATAAATGCATATGGCATTAAGATTATTATAAAGGAGATTGAATTGTCCATCATCCTTTAAAGAAGCAACATTCAAGTTGGTGATACCTAGTTTTGTTGGAGGTCGGTGCTTTCTAAAAGAAGAGATTGGTGTCTCTTGTTGAGTTGGTGCTCAATTATGGGGATTGGTATCCCCAGTAGGATGGTACAAATTCTACAAGTGGGGATTGGTGTCTCCAGAGACTAGGTGTCTACAAATCCTTTAAGAGGGGATTGGTGTCTCGTTGGTGCCTACAAAGTTTGCAAAAGAGTTTTATATAAGCAATATTTTGTCATGGTTTTTTCCCATAAGGTTTCCATTTAAATTGTATGTTTTTGTGTTCTTGTTATTAATGTTGTGCAATTGATGATATTATGGTTATTAAGTTGAAAAAGTAAAAGATTATATTATATTGATTCATTCCCCCCTCTTAGTATAATTTTGTGCTCATCAATTGGTATTAGAGCTAGTTCCTTCAAAAATAGTCTAAATTCTAGAAGGAGGATCTTAAGAGCACACAATGTAGTAGAAACAAGAAATAACGTATTGAAAAGTGAAGATGATCTTGCAAGTGAAGAAAAAGAAGAGATAGATTTAGATGAAGAATATGGAGAAGATGAAGTAGAATTAGATTTGGAAGAGGAACTTATTTGTGCTCTAGAAGAAATAAAAAAGAGCCAAGAAGAAGAATTTGTAGCAAAAATTACAACTTCAAAAGGATTATGAATCTAAGGCTGAAATGTCATAGTTTTAAAGTCAAAGAAGACGGTCATCGATCTAAAAATTCAAATTGAAGCAAGGAAAAATATTGAAAAGGATATAAGAAACAAATTGAAGAAAAAAGAAGATTATGAGAGATTGAAATATAAATTGTTTCCTTAAGAGAGGAACTAAAAAAAACAACTTCCAAGTTAAACAAAAGTCTCAAATTTGAGAAAAGCATTGAGATCTTGAATTATATTATAAATGAGCAAAGGGCACCATTCATAAAGACTAGCTTTGGATGTGGATAAAAACAAATGGCCAACAAGGAAGATTCCAAAGAGGCACCAAGAAGTCAAATAAAGAAAAACAATAGAGCTATGATGAAACCCTGAAAAGACATATAAAAAGTGAAAGTAGCAAGAAGGAAAATCAAGTTCCACTAAAAATAAGTCGTCCTAAAGGTAGCATGAACACATTTAGAAAGTCCTTCCCTTCAAGACAACCATGTATGACCATGTTTCAACATTCCTTTTATGGTTGTTGCTTTGAATGCAATCACTTTGGTCTTAAAGAAAGAGATTGTAGGACACGTGAGATATAATCATGTTTGGAACAAAAACAGATTCTTATGGGTTTTCAAGTAGGAAATATAACTCATTTTTTCCTCTTGTGGATTATAACACCACATGCTACAAATGTAACAACTATGGACGTAAAGCAAGATTTTATAGTTGTCTTATAGAACCCAAATAGAAGATGAAGAAGTAAACCATGTGTAAGCAAAAGAAAGAACCTACTAAAGTTTGGAAGAGAATGCAAGAGCAATAGAAGGAGAAATTTATACTTATGTAGACCGCACTTCATACACAAGAGATATCACTAAGTCCATAAGGAGAAGTATGTGAATTCAAGGGGAGCTATTCATTGCATTATATTTTTCAACTCCATGGAGTAGACAACTCAATGTTGGCCATTTGGTGGAATTGATTATGTGTTGCATTGATGTTTTGTTATTGATGTCAATACTAGTTGTTTGGATAGTGTTAGGTCTACTCATGCTTTATAGGAGCAATTTTGACTTTTTTGTTGCACTTCAAACTTCAATTTTATGAAAGTGTCTATTTCTAGTACGTTGGATCTATGAGGAGGTCTTTAGTATATTGGTGCCTCGCATTATCACTTTCAGACTATTTCAACTTTTTTTGTACTTTCAGCTAGCTATGTAAGAAATATGCTAGATGTTAAAAATTGTCTTACACAATGGAATTCAAAAGCAATTACTAAATATTAATATGGATTGTGGAAATCTGATAGCTCTAATTGTAAGTTGTCAAAAAAAGTATAAATTAAAAGATGACTTAAATTATTTATTTATAAGATTGATTTAAATTGACTTGGGTTGCAAAAGAAATAATTAAATAGTCACTTTTTGGGGTTATAAGGATTATTATTTAAAAAGGTGATTTATAATATTAAATTTAGAAAAGTTCCATTATAAAAAGAGTTGAAGGGTCTCATTTGATTCCTCTTGGTTATTTAATATCATCTTAAAATCATACTTTTGGAGATTGAATGAGTTTGTTCAAGCATAGTCCAAGATGAAAACCCTATAGCAAAGATCAAGTTTGATGGTGAAAGATCCTCCCTAGTTGATATTTTGAAATCCATGCAGCATTTTAGTATGTACAAAAAAAAATTATGTCAGTGAAACCATTCAAATTTCATGCATGTGTTGAAGGTTTACTATTTCACATTTTTTTCAAATTCACAAACACGGTTTTGTAAATATTTCTACAGGCAATAGATAATTTTGTTAATGTTGTGTGCACAAAGTGGAAGAATTAAATATTAGTGTGTGTGTATGCGCGCGCGCGCGTGAGGAATGAATCAAATTGAAGTTGTTGTGTGTGTTGTGTAGAGGATTAAAATAAATTAAAAATATTCCATTCAATTGAGCTTAACCCAATCACCCCATGAATGAGTTATACCACTTAAATAAATTAAGAGTAAGGGAAATTCCTTCAAATGTGAAGTTTTCAAACTTTCAAGAGATCCTACACTACCCTTGGTAGGCCCTTTAAGCTAGCACAAAAGCTATCCAAGGAGATGTCATCTTGTTTGTTGTTGTACTCATTTTCTTGGAGGGGCTCAAAGATTTTGGGAAGGTTTAAAACATTAGAAAATTTTGATGTGACCTAACCAAGTCCAACACAATGGTTTGGAAGGTCACCTAGATCAACATAGTATAGAAACTTAGCCACAACACTCTCAAAAGGTTCCTCCATCATTTCATATATTTGTTCTACGACTAATATTTGACAGTCTTCAAAAGTCATCAACAATTTTTATATTAAAATTTATTATTATCATAGTTCTTGTAATTGATTGAACATAAGGTTCACTAGTTTATGCATGCAAACTAGGAATTAGACCTATTTCACAATAATCACAATTAGAAGGAGAATGAACTCAATAGGCTTAGCTTCAAACTTATAAGGAAAGGGTTAAGCACAAGGTGAATTAAGTACTCCTTGATTGATTTGAAAATGAACAATCGAAAGGATGTGAATTGAATGTGAAGAACTAAGGCCAATGATGTGAAATTGACAATAATTAGACATGCAAACATAAAGTATATATCTGGAAATGGGAAGGAGAGAGGAGCTTGTGTCTAAAATATGGGCTCAGAAATGCGAGATAATGGTACTTGGGTTCCATTATCCAACTAGATATTTTCTTAGCATCAAACTAGATCTAAAACCTTGAGACCATGTGCTTGCTTCTTGTTGAATTTGAACTTAAACTGGGAGGGCAAGGATGCCCAAATGCCCTTGTCTAGGGAAATGACACCCAAAGACCCTTGTCGAGAGGATCCCTGATGAAATTTGGAGACGTTCTCTGTCTCCAAGACTTGGGCATTTTCTTGTCTTTTGTCACTGTCGAAAGTCTATCGTTGAGCCTAAATCTGCACACAAGAAGAGAAAGTGGTGTTTGCGGCTATATAGGGGTTTGCTTAGGTCAAACCTCGGGTTGGAAGTAACCCTATGATGAATTGAAATGAAATGAAAAACATGTCTTGATAGAGTAGAGGATAGATCTAAATTGAAATGCTTGAAAGGAAATGACTGATCGAAATGATTATACCTTTAATTAATGATGCAATTCTCTTAGGATAATTCCTCCATGTGTTGATGAAATAACATGATAAATCATCATAAAATCCATCATGAAATCACCAAGAAAACATAATTGAAAGATGACTTGTTGTAGCTTGTTTCTCCTTGAATCATAGTTTCTCTTGGAATTGAAATGATACCATAATGATGAGATGGTAATGAGAGATGAGATATGAATTATGATGGATCCCTTATATAGGGATTTCAAAGTAAAATAACCTTTTGGCCAACTTAGAGTAATCATATTTTTACATTGGAGATAGTTTTGGAAATGGCAAGACTGACATATTATCCTCCCAAAATTTTAGCCAAAAAGTGTGGGACAATGGCCCAAGTTTAAGGGTCGTGAGATAATAGGCTCTTTATTCTAGAAATATAATGTATTTGAAAATATAATATTTACGTGTGGAAAAAGGTGAATCGAACTTTAAAATGACATAGGACCCATATAAGCTTGATATGAAATAATATGAAGGGCACACTTAAAATTAGGGCCCAAATATAAAGTGTTGATGTATTGAAGTGAAATAGGACTCATAATATTGAATTAAATATTAATTTAATATGATAAAGGTCCTATAATGCAAAGAGCAATGGCAAATGCTAAAATGAATACTAGGAGAGTGTAAAATTGGACTCCATAACTAAAAGAGTACAATTTACGACGCTACATTTAGTCCCTACTTTAGTGGAGTATGATCTTTTAGTCATACTCACAGTAAAGTAGAAATGAAGAGACAAGGTAAGCTAGGGATAGGATACCACTAAGTTTGAGGGATGTGCAAGCTCCCAAGCATAGGCTTATATCTATCAATGCAATTAGTCTTCAAATATACACAAACAAAACATTGTTAGCACTTAACAAAACTTCCGAGTGAACTAATTTAAGACATCTTGATGTCAAAATGTCTCAACTGCTAATATCATTCTCAACATATTGCAAGACCGCAAGTGGACTTATAGAAAGAACAAGGACATACACCAATTGAGGATACAAGAAATCATGACCCAACACTAGAAAAGTGTGTTATGCTATGGGTTCATGGGAGAGTGAGAGAGAGTGAGAGAAAGGAACATGGATTCCTCGGGCCAACAAGTTGTGGTATGCTAGGTGATCCATGGAGATGTCTAGTTTCAGGAATGAAGTATCTCATCTAAGACACATGTTTGGTTTCAAGAATGCAACAACTTGTATAAGACACAAATAGAAAAATGTTTACTTTTGGGAATGAAACATGAGGATTTAACAACCCGTTTAAGACAAAAAATTGATCAAAGTGGAAAAAAAGTCTAATTTGGGAATGAAACATGATAATGTAACAACCCTTCTAAGGCAAATGATAGACAAAATGAAAAAAAATCTAGTTTCGTGAATGAAACATGAGGATGTAACAACCTATTTAAGACAAAAGATTGGTAATTAAACAAGGATAACCAAAAATGCAAATAGGAGACCACATATAAGCCCCCCATTAAGATGTTAACATAAACCTATGTTGATATCTTAAGGTAGATAGAAATCAAGGATATACACCTTCAAGACCAAGGAGATACCCTTTTAAGCAAAAATGCATGCAAATTCCAAGTTAGGAAGAAATATCCTTGTACAAGATGTGTTTCTTTAAGTGATGAAGAGATAACTGTAAAGAAGATATCTAGCAACAAGTGTAAAGGGATCCTTTTGAGGGATGCATGATTGATAGAGGAAGAGATATTTGTGTAAAGATATCTACCTCTAAAAAGAGAGGAGATCTTTAATAGATGAAATATTTGAACGTAAGAGAGGGGAAGGAGAATAAGAATACACACCTTCCCAATTGATAGGAAAAGTGGATTCTTAGTGAAGGATTGACCACTTTCTATCACTTGGAGAGATTTTTCATAAAAGATGCACCGTCTCAAGCAAGGAATAGGTTCTAACCAAGGAACAGACATGTACTTACATGAAGGATAATTCTATGCAAGAAAGGACATCAAGTTATGAAAGATGCAAGTCAACAAAGGAAAAGTGAATACTTAGAAATAATGCAAATTATTGGAAACTATTCTTTCCCCCAAGTGTGGATACAATAATAACAAGGTTATTATTTTGCCACCCAAGTATGATTGCACATGAAAATTGTACCACCATGAATGAAAATGAGCCTTGAATAGGTAAACTACCAATGTGACATAGTGAGGAGAAACATAATAAGAATTTAAATGTTATGTAGAAGAAATAAGGCTAGGGTCCAACACATTGTCATCTAGTATTTGAATGATACCAGTTACAATAAGTTGTTGAATTTTAGTCTCCAAGTCATGACATGCATTGGTCGAATGGCCATGGATCTGATGATACTTGCAAAAGAAAGATCGTGTTGATTTTGTTTATGATTCTTTCTTTAATTTTTCAAAGGGGGAGTAATCAAGTTGGCTTTAAGAATCTCATACAAAATACTCTCTTGTTGTGATGAAAAGTTGTAAGAAGACATAGATGCACTAAACAGTACAAGAGGAGATGTAGACAAAGGAGGAGGTTGGAAACCTAAATCCTCTTTGGAAAAATGATATATATTTCTAGTAAGACTCAAAAATTTGTTGCACACATCCTAAATCATGTCCATTGCATGCATGTTTAGAATAAAATGTAGGTGTTGAAATGTCTAGAGCAGCGGGTTTATTCTTAGTTTCAAAGTCTAAAGATTCCCAATCATCATCAAGGCACGTGTTGGAAGAAGAGGTTTAAATAGAATTAGAATAAGCTTGAAAAAATGACACATAAGGTTCCTTCAAGGCTTCATACTTGGATGTAGGGATCTTATATTCATTAAAGGAAGGTGTAAAGTCTAAAAGACCCCAATGTTTCTTTAACAAATCATCATCAATAAGAGACTACATTCTTGAAGGAATATTTGTGTTTTAAAGGGAGATGTACATCCCACTTCATCTTGAACAAGATCATAAGGATTAGGTTTAGCATTGATTGTGTGGATTTCATTGTTATCTATGAATTTGATTGTGTGATGCAGAGTACTGCTTTCATAGCATGAATCCATAGTCTACCTAGAAGAAGATTATAATTGAGATCATTGGGCATGAGATGGATAGGAGTGGGTAAAGTCTTGGGTCCTACTTTGAAAGGTAATATGATTGTACCAAGTGAATCTCTAGCAACATTATCAAAGCCACAAATAAAGAGAGAATCAAGTTCAATGGAAGAATAATCCCAGTTTATCTTATCTAATAAGTCAACACGATAAATATTAAGATCTGACTCATTATCAATTAAGGTACATCTTATCTTATGCTCATGAATGAAAAGTGTTATCATGAGTGGATCATATCTATGTTTAACCTCTAAAGAAGGTAATTCATCTTGTGAGAGTTGTAATGGTGAAAAATTAGGGTTTCACCCAATGATGTAGTAAAACACCTAATTTTTGCTTAGGGACCAATTACATTAAAGAGGGGTGAATCCAATAGATCTAACCTCAATCCAACTAAGGTAGGGCTAAAAATTCTGATTAGATTCACTGGTTAATATTGATTGCTTCTTTTTTATGTGCAAATGCTACAATTAGGGTAAATATGTACAAATTGAAGCAATTATGTGTAAACAATGAGCTACAACCATCAAATAGAGTCACGAACCTGGATCTGAGCAATATGTGAGTGCTCAGACTTGTTCCCAGAAGGTTGACCTAAATCGTTGGGACCAGAATTTTCATTGCCCTAGCCCTCCGAACTTTTTGTTGTCCAAAGGGGAACCTATCTGTCCCTATGAATAATGTTGATCCTGAAAAATTACATCTTTGTACCTATTTCCTACACACAAAAAGAAACGTGAAATTATTGGGAATAGGGGTTTGACTAAGTAAAACCTCGATTTAGGAATTAACCTTGATTGAAATAATCCAAATACTAAAATAAATGCTGGAAGAATATACCTCAGATCTGCAATTGTTGATGATGATATTTTGCTTCTTGAATGTTATCACATATCTTGTATGAAATGGCATCAAAAAAATAAAACCCTAATCATACACACATACTTGCATATGAATGATATAATTTTGCTCCTCAATGGTTGAATGAAGAATATGTAGTCTTGAAAATCTATAAAAATGCTTGATAATGAATGCTTCATAGATGCAAGAATGCTTGATTGCTTGGAGATGGAGACTTAGAATGCTTAGATGAAATTAGGTTGGTCAAATGTCTTTATATAGGGTTATCTAGGTCATTTACCAATTAGACCGACCTCCAACAATCATGTAGAGCCACAAATTTGAATTCCCATTAGAGAGATAGGGGCCCTTTTCCCATTCAAAATAGGGCCCAAGTAAGAAGGACCAAGGTGAGGATACTTTATTCCTAGGACCAAGATGCTAGTGCTCTGGTCCTTAGTAAGGGACCTCAATTTAGTCCTAGGGAGAAGGACAACCCTCTAGGAAATCAATTAGTGGGTTTACACGACATCAGAACTGGAGATAAGGCAAAAATTGGACCTTAATAGGTGATGAGGAGGGGACACGCTAAAGTAGGGGCACAAACATGAGGTGTAAAATGGCTTGGTAATAATTTATAGTGCTACATTTAGCCCCCACTTTAATGGGAGTGTGAGCCTATGCAAATACTCATGGTAAATTAGATGAAGGAGATGAAAGAGGAGCATAATCACAAGGAGTATAAGACATCACTAATTTTGAGGAAATAAGGCCCCAATCTTAGGATCTTAAACTCACTCAAACACATGCAAGGGAACTCAAAACAGAAAACAAAAAGAAAATAAAGGCAAACAAAGACAAAAGACAAAAGGACACACAACATGCAAAAGCTAAAAACCAAAAACAAGACCTCAAGGCAACTAGCCAAAGAGACCTCGATATCAAAATGTCTCAACCACTAATATCATTCTTGAAAAATCCCATCTAAAGAACACAAGTGATCACATAAAAGAGAGAGAGCACACATCATCCATAAACTACAAATATAAAAACTACGAGTTCATGAGAAGAAAGGAAGAAGAATGGATACACATTCTAGATGTGTTTTTCTAGGTGATCCATGAGAAGAATGAGAGAGGGCATGGATACACATTCTAGATGTGTTTTTCTAGGTGATCCATGTGTGGGAGGAGAGTAGGAATAGTCTAGCTATGTTTTTCTAGTTCCACTCACCTTCGTGCATGTGTGCAAGTGATGTTTGATTATAGGTGTTAAGCATCTCGAATAAGTGTTTTTTTTTCTCTGGTTATGAGAATGCAACAACTTGTGTAAGACATAAAATTAAAATATAAATGTGTGTATGGTATTATTAACATCTTGAATAAAAGTTTGTTTTCTCTAGTTTCGAGAATGTGTAACCCCGTGTAAGGTGATCCATGTGTGGGAGGAGAGTAGGAATAGTCTAGCTATGTTTTTCTAGTTCCACTCACCTTCGTGCATGTGTGCAAGTGATGTTTGATTATAGGTGTTAAGCATCTCGAATAAGTGTTTTTTTTTCTCTAGTTATGAGAATGCAACAACTTGTGTAAGACATAAAATTAAAATATAAATGTGTGTATGGTATTATGAACATCTTGAATAAAAGTTTGTTTTCTCTAGTTTCGAGAATGTGTAGGGGGGGCTCTTTGATCTACTTCCTCTTCCTATCAACAAAGGATGGTTTGAGGCACGACCAACTCTTGCATCTGCTTCCTCTTGCTCTCTAATATATCCTGCTATTTCTTGAGGTGACATCCCATTTCCATCCTTTCCTAGACATGGTTTGATTCCTTGTTGGGGAATGGCACAAAAATGGGCTTTGACACGACTGTAGGAGCCATTTTCACAATTTTATCACTTAGGGCGAAAAAAGATGTTTGGCACTTTTTGTTTATAAAAATGTTTTTAAGAAATGCATTTTTTTTGTTTTTTCTTTGGGCAGCCCTTAGGTCCCCCTAGGTTTTCTCAAAATGTGAAAAAGAAAACGTAGACATGGAAATTATATGAATCTTTTAACTTTTCTCATATTGCAATTTTAATCGATCTACAGGCCAAACCTCCTTTTATACTTTTTCAATCCATCATCCAGAAGCTTCTAGAAATAATATTAATTTAATATTATTTCACTTAGGTGACTTTATGATGTAATATTAAATTAAGTCACTTTATTAAATTAATTAAATATAAAGTCATGTTTTAATATTTTAATTTATTTGATAACTTTATAAATAATTAACATAATATTATTAATTAAGATAATTAATTAAGTTATCCATAAGAAATATCAATAATTTGGACAACTTAACTAATTAAATTAATTAATTATTCTTACTCCATAAATGGGGATATTACAATCCACCCCTCTTGAAATTGCTTGTCCCCAGGCAATCTCAGCTACAAGAAAAACTCTACTCCACCTAGGTCCCAATGGAAAATATGTGTAATGTCCCTACTATGACGAAAGAGCTTCTGTAACATGAATTGAATTTGTTGAATCAATTCAATCACCTCATCACGTGCCACAAGAGTACAAGCCTCATGAGGAAGCAAGTCAAGTAACTGACCATACTCGCTCTCAACCTCTGCACAAAGTGACCTATCAAGTAAACCATCCATCACATACTCACTACCCATCAAGTAGATATGTCCCCCACACACTCTCGTCTCTCGTGCCACTCAATAGCTGATGTAGACCATGCCAAATCTGAAAGTGCATTGGAAATCAAAATAAGACAGCCACTAACCCATGCAAAATCAAGGAAAATTGAGTCAGCAATCAACAAGTGGATAGCTGCCATATCATAAGAAATAGGTGCCCACATCAAATTTGTAATGTAGGTGTCTTTCTTAACACTCCAAGGTAATTCATGCGTGGCTAATCCCCTATGAGTAAAACCCATGAAGTCACTTTTCTCATCCGTGATTGCATTTTCTTCAACTTCTTGATCATCATAAATTAAAGAGTGATGCGTCTGGTTTTGAGAATGAAGCAAGTAATTTAAAACTCTTATTAGACCACCATCACTATTTACTGTGCAAAAAAATAGTTTAATCATACAATGATCACACATGTCTCCATCATTACTGCTCATCAGATAATAAACCAACAAACTTGATCAGTTAGGGTTTAACAGTTGATAGGGTTTACCGGTTACATTACATAGAAAGGTTTAATCCTTTACACCAGTTCAACTCACAAATTGTGCATTCCAATTTACAACATGTTCCACAAAGAATGAAGCATATCATGTAAAAGTTTGTTTTCTCTAGTTTTGAGAATGAACACCCCATTTAAGATATGCAAAAAAATATAGTACAATATAGTTTAAAGAAGGCAATATGTATTCCCCCCTCAATGATGTTAACATATCCCTATGTTGATGTCGTAAGGAAGCTAGAAGCAAGGATACCCATCTTGAACACCAAGGAAATATCCTTTTAGGAAACAACGTTCATAAATCCAAGCTAAAGAGGGAATACTCTTATAAGCAAGGATAAGATAGTTGAAAAAGAGGTATCATGCAACAAGTGTAAACAAACATAACATCTTCTACCAAAAGAAGGGAAGGATAACAAGAATGCCTACCTCCTCCCTATTGCTAGGTGAAAAGGGATTCTTGATGAAGGATGACACACTTTTAACCCGATGTGAGGGGTAAGTTTATAATAGATATATATTGCCAAGTGAAGAAGAGGTAGTAGTCAAGGATATACACCTCTTTTGCATAAGAGAGAATCCTTGAGCAAATGACAGCATCACACAAGGAATGACATTAAATCAAAGAAAACACCACTCAACAAAGAAAAAGTAGATCCTTGGAAAGGATAGAAGAGATCAATGCCCCCAAAGTGTAAGGACACTGAGGAGAATTAGACAACCTCTAAGGAGAGATTAGACATGGAAAATGCACAATGTACTCACATGAAGGAATATTAAATGAAAGAAAAGACATTGAGATATATAAAATGCAACTCTAAAAGAGAGGCAATCTTCAAAGAGAGAATGAAATAATTAAATGAAGGATCATGCAAACTCCCCTAAGGAGAGATTAGTCATCAAGGACATACCATTCCATAACAAAAAGGCTATCAAAGTATGAAGAATGCAACTCTAATCCAAATTATGGATTCGGATGACAATACCTGAGTGAGAACCTGCGGTATTGTAAATTATGTTTACAAGAACCAGAAATCATAGAATTGAAGCAAGCCAAAAAGTTTTGTATTCAATTCAAAAATCCAACATATAGTAGTCCAAGGCATTCCAAGGGTCACCAACAACTCCTCGAGAATCGAAAAACCAACAGTCATATCAAGTTTATTTACATAATAAAATCTAAAACTATGTAATTTTTCAAATAACTATATAAATTTTGTCCTAACTTTAACTAGGCATAACTTTGTGCACAGGACTCAAAATTATGAGTCGTTTAACTCATTGCAAAGGTCTCCAAGAGTTGTAGGCGAAAATCTAAAAGGACATGCCTTTCACCACTTTCAAGGGCTAAAAATGCCCTTAAGGCCTTCAAAAATGCCATTTACTAATGTCTAGAAAAACTTAAAAAATATGAAAATATTTTTTCAACTCTTTCAGATTTTCTTTTGATCAAACCCCTAAAGGGAATAGTGAAAATTTTAGATAGAGAGAAGAAAATAGGTTAATATTCTTTCCCCCCAAGCATAAAGGCAAGAATGAATTATGTTGCTACCCCAAGATGTTTGTAATTGAAAAAGCATCACCTCTTATGACAAAGAGCCCCTAATGAAGTTAACTACTAGTTTCATAGGGTGAGGAGAAACATGAAGGGTGAATGGAGTGCTAAGGTACTACCTCTTCACCAATAAAGAGTGGAAGATTAGTTGTATGAGCTTTGCGAGTGTTGTCATATTGTTCTTGAACAAAAAATTTAAATGCTTTACAATTTCCAAGAGAATCAGAATAACTGTTGTAGGCATCTAAAAACGATCAATTCTTATGATGTCATATTTTAACATGTCTGCATTACCTTTTTTTAGGGTTTTTTCACATTTGCTAACATTTCCTCTATGTCGCACATTCAATCCTTTTATCATTTGTCGACATTGTGTCTTTCCTTTGTGTTCTTTTCCTATTTGATTCCATTTTCTCGCATTTGAATTAGGTATTAATCAATATCAATTTTGATCCCAATCAATGATCATGATCAATTTGTCATATTGATTGGACATCATCAATTAGGATTTTGTCCAAAATCTTTAATCCTTTGGTAAATTGTTAATCAATGTGGATCAATTTGAGTCATTTCTAATCTTCAATCATCAGTCATTTATCATTTTTGATCAATCTGTCATCGGTCTTTATCAATCTTTTTCAAATCAACCTATTATTAATCTTTGATCGATTTGTCATTGATCTCAATCAATTTTCAATCCTTGTCAATCTAGATCGATTAGTAATCAATCTTTTATCAACTATCATTTATCAAATCAAGTCTCTTTGTCATCTTTGATCGATTTGTCATCGATCTCTATCAATCAATATCAGATTCTTGTCGATTATCTTCTTGAACACAATCACCATCATTTGTTTGTTGCATTAATTGCATCATGGCATTATTATGACCTAATTTATCTATCTCCTAGGATTTTGTGATTCAATCATTTAATCCTTTTCTAACATCCTCTTAGAATAAATGATTTTATTTATTTACCCTATGTCTTGTGTCACAATTAAATTGTTTATTTAATTGGCTAATTAGCTTTTTGTGAGAGAAATTAATAAATGAAAATTTAAATCTCCCACCTTTTTTCTCTCCTAATGTTTCCCTCTTTTTCTCCACTAATTTGGCTCCTCTTTTTGCGCTCAATTTATCATAAATCATGAGTTATTTTTGCTCCAATTTGTCATAAATCATGAAGCATGATTTTCTCTTCAATTTGTCATAAATATTGACACAGCAATCTTTCATATTTTGGCATAGCAACTTGTCATGAATTTGTCATAATTTGTCTCCTAATCATTACCAATTTTGAATTAATTGTCTATTTCAGATCGCTCATTCCAATTTGATATCTTCATCAAATCTCCTAGAAATTGAGCACTCGTCTTCATTGATTATGAACCACATTTCAAGTATCCTGCAGGAACAATGAAAGATGTGCCTGCATTTGGTTTGCATTTCCTTTTGAGTATTTCATTTTCATGCCTCTATTGAATGTGTTAGAGGTTAATTTCATATCATTTAGCTTTGTGGTTGGCTAATTTTGTGTTATGATTCCTTTACGTAATTCCTACCTCACAATTACGATGTAAAAGACAATGTTCATCACCTTTCTTATGCTTAGAATTATGAATACTTTTCATGAAAGGAAAAACAACATTCTTATCATACTTCAATTTGCAAAAGATTGTAGTAGCTAATTTCCCTTGGTCGTCAATAGGAGTAGGTCTTGTCTCTTGTGATTTAGGACAAAGGGTTATTAGAGGAAGATGGATTGTCATATATGATTTTAAAAGTTCCACTATCAACTAGTTCTTTCATAATTTTTTGAAAATTTGAATAATCATTAGCATTATGGTCATGAGTTTGATGATATGAACAAAAAGGAGTGTTTGAAGAAGAAGCACCCTTACATGGATGATAAGTCTTATGTCTTACGAGATAATCCTTAATGTTTTGAATTCTAAGGAGATCATCCATAGGCGAATCATGATAATGTCCTAGACCTTCAATACTAGTTTGTGTAGTTATAGGGACTCTAATTCCTTGTGTTGGAATCGATGAAATTTGAAAGGGGGATTGAATCAGTGTTCTACAATTAACAGTGTTCTTAAAATGATTCTTAAACCACCAGATGCAAATGATTAAAAGCAAAGTGTAGAAACTAAATGCAAACAAGTATTTACCATTGAATTTATAAGCATTAGGTTGCCTTACCAGAGATCTCTTTTTCTTCTGATGATTGTTGTGTCCAGATCCAGAGCTTTCTCCGTTCTCCAATCAAAGTCCTCCCATATCACCTCTATTATTCTGATTTGTAGCATCTCATCCAACTTAGCTAAACTTGCATTGAATTTTTATTTGTACTCATTAGTAGTGGTAAGTTCATCTCTTAGAATTATGATCTGTCTTTCAAGTTCTTGTTCATTTTCATGATTAAATCTACAACATTCATCAGATTTGTCCTTCAGTGTCCAAGTCAAGATTTCTTCATTCTTCTTCATGTATTCAATCTCCTTTTTCAACTTTATCATAATGGATTGCATTTCATTCTTCAAAAGTGCATTATCTCTAGCAAGTTTTTCACATTCATTTGTCTTGTCTTTCAGGGCTTGATCACCAGTGCTCTGTTCTTCTTTCTCCTTAAGTTTGTCCATAAGACATTTTATCTTTTCTTTGGATATGTTCATTTTCTTCTTCAGGGAATCAATGAAGTCTTCAACATCCCTCAAATTTCTTCTTAGTCTACTAGCTTCTTCTCTTGCAGTATTAAGATCTTCAAGTGCCACTATAAGTTTCTTTTGCAAACCAAATTCCATCGCTTCACTCTCCTAGATCTTCCTCAAGCTGTTAAGCTTCCTCGAAGGAACTAATCTTTGATACCAATTATTGGAATCAATGAACACTAAGAGGGGGGGTGAATAAGTGTTCTACAATTAACAATGTTCTTAAACTATTTCTTAAACCACTAGATGCAAATGATTAAAAGAAAAGTGCAGAAACTAAATGCAAACAAGCATTTACCATTGAATTTATAAGCATTAGGTTGCCTTACCAGAGATCTCTTGTTCTTATGATGATTGTTTTGTTTAGATTTGGAGCTTTCTCCTTTCTCAAATCCAAGTCCTCCCATATCACTTTTATTCTTCTTATTTGTAGCATCTCATCCAACTTAGTTGAACTCGCATTTAATTTTTCTTTGTATTCATTAGCAGTGGTAAGTTCATCTCTTAGAATTATGATCCATCTTTCAAGTTCTTGTTCATTATTTTGGGATTGTATTAATTCAAGCTTCAGCAGGTCATTTTCATGATTAAATCTGCAACATTCATCAGATCTTTCCTTCAGTGTCTGAGTCAATCTTTCCTCATTCTTCTTCTTATCTTCGATCTCCTTTGTCAGCTTCATTATAATGGATTGCATTTTATTCTTCAAAAGTGCATTATCTCTAGCAAGTTTTTCAAATTCATTTGTCTTGTCTTTCAAAGCTTGATCATCAGTGCTATGTTCTTCTTTCTCCTTAAGTTTTTCCATAATCTCTTTTCTCTTTTATTTGGATATGTTCATTTTCTCCTTCAAAGAAGCAATGAAGTCTTCAGCATCCCTCATGTTTCTTCTCAAATCTACTAGCTTCTTCTCTTGCAGTATCAAGATCTTCAAGTACCACTGTAAGTTGCTTCTACAAACCAGATTCCATCACTTCACTCTCCCAAATCTTCCTCAAGTTGTTAGGCTTCCTTGAAGGAACTAAGCTCTGATAGAAATTGTTGGGATCAATGAACACTGAGAGGGGGGGGTGCATTAGTGTTCTGCAATCAACATAGTTCTAAAACTGATTCTTAAACCACTAGATGCAAATGATTAAAAGAAAAGTGTAGAAACTAAATGCAAACGAGCACAAAACCATAACACCCGAATTTTTACATGGAAACCCGGAAAGGGAAAAATCACGATGGGATTGAGACCCACAATATTATAATACTATGACCAGAAGTATAATAATATTACAAGAGGGGAATGCACATGCATTCAGGTACATTGCCTCGAGCTCACTACTCAATTACAAAAGAGGGCTACAACCCAGAGGAAGGATTGCTTCCTTACAAGTGATTACAAATGATAACAAGAGTAACTGAACTGAATAGTAGCACCTACAAATGCCAAAAAGCAGTTTCGGTTAAGCACAAAAGGTCTTCTTCCATTGTTATGTCTCTCTACTCTGTTTTGTTGCTTTGTCATAAACGAGATCAATAAATCAAAGATAGCACATGTGAATCTGTGCACCAATCGCTCATACAGTCTTTGCACACGCACATCTCATCACATCACATCACATCACAAATTGCTCATATAGTCTTTGTACACGTGAAACCAAATCAGATGAAGTAGTGAGGGAAGTGAAGAATAATGCTACCTCTATCAGGGTAGTTAAGAAGTCACCATTTGGTGAAGGTCGGCCAAGCAAAAAGACAAGAGTTGGAGCTGAGCAATCCGGAAGACCTCGACCAAGCAAGAAGACCAAGTCTGAGCTTGATGAAGCAGTAAAGTCTGAAAATCTTGAAGGTAACTACACTATTGTGCCCCCCATTTCATTAAGTGAGATAGTTGATGCAGTAGTAAAAGAAGGGAATTTGAAGGATAGTTCTGAAGGGTCTATATGAAATTTTAGATGGCAGAAGGCATACGACTAGTTTAGAAGATGAGAGAATAAAAGAATATGTATTGGTTAACCTGTTTTCTATGATTTCTAAGAGTGAAGTTGACAGACTTCTTAAGATTGCGAAGAGCAGATTCAGAAGCAAAACCAAAGTTAATAAGATCATGCTCGAAAAAATTGATGAAGTAGCTAAGGAGACAGAAGCAATTTTGAAACAAGTTGCAAGAGAACAACTATGAGATTAATTCAATGAAAGTTGAAACCCCTCCAGAAGTACATGTACAAGATGATACTTCCGTTCCAGATGAGAAAGAAAATGAGAAAATTGCAGTTGGAGATCAGAAGGTTGCAAACTCCGGTGAAGCTGATCAGAATCTTCTAGTAGCAAATGTTGAATCAGAGAAGGCAGCTGAGGACGTTGATGTTTACAAGGGTAAATATGTAGAGAAAGGAGATGATGCAAAGAAAGTAGAGAAGGAGAAGGATGGAGATAAGATTGAACAGGTTCTAGCGGCAAGCAGATTATCAACGACACAGATCTCACCAAAGGGCCTATAGATTTTAACTCTCTATCTCCGGTCCAAGCACTCAAGATTGCAGCACTTGTATAGGCCAAAGTGAGTGAAGACTTATTCAAGGATCACTCTAAGGATAAAGAATTGATATCTATGGCTACAAGTATGTTGGAGAAAATTCCACCATCTTTTAAGGAAGATTAGGTTGACTCATCCTCTGGTAAGCTGAGGAGCATGCTTAAAGCAGTAGATTCTCATTTTGTATCTTTAGAGAAAGCAATCTATTGGTTGAAAATTTTGTACACTTGGGGAAATATAAAAAATTGTGGTTTCAACCACAGCACATGAGTAAAAACTCTCCTAATTAAGGGAAGGCTCCCCCTATCTAACTACAACTTTGGAAATAAAATAGGATGGGACAACAATCTTTCTTCTTTTTTCAAGAAAGACCATATCCTTTTCTCTTCACAGAAAAGGATAGCGATTGAATATGAACAGCAGTAGCCACTTTCAAGTGAAATGAGAGAAAGCAAATGAAGTTTCCTGAAAGTGCAAAGACTTTCGTCACTTCCTTCGGGACAGGACAGCAATATCAAGCTCAAAGACTTGATTATGTGAAGTCCTATCTACCCTTTGCTATACTAAAATTTACAACGAATAAAAAGACAACAGCTCAAAGACTGGAATAATCTATTCTTTCAACACAAAGACAAGAACTAATGCAAGTTCAAAGACTTGCTGCTATTTCTTATCAAACAATAACTTTTCCTCAACAATAGACGCAAGCTCAAAGACTTGCTGCTCTTTCTAGAGATTTTCCTATTTTAATTAATCTTCTCTACTTGCAGCTCAAAGACTTCAAATCAGATTAGACTAAGCTCCTTTTAGAAACACTTTGCACGGAAGAAATAAAAAGATTCAAACTCAAACATGTAGCTCAAAGACTCCAAACTTGAGTAATCCTTCTTTATTATCCTCCAAAAACTTTCAATTCACATACATAAGCTCAAAGACTTCTTGTTGTAAATTTGGCAGAGTTTTTGCTTGCTTTCCAAAAAGATGATGATTACAATAGACCTCTCAAGTATTTATAGAAGAGGAGCCTTGAGAAAAAGGTGGGAGGATCCCAACTAACTTGAGAGATTCTCTCAACCACCAAGACTTATTCAATAACTAACTAAGACTTAATTAACTAACTAAGAGTTATTGTAACTAACTAAGACTTATTCCAACTACAGTCCAAATCGGACACAACTTGTAGTTGCCTTACATGTAATTACAAAAGTGCAAGTAATGTGTAACTTGATTTTTACAAAAAATACTTTTACATGTAACTTGTCAAAACAAAATTACAACTAAAGATTACAAAAGAGGGAAAATTCAACTAAGTGTTGAAAAACACTTAAGTTGAATTTTGTGAAGACACAAATCCTTGAAATTTCTGGATGCTCGTTTGTAGTTCCTCGAGATTCGATTCATGGGTGTTCTTGGCAACAACCATGGTCTTCACAATAGTGTCGTGACAGCGGAGGAGCGCAGAATTGTTTCTATCCAGGATAGACTGAATTTCATGCAGAAAGGCTTGGTGTTTCATCAATGTTTGAATTGAAGCAGCCGTGAATTGTTCGCTCCTCCATTCATTATGAATCCTCATTTGTAAATCAGCAAGAATTTCTTCTTCTGGAATCAGCTCTCCATCCTGAGTTACTATGTTGCAAGAGGCCCTTTCACAATGTGAGACAATATCTCGAAAAACTTCACCCCAGAATCTCTTTGCATCACCGATCTCCTCAATGAGGGATTTAAGAACAAGGGTCTTGTTTTCTAGGAGATCTTCAAATTCCAAGTACATGACCCTAGAAGAGATGATGGCATGCTCATGTAGAACACTCAGCTGTTATTGGGGCATGGTACGCCAGATTGTCAAACTTTCTTCAACACTTTCCAGATTCTTTTTTAAAGTATTAGAAGTCTGATCCAGTTTCTCCTCAACAGTCTCCAACTTAGACATCGTCTGAAAAATGTCTTTCATTACTTGTGCACATAGATCATGAAGTTGATCAGCCCAGGAATCCAATGCTTGTACCTTCTGAATAGCCCTTTCCACTCCACGAATTGATTCTTGGGAACCAGAAGAACCTATGGAGTTACTCCCTTCAGCAGTAGGTTTTGTAATTTTATGAATAGCTGCCATAAGCTGTCGGTTTTCCTCTTCTAGCTTGTCTTTCTTTGATAGAAGATCATCGCACCTTTGTACCAATGAAGGAACAGAAAATTGAGCATCATGTTTAGTGACCTCATGCGTCTGTTTTCCAAAGTCTATCCTTGTAACTTTATAATCGGCAGCTGACATTTCTTCAAGTGGCTTATCTGCAATAGGTTCCACAACTTCAGCTACCTTCATCTTGATGCTATCAACAGTTACTCTGGAGATAGTCTTGGCCTTCTTAGCAACTTTGGATCTGGACTGTTTTAGTTGCTGGTAATGAAAGGCATCAGGTGAGATTTCTTGCTTCTTCCTTTTCAGAGTAAAAGAACTAAGCCATGGACGCAAAGTCATCATCTCCCTTCCAGTAGCAGTCATAGGCAAAGGAGAAGCACTTTTTGTTTGAATCAACGTGGTCATCCTGGGAGGAATATTTGTTTGGACAGCGACCACGGTTTGCTGAGTTACCAATGGGCATGAAGATTGCCTAATGAATTCTTCAAAACCAGAAGTGGAAATATCATTTTTTGATAACTGGATGCAAGTAGGAATATCCTCAAGAACTTTCAACACACTCTCTTGTTGATGATCAGGAGATGGCTCGTATGCTGAAATGGGAATTGCATTCTGAGGAGACTCATCCACAATCAAATCAGGAGGAGAAAGAGATGTCTCAATAGAAACTGGTGGAATGATCTCATGAGGCGAGTCTGAAACTAGAGACTTAGGAGCATCATCAAATTGTTACCCCTCTTCTGGATTATCCAGCTCGATCACCTGAACATGGAATCATGATTTTTCCTTCCCACGAACTGTCGTCTCCTCAGGAGGAAGCACTATTGCACGATTGACTCGCAACTTGATCCTTGTGCCCGAAGATGATGCACCTTCCTTATTGTCAACCTGAATCTCATACTTACGTCCAAGAGGCCCTGTAGAATCATCTTCTTTACCAACCTTGATTGTATAAGTCTAACAGCATTAATTTTCAGCCATACATTGATGTTGGCCAAGATAGGCTGAAATATGTCAAGGATGGATATGCACTCTTTGTGCGACCATTGGATCAAAGGAAGTGGAGCTTCCTCAACCCTCTGTGAAATGTATTCAAGATCAAGTATATGCCTATCATCAATCATCCCTTGTGGGATATCCACCAAGTTCAAATCTACAATTTGTTCAACAGTGAGCCTGCAGTAATCCATCTTCAGAACTTCAACTTCCATGCAAAGATCTACCTAGATGTCTTCAATGCAATGTGCATGCACAAAGGATTTCTTGATCTTCTCCTTCATACCCCTATAATTAAAATCGGCTCTAGGTTTAAACCTTTTGAGCTTGATTTCCTGCAATTCAATCTCCATGGCCTTAGCCTTCACAGATGTGACAAGGGAATACCGACCAATTTTCAATGGGTTTGTGGTAGAGATCCCCATTCCAACCTTGTGCTTAGCAAACTGAAAAGTGTGGACAGCCATGATCTGTATTCCCAACTCCATAAGAATGATCTTATCAATTGGGTATCTAGGAAGCATGTATGGCTGACCGTCATAGCATTCGATCCTCATATAGGTGAAGGTGGGAAACTGCAGAAACAAACATCCATACTCACACACCTTATCCCATGCCTTATATGATACTCTCTTGTTCTTGAGATTTCTGTCAAATTGACACATGAAATATCCGAAGAATGCATCTTGGACTCTTCTGAAATGCAGTCTCATTGGTCTCAATGGCAACTGGTCATAATACTCCCAAACTGATATAAGTGAGCGATCACCCTTGGTACAAAGACCTGGAAAGTGTCTAAGTGATGCTACAAAATATACCAAATATGAATTCATAAAGAAGGTCATGGTGGTAGGAACTGCTCCAAGTTGTTCGCACAAGGCATTGTTGATGACTTCTCCCCATGAAATTTGATGAGACTGCCTTATGAACATGATAAACTAGTACATCCATGGCTCAACCACATTGGAATGCTCAAGGCCCATCATCCTACTAAGAAAAGTGATGGTGTCTCCTATCTCCCATTTGAAATCGCAGTGGTACAACTTCACCCACCTTGAGAAGGAAGTTTGTGGCTCTTGGATCCACCTATTGATGTGTCGCTTGCAATCTTTTTCCCTCTTCACATAATACTCCACTGCACTTTCTTTGGAGATTTCCATATAAAAAGGTGCAGGAGGTATTCTGAAGACCTTCTCGATCATATTTGCATCAAGACAGATTATAACTTCTCCATCATCATTTCTGATGACTCTTGACTCTTTGTCAAAATGATGGGCGTAGGCAAGAATGAACTCAGGTTCTAGGGCAACCACTGGGAAAGAAGATGCATGGTGGATATGGCTGTCCAACAACTGCTACAAGTTATTATCCTGTGGATCTTCTACCCCCTTGACGAATTCTGACATATCAACGTGTCCTATTTCCGTGTCTCTGATGTGATCCAAAAGAGAAGAAACCTGGGAAGGTGCTACCTCATTTTGATATTTGTCATATTTATATTTCATCTTCTTTGGAGCTGAAGATGCCGGCAAATCTGACATTGATTGTGAACCTGGAATGTTGTGATGAAGACTTAAAAGAGTTAAGGCAACATCATAGTCATTGCAAATATCATTCTTCCTTCTCCAAATGGGTAAAACTTCGATTATAGAACTTCATGATTTTGTGAGAGGAAGAGGGGAAATATATGGAATGGGAAAATCTTGACTTTGACCAATTTCGGATCTTGGGGAAATTTTTGCAAGTATACAAGTTGGAAAGAACATACATGCAATCGGGGTTTTAAAACCCAAATACAAGTACACTTGTCAAATTGCAAACGGAGAAATGGATGGAAAATGAGATTTTGACTTGTGGAAAATGACAGAGATGGTAAGTACGGATATGGGAAACATGAATGAATAGAAATGGGAAAATTCGGGAATGTCATTTTCATGAAAATGGGAAGAACTCTTCAACATGTAATCCGGTTTTTAAAACCCGAAATTGAAAGGGAGGGGTATTTCACACTTTTCAACTTGGAATTTTAACCAAAAATGGTTAAATTCCTTAACCGTAGGGGAAGAACAAGAATTTCCAGCGAACTTGTAATCGAGATTAAAAATCCCAAATACAAGTAAAGAGGGAATTTTGGAAAGAACAATGCAATTCAAAAATTGCATACCAAGGGGAAGATTTCTTTCACAAAAACTTATTTTTGGGGGAAGAACAACATATTTCCAAAAATACAACTAAGAAAGAAAACTAAGAAAACAAGAAAATAACCAAAAGAAGGAAAGAAAGGAAAGAGAACATACCTTTCTTCAAACTGAAAATTCTTTTCCAAAAATGCAACAATCTTTGGAATGAAGAAGCATATCCAATAAATAAGGACAAACCGTAATGTAAAACCCTAGCCACGTTTTGCAAAAAATGCCTTATATGAAAAAACATGGCAGCAAATGAGTGTTAAATGGCATGGAAAAAGGTTGAATCCTCCTTAACCCTCATCGCCTTGGCATGAAAGGCAAAAACGAACTAGGAGACTACATTTTTGTGGAGATTTGGTCCCTCAAAATGTGGCATTAATAAAAAACGTGGTTGCTGATTTAATGCAAAAAACCAATAAATGCAACCTCCAAATGGCATGACAAGTGGTTTCAAATGCATAGGAATAGGGTAGAAACCAAAACGCCTCTCCTTCCTTGAAGATCTCCACAAAAATCGATTGAAAACTTCAACAAATTCGCTCCCAACTGAAAATCGGGTTTTTTGAAGAGAAGAACAAGTTCGAATTTACACTTGCATGTAAAAATTGGGTTTTTTGGAGAGAAATACAAGTTTTATTTTCACTTTTTCACTTACTAAGCCAAAATCGGGTTTTTTGAGCCACATAGCAAGTTTTATTTTTGACTTTTTCACTTACAAAGCAAATTCGGGTTTTTGGGACCAAATAGAAAGTTTTAAAAATGTCAAAAATGCACTTTATGCATATAATCGGGTTTTTTGGAGAGAAATGCAAGTTTTACTTACTTGTAAAAGGGAAATAAAATCCCTACAACAAGTTAGAAATGCTTGCACATATGTAATGGGGATTTAAAATCCCTATTACATGTAAAAACCATTAAAGTAGGGGTTTTTGGACCAAACTGCAAGTTTACATGTAATTTAGCCAAAAAATCCCTATTTTAACTAAAGAAGACCAAAAACATTAAAAAATAATAAAAACAAACAAAGGGGAAATTTAAAACAAATTACAAGTAACATCTTTTAAATAAAAGTGCACATGTAATAAGCCAAAAATTCCCCTACAAAGACCAAAACAATGAATATCATTAAAACTTGCAGTTTGAAGAAAATTCTCCACCTGCAGTCGAGGTTTTAAAACCCGAAATTGAAGGAAAGACATAGCAAACGAACCCAGAATTTGAAGAAATTTGAAACGTAGTTCGAGGATGGACTGACGATTAAGTCAGTGCAAGGATTAGTCAAAATTTTGCCTCGGGAAGTGTGCCATAGAGTAAAAAAATTATTTTTCACAAAAATTTCATGTAGTGGTCCTTCATTTTTGGAAACAAAAATGAGGACAACAACTGGCTCAGACTAGGGAATTCTTTCATTTATCCTTCAAGATTGTGAAAGAAAAGAATCCAGAACTCTAAGTGCCTTCCTCTTATCCATTGGTTCACAGAGTCAAACAAAGCAAAAACAAACAAACAAAAGACACAAAATAAACAAGAAAAAGACATTATTTACAAGAAGTTAGACATTATTTACAAGAAGTTACCTCGAATCCTTATTCAAAGTAATGCTTCAAATGTTGACCATTATAAGGCAGCGCAAATGGTGTACCATCATGATAAGCCAAGATAAAACTATCTTCTCCAGCAACACGGTGAATAGTGAAGGGTCCTCGCCAAAGAGAATCAAATTTTCCATGTAAACCTTTCGGTTCCCTTCTCTTATCCCAAAGCAAAACACAATCACCAACTTGGAATCCTCTTTGCTTTGTTTTCTTATCAAAAAGAACTTTGACTTGTTGCTGATGCTGAGCAATCCGATCTACCACTCGTGTTCTTTGTTCTTCCAGCTGAGAAAGATACATGATCCTTTTGTCTAAAGCATTCTCATAAGTTTGATCTTCAATTGCTTTAACCAACTTGAGAGCAGGAAGTTCCAAAGTGATGGGTATTTCTGCATTGATCCCATAAAGAAGCTGAAATGGTGACATGCCAATAGCCCTTTTGGGTGTAATTATGTCTGCCCATAAAGCATCAAAAAGAGCCTTATGTCAGGACCTTTGATTTTCCTCCACAAGCTTGTGAATAGTAGTGATCAAATTCTTGTTACTAGATTCCCTCCTGACCATTACCTTGGGGATAATAATCGGATGAATGAGTTAACAAAATACTATATTCAAAGCAAAATTGTGAAATTTCAGAGGAAGAAAAGGTGGCTGTGTTATCAGTCACAATTTTGAATGGAACACCAAACCTGGAAATAATATTCTCCTTGAGGAATCTGCATACTATCTCAGAAGTAGCGTTCTTTACCGGTATTGCTTCCACCCACTTTGTGAATTAATCAATAGCTATAACGACATACAAATGACCTACACTTGAAGAGGGATTGATCACACCAATGAAATCAATGCCCCACTGCCGGAAAGGTTCTTCAACAATAACTGGTTTCAATGGTAATGTTGCAAGCTTTGGTTTACCTACAAACTGCTGACAATGTACACACTTACGCACCCACCGGAAAGCATCTTGAAAGAGTGTAGGCCAATAATACTTAGCTCTCAAAATTTTGAGAGCAGTCACTGGCACAAAAAAATGTCCACCACAAGCCTTGTCATGGAAAGATTCTAGCAATTTGGTTTGTTGTGCTTTGTCAACACAACGGAGGAAAGTGCCATCAATTGCTCTTTTGTACAAACTAGTATCCCATAATACAAAGTACGCAGCTTTCAACTTGATACTTCTTTTTTCCTTGAACGACAAATGTTGTGGACATTCACCATAAGTCAAGAAAAATGCTATATTAGAGTACCATTCATCAGTAGTACTGACAAACAATACCTTGGGAAGGTCTTCAGAATCACCCAATTTGCGCTCCTCTGGAATACCTTCCGCCATCAGCTAACAGAGTCCTTTTCCTCGAACAAGCTTTGTAGGCTTAATCTCCAAGTCATACTCTTGGATTTTAGCAATCCAATTTCCTCTCTTTGTGCCAAACTCCTGTTGTGTTAAGATAGATTTGACTGATGTATCGGGAACTAACACAACGGTATGAGAATTCAAGATGTAAAAATGGAAGTTCTTGGCTGCTTTAATAGCCGCATAGGCATTCTTCTCAATAGATGAATACTTGAGTTCATGAGACTTCAAAGGACAACTCATGAAAGCAATAGGAGATTCAATCCCTTCTGAATTTTTCTGCATCAGAATAGCCAACAGAGTATGCTCGGAAGCATAATTATACATGATGAACTCCTTGGTGTAGTTGGGACAAACCAACACAGGTGCATGATCAATTGCATCTTTGATTTCATTGAATACTGCTTTTCCTTCAGGATTCCAATGGAAAGCAGAATTTCCTTTCATCATATCCACAATATGATGAGTCTTTTCTGCAAAGTTAGGAATGAATCTTCGCAGAAAATTTACCTTACCAAAGAAGGAATGAACTGCAGTCTTGTTGGATGGCAAAGGGAGATTCTAAATAGATTTAATCCTTTCAGGATCAACTTTTATTCCCTCTTTGGAAACAATATGACCAAGGAGTTTTCCCTCTGTTACCCCAAAAACTGACTTCTTGGGATTAAGGGAGATGTCGTGCTTGCGACATCTTTCAAGAACATCTTGTAAGTGAAAAAGATGATTCTCACGATCTTTAGAAAAAATAGTGAGATCATCAAGATACACTACAATATACCTTCCCACAGTACCACGAAAAGCCAAGTCCATAGCTTGTTGGAAAGTAGCCCCTGCATTGATCAACCCAAAAGGCATTTTGTGGTATGCAAATGTACCCCATGGAGTAGTAAATGCAGTCTTATGTTGATCAGGTTCACTGACCTCAATTTGATTGTATCCCAAAAATCCATCTAGCATAGATAGCATTTCGGAACCTGTCACCGTTTGCAAAACTTGATCCATGATTGGCAATGGATAATTATCCTTGAGTGATAGCTGATTAAGATTTCTGAAATCAACACATATAGGTATTTCTCCATTCTTCTTATGCACCGGCACTACATTTGCCAACCATGTTGAATGATGGATGGGAAAGATAATCCGAGCATCAAGCATTTTTTGAACTTCAGAAAGAATGGTACCTGAAATCTTCGGATTATACTGGCGTTGCTTCTGTTTGAAAGGTTCTGCACCAAGCTTGAGAGGAATGTCATGCTGCACTTCCTTGGGTTGAAAGTATTTTAGATCATCATATGAATATGCCAAGACATCACGGTATTGGTGCCAAAGCTAAATAAACTAAGGAAGTGCAGTTATTGCCAATATTGACAAATTTAGGATCATCATTTGATCCAATATTATATTTCTCATATCTCATAGGAGAATCAACACTTTCTTGTTGTCGTCTCTTGATATAACGATCATGTTGATCGAAAAGTTTTTCAAGAGAAACCAACCCCTTGGGAATCTTATTTCCTTTCAGCTGTAGAATACTTTCACCTAATTTAGATGATGTTTCAGACATTGAATCTAAAGACAAAGAAGTAGGAGAATTACTTCCTTCAAAATATAGGTTGTTGAAACCATCTTCTGCTTGCAGGAAATTGTTAATTTGCTTGTCATCATTAAAAATCTGCCAATGATCCCAATTGTCAGGCACACTAGGTCAGCAGATTATCTCAACAATATATTTATCTTGACCAAAGTCAAGATGAGGAATTAATGAAGTAGCTGAAACAGCAAGAGAATCAGCCCTATCATTGTATTCACGAGGAACAACTGAGATATTAAAAAGAATCAAAATCTTCAATATTTTCCCATACCAAATTGCGGTAATGCTTGAGTCTGTCATTCTTAGTTTGATATATGTTTCTCACTTGACAAATAATTAATTTTGCATCACCCTGGGCATGAAGATTTTTTATTCCTCTTTTCAATGCAACACTCATTCCTCACAAAAGCAACTCATATTCAGTTGTATTGTTAGTATTAGCAAATTGCAACTTGAAAGAGTAAGGGAAGATCTCTCCCTTAGGAGATAAAAGAACTACACTAGCTCCAGATCCATTTGTAGTGCAGCTACCATCAAATTCAAGAGTCCACACATCATTTGAACTGTTGTTTTCATTGGAATGATTAGAGCTGCCTTCATCCGAAATGAGTGCATTATGAAAAGAAAAGTTATCATCTTCCTCCACAGGTGAAGATGAACTCTCCTCTTGTATAGGTGAAGGGTGAAACTCATCTTGTCGAGAAGGTAATGGAATACTTTCATCAGCAAGAGGAGATGAGACTTCCTCAACTATAACATATGAACTGGAAGACCCATCTTCTGATGCTTGATCCTAATCAGTATCAACAAATTTTTCATTTGCTGAAAGTAGTGAAATGTTGGAGCTACTAGAAGGATAATCTTCAGCAAATTCTGAAATTTCATCTATATGGAGATAATAATTCCCGAAACATAAAGATTCAAAAAGAATCTGAGCATGGGGATCATTAGACTTGACAACCATATACTTGGTTTCTCTTTCAGGAATTAACTTCTGCACAACACCTTTAACAGGTATTCTTGCTTCTATCATATCCATGTTGAGCTCGCCTCCAACATCCTTGCAAAAATTACGGCCAAGTAACATTCCATATGACGCAGGAACGTCAGCCACCAAGACAGTCATCTTTATTTTATTATCCGAAAAAGCAACAAATGCAAATTGAGCATCCTTGATTTGCCCAAAAAGAGGCACTTGTTTGTTCTCCAAAGAATAACAATGACCAAAAGTTTTGGTCAAGGTCAGCCCCAAAGCTTGAGCAACTTTTGCGGGCATGATGTTATCAGAAGCACCAAAATCCAAGACACAATTGCTCAATTGAAAACCATTAATCAACAGGGAAGTGTAATAAGGTTCTATCTTTCCTTGGGTGGTAGATGGAATGGTCACCAAATGATTGGGAAAATTCTTGGGTTCTTGTGGAGCAGTATTTTCAAGTATAGGATGAGTTTCCTTACTTTTAACAAAATCAGCTAACCTATCAAATTGATCAGGATTATCTTGTAAATATTCAACTTCGGACATTTGAATCTTAGTCTTCCTAGCATGGTCAATAATATCGAAAGATTGAAATGAACCAGCTAGAGAGGGATTAACATTGTCCAATTGAGGTTTGGGGTTAGGCATACTAGGCTTGGAATCAATAGATGAAGCAAAAGGAGGACTTTTGTTACTTACTTGAACTTTCGCTACATCCTTTGGAATATAGGGCAGCGGTGTTCCTCTTTTAGCAATAGTAACAGGTGGTTGTAAATCACTTGCGACCTTTGCAGCTTCATCTTGTTGAGCCAACCGAGTCTGGGATCTTGTCATTACAACAAATGCTTGACTATGAGTCCTTTCGGCAGCAACAGAGTCATCATAGTGCATGTAACGTATAGTAGAGTTGTTAGTCACTTCTTCTTCTTCTTGAGGAAGAGTAACTTCATCAGACTGATAATCAAAATAAGAAGACTCATTTTGATCAGTCTCATAATAGCCAACCGCTACCTTTGAAGGAGGTGGCTCAAGCGCAAGTCTCTCCGGAGGAGGAGGTAACTTGGGCTGATTCTTAGCAGCGTAACTGGCAGCAGCATTAGGATATGTCCTTCTTGGGATATCCTTGTATGGCAGCGTAGAAATTCTAAGATACTTGCTTCTTTAAAGCAAGAAGTTCATTTACTAATTTTTGTACCATAGGATCGGTAGAACCAGAAAATGAACCATCCATATGTGAACCTCCTTTGGATCGATTTGAATCCTTTTTTATTTTACCAGCTAGGATCAAATCGTCCTCAATCTCAGCAGCCATTGATTGAGCAACTTCTAAATCAGCAGGAGATGCTAGCCTCAAGAGGAAACTGACCTCGGGCAACTGAGTGTTAATGAAAAAGCACTTGAGATTCTCAGGAGTAGGTTTAGAATTGACAGGAATTCTATTTGCTAATTTGTTGAATTTAGCAATGAATTCATGCATGCCTTCATGGGTATCCTTCTTCATTTGAGTCAACTGGGCCAACAAGGCGTGTTCATCTTCCGCAGGCTTGAAATGTTCTTCGAACTTGTCTCTCAACAAGTTCCAAGAAAAAATTGAACCAGCAGTAAGATTGAAAAACCAATCTGTTGCAATACTTTGAAGAGTCTCTATGAACAAACGAACAACAACATCTTGATGTTCAACTCCAAGAACACCACATGCCATATAGAAAGACTTGACATGTTCGTCGGGATGTTGCTTTCCATCACCATAGAACTTGGGAAGATTTTTATGGGAACCTTGTGGAAGTGGATGAAGAGGTGGGGTTAAAGCCAAAGAACCAAAAGCTACTCCCCACGGACCAAGAGGGGGAAGCGGAGGTGGATTAGCCATATTAGATAATGAAGGTATCAGTGGTTTGAAAAAGAAAGAGGAATTTTCACTTGGGATAGATTTCTTCTTCCTTGTAGGAGGATAACTTGTGGTTCGTGTAAGGGAAGATGTACTAGTGAGCAAATGGAATCTAGCTCATTCAGCAGGAGATATTTCTTCAGAATTTTCACCACTCTTTGGACGAATGTAAACATGCAAACTTTCCAGCTTACAAGAATAAAAATATTTCCAAACTCTTCTTTTAAAAACAGCAAGACACTAGTCTTCAAACGAAAGCGTGAGGCTTCCGAATGCGTCCGTGTCCTTAGCAGAAAACCAAAAAAAAAAAAGATTATTCTAAAAACAACAAGACACTAGACCTCAAACAAAAGTGTGAGACTTCCGAATGCGTCTGTATCCCCAGCAGAGTCGCCAAAAAAATTTTGGTTGAAAATTTTGTACACTTGGGGAAATATACAAAATTGTGGTTTCAACCACAACACACGAGTAAAAACTCTCCTAATTAAGGGAAGGCTCCCCCTATCTAACTACAACTTTGGAAATAAAATAGGATGGGACAACAATCTTTCTTCTTTTTTCAAGAAAGACAATATCCTTTTCTCTTCACAGAAAAGGATAGCGATTGAATATGAACAACAGTAACCACTTTCAAGTGAAATGATAGAAAGGAAATGAAGTTTCCTGAAAGCGCAAAGACTTCCGTCACTTCCTTTGGGATGAGACAGTAATATCAAGCTCAAAGACTTGATTATGTGAAGTCTTATCTACCCTTTGCTATACTAAAATTTACAACGAATAAAAGACAATAGCTCAAAGACTGGAATAACCTATTCTTTCAACTCAAAGACAAGAACTAATGCAAGCTCAAAGACTTGCTGCTATTTCTTATCAAACAATAAATTTTCCTCAAGAATAGACGCAAGCTCAAAGACTTGCTGCTCTTTCTAGAGATTTTCCTATTTCAATTAATCTTCTCTACTTGCAGCTCAAAGACTTCAAATCAGATTAGACTAAGCTCCTTTTAGAAACACTTTGCATGGAAGAAATAAAAAGATTCAAACTCAAACATGTAGCTCAAACACTCAAAAATTGAGTAATCCTTCTTTATTATTCTCCAGAAACTTTCAATTCACATACATAAGCTCAAAGACTTCTTGCTGTAAATTTGGCAGAGTTTTTGCTTGCTTTCCAAAAAGATGATGATTACAATAGACCCCTCGAGTATTTATAGAAGAGGAGTCGTGAGAAAAAGGTGGGAGGATCCCAACTAACTTGAGAGATTCTCTCAACCACCAAGACTTATTCAATAAGTAACTAAGACTTAATTAACTAACTAAGAGTTATTCTAACTAACTAAGAGTTATTCTAACTAACTAAGACTTATTCCAACTACAGTCCTAATCGGACACAACTTGTAGTTACCTTACATGTAATTACAAAAGTGCAAGTAATGTGTAACTTGCTTTTTACAAAAAGTACTTTTACATGTAACTTGTCAAAACAAAATTACAACTAAAGATTACAAAAGAGGGAAAATTAAACTAAGTGTTGAAAAGCATTTAAGTTGAATTTTGTGAAGACACAAATCCTTGATATTTTTGGATGCTCGTTTGTAGTTTCTCGGGATTCAGTTCATGGGTGTTCTTGGCAACAACCATTGTCTTCATAATAGTGTCGTGACAGCGGAGGAGCGCAAAATTGTTTTTATACAGGATAGACTGGATTTCATGTAAAAAAGGCTTGGTGTTTCATCAATGTCTGAATTGAAGCAGCCATGAATTGTTCGCTCCTCCATTCATTATGAATCCTCATTTGTAAATCAGCAAGAACTTCTTCTGGAATCAGCTCTCCATCCTGACTTACTATGTTGTAAGAGGCCCTTTCACAATGTGAGATAATATCTCAGAAAACTTCACCCCGGAATCTCTTTGCATCACCGATCTCCTCAATGAGGCATTTAAGAACAAGGGTCTTGTTTTCCAGGAGTTCTTCAAATTCACAGTAGATGACCCTGGAAGAGATGATGGCGCGCTCCTGTAGAACACTCAACTGTTGTTGGGGCATCGTACGCCAGATTGTCAAACTTTCTTAAACACTTTCCAGATTCTTTTTTAAAGTATTAGAAGTTTGATCTAGTTTCTCCTCAACAGTCTCCAACTTAAACATCGTCTGAAAAATGTCTTTCATTACCTGTGCACATAGATAATGAAGTTGATCAACCCAGGAATCTAGTGCTTGTACCTTCTAAACAACCCTTTCCACTCCATGAATTGATTCTTGGGAACTAGAATAAGCTATGGAGTTACTCCCTTCAGCAGCAAGTTTTGTAATTTTATGAATGGCTGCCATAAGTTGTTGGTTTTCCTCTTCTAGCTTGTCTTTCTTTGCTAGAAGATCATCACACCTTTGCACCAATGAAACAATAGAAAACTGAGCATCATGTTTAATGACCTCATGCGTCTGTTTTCCCAACTCTATCCTTGTAACCTTATAATCAGCAGCTGACATCTCCTCAAGTGGCTTATCTACAATAGGTTCCACAACTTCAGCTACCTTTATCTTGTTGTTGTCAACATTTACTCTAGAGATAGTCTTGGCCTTCTTAGCAACTTTGGCTCTGGACTGTTTTAGTTGCTGGTAATCAAAGGCATCAGGTGAGATTTCTTGATTTTTCCTTTTCAGAGTAAAAGAACTAAGTCATGGAGGCAAAGTCATTAACTCCCCTCCAGTAGCAGTCGTAGGAAAAGGAGAAGCAGTTTCTGTTTGAATCATCGTGGTCATCCTGGGAGGAATATCTGTTTAGACAGCGACCACGGTTTGCTCAGTTACTAATGGGCATGAAGATTGCCTCATGAATTCTTCAAAACCAGAAGTGGAAGTATCAATTTCTGATAATTGGATGCAAGTAGGAATATCCTCAAGAACTTTCAACACACTCTCTTGTTGATGATCAGGAGATGGCTCGTATGCTGAAATGGGAATTGCATTCTAAGGATACTCATCCACAATCAAATCAAGAGGAGAAAGAGGCGTCTCAATAGAACTGGTGGAATGATCTCATGAGGCGAGTCTGAAACTGGAGACTTAGGAGCATCATCAGATTGTTGCCCCTCTTCTGGATTATCCAGATCGACCACCTGAACATGGAATCGTGATTTTTCCTTCCCACGAACTGTCGTCTCCTCAGGATGAAGCACTACTGCACGACTGACTCGCAACTTGATCCTTGTGCCCGAAGATGATACACCTTCCTTGTTGTCAACCTGAATCTCATACTTAAGTCCAAGAGGCCCCGTAGAATCATCTTCTTTACCAACCTTGATTTTTATAAGTCTAACAGCATTACTTTTTAGCATGCGTTGGTGTTGGCCAAGATAGGCTGAAATCTGTCAAGGATGGATGTGCACTCTTTGTGCGATCATTGGATCAAAGGAAGTGGAGCTTCCTCAACCCTCTGTGAAATGTATTCAAGATCAAGTATATGCCCGTCATAAATCATCCCTTGTGGGATATCCGCCAAGTTCAAATCAACAATTTGCTCAACAGTGAGCCTACAGAAATCCATCTTCAGAACTTCGGCTTCCGTGCGGAGATCTACCTAGATGTCTTCAATGCGATGTACATGCACAAAGGATTTCTTGATCTTCTCCTTCATACCCCTATAATTAAAGTCAGCTCTAGGTTTAAACCTTTTGGGCTTGATTTCCTGCAATTCAGTCTCCATGGCCTTAGCCTTCACAGATGTGACAAGGGAATACCAGCCAATTTTCAATGGGTTTGTGGTAGAGATCCCCATTCCAACCTTGTCCTTAGCAGACTAAAAAGTGTGGACAGCCATGATTTGTCTTCCCAACTCCATAAGAATGATCTTATCAGTTGGGTATCTGGGAAGCATGTATGGCTGACCATCATAGCATTCGATCCTCATATAGGTGAAGGTGGGAAACTGTAGAAACAAACATCCATACTCGCACACCTTATCCCATGCCTTATCTAATACTCTCTTGTTCTTGAGATTTCTATAAAATGACAGATGAAATATCCGATGAATGCATCTTGGACTCTTCTGAAATGCAATCTGCTTGGTCTCAAAGGCAACTAGTCATAATACTCCCAAACTAATATAAGTGAGTGATCACCCTTGGTACAAAGACCTGGAAAGTGTCTAAGTGACGCTGCCAAATATACCAAATATGAATTCATAAAGGTCATGGTGGTAGGAATTGCTGCAAGTTGTTTGCACAAGGCATCGTTGATGACTTCTCCTATCTCCCATTTGAAATCGCAGTGGTACAACTTCGCCCACCTTGAGAAGGAAGCTCGTGGCTCTTGGATCCATCTATTGATATGTTGGTTGCAATCTTTTTCCCTCTTCACATAATACTCGGCTGCACTTTCTTTGTAGATTTCCATATAAATAGGTGCATGAGGTATTCTGAAGACCTTCTCGATCATATTTGCATCAAGACAGATTATAGCTTCTCCATCATCATTTCTGATGACTCTTGACTCTTTGTCAAAATGATGGGCGTAGGCAAGAACGAACTCAGGTTCTAGGGCAACCACTAGGAAAGAAGATGCATGGTGGATATGGCTGTCCAACAACTGCTGCAAGTTATTATCCTGTGGATCTTCTACCCTCTTGACGAATTCTGACATATCAACGTGTCCTATTTCCGTGTCTCTGATGTGATCCAAAAGAGAAGAAACCTGGGAAGGTGCTACCTCATTCTAATATTTGTCATATTTATATTTCATCTTCTTTGGAGCTAAAGATGCCGGCAAATCTGACATTGATTGTGAACCTGGAATGTTGTGATGAAGACTTAAAAGAGTTAAGGCAACATCATAGTCAGCTGCAAATATCATACTTCCTTCTCCAAATGGGTAAAACTTTGATTTTAGAACTTCATGATTTTGTGAGAGGAAGAGGGGAAATATATGGAAATGGGAAAATCTTGACTTTGACCAATTTCGGATCTTGGGGAAATTTTCACAAGTATACAAGTTGGAAAGAACATACATGCAATCGGGGTTTTAGAACCCGAATACAAGTACACTTGTAAAATTGCAAATGGAGAAATGGATGGAAAATGAGATTTTGACTTGCGAAAAATGACGGAGATGGTAAGTACGGATATGGGAAACATGAATGAATAGAAATGGAAAAATCCGGGAATGTCATTTTCATGAAAATGGGAAGAACTCTTCAACATGTAATTCGGTTTTTAAAACCCGAAATTGAAAGGGAGGGGTATTTCACACTTTTCAACTTGGAATTTTAACCAAAAATGGTTAAATTCCTTAACCGTAGGGGAAGAACAAGAATTTCCAGCGAACTTGTAATCGGGAGTAAAAATCCCGAATACAAGTAAAGAGAGAATTTTGGGAAGAACAATGCAATTCGAAAATTGCATACCAAGAGGAAGATTTCTTTCACAAAAACTGATTTTTGGGGGAAGAACAACATATTTCCAAAAATACAACTAAGAAAGAAAACTAAGAAAACAAGAAAATAACAAAAAGAAGGAAAGAAAGGAAAGAGATCACACCTTTCTTCAAACTGAAAATGCTTTCCAAAAATGCAACAATCTTTGGAATGAAGAAGCATATCCAATAAATAAGGACAAACCATAATGTAAAACCCTAGCCATGTTTTGCAAAAAAATGCCTAATATGAAAAAATGTGGTAGCAAATGAGTGTTAAATGGCATGGAAAAAGGTTGAATCCTCCTTAACCCTCATCGCCTCTGCATGAAAGGCAAAAATGAACTAGGAGACTGCATTTTTGTGGAGATTTGGTCCCTTGAAATGTGGCATTAATAAAAAATGTGGTTGTTGATTTAATGCGAAAAACCAGTAAATGCAACCTCCAAATGGCGTGACAAGTGGTTTCAAATGCATATGATTAGGGTAGAAACCAAAACGCCTCTCCTTCCTTGAAGATCTCCACAAAAATCGATTGAAAACTTCAACAAATTCGCTTCCAACTGAAAATCGGGTTTTTTGAAGAGAAGAACAAGTTCGAATTTACACTTGCATGTAAAAATCGGGTTTTTTGGAGAGAAATACAAGTTTTATTTTCACTTTTTCACTTACTAAGCCAAAATCGGATTTTTTGAGCCAAATAGCAAGTTTTGTTTTTTACTTTTTCACTTACAAAGCAAATTCGGGTTTTTGGGACCAAATAGCAAGTTTTAAAAATGTCAAAAATGCACTTTATGCATCAAATCGGTTTTTTGGAGAGAAATGCAAGTTTTACTTACTTGTAAAAGGGAAATAAAATCCCTACAACAAGTTAGAAATGCTTGCACATATGTAATGGGGATTTAAAATCCCTATTACATGTAAAAACCATTAAAGTAGGGGTTTTTGAACCAAACTGCAAGTTTCCTTGTAATTTAGCCAAAAAATCCCTATTTTAACTAAAGAAGACCAAAAACATTAAAAAATAATAAAAACAAACAAAGGGTAATTTTAGAACAAATTACAAGTAACATCTTTTAAATAAAAGTGCACATGTAATAAGCCAAAAATTTCCCCTACAAAGACCAAAACAATGAATATCATTAAAACTTGCAGTTTGAAGAAAATTCTCCACTTGCAGTCGGGGTTTTAAAACCCAAAATTGAAGGAAAGACATAGCAAACGAACCCAGAATTTGATGAAATTTGAAACATAGTTCGAGGATGGACTGGGGATTAAGTCAATCCAAGGATTAGTCAAAATTCTACCTCAGGAAGCATGCCATAGAGTAAAAAAAATTATTTTTTCACAAAAATTTCATGTAGTGGTTCTTCATTTTTGGAAACAAAAATGAGGACAACACAATCAAAGGAAAGGTACTTAGCCAATTCAATGCTATGTGTTTAAGGACGATTTTGAAAATGGTTGGAGGCACTAGATAAAGACAATAAAATATACAAGTCATGTCTTCTTTTGCCTAAGTTTACAATTGAGATTGATAAGAAGATCAAGGAATGCAAAGGGAAATTAGCCGGTGTTTCTCAATCCTATGCCCCCCAGTCAGTTTTTGCTAGTCATTATGAAGCTCAAGTGATGGCTCTACTTGACAAAATCAAAACTCTTAATTAGGAAAAAGATAGAGTGGTTGGTAGAGTGGGAGAACTCAAGAATTTAATAACTCCCAGATTGGATAGCTTGTTGAGCAGTCAGCAGGATGCTATGAATTCTCTGAATAAGAGTGTTTCATCAGATCTTAAAGGAGCAGAGATGCATGCTAATATGTTTAGATCTCTTATAAAAATTTTGGAGAACCTTAAGAAAGGTTGGAATGATCATCTGAAATCCCTGAAGATCATTTTTACAGATATTTTTAAATTTAAATATAATTTACTGTGTATACCCTTGTACATAAATTTTGGCAGACACCTACCTTTTCCATTCATGTCAAAGGGGGATAGAGAGGAGTGAAAAATGATGTATATTCTCAGGGGGGAGCTTAGTGAGCTTGTTAAGTTGTTGAGTTGTTGTGGTTTTGAAGTTTTGCAATGACAGTGTCATTTTTCATCAAGTGTTGTCGTCAATGCCAAAGGGGGAGATTGTTGGCAAGACACACTATACCGGTAGAAATTAGTGCATAAGGAAATGTTTTGGGGTTATCATTGATGGAAACTCAAATCATTTATCACATCTCATATATGATGAATTATTCTATCGGAAGTTTGATATTCATTTTGGAAGGTGGAATACAATATGCGGTAGAGTATGAGTACATTGAGCATAACTCAATTTTGGTTGCATAGTTTTGGTTGTGGTGGAAGAGGTAGTTGATTGGATGTTCAAGACAACTTATTTCACAATCCTAGCCTTTAGTATTGACTCTCATGCAAGATTGAAGATCCGGTATCTAGTATTTCAGGAAGAACATGTTTATTTTGGTGTAGCATATGGCACAGAATCTTTGGGATAATTTCGGTGATTGGTTATGAGTCTGAGGTGGTTGAGTCGACATGTGTGAAGCTTATTATAAATATGTTTAGGTCCACACATGGATATGTAATCGGATTGAGCCAACTTATGGTACATTGTTTCATGATACGTTTTATGTGGTTTTTGGGGCCGACATCGAATTGATTTAATTTGGTGATGCAAATATTTAAGATCGATTCATTTGAGAATTTTGTGATGTGATGTGATGTGCGTGTGCAAAGACTATATGAGCGATTGGTACACAGTTTCACATGCACTATCTTTGATTTATTGATTCGGTATAAGACAGAGAACAAAGAGAAAACAGTGGAAAAAGACCTTTTGCGCTTAACCGAAACTTATTTTTGGCATTTGTAGATGCTACTATTCAATTCAATTACTCTTGCTATCATTTTTAATCACTTGTAAGGTAGTGAGCCTTCCTCTAGGTTATAGCCCTCTTTGGTAATTGAGCAGTGAGCTCTAGGCAGTGTGCCTGAATGCATGTGCATTCCCCTCTTGTAATATTATTATACTCATAATCATAATATTTTAATATTGTGGGTCTCAATCCCATAGTGGTTTTTGTTAGACACAATGCACCACTGAGAGGGGGAGGGGGTGAATCAGTGGTTCTCAAATCTCTTTCCTCTTTTTCAGTCCTTTGTGAACATATCGGTTCCTTTATTTAACTTAATGCAGACTTACCAGTTAGGGAGAAGACTAACTTAAATGCAAACACACTCACAAGGGGACATCACATAATACCAGCATATACGAGGAAAACCCAAGATGGGAAAAACCTCGGTGAGCAATGTTGTTGGAATCTACTGCTCCAATCCAACCTCACAATAAAACACAGTTACAAAGTTTAGGGCATCAACCCCTACCTGATTTATGGGCTACAACCCAAAGGAGCACCAACCTAAGGAGCTACAACCCCTGCATCGAGCTACAACTCATTGTACACAAAGTAAACGTCAAATACATAAGTGGTTATCATGTTACAAGTGAGTCTTGCAACCATTTCAAATATTTTTCTATGTCGTTGAGATATTCTCTCTGCTACACCAACTCACTCTTCTTTCTTTTCTTCACCTGCTCTACTCTCTGCTAGTTCTTTGTTTACCATCTCTGCAGTCTCATTCTCTTCTGCTTGACCGGTATAAATACTATTGGTTCTTCACTCCAACTGGTTGAAAGCTTCAACCAGATTCTCCCTTTCTCTTACTCTTCTCATAGATGCTCGTTGAGCATTGGGCTAATATTTTCTTCTCTGTAGAGACCTTCAACTTCTCAATCCCCCGATTGTCTATTCTTCAGCAGCATGATTCTTCCTCTTGTTTCATTACTTATAGACTGGTTTTCCCTCCAAAAACCAATTCAAAAACTAGGTAGTTAGGGTTTCCTCACCATCCTCGAGGCAAACCAAATCCAATCAGATCTTGCATAATGTGATCTTTCTAACATCTAAATGCACAACTCCGCCATAGTCGCATCCCCTAGATCACGCCTTACATTTCTGGCGACTTTCTTTTTATCCTAATAGTTGATTCCTCGGTCAATCATGAAAGATCTGTTGTGTGGTTTTCTCTGTCGCCTCGATCTTCTTAATCACTCGAGGCTGACTCGTAGTTGTCTTCCAGACCTCGAGCCTCAAACCCCTACAAACACTCTACAGCAAGTCCTGTGATTTGTGTGACCTTTCATTAAAGCTGACTAACCCTACAATAACCCTGTCGATGTACATTCCATCTTTATCCAAATGCAGGTTTGCCACGTTGACTCCTTGTGGCATCCATATCGACTATCCGCCAGCTTGGCACTTCAATTCGGTCCAAGTAGGATCACCGACCAACCACCCTACCAGTTCCTTACTTCTGTCGGTTTGCTAACCCTTCCGATCTCAACCATTCTACCGGTTACCTTATCATATCTGCTCTCATCTTGACCTGTTGATGGAACTCTCAAATCGATCTTCGGATTGGTAAATCCAAAGTATGCTCATTCCCACAAATGGGATATCTTCTACAACTGCACCTTGCTTATATAACCGATGGACTCATATACCAGTCACCACTCTTGATGACACCATGTCATCAACCTTCACAAGACTCCTAGCTTCTTTCGGTGAGGTCAGATTCCTATGTTTACATCTACGCAGCCTTTCTTCTTGATCAATGTTGTTTCTTCCTCTACCAATTTGTCAAGGTGACAAACACTTCACACTTCCTCTGTACTCGCATCTTAATCATGCCTTCTCTTTTCAGTTTAGTGCATAACCCTGATCTTAAGCACTTAGGGCATTCCTTCAATTCACCGGTAGATCTGGTGTGATCCTTCAAGTGCTTGCCTTTACCTCTTCACTCTTATCTCTCCAAACTACAATGCACTCAATGCATATAGGAGATAAGCCCCACTTACTTGGTGGATGTGAGCACACACACTATCAGTCATTGCTTCTCATGATGACTACAACTTCATCCGGTGGGAGTCCTACTATTCTGCAACCTCACAGCACACCGGTTAATTCTTCTCTTCCAGTGTTGATGTGATTCAGATAACATTCCGCCTCTTCATCACAAACAACCGCTCAAAACACCTCTCTATATCATCACACAAGTTAGACACTAAATTGTGTACTGGTGACCTCTAAGGTCATGTTCCTTACCTTTACTGGTGTTCTGCAACACAAGGTGATATCCAAGATATCACATCTTGTACTCCTTCATAACAGTGTTGCACATACATCTCTTCTACTGGTGGTCATCCCATACCGGTTGACATCAATGACAACACAATGCCAACAATCTCCCCCTTTGGCATTGATGTCAACACATGTAGTATCTGGCATACTACAAAATTCTTCTCCCCCTTTGACACAATGACAAAGGGAACTATCAGGATATTATTTCTCTTTTTATGTACCGGTCACTGATAGAAAATTTTTCTCCCCCTTTTTCTTCATTGGATGTAACAATTCCTTTGATGCCACTTGTTATCTCATCACCGGTTGTTACATCTTCTAAACTCACAGCACTTGAGGTGGGGAACATAACCATCAACTGACAAAAGTTGAGTATGCAAGTCTAATGCTATTGGAACTCAATTTGCAGAAAGACTAATACCAATTGTTGATGTGTTAGTGAATACTACTCACCTGCCAGTCAACCTGCAACACTTTTGCAATTTCCATCTCCTACAATTTAGGCAGTCAGTATCCTTGCAAGTTCAGGCATGCTTGCTCTGCATCCTGAACATTTGAACTCCTCCTGAGTCATACAACTCAGGTTCTCATTACCGGTTAGGCCCAATACTAGAACTCCATTCTTCACCATATACCGGTTGAGTTGTGCATAAGTGGTCACCTAAAGATCCTTCAGCTCCATTGTATCCACCAATACTTATAACATGATGTTGAATCTTCACAATGTCAGACAGTGACACTACCATGTCATGAAACAAACTGGTTAGCCCAAAAACATGCAAGCCTAGATGATCAACCACGGGGCCAACATATGTCATTCAGGGCGTTTCCAATACCACCTGAGACATAAACTCAACATTCCATGCTACTGGGGTTATTGCAATGATTTCCAACGTCATTGTCTTACATAACCTATTTTGCATTCATGTCGATAACATCCTGCACATACCGGTTAACACCTGATACCAATCAGTAGTTGTGTAGACAAGGCAACTTCTACACACACTTGTCATCTTCTTCCTTCATACCAGCAACAACATGGTTTTCCATGTTGCCTTCATTACTGAGGGGGTGAATGATAAATTCAATGTGCTACTCCCCCTAAGATCTTGCATCTCCTTTAGACTTTAGGAGATATCACCTGTGCATTAAATGCACAAAGCTGGTCCATGGTCTTCTTCCTCCATACCTGCTTAATCTCATTCTTCTCCCCATTTTTCAGACTTGGGAGCAAGGTTTTCCTTCTTCTACTGATGGGCCCTTTCTTTTTTGGTCTCTGCATTACAACCAAAAATAGTGCTATAGTAGCACACAGCATCCAGGCTAACCTCATGACAAGGGAACCTTCTAATGTACCAATTCACTCTTCTTCTTCTTGTCATGTCATTGCAACCATCAGTCGGTCTCCTTGGATACCTTGCTAGAGCGGGAACACCACTCATCTTGTTCCATGCAGGTCTTTGCTTTCCATATGCTTTGTTTTCACTTTTTTGGAGAGAAAGGCTATTTTGTTGGGCCCCATGGGAATGTAGGTTCCTCTTCCTGAACTCAAACTCTCTATGGCTAGATCCATTGTAGTTATGACAAACAATTTTTGCATAATCGGGAGAAGGGTCATGCATGTATCTACTTCTGGGTACACCTTTCCCATAACCATGATTTCTATGAGATCCTACATTATCCCTTCTAGATCTCTTTCTACATTCCCTTTGCTTATGGCCATAAAAATTACATGTAAAACAGTAACCGGTAAATGACGGCATATGACTTGCATATTTATTCTGCCATGCATGAGAAGATCTTGTCGGTTTTGCATCCCCATCTTCACCCTTTTGAGAATGGATCCTTGGTTTTCCATTTTAAGCACCTCTTCCATATGATCTCTTCTTCTTCTTCCACGCATGCTTCCCCCAATGGGTGGTAGCATTTTTCAATCCTCTGCTAATGGAGGATCTCCTTTGCTTCTTCCCCTTCTTCCTGCTTCCGATGGAGTTATCTTCTTCCATCTTCCCCTTACCTTTGGGATCTATAAGAAGATGCCTTCTTGCAGCATTGATCTTCACATTTGTCTGCAAGTCCACACCAGTTGTGGTCAGGTCAACCTTCTTTCAAGGAGAATATCTAACTGGAGAGGTATGGCCTTTGTTTTCTTCAAGCAGCCACTGAAGGTTTTTGTCTTTTATCTCTAGCTGAGAGGCTAGATCTTCACACCAGCATTTCTTGGTGTCTTTTACTTGAGTCTTCAACTCTAAGATGCATTTCTTAGATTCTTCAAGGCATTTGACTAACCGGTTCTACTCCATAATAGCAGCATTATTGAATAGCTTGTATTCCCTTTTAACTCTATTGAGTTCTTCAAGTGTATTTACAAGCTCTCCTTCAAGGTCATCTTCAGCTTCAACCTCTTCTTCCCCTTCCTCATCGCTGCCAAACACATCTTGCCAGTGGGGACCCTTTGTCCTCACACATTTAGATGTGTGCCTTTTATCTTCTTCAGATTATTGAGACATGAAGAGGTGGGATCCTTCCCCATCACTGCAGCTGCTTGCGGCAGACCTATCTTCATCCTGATAAATATGAGATATATTTCTCATATTTCCTTCAAATGCAGGTTCTACAGTTGAGGGTTCATTTCCCTAGAGCTTCTTCAATCTTTTCCATAAGCTCTTTGTTATTTTACACCTATCCACCTATGAAGAGACATCACTAGTGAGTCCACTAAAAATAGCCTTCATGGCTTCTTCATTGCACTAGTTTCTTCTTTATTCTACAAATCTGGTAGGAAGAATGAACTTTCCAGGGAGAACATCAACTACTGACATCCATACATCAAACCCTAAAGAGGATAGGAAAACTTCCATTCTGCAACTCCAAATAGAAAAATTTGAACCATCAAATACTGGAGCAAAGATAGATACTAAACAAACCATTGTGTCCTTAAGCCAGAATCTACCCAATTTGGAGAACACTCTTCTAACTGGGAACCTAGGCTCTGATACCAATTGTTAGACACAATGCACCACTGAGAGGGGGAGGGGGAGAATCGGTGGTTCTCAAATCTCTTTCCTCTTTTTCAATCCTTTGTGAACATACCGATTCCTAGATTTAACTCAATGCAGACTTACTAGTTAGGGAGAAGACTAACTTAAATGCAAATGCACTCACAAGGGGACATCACATAACACCAGCATATACGAGGAAACCCCAAGATGGGAAAAACCCTGGTAAGCAATGTTGTTGGAGTCTACTACTCCAATCCAACCTCACAATGAAACACAGTTACAAAGTTGAAGGCACCAACCCAAGGAGCACCAATCCCTATCTGATTTATGGGCTAAAACCCAAAGGAGCACCAACCCCTGACTTTAGGGCACCAACCCAAGGAGCTACAACTCAGTGTACACAAAGTAAACGTCAAATACATAAGTGGTTATCATGTTACAAGTGAGTCTTGCAACCATTTCAAATATTTTTCTTTGTCGGTGAGATATTCTCTCTGCTATACCAACTCACTCTTCTTTCTTTTCTTCACCTCCTCTACTCTCTGCTAGTTCTTTGTTTACCATCTTTGCAGTCTCATTCTCTTCTGCTTGACCAGTATAAATACTACTAGTTCTTCACTCCAACCGGTTGAAAGCTTCAACCAGATTCTCCCTTTCTCTTACTCTTCTCACAGATGCTCGTTGAGAACTGGGCTAATTTCTTCTTCTCTGTAGAGACCTTCATATTCTCAATCCCCCAATTGTCTATTCTTCAGCAGCACGATTCTTCCTCTTCTGTCGTATACTTATAGACTGGTTTTTCCTCCAAAAACCAATTCAAAAACTAGGCGGTTAGGGTTTCCTCACCATCCTCGAGGCAAACCAAATCCAATCAGATCTTGCATGATCTGATCTTTCTAACATCTGAATGCAAAACTTTGCCATAGTCACATCTCCTAGATCACGCCTTCCATTTTTGGCGACTTGCTTTTTACCGTAATAGTTGATTCCTTGGTCAATCATGAAAGATCTGTTGTGTGGTTTTCTATGTCGCCTCAATATTCTCAATCACTCTAGGTTGACTCGTAGTTGTCTTCCAGACCTCGAGCCTCAAACCCCTACAAACACTCTGCAGCAAGTCCCGTGATTTGTGTGACCTTTCATTAAAGCTGACCAACCCTGCAATAACCCTGTCGATATACATTCCATCTTTATCCAAATGCAGGTTTTCCACGTTGACTCCTTGTGGCATCCATATCGACTATCTGCCAACTTGGCACTTCAAGTCGGTCCAAGTAGGATCACCGACCAACCACCCTACTAGTTCCTTACTTCTATCGGTTTTCTAACCCTTCTGGTCTCAACCATTCTATCAGTTACCTTATCATATCTACTCTCATCTTGACCTGTCGATGGAACTCTCAAACCGGTCTCCAGACTGGTAAATCTAAAGTATGCTCATTCCCACAAATGGAAAATCTTCTACAACTACACCTTCCTTATATAACTGATGGACTCATATACCAATTACCACTCTTGATGACACCATGTCATCAACCTTCACAAGACTCCTATCTTCTTTTGGTGAGGTCAAATGCCTATGTTTACATCTACTCAGCCTTTCTTCCTGATCAATGTTGGTTCTTCCTCTACTGGTTTGTCAAGGTGACAAACACTTCACACTTCCTTTGTACTGGCATCTTAATCATGCCTTCTCTTTTCAGTTTAGTGCATAACCCTGATCTTAAGCACTTAGGGCATTCCTTCAATTCACCTATAGATCCGATGTGATCCTTCAAGTGCTTGCCTTTACCTCTTCACTCTTATCTCTCCAAACTATAATGCACTCAATACATATAGGAGATAAGCCCCACTTAATTGGTGGATGTGAGCACACACACTATCAGTCATTGCTTCTCATGATGACTGCAACTTCATTTAGTGGGAGTCCTATTGTTCCACAACCTCACAGCATACCGGTTCATTCTTCTCTTCCAGTGTTGATGTGATTCAGATAACATTCTGCCTCTTCATCACAAACAACCTCTCAAAACACCTCTCTATCTCATCACACAAGTCAGGAACTAACTTGTGTACTGATGACCTTTGAGGTCATCTTCCTTACCTTTACCAGTGTTCTGCAACACAAGCTGATATCCAAGATATCACATCCTGTACTCCTTCATAATAGTGTTGCACATACATCTCTTCTACCAGTGGTCATCCCATATCGGTTGACATCATTGAAAACACAATGCCAACCATTTTTCCCTTTCCAGGTTTCCGCGTAAAAAAATTGGTGTTATGTTTTTTTGCTTGTTTGCATTTAGTTTCTGCAGTTTACTTTTAATCATTTGCATTTGGTGGTTTAAGAATTAGTTTAAGAGACTTGTTAATTGCAGAACACTGATTCACACTCCCCCTCCCAGTGTTAATTAATTCCAACACCTTGTTCAAATTTTCCAAGTCCTTGTCCTCTAAATCTTGTTTTGATATTATGTTATAGCCACTCCTATAAGAATTTCTTAATTGAGAAAGAGGAAAATTATAATGAATTTCTTTAAAATTTGTTGTGTAAGTGTATCTAGAAGGGGAAAAGGGAAAAGAATATGACGAAGTAATATATTATGTAGCGGGGGGTTTCCTTTCTATCATAATGCATATCCTCTTTGGTAGGTTGGGAAGGAAAATACTTATCATATAAGGCCTCATTTTTACTTAATTTTATGTGTGGAGATAGATCATGAATGAAATGCATAACATCATCCTTTGTACAAAAGTTTTGATTATTAAGATAAGCTCTAGGAGAATAAGGGGGATCTAGAGAGATTGAAACACCAATATTTTGATCTTGTCCCCTTGCACTAGGGTATGTGTATGAAAAGATGTGGTGCCATGTTTCTCTTCAATGCTCTCTCTCCATTAGAGAGATCATTGATAGGAGTATTATCTCTTTCTTCACTCACATTAGATACCCTAGGAGAGGTACAAGTATTAGTTTTTCCATTAGCATTTGTAGGATTGGGATCTACAAAAGATTTGATGAGATCTACATATGTAATGCATTTTTTCCTAAAAATATCACCATAGAACAACATGCATTATGGATAAAAGCTTTGAGATTTAATTGATTAATAGAGAGCAATTCTAAAATCCTAAAAATGAAATATGCCAAGGTGCTATGAATGAAAAGAAGCAAGTGAGGTGAAAGAAACCATTATCCAACACATCATTATGATAAATATAAGTGAAAAGTAATGTAATCATATGTGAAACAACAAATAAATTAGATCTATTAAGTGCAATTATGAATTTATAAAATCAGATTTGAAAATAGATTTGAAAAAATATGCAACACACAAAATAAATTAGAGTTTCTGTGAATTAAACCTCTAAATTTATGTAACTTGATTACAATAAGATCTATGAATGCAAAATTGAAAATTAAACATGTTCCTATATCAGATCTAAAATAATTAATCCAAATTAGGCAACCCACAAGTTCAATTTTAGGATTATAAATTAGGGCTTAGTTGAATTTAACCTCTTAATTAATGAAATTCAATTGAAAATTAAACTTGTAAATGTAAATTTAAATTTTAAATTGCATAAACACTTAGATCTGAGAACATAAATCAGAAATAAGGATGTAAGGAGTCGAGTTCACCAAAATGTGAGATTAGAAATTAGGGTTTCACCCAATGAGGTAATAAAATGCCTATTTTTCGCTTAAAGACCAATTACATTAAAGACGAGTGAATCCAATAGATCTAGCCTCAAGGTAAGGCTAACAATTATGATTAGATTCACTGGTTAAGATTTGAATCCCTCTTTTTAAGTTGAATTGTGAAAATGTTGAAATTAGGGTAAATATGTGCAAATTAAAGCAATTATACATAAATAGTGAGTTATAGTTATCAAATGAAGCCACGAACTTGGATCTGAGCAATATGTGAGTGCTCAGACCTATTCCCAGAAGGTCAACCTAAATGTCAGGACCAGAATGCTTGTCACTTTGGTCATTTGAACTTTTCACTGTCCAAAGGGGAACCTATTTATCTATGTGAGTAATGTCGATCTTGAAAAATTACAACTTTGTACCTGTTTCCTACAGACAAAAAGAAAGGGGAAATTGTTGGGAATAAGGGTTTTCCTAAGTCAAACCTTGGTTTAGGAATTAACCTTGAATTAAATAATGAAAATACTGAAATAAATGTCGAAAGGATACACCTTAGATCTACAATGTTGACAATGATGCTTTGCTTCTTGAATGTAATCACGTATGTTATATGTAATGGCATAAACATAACAAAACCCTAATCACACACACACATACTTGTAGATGAATTATATAATTTTTCTCCCCAATGGTTGAATGAAGATTATGCAGCCTTAAGATCTCTAAAAATTCTTGATAATGGATGCTTCATAGATGCAAGAATGATTGATTTCTTGGAGATAGAGACTTAGAATGCTTGGATAAAATTGGGTTGATCAAATGTCTTTATATAGGAGTATCTAGGTCATTTACCAATTAGGCTGACCTCCAATGGTCATGCAAATCCACAAAGTTGAATTCCCGCTGGAAAGATAGGGCCCCTTTCTCCATTCAAAATAGGGCCCAACTAAAAGGGACTAAGGTGAGGGCACTCTGGTCCTTCTCCGTTAAGGGACCTCAATTTAGCCCCAGGGAGGACACCCTTTTGGGAAATCAATTAGTGGGATTACATGCCATCAAAATTGGAGATGAGGCATAAATTGGACCTAAATAGGTGATGAGGAGGGGACACACTAAATTAGGGGCACAAACCTGAGGTGTAAATTGGCTTGATAACAATTTATGATGCTACAAGGAGGGAAAACTAACTTTTGTAAGGCTTCTTGGAACAACATAGGGTATGAAGGTGAAGTTTGAATCAAATCCTAAATGGTTATCTTAGCTACAGTAGTATGAAGTTGTTCATTAAGATTAGGTTCCCTACCAACATGTTTTGGAGGATGAGCAATGGAAGTTGTAGGAAGAATATTGTTTGGATAGATATATGTGTGAGCCACTGTATGGTAACTATTTTGTTGTGCCATATTTTATTCCCTCTTATTGTACCATCTCATGAAGTTTAAGATGTAGGTATTAGATCTACCTAGTTTCTTAGCACTGATCGCGGGTTGGTTTTGGGTTTGAGGGGTAGCTTGAACAAAATTAGGCTTCACATGACCAGAAACATCAATGGAGTTGACTTTATTAGGCTCTTTATTTTCCAAGTATTCATCTTTAGAAGGTATGTACAAAGGTGAATGGTAGGTAAAGTTCCATGAAGGGAAGTCTTAATTGTATTATCCCTGTGCTCCAAGGTAACCTCATGAGTAAGAAAAAATTTAGGAGAGGGACAAACATAAATCATTAATGCTTCATCTCAAGAGGTAAGGTAATTGAAATGAAAAGAAGGCTAATATCACTAGAAAAAGTAGCCATGATAACATCCTTTTGCATCAAATGGTTTCCATGGGAGAGTGACATTCTTGGAGAAGGATTAACATCATTCTTCAAAACTTCATCCTTAGGAGGGAATGTTTTAAAAGAAATGTTAATGATCTCTTCTTACACCAAAGTGTCCTCATGGGTGGGATCAAATTTGGGAGAGGATAAATCATAACTATGGATGAAAGGAAGATCTATGCTATCATCATATGCATAAAAGGAACATCATAAACATCTTGAAATTAAACTAGTGAAAGAAGATAACAACTCCATTTAACCAAATGCATTTATGATCAAGCAAGAAACCCATATGCCATGTTAATTAATAATGATGTAGCCAAAGAAATTTCCAACCAATGTATGCAATAAAAGTATACAAAATCAAATTTAAAATTAGAAGATATGCAAGTGTAAGAAGATTCGGGCTCACCAATATGTTTAGATGGAAATAAGGTTCACTAGTTTATGCATGCAAGCTAGGAATTAAACCTATTTCATAATAATGAACTCAATAGGATCAACCTCAAACTTATTAGGAAAGAGTTGTGCACAATGTGAATTTAGTACTCCTTGATTGAGTTGAAAATGAGCAATTGAAAGGATGTGAATTGAATATAAAGAACTAAGGTTTAATGATGCAAAATTGATAATAATCAGCATGCATAGATAGTTTCATATTAGATATGCAGACATAAACTACAAATCTGGAAATCGGAAGTAGAGAGAAACCTATATTTGAAATTTGCGCTTGGAAATGTGTGACAATGATGCTTGGGCACGAGTCTCCAACTAAAGAACTTATAAGCACCGAACTGGATGTAAAACACTGAGACTATGTGACTACCTCTTGTCAAATTAGAGCTTGAACTGGGAGGACAATGATGCCCATGTCCAAGATAATGACACCCAAACGTCCTTATCTAGAGGATTCCTGATGAAATTTGGAGAGGTCCTCTATCTTAAGGCCCTAAGCACTTTCTTGTCTTCGATCTTTGTTAGAAGCTTGTAGTTGAACTTTAATTTGCACACAAGAGGAGGAAGTGGTGTTTGGAATTGTATAAGGATTTGCCAAGGTCAAACCCTAGGTTTGGAATTAACTTCTATGATGAATTAAAATTAAATGGAAAGTGAGCCTTGATAAGGAAAAGTATAGATTTGAAATTGAAATGCTTTAATGAAAATGCTTGATTGAAATGATTATACCTTCAATTGATGATCCAATTCTCTTACGATAATTTGTCCATGTGTTGATTTAATAACATGACAAATAATCATAAAATCCATCATGAAATCACCATGAAAACATAATTGAATATGACACGTTGTAGCTTGGTGCTCCTTGAATCACAATTGCTCTTGAAATGGAATGATAGCATAATGATGAGATGGTAATGAGAGATGAGATATGAATTAGGAGGGATGTCTTATATAGGGATTTTAAACTAAAATCACGTTTTGGATGAAATAGAATTAAAATATTTTTGCACATGAGATAAAACTAGAAATGAGGAGACTAACATATCATCTTCCTAAAATTTTAACCAAAAAGCATAAAACAATGGTGCTTGAGCACCATCGTCCCCGACAAAATAGGCCTAAATTTTTAAGGTTGCGAGATAATAGGTTTCTATTTCCAGAAATATAATTTATATGAAAATTTCTAATAATTAAGTGTGGGAAAAGGTACATTAAAATTTAAAATGACATAGCACCCATGTGTAAGTGCACCAATATGGGGGACCAAAAAGTTGTCATTTTTTTTTGCCCGAATGAAGCCATTTGGTGCACACCAAATAGGGGGTGCTCACCATATTTGGCATGTGCCAATAGGTTTAGCATGCCAAACCTAAGGTTTGATTACACCAAACCTATTTTGTGTACACCAAATAAGGCAGTAACCAAATGGAAAGGTACTTATACATGAAAAGTGCATTTCCCTTTGGCTAGTGCCAAATTTGGCACTAGCCAAATGTCTAGAGTTGGTAAATTGTCTATCTTTCACCCTCTCTCTTCCAATGAGAATATATACATGAAATATAACATTTAAGTATAATTCACATTTCAATGTTTTTATTATTTATTATACTTTAATTTATATTGTATGTATATATTGGTAGGATGTTTGAGAGTGGTTTTATATCTCTACGAATTATAATGTAGATTCTAGGTTTTAGACCATCATTTAAATTTTCAGGCAATCAAATTTCAGTAATTAGCATGCTTCTATCAACATTCTATCACTCTCTCTATGCCACTATATTTATCCCCCCCAAACTCTTACCTATAGATCTCTCTCTATCACTATTCCTCTATCCCATTGCTACCTCTCTCTATCTCACTCTCTCCTCTCAACCCCAAGATCTAGCAGTACCTCTTTACCTCTCTTTCCTACCCTTCACACTCTATTATATGTTTTCTCTCTCTTTACACACCTTCTCATCACCACCTTTATTTATCTAGGTATCCCCCAACTTCTCTCCCTTTGTACCTCATCTTCATTCTTTACCCCCATCTCTATCCCTTCCTACCTCACTCTCTCTTCCTTTCTTATTGTTTCTCTCCCCTTTCTCTCCATTCTCTCGGTCACTACCTCTACCTCTCCTTCATATTATTACAACATTATTCCCACACAAATAATTGCATAACCATCCCATAACCATAATCCCATGATCTACAAAGAGATCTTACATCATATTTATACCAACCGGGGACCTAAACAATTAGGTCAGCCACCTAAAAGATAATACAATAAATTCATAACATAAACCCACAATCCAATGATCAACAAAGTAGGCCTAAGACCGAAATGACATAATCCAATCAATGAATCCATCTGGTAACACATCAGGGTCACCCATCAACATGTTACATAAGTCAGTCCATAACCTAGTAGAGTAAGACAGCATTAGGTACGGACCCAAATCCAACACCACCGATCAATAGGAACACAAACAAGATAACCAACAACATCCTGAAAGCCATCTAGAAGTCGCACCAACACCACTTATCACGTGCATCAAAATATCTTCAACAAAGATCTATCGTTAAACCCCTTACCAGTGACCAAAAGGCTTACTAAAACAAATGATAGTATTTGAGTCATCAAATCCTAAACCAACTGATCGTGATACACATCTAAATAGCATGAATGATAGATCCAAATCAATTCCACAAATCAAAGGCATACCAGAGCATGCCGGATCAATATCATAATCCAACCACTCTATCAGAACCAATTGGAAACTGGTAAACAACCAAAACAGTCGGTGTTGCCATCAATGACAATACACCAATGCAACACATAATCAATTCTTCCAAATCGCCAACAATCTCCCCCTTTGGCATTGATGGCAACACTAGATGTGAAAAACATCCAAGTGCCAAGAAATGCCAAACAAGTCTCCCCTATGGAAGACAACCAACAATCTCCCACAAGCTCTGAACCAAACTCCCCTAATTATATCTATCCCTTATGTTTTTCACAAGAATAACTCTCCCCTTTGACATCAATGCCAAAGATCTGACATAAATATCAAAGAAAAATCATAAATCCTCTTATTCTTACAGCTGACTACTCCCCCTGAGTAGTAGCACCACCACATCAATCCAAAATGAGTAATAGCTCTAATAATGCATATCGTATTGACGACAACCAGCATCACTCAGGTCTCTACCAGAGGGGCAGAAACCCCCAATCTATCTCTGAAGCACTGAAATGATTCTTTAGGCAAAGGTTTAGTGAAGATGTCTGCAATCTGCTCTTTAGTGTTCACATAAACCAATCTGACTTCATTAGCTTCCACCTTCTCCTTCAAAAAGTTATACTTGATAGATATGTTCTTTGTCTTAGAATGAAATACCAAATTCTTTGATATATCAATAGAAGCAAAGTTATCACAAAGAATAACTACCAGTCCATTACAATCCACCTTTATATCTTTCAACACTTGCTTCATCCATATAACTTGTGTACAGTTAGTAGCAACAACAACATAAGCAAGAAATAATCTCACAGCTTCAATCCTAGCTATCGGTGTAAAGGTTTCACCATAATCATTTCCTTCCTTCTGAGAATATCCTTTACAAACCAATCTAGCTTTATTCCTCACAACTTATCCATCTTCATTCAATTTATTCCTAAAAACCCATTTAGTTCCAATAACATTCTTATTTTTAGGTCGGGGAACTAAAGTCCATGTGTTATTCTTTTCTATCTGATCTAATTCTTCTTCCATAGCTTTCATCCAACATTCATCTTTACAAGCTTCAATTATCGATATCGGTTCAACTTGAGAAATTAAACATACCTCATCGACTGCCAACCTTCTTCTTGTCATCACTCCTTTGTTTTTGTCTCCAATAATCTAATCTTCCGAATGATTCAACCTTACATACCTAGGAGTCTTCTGATTTTTTGTTCCTCTACCCTGGTCTTCAGTTACTATTGAATTTTCTGATACTGTTCGAGTAAGTGGTTCAACATTTTGTTCTGGTGTAGGTGCTACCTGTTCAGTTATGATCATATCCACTGCTGGTTCTCTCTCATAAGTTCTGATTTGACTTATGTTCTCTCATCCACCTTGACATTTGTGCTTTTCACAATTCTCTGCAATCTTTTGTTATAACATCTATATGCTTTGATTTTATTAGAATAACCAATAAATATTCCTTCATCACATCTAGGATCAAACTTTCCAATGGAATCATCTCTAGCATTTACTACCAAAGACACTGAAATACTTAAATGTCAATGTGTGACCAAACCATAACTCATAAGGTGTCTTACCGATATTGCCTTTGATATGAAATTCGTTGAATGTGTATACCGTCGTGCTTACAACTTCTCTCCAGTAGACATGAGACAGATTAGCTTCCATCAGCATAGTTCTAGTTGCATCCAAGATAGTTTTGTTCTTCCTTTCCACAACTCCATTCTGCTGAGGTGTTTGGAGTGCAGACAATTGTCTCCTTATCCCATTCTTCTCACAATAGCTGTTAAATTCATAGGATGTGAATTCTCCACCCTGATCTGACCGTAAGAATTTAATCTTCAATCCTATCTTTGTCTCAACTTTAGCCTTAAATATTTTAAACTTTTCAAATGCTTCAGACTTCTCCCTTAGAAAAGTAACCCACATCATTCTTGAATAGTCATCAATGATTAGCATAAAATATCTATCACCCTGAAAACTTTTGATTCTAGCAAAACCACACAAATCATTATGAATAAAGATCAATAACATCATTAGATTTTTCTTGTATACTCTTAAAAGAAGTTCTAACTTGCTTTCCCATTTGACATTCCTTACCTACCAGATTATAGGGATTTACAATCTTAGGTATTTCTCTAACTGCCTTAGTAGAACTAATCTTCACAATGCAATCAAAATTCACATGACACAACCTCTTATGCCATAGCCAACTCTCATCAATTTGTGCAATCAAACATGTCTTCTCACTGGATTTCAAATGAAAGATGTTACTTGTAGTCTGTGTACCAGTTGCAATCTCCAATCCAAATCTGTTGATAATCTTGCATTTTCCATCCTTGAATTGTAACTGAAATTCCTTATCCACCAACTATCCTACACTCAAAAGAATATGACTTAAACCTTCAATGTAATAAACATTATCAGTGTTATTCTTACCATCCAATGATATTGTTCCTCTTCCCTTAATTATGCATGCTTTGTCATCTCCAAATCTAACCAAACCACCATCAAATTCTTGCAAAGATAAGAACTTCCTTTTATCTCCAGTCATACGATGTGAACATCCACTGTCAATCACCCATTCATCCTTGTCTTCAATTTTAGCAACAAGGGCCTTCTCTTAAGGTACCGGATCATCTTCCTTGATAGCCAAAAATACCCATTCCTTTCCATTGCTAGATCCACTAGTTGAATCTTGTGCCAGTTCATCATCAGAATCAGTCACACCTTCCTCATCAACAAAGTAGCATGATTTGTCTTTGTTCCTCTTGTACTTATGCTTGTTCTGATAATCATGGTTAGGCCTAAAATATCTTCTATCTCTTTCTTCAAATATTGAATTCTTTTCGGGACATCTAGATGCAAAATGACCTATCTTATTACATGCAAAGCATTTAAAAGGTGATTTTCCTTCATACTTACTTCTTGTCGGTCCTTTAGGTAATCTTGTAGCAAATAAGGCTTCAAGTTGCTCAAACTCTTCATCATCTTTCTTCATATCCTCTAGTTCCTCCACATATAAATCTTTCCAATCACTCTTGCTGGTAGATGATGTAGATGCATGAAACGCAGGTTCAGATTTTACAGCTCCAGAAGGTCTAAATTCCTCAAGTTTAAAAGTAGATAAATTCCCAACCAAGGTATCCCTATTAACAGAGGTGTTTGTCATATTTCTCATCTCATTAATTACAGTAGCCTTCATCTTATAATCTGGTGGCAAAGCTCTCAATACTTTAGAAACTATTTCATCTTCGCTCAGAGATCCACCACAACATTGAATTCCTATAACAATCTCATTAACTCTCTCCATAAAAGCAGTAATCCTTTCATCTTCTTCCATATTCAGGTTCTCATACCTCACCCGGTAACCATCAAGTTTAGCAATTTTAATAGTAAGGTCACCTTCATTCAGAGTCTCCAATTTGTCCCATATAGCCTTTGCAGTTGATTTTGCAGTTAGTCCCATTATTTGTTGATCAGAAAGTACACACAAAAGGGCTTCTCTAGCTCTGCAATCATTCTCAAGCTCCTTATCTAGGCCTGTTGGAGGAGGATTGCTAGATACTGGATTAAAAGATGTTACTCCTTTCTTAGTGATCTCCCAAATCTCCTCGCCAAGACATCTCAGATGAGTCTCCATCTGAATCTTCCATACTCTATAATTTGTTCCATCAAGCCTAGGAATTTCTCTCCAAAAAATAGCTGTAGATGTATTTGACGAACTTGAATTGTTAGATGCCATAGGATCTTCCTCAAGCGGTTAAGCTTCTGTAGAGAGGACCAAGCTTTGATACCAATTTTTAGATAGCTCAGATAACCAAAGGACAACAAAGATGGGGTGGGGCGAATCAATTGTCAACAGATTACAAAACTTTAAGCATCAAATCCTTATTACTGGAACAAATAAACTCAATACCGAAATGCATAAACCAAATACTGGAATAACTGATATAGAAATTAATCATAAACATAGATCACTGAATAGTTACCATCTATCCAGAACACATGACACCAAGATTTGTATGTAGAAAACCCGGTAAAGGGAAAAACCACGGTGGGAAGCCTACCCACAGTCAGATAATACTTATGCAATAAGTATGTGATTACAAAATGAGGGGCCTCCATATGAAGGAAGGCCAACAGCCTAGAGTGCACTGCTCATCACAAAGGGAGCCTCACTGACTACAAAATAAATCTAGACTATAATCTGGAAAGAAGAGTGAACTGCAAAGATAGCATCTCTTATGCCTGAGTATAGTTCTAGTCAAGCTCAGCACCGGAGGTCTTAAACCTCTCTTACTAACCCAATTCAATCACCTATGATCGACCAAAACTCTTGCATATGATTACATCATTATTCACACACAGATAATCGCATAACCATCCCATAACCATAATCCCATGATCTACAAAGAGGTTTTACATCATATTTATACCAACCCCGGACCTAAACAATTAGGTCAGCCACCTAAAAGATAATACAATAAATTCATAACATAAACCAACAATCAAATGACCAACCAAGTCAGCCTAAGACCAAAACAACATAATCCAACCAATGAATCCATCTGGTAACGCATTGGGATCACCCATCAACACGTTACATAAGTCGGTCTATAACTTAGCAAAATAAGATAGAATTAGGTTCGGACCCAAATCCAACACCACCTGTCAACATGAACATAAACAAGATAACCAACAGCATCCTGAAAGCCATCTAGAAGTTGCACCAACACCACTTATCACATGCATCAAAAGATCTTCAACAAAGCTATATCGGTAAAACCCTTACCGATGACCAAAAGGCTTACTAGAACAAATTATAGTATCTGAGTCATCAAATCCCAAACCAACTAATCGTGATATGCATCTAAATAGAATGAAAGACAAATCTAAATCAATTCCACAAACCAAATCATATCGGATCAATATCATAATCCAACCACTCTACCAGAACCAACCAGGAACCGGTAAACAACCAAAACAGACAGTGTTGCCATCAATGGCAAAACATCAATGCAACACATAATCAATTCCTCCAAATTGGCAACACTCATTACCCACCTCTCTCCCCTTCTATCTCTCTCCTCAAGTCTCTCACCCTCTCTCCCTAGGCTCTAGGTCTCTCACCTCTAAATAGAGAGAGCCAAATTTAAAGAGAGAGGTGGGAAGGGAGGGGTTAAGGGAAAGAGAGGCAGAGACTGGAGAGAGAGGAAGGGATGAAAAGAGAGAGAAAGAGAGATAGAGGGAGGAAGGGATGGGTTGATGGAAACAAAGGGAGATACCAAGGAGAGAGAGAGAGGGGGGGGGGGGGGGGTTGATGGAAAGATATGGATATACTAGGGAGAGAGCCCAGAGAGAGAGGGGATGGAAAGAGAGGGAGAGACCAAAGAGAGAGTAAGTGAGAGAGATGGAGGGAGGAAGCAAGGGGTTTATGGAATAAAAGGGGGATACCGGGTAGAGAGAGAGGGGGGTTGAGGGAGAGACCTAAGAGAGAGAAATAGGGAGGGATGAAGGTAGCAGCTGAGGAAAAGAGAGGGAGAGACTTGAGAGAGATATATACCTTCCTCCCTCTCTCTCACTTGGGCTCTCTCACTCTCTCAACCTCTCTCTCTCTCTCTCTCTCTCTCTCTCTCTCTCTCTCTCTCTCTCACACACACACACACACACACAACTGGATGGAAACAGAGTAAGAGACCAAAGAGAGAGCCCAAGTGAGAGAGGGATAGAGAAAGGGAGGGGTTGAGAGCGAGAGAGAGGGTTTATGGAAAGAGATGGAGAGACCAAAGATAACCCAAGTGAGAGAGAGAGGGGGAGGAAGGTGAGGGTTGAGGGAGAAACTAGAGAGAGAGAGAGAGAGAGAGAGAGAGAGAGAGAGACCAAGTGTAAGAGACGAAGGGAGTGAGGGAAAGAGAGGGAGAGACTTGAGAGAAAGAAAGGGAGGAGGGGTTGAGGCAAAAAGAGGGAGATACCAAAGAGAGAGAGAATGCTAATATGAGCATGTTAATTACTGAAATTGGACAATCCAAAATTTATATGATATTCTAAAAACTAAAATCTATATTATAACTCCTAGGGATCTGAAACCACTCTCAAACATCCTACCAATATATACATAAAATATAATATAACAAAGGAAAAAGACATTAAAATGTGACTTATACTTAGATGTTATATTTTATGTATATATTGCACTAACAAATACAGAGAAGTAGAGAGAGATTGAAAAATTGTTAATGCAATACATTTGGCATGAGCCAAACTCAAAAAATGCATTTTTTGAATTTGGCGCATGTCAAATTTGGTGTGTGCCATATTTAGCATGTGCATATTTAACTGCCTTGGGAAACACCAAGCCTTAGGCTTGGATTTTCCTTGGGCATCCAAGCCAAAGGCTTGAATGTCCTCAGTCCTAAGGCGTGTTTTTTTGCAAACATGCAAAGTTTTCTAACATTTTTGTTCATGCTCTTTGTCAGGTTTGCACATGTTCCAATGCAAATAAAAATAAATTTCATGAAAATATTAAGCTCTCTCTTATCTATCCAACTATATAATTCTTTCTCATTTTGATTACGTTAAGGTCTTCATCTCTAATTTCTTTTTTTAGTGTGTCTATTTCTCGTAAAAAAAAACATGTCGTATTTTGGGCATAGATTTTTACTAGTTTATCAAATTTTGAAACAAATTATATTTTTAGAAACTGGACTCCATTCTACACAATTTTAAAAAACAATATTTTCGATAAGTTTTCACAAATTTTAGGGAGCGGGGGGGGGGGGGAGACGCTCAAATTTGTATTTTTCAAGATGTGTCCACTTTGAAAATTAGTAAAAAATCATATTCATTAAAAAAATAGTCAAAAATTTGGTATAAACAACATGGTGTTAGATAATTTCTCACTAGAGCGATTTTAGAAATTCCAAAAAAAGGTTGACATTTTAGGGGGCGCACACCAGGTGCTATGTGATGTTTTTTTTAAAAAAACATGACCACTTTGTGTTCTCCCCCTTTTTGAAACCCTTAATCTCCACCATTTTCAAAAAAAAAAAATGTAGTTTAGAAAGTAGACTTAGATCACTACAACTCTTGTTCTTGTTGCATCTTCACATTTTGAGTGTAACTATCTTCTTTTTCTTGTTGAAGTTCAAACTTTGCTAATTTCAAAAAAAAAGAAGAAAGAAGTGGCATCTTAAGACCCATTTTTGGCCCCCCATCTTTGTTCACTTACCCCCATGTAATATTGAAATGAAATAAAATAAAGGGTACACTTAAAATAAGGGCCCAAATGATAAAGTGTTGATTTATTAAAGTGAATCATAATATTGAATTAATTATTAATTTAATACAATACAGGTCGGGTATAATGCAGAGAGGAATGGAAAATACTAAAATGAGTGCTAGGACAGTGTGAAATTGAACTCCGTAAATAAAGGAGTATAATTTACGATGCTACAATTCTAAATTTAATAATTTTGTAGTAGCAGTGCAAGGAATTAAAAATGAAACATCATCTATTGCTTTGAATTTTGAGTGAAGTCATTGTCACTATTAGAAATTTGTGGAATAATTTATATGAATTTTATTTATCACATTTCTCCAAACAAGTTGTAAAACATCATCAAACTTGCCAGTAAGCAAACTAATTGACAAATTGCAATGTGGAATCTATGAGCAATAAAATGATTGTCTGGTAAATTTATGACTTATATTTTTAGTGTCGGCAACTCATAATGTATACACTCAATAAAACCTCTTGTTTGATTATTGACAAAGTGTTTGACAAAATGCCTATGCATCAAAATTGGTAAAATTTTAATGTTTGAGTGCAAAAAAATATTGGCTAGTATAGGATGGTCATTGTAGTGATATTAGAGTAGAGTATCTTGTCATCTTGTTTTGATTGTGAATCAAAGCATCATTGAGTGAAAAAGAGTTGGTCAATAAACTATTTAATGCAGGAGGTAAACTTGAATACCTATATCGATCAGAATATGTCCTTCTCATCACCTTGGATGAAGTAGAGGATTGTTTGCACATGGTGGATCAATAAACTTCTCAAGTAATACAACCAACCATTATTCCTACAATGACTTCCTTGGGTAAGAAATGGTGGCTAAGACACAAAGATAATGATGCAATACTTATTGTTACTTTTTTTAAGTGAATTCATGAGAATTTCGCCACCTAAATCTCCTTACAACATTTTATGACACAATGAAATAAATGTTTTAGCTATTGGTGGATAGTTTCAAACGATTGGATGGTGTCACAAGTTCTTATTTTGTTAATTGGGTAACCATATTTGAAACATTTGCAAAAATCAAATTTGGTATCATGTTAGACATGGTTTCACCATTTCTTTGCTACCATCAAAAATCATGATGCAGATGATGTTATACCAGCCAAGTAGTACATTATTGTTGGGGGTGGGAGGAGGATGGGGCATGTTACGTATAGAATTAGAAGCCTAGCCAGCTTTAGGAGGGGAGGTTCGTTCCGCTCGAACAGCTATAGATGGTTAACCTCGAATAGTTGTGGGAGGAGGCGAACCCACTCGAGTCAAGGATCGATCCCACCTATAATCAATGAGTGTAGCCACCTATCGAGTCAAGGATTGAACCCACCTAATAGAATGGGTAGGTGGGGTCATGATTCTGAATATAAGGATATGATGGGGGTGGGCCCTATAGCCCCCCACCTTGGGGATTTATTTTGTTTGTTAATAAAAAGTGATGATACATGTCACAATCTCTTTATTCTATCTTACTAACTAATATGTGGAAGGATGATCAAGAATCTTTATCAATTGATAGATCTTAGCTTAAATGGTGATTGCACAACATGAGGAGAAACTGAAACCTAATATGACAAAGAAGAGGAGTTCGTAGCAAAAACAAATTGATGGGAAAAACACTTTATCTCAAAAGGTATCTATGATAGAGCTCCATAATGACTTTATATAAGTACATGCATATATTTATGTTGGGAATGTGTTTGATCATGGAGATGACAAAACAACCACCTTGGGTTCAAATTCAAATCAAACCAAAGAACTTTTTAAGACTATCAGCTTCTTTGTTGACACCAACTGAATGAATGAAAAACATAAATTATTGGAATCACTAATGCAATTTCAAAAAAATAGCATGATGAATTTGAGTATGTTGAAAATTTCAAATCAAACTATAGTGATGAAGTCTTACATCACTTTAGTGACGATATTAGATGTTGAGAGAAAATCTTGAATCCTAAAGGTGTATTAGTTTTGCATCCAAACATAATATATGGAGAAGAGTGTTCATGATAACTTCAACCTTTTTGACTTGGAAATTTTTTTGTTTAAGGGATCAACCATTCATGGGGAGCGTAATAAGCATACCTTTCAAATCAAAGCAATCAACTCATAAGTCCATGGGGTCTAGGTATAATGACACAAAAAAACAATGAAGAGAGTTTATGATGGGTTTCCTTTTGAATATAGTGTTATCCTAACCTCAGGATGCAAAAAGGATGTCATAGAGGTAGCTAAATTTAAGAGTCGTGATCTTAAAGAAAAATTTAAGAAAATTATTATTTGAAGTTGATTTTGACCAAAGACCTTGTGAGTCATAATAGATTTTGAAGAACCAATCGGTAATCATTAAAGATAAGGTTGTAGAAACCTTAAAACATTGTGATAAGACTCACAAGTTCAATGAAGATATATTTTGGTAGACATAGATTAGGAAGAGACAAAAAGGCATTGAAGGAGGAAGGAGGATCTTCTCTTGTAGATTTGTAGATAGTCAAAGAAGCTTTGGGAATAATGAAATCAGTTACTTGAATATATTTTTAAATAGGGATCATTCCATCAAGTTTGTTGAAGTGATCCTTGATTGAAGGAAAATGAGGAAGAAGTTTATAAGCTCATCTTTGATCTTAAGTCTACTAAGGAGTCTTTGGAGAGTACTCAAATGAATCTTTGAGAAGCAGAATATCAACTTGCTATCACAAAATAGTTTAGTGTGCAAGAAAATGAGGAAAGAGCTAAAAAAATCAAGCAACTGCTTGATGAGCTTGATAGGATCCATGTAGATTTTGATTTAGAGTAGTTTCCTACATTTATAGATGTAGAGTTAAATCATTAGGATGGAGGACTAGATCAAGAAAATAGAAGTGATTCCCAATTTGTTAATAATCCTCTTTTTGAGTGGGTTGTAGAGTCAACTTTTGTTAAAATACTCTTTTGTGATGAAGGATGGAACACTAACTGATTTTAGTGTCTTGTTGATACACAAGATATGGGATCCAAGTGAAGCTTTTCGTCTTGAGGTAATGACTCAAGATTAGGATGGTGAACTTCCATGAAATGGATGAATTAAGAGAAAGTTCTATCATAATTGGCCCTTTGGTTCACACAAAGACAATAAATCAAGTTTGATGTGCATAGCCATGCAATCAAGAATGTTAAGATCTTGATTGGTGATCCTCTTGAAAGACCACCCGAAAAAGGAGGGATTGAGGTTGTAGTTTACAAAAGGAACTATTATATGGAGGGGCATTGGGTAATATTTTAGGTTTAAAGTTGTTGTCCACTTTCCAATCACCCAACACATGAATTTGAACACTTGCATACAAATCTAGTTTGGAAAGTATTTTCAATGAAGGAGTCAAGTATTTTTCAACTAGAGTTGATCCGAAGAGGTAATCTAGTTAGTGGAGAAGTCTTTTCAATCATTTCAATGCTCACATCTGTGCATACAAAAATATTTAATTATTGTTGCTCAAGTATTACAATATTAATTTTGATAAAATTAGTCAATGAGAAGATCAATTTTGAGTACTTGCAAGGTTTATGGCAAAAACATATTGGAAATTTTTTCGATATCATTCATCTATTTTTAACTTTCACATTATTGAGCATTCGTTATCACAAAGATTTCATGTTGTTGGTTTATGTATTTTTAGATATTGCACTGATGATTGTAGTCGATTGTATGAATAAGTGTGCACAAGATTGTTATTTTAACACTTGAAGATTGATTATTAATGAGGTTATATCATCTTATAACAACATAAGCATTCCCAAGATAGCTATGAACTTGATTTTCATTTTCAACACTACTATCATCACTTGCATCAACCACTTGAAAGTAACCATTTTGCATCATTTTTGGGGCACCATAATAAAATGTGCTAAGAACCATGTTTTCTTGTTCAACGTATGAATTTTCCTATTTCCCAAGATCATGTTAGATAGTGGCATTGTAGATGTTGACTATGTTGAGATACTTTGGCATGAGTTATTCTACATTACAAAGTATAGTGCAACCAAGTATTCCAATTTGGTTTTTCAGGATAATTTTTTTGTTGGGTTACAAGAAAGGAGAGTGAAGACTTGGTATGATGATATTTTGACATTAATTAGAGTGGTGTAGTGGCAACATGGTGTGATATTCCTAAGATTGAACCTAATTTTGTCATCCATGCATCTGTGTCAGCTCCAACTTTTTGCAAGGGAGAGACCCTTATCGATTTGAATTTTGATTTTAACTTTGAGTTTTGCAGATCACGTTGAGTTGGTCAATGCTTTTTGGAAGCAATTTTGACTTTTCTAGTGCACTACAAAGTTCTTGGAGGAAAAAATGTATTTTACAAAAGTCTCTATTTTTTATAAGTTGAATCTTTGGGGAGCTCTTAAGTATATTAACTCATCTTGTTTTCACTTCCAAACTATTTCAACATTTGGCATACTTTCAACTAGTTTTGTGGGAAATATTTAATAATTAAATAATTAATTGTAAGTTATAAGGTTGATTTAAAGTGACTTGGGTTCGAAAGAAAATAATAAAATAAAGTCACTTTTGGGGGCAATAAGGATTATTATTTTGAAAAGGTGATTTAAAATATTAAATTATACAAAATTACAAAGATATTATTCTAATTTATTCTAGTTATTTGATATTCTCTAAAAACCACAATTTTGGCAATCGAATTATGTGAAACCCTATGGTGAAGACCCTTTAAGTGGTGAAAAATCCTCTCTAGTTGATATTATGAAATCCATCTAGGTTTTAGTTTCCACAAAAAAAAGTTTCACAAGTGAAACCATTCAGATTTTATGTATGTACTAAAGATTTACTATTTTCACAAATTTACTGAATTTGCAACTATAATTTTGTAAAGATTTTTGCAAGCAATAGATAATTTTACTAATGATGTGTGTGCAAAGTAATAAAAGGTTAAGTATTAATGTGCAATGTGTGTGAGAGTGGGGAATGAATCAACTTAAGGTGTTGTGTAAAGAATTAAATCCAATAAAAAATGTTTCAAGCTTAAAGTCTTAAGAAAATTTCAACACCACCCCCAACAAGTCCAACACAATAGTTTGGAAGGCTAGCAAGGTGAACATAGTATAGAAAGTTAGCTGCAACACTCTCAAAAGGTCTCCTCATTATTTTATATATCTGCCATGCAATTTTTATATTAAAATTTATTATTATCACATTTCTGAATTTTATCACTCCATAGCAATCCATAGCAATAGTGCAAAGAATTAAAAATAAAATATTATTTGTTGCATTGAATTTTGAAAGAAATCATTATCAATTAGAAAATTGTAGAGTCATTTCTATGAAGTTTTTATCACATTTCTCCAAACAAGTTGTAAACATCATCAAACCTGCCAGCAAGAAAACTATTTGATAAATTGCCATGTGGAATCTATGGGCAAAAATAGTGATTTTTGGTAAATTTTTTACTTATATTTTAAGTGGTAGCAACCCTTAGTGTTTGCACTCGGGAAAAGATATTTTTGATTATTAGATATGTGTTTGATGAAATGCCTATGCACCAGAACTGGTAAAATTGTATTTGGGTGGTCATTACCTTCTTATACATACACGATGAATTTTTATTACAACTTAATTCATTAGTTTCTCTGAAAAGTAATAGTTGACAGAAATATATAAACTATGATAAAGAATCATGCTAGTCCACATAAATATTTAATAAACAAGTCCAAAGTAGAATTTGTGAGACAATATCTATGACAGTTTCCTTTTTCCAAGCTCATTCAAAAACATTTTGATTCAGAATATTGTTGTAACATAAAAATGTCAATAAAGACCAATATACAATTTCCTACACGACTCATTTTCTTTAACTAGAGTTAAAATTCTCTCTAGTTGTAAGTTATGCTAATGTCCCTTCTGGTCAGACTTCTTTAAGTCAGAACAAACACAAAATTGCATTAATATGGGGCAATTTCTTGTCCAAGCAAAGGAGAATTCCCAGCTCAAAATATTGTGTCAGACAAATTTTTATTCTCCTCTTCTTGCACAATTCCTATTACAATTCTAATTAATTAATTTTTAGTACAATATATTCTATTGAGACCCTTTGCTATTCATGACAATATAGGCATTTTCCTTTTAGGAACAAGAAATGATTAAAGGGAGGTTCCATCCAAAAATTCCATTTGTTATATGAACATACCTTGCTGGCCACTAAATCACTTAATACCAAATCTCAATTACTACTATTTTGATGGATGGCCACTAAACCAAAAAAGATAGTAATTGTTCCTGAATTAACAAGGAATGCAATGCATCAAGTTTCTGCCATTAGTTAGAGAGAAAAGTAGAGATATGGAGATGGAGATGGAGATGGAGATAGAAAATGAGAGAGAGAGAAGAAACAAAGGGATAGAAAGCGATGTAAGAAGTAAATTTATAGAGAGGGAGAGACATAGCGAGAGACAATGAGAGTGGAGATGGAATTATAAATATAGAGATAAGAAATGATATATACACAGAGGTAGAGAGAGGAAGAGCTAGAGAGACAATAAGATAGATACTAGCACTTGCACCTGCAATAGGAAATTAAATATAAAATTTAAATATATTTTAATTAAAAAAAAAGTATACATATGAATAAATTAACCTAATTTAAGTAATATATAAATTTATAAATAATTAATAACATAATAATAAATTAATCTAATAAGTATTAAATATATTTATAAATAATTAATAACATAATAAAAATTAAAAGTAAATACTTACTTTCATGATTTACTACTTCAATTCATACTTTATAATCAAAACTTTCCTTAGATTCATTTTTCATCATTTTTTGAAATTTAATTTTTATCTTAGAATATTAGATTTGCTCCAACAGATTATGTGATCGTTTGTTTATATAGTGACATTAGGATTTTTCTACTACCAATGATAATAAAGATTATGTTTTAGAAATTGATAAAAAGAAAAAAAGTGTTTAAATTTTAGAAATTTGTATTCAAATTTTTATTTTTTATTTTTTATTTCAATTTTTTATACATTTCATTTTTTTAGAATTTATTTAATTTGCTTGTATAATATGAAGGATGCATTCTTGTTTTTCTCAAATAAAGTTTTGATATTTTGCTTATATTTTGACTTTCAAATATAGTTAAATTTTATTATTATAATTTATAAATTAGAGTGGTAAATTATGAAGATAATTTATTACCTTTAATTTTTATGATATTTTTAACTAGTCATAATTTATTTATTACTTAAATTTAAATATTCCTAAATTATCCTAAATAAAAAAACTAATAAATTCTCCATTGGCTCACAAAACTTTTGTGTCAGTTCTCATGGAATTAATACGGTTGTAAGTTTGAAACCATAGTGGGTAAAAGTACGATATCTTAATTTACTATTTACTGTGTGTGGTCAACTTATGTGTTCTCCCTAGCTCGAAGAAAATGACGAGGTATATGGGCGGTTAACTATAGTTTGTTAAATTTGAAAGGGAAAGTTTCACAATTTAATTAGCTATTAAATGAGCATAAGAACTTTCCCTTTCAAATTTAACAAACCATCAAGCTCCTAACAGATCATCAAGCTCCTAACCGGGTTGCAAGGCAAATCCCCTAACCGGGTGACTCCTAATAGGGTTTGCTCCTGATCGGGCATATTGTAAGCTCCTAACAAGGCTAAGCTCCTAATAGGGCGTAATTCAAAAGAGTACAAATATTTGTGGGTTCCAACTCCCACCATGGTTTTTCCCTATTTGGGTTTCCACATCAAAAAATTATGGTGTTCGTGTGTGGAATCTTTTTCATGTGATATTCTTGTTTATGTTTCATTTCATACATTATTTTTGAGACACCGGTTATGATGTTTTATCAGAAGTTTATCAGAGGTTACCGATACTGATAAGAAGTTGTTTGAGAAAGTTTTTGATCTTGTTGATAAGGTTAATGAGTTGGTAAATTATCAAGTTTATATGATTGCTTTGGTGGTGAAAGTATTGATTGATGTGGTGAATGATTTGATTAATGTGTTAAGCAAATCTGATAAAGAGGGTATTAGATCTGATTAAAGTAGTTGAGACATTTGTTAAATGGTTTCAGATCTGAGATAAGTTTGTTTTGGGGTTTAAAGTTTCAATTGGTCTTAGTACTGATTCACCCCCCCCAGTACTAACCGGATCCTCATAAGATTAACAATTGGTATCAGAGCTTTAAATGATTTAAATTTATTAAATGCTTCTGATTTCTCTCTCAAAAATGTTACCCACATCATTTTGGAATAGTCATCGATGAAGATCATGAAATACCTATCACCATAATAACTCTTTGTTCTCATAGGGCCACAGAGATCAATATGTACCAAATCAAAAACATTCTCAGAAATACCATTCTTGCTCTTGAAAGAAATAGAGGTCATCTTACCGATTTGACAATCTTTGCATATCACACTATCCGGTTTGACAAGTTGGGGTAATCCTCTTACAAAACTAGCCTTGCTTATCTTAACCAAATTATCAAAATTTACATGATAACATCAGGAACATCATTTGACATCAGTTGCTAGCAATGACAACACAAATAACTGATCATGTCATCTATTCATAGAATCTCAATCTCTTCATCACAAATAGATTTCTATCCATTACCAGTGCATTCATCCATCTTCAACTGCATCACCTCATCTGCATTAGTTGTGTCAAATGCCAACATAGAAAGGCATTATTTTGGATGGATTCATGGGGAGGTTTTCCAACTATCAATAAGTTGATGGACACTTCCAACATTAGAACATATTGTGAGCAAGTACATGTCCTCTTGTTTGTGACTGTGTCAGGTGGAAATGCAGATTTATTTGTAGGATGGCAATGGAAAACTTTTGCAGATATTCTCATTCCTTGATATGACATCACTCTTCTGAAAGATATTCATAAGAATAGGGTATTATCTTTCAAAATTGGAGAAGATAAAATCATATGGGCTAAAGATAAATTAGGCATTTACAATTCAAAAGATAGTTATAGAGCATTGGTTTCAAAATAACAATTTCTCATAATAAAAATTCCCATTAACTTGTGCTTGAATAAGATGTGCTCTCCAAAAGCAGATAGTTTTTCTTGGGTTGCTATTCAGGGTAGGATCATAACTGTAGAGTGGTTCTGAAAGTTCGGTTTTGAAGGGCCTTCAATTTGTAAATTATGTGAGCATAGTGAATAATCAATCAATCACATTTTGTTGAATTGCCCATATTCTCAAAAATGTTGGCAGTTGCTATGTGCAAAATTAGGATGGTTTACAGCCCTTCCTAAGGATATTCTTAGCACATTTCAAGGTTGGCCTAAGCTATATGCCTCAAGCCTCTTTGGCCCTCTATGGATTATGTATCCCTACCTTTTGATTTAGGAGCTTTGGAAAGAGAGGAATTACATTTCAAGATAAGAAAATGAGTTGGTAATCTCTAACAAATAAAATAGAGGCAGCGATTGTGGGGGTTATAAAAAGTAGAATTTCCAATTTTGGATTAAGAATACATTTTTTTACCACTTGGGATGATAGAGTAAAAGGAAGATGGTTTGGTTTGAATATTCCTCCTTTTGTTGGGGTTGGAGCTCAAAACAGAAAAGTTGATAGAGAACAATGTAAATGGTTTCCTCTGAAGGTGGGGTCGGTAAAGCTTAATTTTGATGGGGCATCTAGAGGAAACCCTAGTGCTGCAGGGGATGGATGTGTAATTCAGTGAATATTTTAGTGGCAAATATTTTGTATCAGACATTTCAAAAATGAGAAATAAGTTGGACCATGGTCAAATGCATTTTAGCCTTCATTTTCATTAATTATTTGTAACAATTTGAAGATTTCGTCAATAGAGTCTACATTTTCACAACAATCTATTTAATATTTTTCGCCTGAATTTTTAGAAGTTTGCCTTAATGAACCAGCATAATTCGCCAATAGCCATCAACAATTCAATTTGCATGAGAACCCAATTCACCCAGCATTTTCAACAGAGTGTCTTAATTCTCCACAATATTTGCCAATACCATTAATTGTTCAATGTTGTGGGAGGATTGATTTCACCAATTCTATTATAAGTCCATCCCAATGGATGGTCCATAATCGCCTAGTAAATTACAACGTAATTATTTTGTTGATGTTTCATTCACCCTATGTTTCCATAAGACGTGTTAGAATTAAGTGGGATTTGCCAATTTTTTTGTATACCATTTAGATTCTTGCAATATTCACCAAATATGGATTGGTATAAGATTGTATCAAAAATCAAATTTATTTTTACACAATTTGGTCGTTTCAGAGCTCTGAATTAGGATCAATAACCAAGTTATAAATAGGAACAACCATTGTTGCATTTCCATCTACTAGTGCTTTGTGCTACTCTCTGAGAATCTAAAGGTAAGTAATCATTTCTTTGAAGTGTTATAATATTATTCATCTTGATCTGTTAGCAATTTTTAGATCATTCTTATTGAGTAGGGAGACCTCAGACATCTAGATTCTAGGCCCTATGGGGCAATGAATCTTATAGTCTATTATTGCTTCTTAAACAAGTAGATAGTTTTTTGTATCCTTTTTTTTTTGTCAGAGATGTCAAACAGGAAGAATGGTGAGACTCTTGAATATGGTGAAGACCAAGAGAGGTCACCAAAACACAGAACCCTAAATTTGTACTTTAGCAATGTTTTGTGGTCAAAAAGATGATCATGAAGGTACATCATCACAACTTACACTGAATATTGAAGAAGATGGTGAATACGATGTCTTAGATGACAATGAAGAAGATCTAGTAGATACCCAGGGTAGCGGGAACGTGATAATCGACCTGGTTGACAATGTCGTAGATGATGATGATGCACAAAAGGGTAAAAGAAAATCCAAATAAAAAATGGTTCGGGAGTGGGATATGGCGAGGCATTTTCAAATTGATTGGGTGTCAAAGTATCCATTCATTAAACTAGTGGAGAATCCAAACAAAGGTGACCCTCCAATCGAATGCAGATGTAAGATTTGTAGTTGAAAATATAAAAAGGAGAAGAGGTTCCAGTTGAAGCTTGACACCATTGAAAATCATATCGGCAAATTTTATAAAATGAAAATCATAGATGGAATTGAAAAATCGGTGATAAGATGGAAAACAAAGGAGCAATGTCAACATGTTAAGTGTGCCTTATAATATGATGTGCATTTGAAAATACAGACAAAGTCATTGAATCTGGAGGTTCTCTTGAAGCTATTTTTGGAAAGGCAATGATAATAGCACAACTGGGAAAAATTGTTCAATCAAGTGTTGTTTTCCATATTTTGAACAGAGGGCGTCATATGATAGACTACAAAAAAATTAGTATTTTATTATACTTTTTGGGCGTTCCTAACTTCCCTAACAGTCATTGGTCAATAAACAGTGGTTGGGAATGGGCAAGTTGTCTTGCTAAGGTTGAAGAACAAGATAAAAAGGAAACAATTAGAGAGTCAAACTTTATTGCATTGTCTTTGGATGAAGTTACGACAATAGATAATATGTCTTGGGTATGTATGCATGTTTATACTGTAAAGAATCATGTCTGTCAACCTCATCTACTATGTGTTTCTAAATTGAAGGAGAGTGTGACAGTGGAAACTCTATTTCAACTAGTTAAGAATTCTTTAATCGAATACAGAGGTATGGATGACTTGACAATTGCAAAAAAGTTGGTATGTTTAGGAGCGGACGGAGCTTCAGTAATGCAAGGTCATAAGAACGATCTTTGTATAAAGCCACAAACTTCTTGTTTACCCTACATGACTTTCATTCACTACATGGCCCAAAGAATGAATATAACTTTTAAAATTATGAGAAAGTATCATGTAGTAACAAATGTTGAAGATTTAATCAGAGAGCTCTACTCATACTTCTGTTGAAGTCCCAAATGGTTTTTGGAATTTCAAAATTTTGCTAATGGAATAACCGATGACAACAAGCTTCGTAAGGATATCGATACCAGATGGATCTCCTTGCATGGTCCAGCACATCGATTTTATTCAGAATATCAATCCTTGATTAGAGCAATGTATGAACATCGCCACAGAGTAGACAAAGCTCCTAACCTGTTTTGTACATTAAGTGATATAGAGACAATCCTAACTCTAGAAGGTCTTCTCCCCATGCTAGAGGAAATGAACCATCTTGTGAAAAAAACCCAAGAAAGAGCTATGTATATTGTAAAATATGTTAAACTACGTAAAATTACATGCATGACCCTTGATAATCTCCATCAATCACAAAAAACATTTGTAAATTAAAAAAATTCTAGCTAGTAGACAATGACAGATTTGAACAATCCTAACAATTTTTTTTAGTTTAATGCAAACGGGGAGTTGTGTGTCAGTGTATGTGGATTTGAGATACCAATGCACTACCTTGCCACGGTCACGGAACCAAGAAAGTGCTCTAAGAAGCAAGAAGTGTCACAAGGGAATATTTTAGCAATATCGTTGAGTCTGTAACTGGTAGTCTAAAGAAAATTGCTTCTTTTGTTTCCTCAAAAATCAGAAGATTCCCTTGTGATGAGTTACTTGAAGCCATGTCTATTGTCTTTCCTCAATATTGAGAACTCAACAGTCCAACCAATTATCATCATAGGATAATGACATTGATAGATCATTTTTGCAAATCTGTAGAAATCAATGGAAAAACTATATAAGGAATTTTAAATGAAAATATTCTTAGAGAGCAATCAACTCATTTTGCAATTACTATGAGGCATCAGTTTGAAGATTCAAAAAAAGAAGAGAACCCCTTGGAAGACAGATCGGTAACAAAGGTTTGGACAAAGATAGGTCAAAGCCCAATTTTGGCTGATTCATTATGAGAATTTCTCAAAATTGTTGATTTATGTCAAAACATGATATTGGGTTCGATGGAGGATGAGAGAGTTTTCAACACTTTGGGGTTCTTAAAATCAAATATAAGGAACAAACTAGACAAGAATTTGGAAAACTACTTGCGGTTGTATACATCAAGGTATAATGTCCAGAGTTTTTCTTATGAAAGGGCACTCGGAATCTGGAAGTCCAAAATTGAAAGAAGAGGGTTGGGAAACACTTCAAACCAAAGTGGGACAACTGACAGTGACATAATGAATGCCAGTGACACATGCACTACTAGTTTTGAGATGTGGTTAAGCAAAGGTAAGCAGAGTGAAGAAAACATAGTTAATAATCAAGGAAGCTCTCAATTTGATGATCAAGATGATAAGATGATTTGTCAAATTTAAGAGATTTAGCACTAGCAGATACTAGGTGTTTATTAAACTTTTGGTTGCATATTGCATAATGTATTTCATCTATCACATTACAAAATCCTAATTGTCCTTGATGATATTTTATATTTTTGACAATGTCATTTAATATTGATATGCAATTGCATTTTTATAATTTCTATTTACATGTTAATAAATTAACGTACTACTATCTTTTAGTGTTCAAGAATAAGGTTGCATTAGTAATTATTTATTTGATAATTTTGATTCAACATTCAAGTATCAAAAAAGTGTAGTGTTGCATTAGTAATTACATCATGATCATGGAGACAATTAATTGCATTAGTATAAAAAAATGATTAATATTTTATATTGACCATAGCATGAGATGAATTTTCCCAATTGCAACTTACTACTTGTTCTCTACATAGAATCTCTTTGAATAGAGTAAGCAATTTTAATCTTTTACTTTAAAACAAGTTGGAAACCATTCAAACTCAACAACATAGTGTAGACATATGAACCAAAAAATCCTCAATTTCATTGGTTCATATAAGATTCTAGATAACAACTATGGAATTTTTGTATATTATTCACCCTTGGTGAATTAGTATATCTGCTTCTATTGGACTTTTGTAGTATATGTAGAAGTTGAAGAAGGAGAGGGAAAAATAAAGCCTTGATTATCCTCTTATAGAAAAATTGAGGATGCAACAAGCTTCGGGCATTTTATAATATCAAAACCTAGGCAACCGCCTAACATATTCAAAAAAGTGGGAAACCAAGAATTTCAAATTTTCAAATTTCAAATTTTGAAAACTAAGGAAAAGAGAGGGAAAAGGATCAGAAGTTATCAAATACATGTTACTTGAATTGTTGAAGTCTTGACATGTTCTTGGTAGCCTCCGTATTAAATTTCTATTTTTGCCAAATATAAATTTTAAAATTTTAAATTTTAAAATTTTGAAGAACTTAAAAATAGAGAAGAAGAAGAAGAAGAAGATTAGGAATCATCAAATCCATGTTGCTTGAGCTATTGGAGTCCTTTGAGATGTTATTGGTACTCTTTATCTTCTATTTCTGATCTAATTGTCTCCATTCTAGTCATCCCACCGTCAAGCCTTGACAATGCATCCATGTATGACTCCAACTTCTTCAGGAACTGTGCATCATCTACAGTAACATCTAGAAATATCTAGTTTTGTATGGTTCTAAGGTCTGCCTTCCACTCTGATTAATATCTAAGGACATTTCCACCTTCTACTCTACTTCTTTCTCTATCAAACAATGTAGGCATATGACTTGTTACCAAACATTCAAAACTTTTGAGCTCATCTCCAATTCTATGTGCATACATTCTATGGATGATGAAGATCTTCTTGACCACCTCAAACTTTGCCCCAAAACTCATAGTAATGATATGCAACTAGTCATGAGGAACTCTAATTGATAAAAGCTCCAATACTGCAACTGTCTTGCTCATATATGATGATGAGCATGTTATGAAATGTTGTCATCTTAAATGCTCTTGAGAAAGCCTGAGTAATTCTCTATGCTCATCCCAAGCTATATCTTCATGCTCCAAAATCTTACTGGTTTTTTAGTCCAACAATGATTTAGCCATGTCCACCCTTACTCTTCCTTCTACTTGTGAAGTTTTTGCCCTTAATATATCCTTCATTATTCAACCTTGTTACATCTAACCTGGTTTGAGCCAAATCATTCCTTAATCATATCACCTCTTCAGATGAATACTCAATCATTTCAGGAGGCTTATATGTAGGTCCCGCATACAACTACTCTTGCAATGTTGTCACCTTTTCTCTTATACTGACCACTTACTCCTCTGTCTTTAGAGCTACCTTGAGGGAAAAAAATTCCACATTCAAATTTAGGCATGTTGCCTCTATGATGGAAGTATCAGATACTCTCTTAACAAGAAGACTTCCAAATAACTAGTCAACATCCTGACTCATTTTAGGTCTCTTTGTAACTCTATGAAGGCACCAAATTTCCAATTGATCAAGGTGATCATCAAATATCACTCCAGAGACCACCTTTTCTCTCTGTTCAAGATCCATTGCCTCCAAATCAATATCATGCCTCCTTCTGAGCTCATCAAAAATAATAGCGGATGAAATATTCCATCCTTCCAAAAGAAGCACTACACTCCTCTTCACAATCTCCCTCCCCACCTCAAGGGTCAAAGTTGCCAATTGTTGATTTGTGACTTTCAATATTTCATCCTTCAGCTTCACTCTTTCATTATACTCAAGGCTGTCAAAATCAATACCCCTTTTTATCTCTATTTCATTTGTCAATTCCTTTTTACAAAATGTCTAAACTCTCTAGTATTCACAAACTGATCATCAGTCATGAATTATTCACTGGCATTTAGCCTTACATCATCACTGAGATTACCCCCAAGCTTAAATGCATCAAGGGCCCACTCCTTAGGAGAATCCTGAACTGTGACACCCAATCTTGTGTCAAACCTATGAGGGGGCAAAGGCTCATCTCCTTTGAATTCAAAACCCTCATAAAACTAAAATGGAATTTCTCTCCCTGGGGATAACATGTGTAGAGGGGTTATAGCTCTTGGGATTTCTATAATTTGATTAATAGGGCCATCCAAGGATTATGCAACCATAGTCTTTTTCATATCTGCTTTTGCAAGCAATCTTTGCAAAGGGGAGGGGTCAGAAGACATAAGAATAGTAGTAGAGGTCAAAGGGGGATCATCATAACTTGGTTGAGGGGAGGCAGGGGCAATAGGGGAACCAATTGATTGAGGAGATTATGGATTTTCCTCCTCTTCTCTCTGAACCAATGGCATAAATTCCAATTGAGGCCTCTCATGAGGCAAAGTAATTCTATCAACATTAGGATAAGCACCAAAGATGGCCATCATTTGTCATCAAGGAGAATATGTACTATCCTCCCTTTTCTTCTTGTGCTCCATATACTGAATTTTGTACCACCTTTCATTCCTCTTTAAAACATCGTTGTAGTCCTCGTCATTTCTAATGATATCTTCTTCATCATCCCATTCATGATCTGGTACCTTTTCTTTCCCAAGCTTCTTGACAAACCACTTAGAGTCATAAAACCTATACTTGACTCGAGGTAATCTATACTTATTCAATATGAAATCAAGAATTTCATATTCTTTCCTATTCAGGAAATGATATATCCCAATCACAACTTGTGATGGGATCATTGATCCCTTCTTGTGAGATCCACCAACCAAAAACTTGTTAGCTTCAACTAGCTGATCCATAATCTCTAACAAGGCAACCCTATCTTGAATAGTTGTAGGTAGCTTTTGAGGAGTAACAGGGCTACCAAATACCCTAATGATTGTGTGGTCTTTGAAGTAGAACCATGATCCTGAATTGTGAGGGATATCCAATTCAGGCTTAAGGTCCTTGGGTCTTAAAAATTCTTTGGCTCTCTTTCTTAGACCCCACCTAACCTCCTTTTTCAAAATACACAAAAGTTTTCTAATAAAAGTATTTTCAAAAAATAAATGATTAGACTTATTCATATGAGAGTCCCAAATGTAAGTCCATTCTTAGACTGGGAGTTGTTCTCCTCCAATTATGGTTGTGATCTGCAAGTTTGGATGCCAAACCTTGAGGCCCTTGTACAAAATATATGCATTAGCAAATAGTAGTACCTGAAATTTGATGATTTTCCAGTCTTGAAATCACTAAGGGCATTTTGAAGGCCCTTAGCCACCACAGAAGTAAATTCAAATAGCATGTTGATATCCCTACTTTGGATATCCATACATATCACAACCATCCAATTAGGAATCAATTCTCTTGCATCTGCAACACATACTTGGCAGAGGGCATGGTAAGTGTCTGTGAAATAACTAGCAAATAAATCAACATTGTAGGGGCAATTTGTTGTGGAGTCAACCTTCTATCATCCCCCTTTATCCTTGGAGGCCTAAATGAAGCCAACCTCCTCCTATACAAGTTTGCATTGCTCTTATATTCTGTATCCAACTATTTTGGATCAATGGCCCAATCCATATTGGCATTAAGTATGAAAACCTCATTTATAACATCCCTTGTGATTTTAGTGAGCCTGCCACCCTCACTTGCCACAATCTCTCTAGTTTTTGGCTTGTAGTTTGCGGCAATGGCAATGATCAATTCAGTGTTTACATATATATTTGGGAGCACCAGTCTGCCCAAATTTCAATTCCATGTGTTTTAAACTAGAACCTTTTTCTTCTTGTTATTACCTTTTCTCCATAAGCTAAAACCCCATGGTGGAATTAGTGCATCCCTAATTCCTACTAAGTGATCAATGATAAATTCATCTGGCCTAGACCCCGGCTTCAACCTCTTTTGTGTTTCAATTGAGCTAGGGAGTTGAGCAATTAACTCTTTTGAAAACTTTCTTTTTCCCAGACTGGAAGATTCTACCATTGTTGGGGTTAGGGTTTGACCGAGCTTGTGGAGACAACAACTTAAAACTTCAAAATTCAAGCTCAGATTTCAACCTAAAAGCTTGAGGACTTAAACATAATCAAGGTAATACACAGAAGGCAATGGGTATGGTATAACAAACACAAGGAGAATATCACATAAACCATAATTGTGATACCAAGAAATTACAGAGAGATTAAAAACATATCCAAAGCATGGTTAATGTAAAATTGACTAGAAGACAGTGTTGATATAGCCAAGGAAATCTGGATCATTACGGAAATTGAGCTCATTAACTACAGCCATGTACACCAGTGTGATGGCAAGAGATAACCTTCTCATTAACTACAGGCATGTAGACTGGTGTGATGGCGAGAGATAACCTTCTCATTAACTACAGGCATGTAGACTAGTGTAATGGTCTTATTATTTTTTATTTGTAATCCCTTTATAAATCTCCTCAGCATTGCGAGATTAGCTTGATAGTGCATCTTTATTCAATCGTGCGAGCATCCCAGCCATTCATTTGCTTTGAAGATACCGCCTCTTAATTCTCCTAGACGATGAGAAATTGGGACCCTCATCCTCTCTACATGGCATAAACATCGAAGTGTCAACAACTTTATTGGTCCAAGCATTCACTATCATCATCTATGCGAGGCCCACATGCCACATCCACAACGGAGTTGCGGAATTAACCTTTGGGCGTAACTTTTATCAATTATGCAATTATGCAATTATGCAAGCATCCTATCCATTGATCTCATACAAGTTGCCTGCTCCATATAGTGCATGAGGTGTAAGAACATCGGGCCTACACTTCACCATGTCATCTTGTCTTCCATCTGTCACTTTCTTACTTGTCCAAACATATACAATCATCGTGAGTAGGTCTCATACATCACATAAGTGGCAGGGTTGCGAACTTAATACAAGTAAGCATCTTCGGTCAATCGCGTGATGATATGAGCCATTGATCTTGCCAAAGGTAAAACAAAGATAAAATGGAGTTAATTGAAGCCACGACAAAACAATCATTGAATCATAAAACAAAGATAGAACAAAGTTAATTCAAACCACGACAAAAAAAATCATAGAATCATAAAATCGAGATAAAACAGAGTTAATTCAAGCCACAACAAAATATTCATAGAATCATAAAACAGAGTTAATTCAAGCCACAATAAATTAAAATATTCTTGGAATTACAAACAAAGTAAATCAGAAAGCTTGAATGTATTTGGGAATAAAAATTACACAATACATATTCTAAAATCATTGTATGAACTTTTGTAGCATGCTCCACTCTCCAACTGATTTAACTCCAAATTGTTCTAACATATAGTAAGTGACTTTCAAATTTGTCAGCAATTCATAATTGGAAGTGGAAGTTGACATCAATGTTTCATCCAAAGCTACATTCAAGGTTATCAATGGTTTGGTCATGGCCAGAAAGTTAGCCTCATTTTTGTACTTAGGAAACAAGTCCAAATCAAGCTTCATTTTCTCCTCCATCTTATTTCTCAAAGAAACATCTCCAATGTATTTCTATGTTGTATTAAAACTCGTCAATAAACAGAGATTTGTCAACCGTTGCACCTTGCCATGCAAATTCTTCATCTTTTTTTGCAATCTTATCCAAACATTCCTATGATTCCCATAGTTTCTTACATTTTTGAATGACAAATAAAGCCTTTAGTGAGGCATCAATGTGGTCATGAATTCCCTTGTATGCCAAATATTTTTCATTGGATTTGTAGACTGTTTGCGAAATTTCATTTACAATTTTCTCTCTTGAATTCAACTTTTTGTTAAGAAGCAATGTATTCAGTCAACTTCACATTGTTGGCATCATGGTGGGCATGATGAAGTTTGAGGTACTTAAGAAGTTGTCATTGATTGCAATATTGGTTCAGATGTCATCATAACTGATCGGAAAAGGGTTATAGTGGACTGGTAAGGAACATGGGACTAAAAGCTTCCACCGGTGAGCAGAGACCGGTTTACAAAAAGCAACTAATAGTTGAGTTGAGTAAAGCAAGTTCAACGATATAAAGAAAACAATCAATAGCAAATCACAATGGTGAAATGTAGATCTGATCAATTTAGAAAGTACCAATTGAAGTCAGAGTTCTTGATAGAGAACCGACGAGATCTGTTGCATGAATGGTTAGTTCCATCTGTATAATCGGCGAGATTTGAGGAACGAACAGATTGGCGCATAGAATGATTTTTTCAATAAGTGCTCCCCCTGAGCATCGGTTTTCTTAGTTTGAAGAAGAACTATCATCACCGGTGGATGATGACTTGGTTTCATACTGCTTCTCTTCTTCTTTACTTTCTTCCTTCTTAGTCCACGTCCTTTTCATTTCATTCTTCACCTCTTCAACTGTCTTCTTTCCTTTCAAATCATTTGGCCCTTTTTCTTGCTAAATTGGTTCCTATCTTTAAACCGGTTGTAGGATCGGTTCTTGCACTCTCTGTAATGTCCCTACTAGTTAGAGATCACTATCCTGTAAAACAGATTGTTAGAATACAACAGACATATAAATATATATCTAATCTAAATTGCAATCTAACTTAAAAATACTTAATTAACATAATCATAATTTTAATCTAATAAAAAGGATATGAATGCCATTTAAAGTTATGTCCTTAGGCGGTCGTGAAGCTCGCCTTCTTGGAACCCATCTTGGTTCCAAGCCCTCCAGGAAGTCAAAGGTGAATTCGACTCTTGTCTTGAATGTAATTTCTTACATCCAAGCCCTCCAGGAAATCGAAGGTTAATCCGATCCCTATCTTGGGTGTAACCTCTTACACCCAAGCCATCCAAGGAAGACCGCATGTCCATTCCTTGCCTTGGGTGATGCATCTCATCACCCAAGTCCTCAAAGGGGACCGGTTAGATCTGCCTCTTCTTGGTTGACTTAGTCAACCAAGCCATACACATGCATATAGATATTCAATATATACTGCCCTAGGGATTATCATAATCCCTCCTTTAGACTAAGGGAGTTTCCTCCTGTAGACACATAAAATTGTCATGTCTAATTAAATAAATATTTTATTTATTTAATTACTTTATCCTAACTCTTCTATTAATTAAATAAATCTTTATTTATTTAATTAATTCATTTATCTTTTTCTAGCCTTATTTCTCATTTAAATAAATTTATTTATTTATTTAAATTATCCATTTTCCTAAATTAAATAAATATCTTATTTATTTAATTGATCCCACTTCCTCTATTAATTAAATAAATCTTTATTTATTTAATTAATTCATTAACCTTTTCCACCCATGACACATGTCACTCATCTCTTAATTCATACACTACCTACCCCTCTCATTATTTTATTATTTTCTTTACCTACCCTCTAATCATAGCCGACCTCTTTTTACACCTCTCAATCTTATCCCTCCATTTCTTATGGTGTCTTCTATATAAAGAGATGCTTCCTCATTATCAAACCCTGGCTAATCAATTTATGCATTTGACTACACTACGCTTTTCATATGAGATCCTACTTGCAACCACATTTTGTTCTTTGTTGAGCTCTTGTGCACATAAAATCTGAGAGAAAATATATCAAGCAAGATCAATGGAGATTCAAACCCTATTGGACATGTGATGGTATAATCTTTGTGATTTCATTTGATTTGCATTGTCTTAGGTAATCTTCATATGTTATGGTGGATCTTTGTTGTTGTTAGGCTAGGGTTTTGTGGTTGAATCTATTTAGTCTTCCAACATTGTTATTGTTGTATCCATTTTCACCATATACATTTTGGCACGCCCCGTGGGACATGGATTTTTGTTAGACATGGACAATTTGGAGAATAACCTTGTGCAGCTAGGGTTTTGGACACAAAATCAAAATCTTGAAGAGATTTGATCATATCTCACAAACGGCTTGGAAATTTTGCACCAAATTTTTTTTGCAGATTGAAGAAAGTATCATGAGCTCTCAATCCAAAATTCAGAATTTTTGGAGCATATTTTCATTTTCTATGAATTTTTTATGATTTTTCATAAAAAATTAATTTTGAGAGCAAATGAGAGAATTTTTTGGATTTTCTTACATTTCTTGAAATCTCTCATAATTATACATAGGATCTGCTCTTTGTGATTTTAATTTTGATGCTAAATATTTCCCTAAAAATTGGATCTTTAAAAATTAGGGTTTTTTCCTTAATTTGATCAGATCTCACAAACGGCTTCTGATTTGGGCATCAAATTTTTTGTGCAGGTCAAGAAAAGTATCAGAAAGATTCAGTAAAAATTTCAGATTTTTTGGATCAAATTTTCATTTTATATGAATTTTTGATGAGTTTTCATTAAAAAATAAATTTTGAGAGCAAATTAGTGAATTTTTCGGATTTTCTTACATTTTTGGAAATCTCTCAGAATTATACATAGGATCTATTCTTTGTGATTTTAAATTTGATAAAAAATCATTCCTTAAAAATCGGATCTTTGAAAATTAGGGTTTTGCATTATTTTACTCATATCTCACAAACTACTTGGATTTGTTGTAGAAATTGTTTTATGCAGGTTTGGAAAACCATCAGGACTCTCCAGTAAAAATTTCAAATTTTTTAGATCTATTTTGCATTTTATATGAATTTTTTATGATTTTTCATTAAAAATTAATTTTTGGAGCAAATTAGCAAATCTTTTGGATTTTCTTACATTTCTGGAAATCTCTTGAAATTTTACAGGTGATCTTTTTTTATGATGAATCAGATCTTTGAATTGGTCAACAAAATGTATTGTTGAAGGCCCCTATTTCACAAAGTCTTTTGGATCTAAAATTTACCTAACTTGTGTGCTTGCAGGAAGGGGTGGTCATTTAAAACAATCCAAACTACTAACAAATATTTGTTGCGGGACCTTGGCAAGGGTTTTTGATCTTTATTGTGTGTCTTATTCTCATAGACTAGCAAACACTTCAATTGGTGCACTAAAATTGAATCATTGTCTTTTGTGTCTTGAGCAATAGGCTCTTTTTGTTTAATCTTTAGAGGGCCTGTCTCCCCATGTGGTCATTAGGACTACTAGTGAGGAGAGAACGACCCAAGTGGTAGCAAAAGAAAATCCATCTTCTTTCAAACCACTATAAATAATTGTATTCATGGTGAAAACTATGAATAACGTGTGTTGATTAGTTCATACCGACACTATGTCTCCCCATAAACCCGTTTGATCAAATTTATTTGATCATTTGTAGGGCGTAACCCCTACCGGCTGGGAGCCTTCTGTATTTACAGATCTGAAAGTGCCGCATGTATGGCCACACGAGCGGATGCCCTTACTAGCACCTTTTTGTTTTAGAAGCCAAAATCCTTCTAGTTGTTGAGGCAGGGGGTTGGACCTCTGGTAGCGACCCACACACATACAGTTCTTAATAGAGATACAAAGTTCGCCACGAGGAGTTTTCGTGGGGACTGATGCTTGGCTGCCCCAAGAAGTGAGTGCCGAGGGTGGAGCCAGTGGGGTCAAGCATCTAAGTATCCGCTCTGAATAGCGTAGCCTCGGGGGAAACTCTATGTGGGATCAACAACTATTGTCCTGGCCAATCATAAGAATTGTGCTTGACTTATTTTGAACAATCAAACATTCAAAACCAAACAACAAAACATTGTGTCTTTTGTATCTTCAAGTGTATGCAAAAAACTTTTACATCAAACAACACACTTTTCTTTGAGTCATTTTGAGTCTAAACACTTGCAAACATTGAGTCTTCATCAACACTGTGTCCTCTTGTCACGAAAAACAGTCAAACATTCAGATTTGGTCACAACAAAGCAACTTCACAGATTGAAAAAAATTGCACAAATTTTGCAGAAACGCGTCTGTGTCTGACATAATAACGTCTGTGTCACATAACCGCGTCTGTGAAGGGCAGAAATGCATTTGTGTTCTCAGAATCAACATTGCATTTACAAAATCTCAGACTCGCGTCTGTGTTTAACAGAACCACGTCTGTCTCAAGAAATCGCGTCTGTGCAGTATACAAACATGTCTGTGTTCAGAATTAAAAAACTTTTACAGTCCAGCAAACAAACACAGTCAGTTTCGGAATTCTTGAGCTTCCTAGGTTATCTCTTCAAGTTTTCATCAAGCATTCAACCTGTCTTTAGGTCTCACAAAGTCCATCATTGCTTTATACCTTGCATTACATACATATTTGTCTAAACTTGAGTCAAAAGGTCACTTGCTTGTCCTCATCATACTTTGTCAACATACTACCTACAACAACATTTTGCTAAGTGGTCCCTCATCAAGGTCTATCACCTTTGGGTCTCATTTGGTCTTACTTAGAGTCAAGGTCAACTTACCTCATCAAGAGAAACTATCATCTCTTTGGAAGCCACACCTACTCTACTACATACATACTTGGTCTTACACTTTGGACATTGCAAGTAAACCTCAGATTCATTTACATTCCATTCAACTCTTGGTCTTCCATACTCTTTTCCATTTTCATCTAGTCTCACACATCTTGATCAATACCTAATTCATGGTTGAAACCCGTTTCCAACAATCTAAGAGAGAAGCTAAAGAGGCTCAAGAGTCCGCAAACATGAGTTCCTATGAATATGGCAATGATATATTTTTCAATTCTGATCATAATACATACCTGACATGGATGCCTATAGAAACATTCCAAATGTTGAAAACATTGACACTAAAAACAACAATGATACACACAATGACAATATGGACAACATTTCAATACATTCAGCAGAAGTGGAAAACTCCATTATGGATCCCCGTTTCAATCGATTGGTTGAGGAAATAATGAGAAGAGATAGACAATACTTCTTACAAGTGATGGCACAAAGTGGAGCCAAGATATCTCATGATTTTGACATGTCTCAAATAATGGAAAATCGACCTTTGCAACAAACTCAGTCCAACATGGATCAAAGGAGGCCTAATAGTGGAGGCAATAGAGGACCACATCTTGTGCCTGAATCACCATCATCTTTGTTTCAAAAACCAGAGGTCCCATACACACATGGTCAAGCATATGATACTCACCTTCGCAGACCAATATGGAAGTCTTATACAGAGAAATATGTTCAATCACATACCAATGTTAAGGACCTACCACCAAAGCAATTGGATATTCAAAAGCATGCTCAAAATTTGGACACAAGGAAACCCCGCGTCAAATTTGGGGGCAATACACTAGAACAAACTCATGACATTCCTGTAGAGTATGGCATACATGGACAAAGCAGATATTTTGTTCCTCAACATGACTCTATACCAAGTGGTCCATATACACAGCATCATTATAGACCTCCTCCATATGAACATGTGTATGATCAATATCATCCATATATGCAACATGCTCCTCCTCCAATTGGTGCCTCAAGCATGGGGTATGGTCCAAGAAGTCGATCTCCACCTAAGAACAATTTGGAGCAACAAAGCAGGGACTTACAAAAGAAAATGGAGGACATAAATACACCGAAGCCAACATACACAATGAGAGACATATGTCCTTATCCATTTGAAAAGAGCATTCCAATGCCTCCTTTTCCTACACACTTTGTGACACCTAAGTTTGATAAGTATAGAGGAAACGGGATCCTAAGGCACACATAAGACAATTTTTCACAGCTTGCATTGAGGTAGCTTCAGAATAGACATATTTGATGAGATTATTCTCACAAAGCTTAGGAGATCAAGCCATGGAATGGTTCTCCCAACTTCCACCTGGTATTAAGTCATGGGGTGATCTAGCAGAGGCATTTATACAACATTTCTCATACAACATAGAGATAGACATATCAGTCACTACTTTGTGCAACACCAAGCAAAGGGATGGAGAACCTTTTTCATCATTTTTACAAAGATGGAGAAATCTAGCCAGCAGATGCTCTTGTGAAATTCCACAAAAACAAATGGAAGAAATGTTCACCCAGAATGTTAACAAAGACATTGGCTATGATCTAAGGAAAGCTTGTTTGTCCATCTTCAAGGACGTCATTGAAAAAGGCTTAGCAACAAAAAAGGTCCTAATTGAACAAGGAGTCATTAAAATATTCAAGGAAAACAAAGATGACTTTAAAGGAAAAGATAAGCCAAGATTTTGGAATAAAAACAAAAACACAGTCAATGATGGTGTTGTTGATGCCAATACAGTGCGACCCAAAATCATTTTTTCTGGATCAAGCTCTACAAACAATCAAGTGAATATTCAAACAACTTCAAGATCACGAAGGAAGTACACCCCATTGGGAGAACCACTTGAGTCGGTTTTCAAGAAGCTAGTGGCAAACAAAGTAATCACAGTTCCAGATTTTCCTCCATATGAACCAAAGGTCAAACCAAATTGGTGGAATGATGATGAGTATTGTGAATTTCATAAGAGCAAAGGTCATAAAACAGGAAATTGTCATCGATTGAAGAACATCATACAAGATCTCATTGATAGAGGTGACATTGAGATTGAAGGACACTCATCCAATCAAGAACATGATATGTTTAAGGAACCATTCCCAAAGCATGACAAAGGAAAATCTAAAGCCACAGATGAGCAGACCAACTATACTAGAGCATCCTATAACTATGATTCAACTATCAATCACATTTCAATGGATAATTATGTCTCTACCATTATCATCAAGGACAAAATGTCTGAGAATTCTACCCAAAGACCCAAGATTGTCTTAAAAGGCATTGGATCTTCTTCCGAACCTACCTCTAAATGTAATGTTACAACTCGTCGAAGTAAATTCACTTTGCAAGGTGCTTCAGCTAAAAACACTTCTTCCTCATCAACCAAACTTGAGTATGACTTTGTAGAACAGTTAGGGAAGACACCCGCGCTCATCTCCATTCTTGAGCTCTTACGCATATACCCCACACATAAAGCCATTCTTGACAAAACTTTGAGAGACACTTATGTCCCTACTGATCTGAACGTGGACCAGTTTCAAGCCATGGTGGGATACCTTTCCGTTCCACACTCCCTTACATTCACAGAAGCTAATGATGCCTCTGTAAGTCAGCCACATAATGCACCTTTACACATTGAAGCCTTCATACACAAACATCGAATAAAATGAGTCCTGATAGACGGAGGAGGAGGTCTAAACATTTGTACATTGAGCACTATTAAACAATTGGGATATTCTGATAAAGCTGTGAATTCTACAAACAAAATTACCATCAAAGCATATGATGATGAAGAGCGTTCATCCAAGGGCACAGTCACCTTACCTCTCAGAGTTGGGTCAGTTACAAAAGATGTGGTTTGTCAAGTCCTTGATCTAGAGGTCACATACAACGTTGCTAGGACGTCCATGGATCCATGAGATGAACGCAGTCTCATCTACATATCATTGATGTATCAAGTTTCCACACAATGGAGTTGAAGTGACCGTCAAAGCTGACCCAAATCCATTCATATATTGCAACAATCTGCGACCTAGATCAGAAATAATAATACCAGTCAATCGAGAGGCTATTCCATCTTCAGCATAAGTTGATCTAAAATCCTTGAAAGCTTCTACATCAAAACAAATAGAGCTCAAAGAAAAATTCAAGGTTAAAGACCTGGGATGTGGTGAGTATATCTTCCATGTTGATCAACTCCCACTATCTCCTAAGGTATTCAGTCAACATGAACAATCTATAAACAATTTGCAAGGAATTGCGTACGAAGCACTTAGTGTTGTGGTTACTAAGTCTGAATGCAAATCTCCTATAGTGGTGCAAGCATCTCTTGATATTAATAGTCCTAGAGTGGTTCCAACAAAGAATCTATTGAGCCTATCACTAGCCCTCTTGAGAGCTCACATAGCTCTACCATATCATCCACTCATTCCATTTCCACTCCACTTCCAGACTTGGATCAACAAGAATTACAAAGGCCCTTACTCATTGGGGATCAAAAATCAAGCTATGAAAAGAAAAATATAAAATTCAAAAATAAAGAAAAGTCCTTCAATCCAAATCAAAATCAAAAGCTATTGGACTTTGAAAAAATAAAAGTCAATGATAAAAATCCCATGAAGAAAAAAAAAACAAGAGATGATCTCCCCTAATACCAAAATAACTGGGGGCAAAAGTTCTAAAATTTCAAGTCAAAAAGCATACTTGTTGATCCTAAGTCTCCATCATGCTATCCTACTTTCACTTCTTTTCACAATCATAAGCCTTCATAACTCATCCACTTGTTCCACACATCCTTTCGCTTCTGGCGATACATCATGGACCTTTAATGGAGCTTCCTTGAAGGACTTTGTTATCAAGGATGCCCAAACTTCTCTAGGTGACACGCATACGGCCCTGTGTAGTCCACACACTAGCAATTCTATCTCAATTTCTTTATCAAGAAAGACAATCACTCGAGCAACATATCATTCAGTCAAGGAACAATCCAACTACAATCATAAGATAAAGCCTCACACATTTGAGGTGGGTGACTTAGTTCTCAAAGAAAATCCTAAAAATCAGCAAGACAGAGAGAAGAAGGGCAAGTTTGAACCAAATTGGCTTGGTCCTTACATCATTACAGCAGCCTATGGATCCAGTGCATATCAACTCTCAACCACAGAGGGTGAACCTTTGGAGGATCCTATCAACAACATGCACCTTTGCAGGTTTCACACATAGCTCTTCAGAGTATCCTAATTCAAAAAAAAAAAAAAAATTCAAAAATACAAAAACAATCATAAAAATACAAAAATCGTTACTTGGTGAAAACCTGGCAAACAAGCGCCTTGTGACACAAAAAGAAATCAAAAAAGTAAAAAAAAACATTTTCGTCCAACGGTGAAAACCACTTTGGTGGCGCCCTGGGCAAGTACCATGGTGAAAACCGGGTCACCGGCGCCATGTGTAGAGACATTGCTCCTTCCTCCTTCAGGATTCCATTTCATCCTTCACTTTGCACACACTCACAGCCTATTCATCCACAATAAACTTACCCATTCCCATCATGGTTTGTTATTGATCTACCCAAGATTGGTTAGCCATTAATAATAAACATTCATTTTCGCTCGTTTCCATCTATAATAAATTAGCTCCTATCTGCGACTAAGGCAAATCCTACGTCTAGTGATGGGTGTGGAACTGAGAGCATCGCACGTTTTGAGGAGTACAGTTTCTTCCAGTTTTCTTCAGTCTATCCGCGCACAATCCGCAATAAAGCAGCATCTGCATCGCCAATCCGCAATAAAGTTTTGTCTTCTCCGCAATAAAGTATCAGTTTCATGGATTCAGTCAGTTTCAAATGAGACAAAACAGCAACAATGGGCTCCAACAAATCAAATCTTTCAACAGACTCAAACAACATTATAGTTCAATGTTATCTATCCTTTTTGTGAAAGTAAACATTGTGACCACAATCAAATAAGACTTATACGAGTGACAAGAGACACTAAACTTGAGGACTACAGTGGATGTTGGTGTCGAGTCTTGGTTTTCTTTTGATTTTATCTTTTGGTGACATGTCTTTTAGCTTTTCCAGGATGTCTCTGACTAGAGATTCTATCTCCAAGATGTCTTTGACTAGAAAGGCGAGGATGGGGTATCGTCACCTATTTTTCTTTGCTGTCTGTGAATTGTCTCTTAGTAATGCTATGACTTGTCCAAGGATATGAGGACACTGTGAGTCTAGTGTGAACTGGGGCATTCCTTGTTTGTGACTGTCTTATCTCCATGCAAACAAGTACAATGACTTTCTGGGTCGAACATATGCCTTAATTGTCATAACCTATCTTGCCATAATAAAGCTCAATGATGATAATGCACAAGAAGCTCTTTTCACTTTCATATCTTCTATCTTCCATCCCCCTTTCTTGATTGACCTCCATCGTCCTTCTTGAGTCCGTGTAGCCCGCTATCACATGACTGAGTATAATGACACGCCAAAAATATTTGCATGTCATGTAGTTTTCACCTGCATTACCACATATTAGCATTTCATACATACATATAGATATCACAATTGCATCACGTCCTGCACACAACACATGTTAACACATTTTACATCCTTATCATATTCATTTGTGTTTCATACATTCACATTTGCATTGGCATAACATATTAAAAACATAAAAAAACAAAAATATTGCATTCCATTATGTACATATTTGCATCCATATCATAACCATCACATAGAAATATACATCATGAAACATCTCATCACATAGGTACACATGCATATAGTTGCCGCAAAGATGAATCATCTCATATATATATCAAAATCATAAGTGTCATGATACAATGATGTCAAAATACATATGGCTACAAAATCACCCGAAGGTGTCTACATCATCATACAAAATGGTACAAAACTGATACATAAGAGCCCACTAATCACTCCTGTCAGTACTTGCTGGTAGTGCCAATCCTGTCTGTGTCATTGTGTCCCAAGCCACGTGTCTAGCCCTCATCTTCAATCCCGGATCCTGGAACATTCATCTCAGTGCATCTGTCTCTGTCTCGATTGTAAGGAACTAACTCGCCATCGATCGATATCCTCAGAATCATGTATACATCCTCCAAGGTGACTGTCATCTCACCTATCGACAAATGGAAAGTGCAAGTCTCTGAGTGCCATCTCTCAGCTAATGCAGTCAGCAATCTCATATTCGCCTGAAACTCAGGCACATACAGAATATGGCGCAAGCCCATAACCTCAATCGCTGCTCTATCTTCAAATGGCAACTCGGTCCTCAAATGTTAGCTCTAGTCATAACCTCTTAGACGATGGGAATCTCTCCCATGACTCCAACATAGGTAGGTCCTCCTGCAGTCAAGCAAATCAACTATGTCAATCATAGTAGCATTCCCTGTTCATCACAAAATGCTTCTCTTTATCCTAGTGCTTATATCTATCATATGGCGCTTTATCCTAGTGACACTCACTGTTCATCACAAAGCGTTGCTATTTATCCTAGTGGTACTCCCTGTTCATCACAAAGTACTATGTGTTTTTGCACTCCCTGTTCATCACAAAATGTTGCTTACATTTGCACTCACTGTTCATCACAAAGTGCTGCTCTTTTTTTTGGTACTCCTGGTTCATCACAAAGTACTTTGTCTTGGTACTCACCGTTCATCACAAAGTGCCTCGATCTATCCTAGTCTTCCCTAGAGGACCTGTTTGAGTGTATCATCTCAGCAGCTTATCCAAACGACAACGTATGTTCATCACAGAACTGTCGATTTGACCTAGAAGACATAAACGCGCATTCATGACACAAACACGCCTAGCCAACCTAGACGCACCTGGCACCAACACAAACGCGTCTCGACATTTTTGACATTTTTTGACATTATCCTAAAGCACATTTATTACTCTACCTAACATGCATTTATTGCGCTACCTATGATGCATTAATGACAACATTTATTGCAACAAAGTACAAGGAGGTTTTGTGGTACTTACCGGTTCTCCTACATCTGTTGGCCTCTGATATCGGCGAACACAATCGAATCTGTGAACCAATGTCATCGTTGCTGACTGTTGTTGCTCTATCTCGCTCTGCACTCTGATCTCTTGGATGTGTGGATGACAATGAGGATGTATTTCCCTCGTAGTCTATCTTATAGACTACCCTAGCCCTATTCAGTCTTCTTTATCCCGTGACTCTGTCACTCTATCCCATCCGGTCAGTCCATTGTAGCCTTTCTTTCTTATCGAGAGATTGTCTGCGATCTTTTCAGACATATTCATCCAATCTCTCGAGGGGGCATATCATTCCCATCTTGGGGCAACTTTGTATCAGTTCATATTATCTTCTTTGAAACAACGCAACAAGTTACATTGTCTCAAAAAGGGGCAAAATGTAAATACCTAAAATTGTCATGTCTAATTAAATAAATATTTTATTTATTTAATTACTTTATCCTAATTCTTCTATTAATTAAATAAATCTTTATTTATTTAATTCATTCATTTATCTTCTTCTAGCCTTATTTCTCATTTAAATAAATATATTTATTTATTTAAATTATCTCTTGTCCTAAATTAAATAAATATCTTATTTATTTAATTGATCCCACTTCCTCTATTAATTAAATAAATCTTTATTTATTTAATTAATTCATTAACCTTTTCCACCCATGACACATGTCATTCATCTTTTAATTCATACACTACCTACCCCTCTCATTATTTTATTATTTTCTTTACCTACCCTCTAATCATAGCCGACCTCTTTTTACACCTCTCAATCTTATCCCTCCATTTCTTATGGTGTATTCTATATAAGGAGATGCTTCCTTCATTATCAAACCCTGGCTAATCAATTTATGCATTTGACTACACTACGCTTTTCATATGAGATCCTACTTGAAACCACATTCCGTTCTTTGTTGAGCTCTTGTGCACATAAAATCTGAGAGCAAATATATCAAGCAAGATCAATGGAGATTCAAACCCTGTTGGACATGTGATGGTATAATCTTTGTGATTTCATTTGATTTGCATTGTCTTAGGTAATTTTCATATGTTATGGTGGATCGTTGTTGTTAGGCTAGGGTTTTGTGGTTGAATCTATTTAGTCTTTCAATATTATTGTTAATCCATTTTCACCATATACACCTCCCTATAGCCTCCATCATGTGATAACATTCATAATATATTTTTGTCTTTATTACTATTTTCCTATTCCATATTCCATATGTACATATTCCTAATTTAACATGTATTTTCTACATATATTCCTTAAAAATGTCCATTAACCCATATTCACATATATTCCTACTAAGCATTGACATATATTCGTTAGCGTATATTAGTACAAGTTCACTAATATACGCTTTATACTTATTCCTTAATACCTAAAATCCATTCATTGATGTGTTCATTAAAGCATTTATTATCATGAATATTATATATACATTAATTACATTTATTACCTACCTTCATTACCTATTGATTAGAATAATCATTTGTTAATGCATTTATTATAATGTTAATTATTTACATCCATTCATTACTTATATTATAATATTAATTATTTACATCCATTAAAATATACAATAATTAACATTACATATACCTTACCTATATTCCATGATATATATATATATATATATATATATATATATATATATATATATATATATATATATATATATATATATATATATATATATATATATATATATATATATATATATATATCCTTTCGTACTTGGTAATATTTTACCCTTACATGTTTGCCTGCAGCAAAAGTTTTGTTCACTGAATATCTACACTGCTCTACCTCCCCTCCTCCTTCCTATCTCAACGGTTGCCTCTCCTTAATACCCATGAAGGGTTGTACCCTTCCACGGTCCCCTTCCGCATGAGGGGGTGCGGTGGTAATCGCAACCCGATTACCCTCGCACCTCTTCATGCGGGGTGATTGGGCTTGTTATAGTTTGTTAGGGGTATAGTTGCGTATATGTTGCCTTTTTAGAATGTGTTTAAATAATTAATAATTTCCTCTTTATTATATATATTTACATGTATAGTAAATAATACCTCCTTTATTATATCTTTAAAATAATAAATAAACATCATTTATTATATTATATATATTTAAATATATTACATATTAAATAACACTTTCCTTTATTATATCTAAATATATTTCCTCTATTTAATATATTACTTGTATTATCGTATTAATCGTGTACTTACAATAATCTTATTTAGTTGATTTATATCCTTACATTATTAAATAACTTTACATCAGGCGATGACGTAGGGGTTATTACACTCTCTGGCCAAATGATCAATCTTATGGCAGTTGAAACATGCCATACCAGTTGTCTTCCATGGTCCTGCATTGTTTCTTTGACCCATTCTCAACCTGCAATTCGTTGCAACATGACCAAAGTTGCCACAAGTAGAACAGGTGGCATTGAGTTGATTACTCTTTCTGTTGGGGATAACCGGTTTGGATGGAGATCTTGATGCATTTTTCTTGAGCATGCATTCTTCAGCTTTGTGTCCATATTTATTGCATGTAAAGCAATATCCATTAAAGTTTCTTCTACTAGACATGCTATTTGATCGAGGTCTACACTCATAAGCAGTGTGTCCATACTTGTGACAGTTATAGCAATAATCATCAAAGGTGAATGGCTTCTTGTGACTAACCGATCGATTTCTACAGACATCAGACTTATGACCCGATTTACCACAATAGTTGCAAGAGGATTTAGAAAACTTCGTACCTTTCATTCCTGATTTGTTCCTTTTATCACCCCTTAATCCTCTTGTGATTAGATGATTCTCCAATTTTCATTGGACCTGTACCAGAGTAACCAAGACCAATTCTCCTTTGTTCTCCTCAGAGCTTTCATTAAATTTTCTCAGCTTTTCATTTCTCTCATATGTAGCTTTCAACTCATTTTTGAGTTGTTCAATCTCTTTCATCATCTTCTCATTTTCCTCTATTTTGCCATGCAGATGCTCATACATAATTGTATTCTCTTGAGTAAGAATTCGAATTTCTTCATCCTTTTCAGTGATGATTGCATCATTCTCTCTTAGGGCTCTTCAGCAAGCCTTTTGGCTCTTTCAGCTTTTGACAGTGCTTCATCTGCATTTCTCTTTCTTTCTTCTGCTATCCTGTTGGCTTCTAGTATTTTAGTCATTCTTAGGGCCTAACTTTCATGCTCTCTTTTTAGATTTGTGATTTCTTCAGCCAGCTTCTTGTTCTTTTCCATCAGCTCTGAGACTACCTCTTCTACTTCTTTAGATCCACTCTGATCAGAGAGTTGATCTATGATATCCTGACTCTCATTAAGTTGTAGAGCGAGTTCCTTCCTTTTAGCAAGTGATTTCTTCAGTCTCTCCTTCAACTGAGCAATCATCTCATTAGCTTCATCAAATTGTTTTTGATAACGGTATTCATCCATGATATTTTCCTCAAGTTGTTACACTTTTTCTTTAGAGGACCCAAGCTCTGATACCAATTGTTGTTATTAACTGGTGACTGGGAGGGTGGGGTGAATCAGCACTATACCGGTTAATAACAACATGCATAATGTACACTTAGATTTCCATTCAATTCAAACAACTGACACAATTGGTCAGCCTTTTGCATTATTTGCTCACAAATCTTTTGTTTTATAAACCTCATTGTTTGTTTCCAAGATCCGCTCACTTTGTCTTTGAGAGAGTTAATATCATTGTATACCTTATGCAGCTCTTGTGTCAGTCTTTCATTGTTTTTTCTTTCTTCGTTTGCTTTTTATTACCACCGATTTGCTCTTTCCTTCTCTCTATTCAATTAGTCTTGTAAAAAAAAAATTGAGGCAGTGTCGTTCTCCGTATTTTTTTATAATTGTACTAAAGAGGCTCTTTTGCTTTCAAATTTTTTGATGCTTTCAGCTAAGCTTTCCTTCAGTTCATTCAATTCCACCTCTCTCTGTTTGTTTTATGCACTTGTAGATGTAGAGGCAAAAAAAATTATCCTTTTCTATAATTCACTGCTATTGTTCTCTACAGCTTTCCTCTTTGCTTTCTCATTTTTTAGGTCTCTCTATAACTTTTGTATTTGTCTCTCTGGCTTATTTCTCTCTCTCTCTTGCTAGACAAATGATGTGTACACCACTTTGTTTGTCTTTCTTGACACATTAATTTTGTCCATATTTTTAACTCTTGAGAAATCTATTTGGATGGTGATAACGAGAAATTGGGAGGGATCAATCTGATTCTCTGGTTTATTTTGATTTGGAATTTAGGGCATAACAACCATGTACTTCATCATTTCTTTATCTAGGTCATATGTAGGAAATAACATGTTCATTGCAGGTTGTTCCTTTAAATTTGTAGTACTTGCAACCTTCATCATTAGCTTCCTTTTTTCTTTATTTTTTATGATCTCTTTAAATTGATCAATGAAATTATTGTAATTAAAATCTAGGGTTGTTGGCACAATTGAATGTTTCAATGGTGAAATAGCACTTGCAGTGATGTAGGCACCTCCACCTATGCATGTGGCTCTAACTATTTCATTCTAAGGTCTAGAAAAAGATGAAAACCCCATTCCTAATCCTATCCCACTCTGACTTACAATTGGGGTTAGCATTAGGGATCAACTAGGATTGGAGTTAGTTTTCCTAAGATTCCAATTAAGGTTAAAGATAGTGTTAGAATTAAGATTCAAGTAGTATTAGGGGTAGAGTTAATATTGTGGTTCGATTTAATGTGTCTTATATTAGGGTTGGATGTAATTAAGGTTATGGTTCTATCTAGAATCCTAAATATGGTCATAATCTTGATGCTAACCCTAAACCTATCCCCAAAACTCAAACTTAATTTTAACCCTAAATCTAACACTAACCCTAATTCAATTTCTAACAATATCCCTAAACTTAATTGTAACCAAACCTTCACTCTAACCCTAATTAGTCAATAAACCTAAACCTAACAAACAATACATATATCAATGGTCAAAGATCAAATCTATTCATTGTAATGTGTTTCATATGTTAATTGTTTCTTTGTATTGTAAAAGATATATAATGAAGGATCCTAAGGGACTTATTAAGAGGATCTCAACTATTAATCTATGTTTACTATGCTATAGCATAAATTATTATCACTCTTTATTTGATTTGTACCCTTCAATATATTAATTAACTTGTATCTTACTATCAGTTTAACCATTGTACCTCCTTTTGGTGCAAGTGCTAGTTAAAGTATAGTTGAAAGTGGACTTTTTTGCTAGATATTATCATTGCTCGTGTTGGTAGGTGTGAAAATGTGGAAGCATGGACAAGGAATGTGAACCATTTTCCATAATGTCACCTCCCTTCTTTTGATTTCTTCTCTTTTAGGTGGATTATTGATAACTTGTTGCAATTTCTAGATGAACACTTGGTGACAAGGGAGAATGTGTCCTCATCAATGTTTCCTTAAGGATATCTAGTGGTGATATGCCATTATAGCAACACTTGACAATATTTAATAGGTTTGGTTTTGCAATTGTCGTGCCTAAAAGTATTGATATAGGTTCTCTTAAAGGTAACTCATCCAATCTATTTTCATAGTTCCATTGATATGGAAAATGGTTGGCTCCTAAAGAACTTCTAATTCCATATTAGAATTGAAACCAAAAATTTCCACAAGCCTTGTTGATTGTTCCATTGTAGTAAATTATTAAATCATGTAGAAAGGCCATTAAGTTTTTTTAAAAGTGTTCCTGCTTCCCTTTATCCAACTTTTTGACCCAAAAATCCTCTGGATGAGATCAAATGTATAAATATATCAAAATGGTTAAATCCATATACAAATGATGATTTAATCAAACCATAAACCTCCAGTGAATCATGTTTTCCCATCACAACTAAAGAAATAAGAACCAGTAAATGATAATTTGTGAAGAAAGCTTTATTGCACATTTGAGTTTATGTTGTCATTGATGTCAAAATTGTTGATGGCTCGGATGTTGGTTTGAAGGTAATATGAGAAGTGATTTGGTTAAATTTTGTTATTGGTGTCTATCTTGCTAGTGATTGGTCGTTTGACTATTGGTTTGGTAGTGATATGGTGCAAAGGTGTATGGTTGTATGTTGGAAGATATCTATGATATTGTAATAAGGTGCTTTTAGGATTATGCAGATATGCTAGAATGAGTGCATCAAACTTATGTATGGATATATTGTGTACATATGTTGTGTGGATATATAAGAATCTATCTAGAGGTGTTTTGGATGGTAAGTATAGTTTATATGTTGTTTTTTTGGAGGATTAATGGTTTTTTGTTAGGCCTGGAAACTACATAAGCTATTTCTCTGGTAATCTATATCATGGTTTGGTGTTCTATTATTGTACCGAATATGTATCAGAAGGATGTTAGTACTGTAGAGGAATGATTATGAAAGATTAGTTGTTTCTATTTCTTTAGTTGGATAGATGTTTTGTTGCAAGATCTATTTTATGTCTCTATTTAGGTTTTGTGCAGTTTCAGGATGTTGTGGAGGAATACATTGCAATCCTCATCTTGCTAGTACTCTAAGGTGTCGTGGGTTGTTGATTCAAGTACTTTGGCTCTTTCTATTTCTTTCGTGATGGTTTGCAAGTTCTATTTTTTGGTCCAAATTAAAATTTTGGGTAAGACATATTGGTATGAGCCAACTTATGTGTTTTGGTCTAAATGGTTGCATGTGGTGACGTGTAGAATCTTTTTTAATATGTTTGGAAGGTATATTGACTTGGTGTAAGTCTTTACATGTCTCTTTTTCCTTCTGCATGTGTCGTATAAGATTGTTTTGGTGAATATACATGTTGCATCTATAAAAGTTGACCTTATAGAGATATTGAAGATCTGATTGATATATAAAGTAGATTAATTGAGTTATGGAGTGTGAGTGTATGTGGATATGTACGAAGAGTGACTGATATGTATGCAAGCATGATGCAATCTTGAAGTGATTGGTGATATGCAAAACTAATGTGAAGAGGTACAAAGGTCCAGATATGTTTTAGTGCAATAATGGAAGTTGGATTAGTTGAGTATTAAGTTGTGAACTGCATGTTGTTAGATGCTATCTTCTTACAAATCAATTTCTTATCTATGTTGTATTTGGATAAGTAATTTGTGTCTTGCCCTAGAGAATGTTGGAGATTGTTGGTAATTGTTGCTGCTAGGATATGTTGTTGTCATTGATGTCAACATATCCTTGTGATTTGCTCCAATGTGTTTAGGAAGATCTTTTGATCTGGTTTCCAGTCTTGTTTTGCAGTTTTGGTGGTTTGCAAAGTTCAGTATATCCCCCTATATATTTCGGTGTGATCAGATCTTGTGTTGTGATTTTGGGATATTGTTTGGGATGGTCTTGTGTATCTTCATTTCAGATGGATCATGATTTGGTGCTCGGAAAGTTATCTTTCTTCGTGACAGTTGCTAATTGGTTGTGTTCTTGAGCTTTCAGATGTTGACAGATGAAGATTTGATAAGTGGTGTCAATGCAGCTATTTTTGATGAACCTAAAGTGTTTTCTGGTGTTTCTTAGTCATGTCTTCTTTGTTTTGGTGATCCGCATTGAACATTGTGCAATTTTTTGGTGGTTTTAATGAACCGGTGATGATTTTCGTGTTATGCAATTTTTCTAGTGGTGTACCGTGTTGCAGTTGATCTTGGCGTTATTTCCGGTGGAGTTGAGCGTTTAGGAATTTAATTTAGGTCCACGGTATGTCATGTAAATCATTATATTGGTCCAGTGGTCAGTCTTTGTATTGTGTGATGTAATTTTATAATTGTGAGATGAGGGTTTAGCTGACCTTGTTGTCAAAGTTGATGAATTGTATATAGGTGATATTTTCATGTAATTTAGGTGTAATGGTAATGTTTGCAATATTGGAGAGAGGTTTATGTGCGATCAAGCGATTTATCCTTCAGTGTTGTGATTGAGGAGAGATTGGTGTTGTTGGGCAGACAAATGTGCTTAATTGGAACTATAATCAGGTATTTGGAGATGCTATTCTTTCAATTCATTTATTCTGGATTGTAGTCTGAATCTTATTGTAAGTCAGTGACACTTCCATGAGGGTTGTAGCCCTCCGAGCCATTATTTTTTGAGAAATAATCTCTGAGAAGTGTGTTTGAATGCATGTCCACTACCCATTGTAATATTTTCACATACTACTGCAAGTATCATCTTACTGTGGGTAGGTTCCCACCGTGGTTTTTCCCTTAACCAGGTTTTCCACATCAAAATCTTGGTGTTGTGTGTTGTGATTTCAATTTTCTTATCTTTGTTGTTACTGCAGTTTGTCATATCTGATTTTATAATTAAGTTTGTTAATTCGATGAAGATTGATTCACCCTCCCTCTCAATCTTCCTTCTTTGTTGCTGCTAACAATTGGTATCAGGGCTAAATCCTCCGGTAGAATCTTTACCGCTTGAGGAGATCTGGGATGGCATCTCAAGGTGTTATCTTTAAGAAGGACAATCTGAGGTTTAATGGAAGTAACTATGCTATATGGAAGAACCGGATGGAAGTGCACTTTAAATATCTTGGTGAAGATTACTGGAAGATTACAAAAAATGCCTATTTTGCTCCTTTGAATGGATTGACTACTCTTGATGAGATCAAGGAAGTTTAACATAATATTAGAGTGAAGGAAGCATTGCTTAGTATCCTAACTGATTTTGAGATAACAAATGTAATGGGACTTCAGACAGCAAATGAGATCTGGGAAAAGCTTGAAATCCTGTATGAAGGTGATAGTCAAGTGAAATTCGCTAATTTGCAGAGTTTGATAGGAAAATATGAGACATTGAAGATGGGAGATGATGAGAACATACACTCTTTCATGGCTAAGGTGAATGATATGGTCCTAGGTATTAGATGTGTCGGTGGAACCTTTGAGGAAGATGAAATTGTTGCTAAGGTGTTGAGATATTTGCCTCTCACTTATAAACATAAAGTTGCTTCTATTGATGAGATCTGGAGTGTGACTACAGTGACAAGACATATGCTAGTTGGAAAGATTGTTGCATTTGAGCTAAGCGGATTTGGAGAATCACATGAACAATCTGAGACAACATTTAGAGCATCAACATCTATATCTGGTGAGCAGAAGTATGATCTTGATGAGTGCAAAATATCTAGATATGAAAAAGAGAGAAGAGAGATGGAAGAGAAAGAAAGAGAGCTAGATGAGCTTGAAGCATTTATTGTCTAGAGATTGCCTAAAGGAGTCGGTAAGTATTATGAAAAACTACCTCTGAAATGTTTCTCTTGCAATAAGATAGGACATTTTTCTTCTAGATTCCCACAGAGAATGGCTAAGTATGACAGGAATGATAAGTTTGATAAACATGATAGGAATGATAGATATGAGAAGCGTGACAACTATGATAAGCCCTACAAGCCTAATCGAAAGTATAGGAATCAGAAGAACCGTTATTATGTTGTTGATGAAGGTATTATAGATGAAGAATCAGAAGGAGATGAAGTTGTATTCCTTGCCATTAAGGAAGATGGGTGTGTACATGTTGATTCCGCAAGTTGTACTATTGAAGAGAAAGCTTTAGCCGCTAAAGTTGAAGAGAGGGATGAGTGGGTAATTGACAGTGTTTTTTCACATCATATGATCGGTGATAAAAGCAAATTTGTGAGTATGGAAAGATATGATGGTGGAATAGTTAGATTTGGAGATGACAAAGCCTTGTAATCTGTGGGAGAGGTTATATTTCTTTTGATGGTAAGCATAATATTGATGATTTCTTGTATGTTGAAGGTTTGAAGCATAACCTTTTAAGTGTTGGTCAAATGGTTGATGAAGATTATGATCTACAATTCAAGGATGGAAAATGCAAGATCCTAAATGCCTTCGGTATAGATATTGCATTTGGAACCAAGACTAAAGGTAACATTTTTCATTTGAATGTCGGTGAGAAAAGTTGTTTGACTGCTCAGATTGATGAGAGTTGGTTGTGGCATAGGAGACTGTGTCATGTGAATTTTGATTCAATGATTAAGATTTGTTCTACACAAGTTGTTAGAGACCTTCCTAAGATAGTTAAGCATGCTAATCCGGTATGTAAGGAATGTCAATTGGGTAAGAAAACAAGAATTTATTTCAAGAGAAAATAGTATACATCTAATGGATTGCTAGATCTTGTGCATACTGACCTATGTGGACCTACAAATGTTAGAAGTGTGTAGGGTGACAGATATTTCATGTGTCAATTGATGATTATTCCAGGATGATGTGGATTGTCTTTTTGAAGGAGAAATCGGAAGCATTGGACAAATTCAAGATATTCAAAGCTAAGGTGGAGACTAAGTCTGGTTTGAAGGTGAAGTGTCTGAGATCTAATAGAGGTAGAGAGTTATGTTCCAGTGAGTTCAATTCATTTTGTAAGAAGCATGGGATTAGAAGATAATTATCTGCTCCTAGAACCCCTCAACCAAATGGAGTTGTTGAAAGGAAGAACATAACTATCTTGGATGTTGCAAGGACTATGCTAATTGAAGGGAATGTTATGAAGATCTACTTGAGAGAAGCTATTAGTATTGTTCTTTACACATTCAACAGAGTTCATATTAAAGGTGATATCGATAAGACTCCTTATGAGCTATGGTTTGGTCATGTTCCTACTATGAGATACTTCAGAGTAATTGGTAGCAAATGTTATATCAAGAGAGATGAGGATATAGAAAGTATGATGCTAAAAGTGATGAAGGAATTTCCTTGGGATATTCTACAAAGAGAAAAGTCTATCGGTGCTACAATAAGAGACTAAGAAAGATAGTGGAGAGTGCCAATGTGAAGGTGGGTGAGAACCTTGCGAAAGAGATCAGAGCATGCAGATATGTTGATGGACAGCATATTGTTTTAGTCCCTGTTTAGACTGAAGAACCTAAGAAGATGGATCCGGTAGAGATAGTTAACCCAGATATTGCTATTGCTAGTGAAGAAGTGTATAACAATTAGAAGACTCTGAGGTATGTAAGATTGAATGATTCTGAAAATCAGATTATTGGTGATAAGAATAAAGGTGTGATGACTAGAAGAAGGCTAGTTGTTGAAGAAGTATGTTTGATTTCTAAAGTTGAACCTAAAGATGTTGTTGAAGCCTGTGGCTAGACCTAAAAATAATAATGTTATTGGCACTAAATGGATACTCAAGAACAAATTGAATGAAGTCGGTGAAGTTGTCAGAAATAAAGCTAGATTGGTTTGCAAACGATATTCTTAGGAAGAAGGAATTGATTATAAGGAGACTTTTGCTCCGATGGCCAGACTTGAAGTTGTTAGACTGTTGCTTGCATATGTTGCTTATAAAGATTTCAAGGTATATCAAATGGATGTCAAATCTACCTTTTTGAATGGTGATCTTGAGGAAGAAGTCTACATTGAGAAACCCGATGGATTTTCATTGTCAGATGATGGAGACATGGTATGTAAACTGAAGAAAGCTCTTTATGGATTGAAGCAAGCCCCTGGAGCCTGGTATGCTAGACTAGATAAATGTTTATTGAAATTGGGATTTAGTAAAGGTGTTGCTAATAGTAATTTGTACTTTAAGATTAAGAATGATAACATCCTAATTGTTGAAGTCTTTGTTGATGATATTATCTTTGGAGGTGATGATGATTTGAGTATGAAGCTTGCCAATGATATGCAAAAAGAATTTGAGATGTCTATGATTGGTGAGATGAAATTTTTCTTAGGTTTGTAGATTTTACAAACTGAGAAAGGTATATTTATATCTCAAACTAAGTATGTGAAGGAATTGCTAAAAAAGTTTGGGTTAGACGACTCCAAACCAATTGGAATTTCTATGGTGACTGGTTGTAAATTATCTAAGAATGATGAATCTCTAAAAGCTAATCAGAGTTTGTACAGATCTATGGTTGGTGGACTATTATCTTACTCGGACTAGACCGAACATTATGCATGCTATGTGCATGGTTGTTAGATATCAATTTGATCCAAAAGAGAGTCATGTCATTGTTGTGAAGAAGATATTCAGATACCTGAAGAGAACTGTGGATTATGGTTTGTGGTATCCGAGGAATGATGATTTCATGCTATGTGCCTACACTGATGCTGATTGGGTCGGTGATGATGATGACCAGAAGAGCACTATCGATGGAGCATTGAAGCCGGTTTCATGGGCTAGTAAGAAACAAGATTCAATGTCCTTATCTACTACTAAAGCTGAGTACATTGTTGTTGCTAGTAATTGCACTCAGGTAGTTTGGATGAAGCAAATGTTGAAAGATATCAGAGTTATCTATGATGAATCTATTGTCATATACTGTGATAATTCCAGTGCTATCAACATGTCAAAGAATCTGATGCAACGTTCAAAAAATAAGCATGTGTTAATCAAATAACATTACTTGAGAGAGCAAGTCAATGAAGAGAAGGTGAAGTTGGAGTATGTGTCTACAAAGGAACAAATAGCTGATATTTTCACTAAGCCTTTACCTGCAGATACATTTGTTTATTTGAGAGACATGTTGGGGTTATATACCCCTCCTGGTGGGAACTAGATGCATTGAGTTGCACCAATCTGGTGGACTTTAAAGCCTTATCTCAGCTTTAATCCAGATTAGTGAGTTGGTGTTGCTCCTCTGGTGGAGTAGTTTGTGTTTTAGGGGGGGAGAGAGTTTGGTTTTCTATTTGGTGATGTTTGGCATTGTTGTCAAAGGGAGAGAGAGATCATGTGAAAAATTGCTTTATATGTCTTGATCTTAGGGAGAGTTTGTTGGAGATATATTCTTTCTTTACATTGATTGTTTTTCACATCCATATGTTGTCGTCAATGTCGTCAATGCCAAAGGGGGAGATTGTTGGTCATTATTGCTACTAGGATATGTTGTTGTCATTGATGTCAACATATTCCTATGATGTTTTCCTATGTGTTTGGGAAGATCTTTTGATCCGGTTTGCAGTCTTGTTTTGTAGTTTTGGTGCTTTGCGGAGTTCAGCATATCCTCTAGTGTATTCCGGTGTGATTAGATCTTGCGTTGTGATTTTGGGATATTGTTTGGGATGGTCTTGTGTATCTTCATTTTAGATGGATCATGATTTGGTGCTCGACAAGTTATATTTCTTCGTGGCAATTGTTGATTGGTTGTGTTCTTGAGCTTTTAGACGTTGACAGATGAAGATTTGATAAGTGGTGTTGGTGCAATTGTTTCTGATGATTTCTAACGTGCTTGTTGGTGTTTCATAGTCATGTCCTATTTGTTTTGGTGATCCGCATTGATTGGTGTGCGATTTTTTGGTGGTTTTAATGAACTGGTAATGATTTTTCGTGTTATGCGGTTTTTCTGGTGGTGTAGCATGTTGCGATTGATCTTGGCATGATTTACTGTGGAGTTGAGCATTTGGGAATTTAATTTAGGTCCATGTTATGTCATGTAAATAGTTATATTGGTCTGGTGATCGATCTTTGTATCGTGTGATGTAATTTTGTAATTGTGAGATGAGGGTTTAGCCGACCTTGTTGTCAAGGCTGATGAATTGTATATATAGGTGATATATTCGTGTAATTTAGGTGTAATGGTAGTGTCTGCATTAATGGAGAGAGGTTTATGTGTGAACAAATGATTTATCCTTTGGTGTTGTGATTGAGGAGAGATTGGTGTTGTTGAGCAGAGAACTGTGCTTAACCGAAACTATAATCATGCATTTGGAGATGCTATTCTTTTAGTTCATTTATTCTAGATCGTAGTCCAAATCTTATTGTAAGTCAGTGAGACTTCTCTAAGGGTCGTAGCCCTTCGAGCCATTATCTTTTGAGCAATGAGCTCTAGGTAGTGTGTCTGAATGCATGTGTATTACCCATTATAATATTTTCACATACTACTGCAGAGTATCATCTGTGGGTAGGTTCCCACTGTGGTTTTTCCCTTAACCGGGTTTTCCACGTCAAAATCTTGGTGTTGTGTGTTGTGCTTTCAATTTTCTTATCTTTGTTATTACTACAATTTGTCAGATGTGATTTTGTGATTAAGTTTGTTAATCCAGTGAAGATTGATTCACCCCCCCTATCAGTCTTCCTTCTTCGTTGCTGCTAATAGAGAAGTGGTCTTCCACTATGCAATTCCTCTCTTGTATCTTGCCCTAAGATTGTGTACCTTAGCTTGCAAGTTTGGAGCAATGAGCTCCCTGGCTTGTGGCTTAACATTTAATACATATATTGTGAGTTTGATTATCACCATGGTTTTTCTTGGTTTGGGTTTTCCACATAAAAATCTCAATATTTGTGTGTGGATGTATTTGTTGTTTTAGTTATTTACTTTCATGCATATGTGATGAATTATGTTATGAAGCCTTAATGAAATAAATGATTTAATCAAGTTTTAGTATATGTTGATTCGACCCCCCCCCCCCCCTCCTCTCTCAGCATTTGGTAGTGTTCAACAATTGGTATCAGAGCTTTGGTTCTTGAAGAGACAGTTTAACCATTGAGGTAGATTTGGGATTTTGAACACTATATTTGAAGAAGAATTGAATGACATGGATGCTATGGGTCAGAGTGAGTGGAATGGTGTTGATTTGGAAGGAGAGTTAAGATCCGCATTGGTAGACCTAGATGAAAGCATAGAAAAACACAAGGCGGCAGTAGAAAATATTTCTTATTTGAGAAGCTTGCTTGATAAAGGAAAGAAGATTATTGATGATTTTGAAACAAATATTGGTGAGAAAACTAAAGAAGGATCTAAACTTCAAGAAGTGATTCATCTTAAGAAGGAACTAAAAGATGCAAAGGATCATATTGATAATGGAATGAAGCTCAAAGGTGGCAGTATGGTGCTTAATGTAATGCTTAGTTTCCAAAAAAAAAAATAAGGATAAAGGTGGACTTGGCTTTGAAAATTACGAATGCTCCAAGACATCTATCAAAAAGGACAAAGGAATGGAAAAGGTCAAGGATTATTTGAAGGACTCTAAAAGGGATCAAAAATATTTCATTCTAAATCGAAACTTTTGGAGCTTCCAAAGCTTGAAGAATTTAAAAAGACCTTGTCCTTCTCTATCCAAGTATTCATAATCTTTCAAAGGTAATTGATTTACATCTAACAAATTTAGACATAGAGCTAGTGAATGTTTAAGTTAGATCAGAAGTCAAACATTTAATGGTCAATGTTTCTATTGCAATAAGTTTGGGCACAAAGTAAGTGAATGAAGAAGTGGCATGAATTAGAATAGATATGGAAATTCAAGTTTTTGCAGGGATATTCAACCTTTTAATGTATGTTATTATGCTTCCAATGTATATGGACATAAAACTATTGAGTAAGGACAAATAAGAGATTCAAAAGAAGTGGCATTATAGAATGAATGAAAGTGGGCCACAATAAAATCTGGTATGTTATAGCTGTAACAAAACAGGACATATTGCAAAATTCTATAAAAATGAGATAACCAATGATCCGGAAAATAAAATTGATGTCAATGAGGAAAAGGAGAAAATGAAGCTAACATGGGTAAAGAAATCAAAAGGTAAAGCTACTAAGAAGAGTGAAGATTGTTAATGCATGGTAGCTTCAGTAAGATAAATGATTGAATGAGAGATAAATGAAGTCTCTCATTCAATCATTTATCCTATCGATAAACCATTAAGAAAAATTCAAGCTATTTCATTTGATAATTATTCCTCATTTATATATCAAATCTACTTAGTCGATCAATATCGATAATCATATTCTAGCATGGCATATCGGTGATCACCGATGGTTATCGAGTTAACCATGTATCCCGATTTACTTTGGATGTGTTCCCAACGATAAACAAATAATGATTATCGAGTTGCTTTCGGGTGGCAAAGTATGCACCACTTGACATATATAACCTTTAGTTAGTGATCGGTGTCGGTTAACTTAGACACCGATTCACGTCGGTTAATATGTCACGCAAACACCGTTTGGCATACATCGTGAATACCGATTGGCATATACACTAAGTTACCTGGACCCCTGATTAGTATTGGGCTGGTAATTTAATAAACACCAGTTGATAATATATATCAAAGGGTGTGATCAAGTAGTGTCTTGATCGGTCATGTCTTATGACCGGTCAAGGCACTACTTGATCCTCCCCTCTTGCATATATATATCATTTGATATTTGTGAAGAGGATATTGAAATCGAAAATACTCCTCTCACCTGCCAAAATAAAAGAAGATAGTCAGATTTATAATAGAGATAGATAATACATAGATATAGAGAATATAAACAGAATACATCTTGCATATTGAATTGTAAATTGAACAACATTTACAAAGATGAATCTGCACCTACTGTGGGTGTTGACCCATCTTCCGAAAACTAATTCAAATAGCATTATTTGAGGGGGAGAACTTAATGCAAATCCCTTGCACCCCTTATGGTTCGGATGTTAAATTGTTTTCAACATGGGCTTATTTTGGTCGACTTTGGACAAATATGTTCATCCAAAACATTTATTTTTGTTTCTAGGTGTACAAAATATCATCTTTTTGAGGAATGTTTTGGGAACCTTAAGTGATGGGTGTTCTCTTGAGCTCATTTTGTGCATTTGCAATTAAGGAGTTGTTGAATTTGAAAAGGAGTGAACGCATTGCTACAAATTATCAAAGGTATTTCTGAGATTGTGATTTTTTCAATGGCGATTATTAGTCCTCTTGATGAGCCTCAACCTATTTTCAAAACTCAACCATTTATTACCATGGCAAAAGACCCTATTGGCACTTTTTCTCTTTTTTCCCACTAAAGTTGTTCATAAGGAAGATATTCACTATTACATTCATGTTCCTTTGGATGAATATGACCATAGCAAAAATCAATGATTTTAGGAGAACCCATCTAATTGATGATTCAAAGAAGTTTAAATCCAAATATGTCATTCTAGGGCAGATGGGGTTAGATACATGGAGTAATTTTCTTGTGTTTTCTGATGAAGGAGTAATAAAAGTTGTTTTGAAAAGAATGCATGAAGATTTATTATGGTTGGATTGGTTGTATTTTCTTTCTAAGGAAGCTCTAAGGAATGTAACCAGTCTATGATTTGCTAGAAAGTTTCTTGTTTTGAAGTTTGTGAAGAATGAAGAATGAAGAAGTGAATAAATTTATTGGAGTTATATTTGATAAGAGAACCATTCAAATTGATAGAATTGCAAATTTGGGTGTAAGGTTTGCAATAATGGGAATTTCGTACAAGGTTTATTTCAAAAATTGAGAAGGATCTTCCTCCTTGACAGTTGCCTATGTTGTTTATCAAAAGACTAAGGAGAATAAGGACTATGATTTGTGCAAACTCTTGAGGTGTCAATTGTTGGATAATGTTTGGATGGCCAAGGATGAAAAGTACCCCTTTCGATATGAAACTCTTATTGTCTATTTGGTATTGTACTTTCCAAATGCATTGCCTAGAAAGATGAATGTTCTTTGGAGAAAAGACATGATTTTTGGTGCACAAATTAAAGAATATTTGGATAAATTGGATGATAGAAATGAATCTTGTTGCAAATTCTTCTAGGATTTCTTCAAATGTAGTAGATTGGTATAGAAATGAGATTACTTTCATGGTGGATAAGGACAATTTCTTTATGGAGGCAGTAGTGTCATGGACTTCATGGGTATCTAAGCTTTTCCCTATGAAGTTTCTAAAGATGAATGTATGGCTATTGTAGAGATTCTTCTCAAGTTGCCTAAGGATTTGAGTGAGAAAAGATTGAAGCATTTGACAAGATTATGAATAATTGTGTTGAAAATGTAGGTGATATTGGCATGAATTATAAAGGAAGTACTTCAAAATTAAAGAGAACTAGGAAATTATCTACTTCATCTACAAAGGAATCTTCCTCTATTTCGAAGTAGTTGAAATTTAAACATCTAAGCACGATTGAGAAAGAGACTGCAAACACTATAGTTGTGGAAAGTGATGAAGGTGCACTAGAGAAGGTTATTGTACAAGAGGGTGTTGAGAAAGAAGATAGATTGGTGACCTCCCCTACATCTTATAGGGAAATTTCACTTGAGGTTGACAAAGTGATTGATTTGATTAGGTGGCCTAATGGTCTGAAGGATGTTGGTAGTTTATACCTTATAGTACCTACGTATGATCAGGAAGTTTTTGAGAAAGCATTGACTACACATATGCTCTGGAACAACCTTGTTCCTAATGACGTTGCTAACTTTCTTTTGAAAGTACTAGTGGAAATTCTTTCTAAACGCATCAGAGGGTGTTGATAGTAGTAGCTCAAAAGAACCTTATATAGAAGTGAATCTAGTTGATATGATAACAGAGAAATGTGTAAGGGCACATCAAAATCTCAAACTTAATTTGCAGAATTTTAGAAAGGTTATTGATGATGTTGTATGATTATACCAATACTATTTGAGGTGGCCAACTACTACTAAGAAATTTAAGGAAGAGATAGACTCGATTGAGTCTCAGCTTACTAAGCCTACTTGTTTGATATCTACTAAGACAATAATGGTGTTGTGAAATCTAGGATTCGATAGCTTCATACTCAATTATCTTTGTGGCAAGGACAAAGAGATGGATACAAGAGATAGTTTTGTGACCTTAAAGATGCAATGGAGTTGTGGATATCTTCTTTATCAATTTGCTTGCAGATGCTGAAAAGGTTGAACGAAGTGTGCCAAATCCTAATATTTTTTATGTTGCAGTAAATTTGTGTCTTTCTTAAGTGTGAGTTTCACGTTAGAATTCTTGTTACAAGTGTGGTTTTCATTGCACCAAAAGATTGACCTGTTAATGCTCAATACAACCACTAGACTTATAGAATCCATAGGAGGCGGTTAAGCCATGTCACAAACCTGAGCATTGCACTACACAACACAGGGAGACCAAGGGTGCACACCTTGCAACAATCCCCCCCCCCCCCCGCTCAAGTGAGGGGTTTGAACCTGTGACCACGCTCTGATACCACTTGTTAGCAGCAACAATGGAGGAAAACTAAGAGGGGGGGTGAATCAGTTTTCACCATATCTACAAACTTAACCACAACTACAGATCTAATAAACTATAGCAATAACAAAGATAAGAAAATTGATAGCACAACACACTATACCAAGATTTTGATGTGTAAAACCCGATTAAGGGAAAAACCACGACTGGAACCTACCTACAATAAGATGATACTCTGCAATAGTATGTGAAAATATTACAATGGGGAATGCACATGCATTAAGACACACTACCTAGAGCTCACTGCTCAAAAGATAATAACCTGAAAGGCTACATCCCTTAGGGAAGTCTCACTGACTTACAATAAGATTCGGACTACAATCTGAAAGGAATGAACTGAAAAAATAGCATCTCCAAATGCCTGATTATAGTTCCGATTAAGCACAATTGTCTGCTCTGCAACACCAATCTCTGCTCAATCATAATACCAAAAGATGAATTCTTATTCGCACATACACCACTCTCTAATAATGTAGACACAACCTTGATACCTAAATTACATAACAATATCACCTATTTATACAGTTCATCAACCTTGACTACAAGGTCGCCAAACTCTTAACCCTCAATTACAAAATTACATCACACGATACAAAGATCAACCACTAGACCAATACAATGATTTACATGACATAACATGGACCTAATTCAAATCTTCAAACACGCAAAACCATCGGAAATCACGCCAAGATCAACCGCAACATGCTACACCACCAGAAATACCGCATAACACGAAGAACATCACCAGTTTAGCAAAATCACCAAGAATTTGCACAATGATCAATGCAGATCATCAAAACAAATAGGAGACAATTAGGAAACGCCAGCAAGCACATTAGAATCATCAAAACTAGCTCCACTAACACCACTTATCAAATCTTCATCAATCAACACCTGAGCCTCAAGAATACTCAAAAACAGCAACTGTCGCCAAGAAAGATAACTTGTGGAGCACCAAAAAAACGATCCATATAAAATGAACATGCACAATACCATCCCAAACAATATCCCAAAATATCAGCACAAGATCTGATCACACCAAAATATACCTGAGAAAATACTGAACTCTGCAAAGCACTGACCAGAAAAACAAACTGCAAAACCAGATCATATGATATGATGAATTAAGTTTCCCGGATCACCAAAACCAATACAAAAGAATATAGTGATACTAAAGATACACCATACACCAAACCACAATCCCAATGAACCAATCTGCAATCACCGGAGCAGGAATATGTTGACATCAATAACAAAAACATATCCTAGCAACAGCAATGTCAAACAATTCTTTCTTCTAACATTTGTTCGTCGGATTCCTCTTGCAGAATTAAAGATACAATTCCAAGATATTTGGCTCAGTAATAAAGCATAGAGATTGTTGATTTCTTGGACAGTTCTTTGATGATCTATTTTTGAAAGGTACATATATTCAAGCTAATCTTTTCTATTTTGAGTTTTGGGTGATTGTTATTGATAGGGGGAGTTACAAATATAGATAACATGGTGAATATGGTCACACTCTGTCTTTGATGTCAAAGGGAGAAAATTAATTTGTATATATGCAAGTTATGCAAGTGTTGCCATCAATGACAAAGGGGGAGATTGCTGCAAATTTGATTTGACATTGTCATTGATTTCAAATTTATTCATGGTTTGGATGTTGCTCTAGAGGTGCTATCATGAGAAGTGATTTGGTTAACTTATATTATTGGTGTCTATCTTGCTAGTGATTGGTAGTCTGGATGCTAGTTTGGTAGTGACATGGTGCAAAGGTGTATGGTTGTACGTTGGCAGATATATATGATGTTGTAATAAGGTGCTTTCAAGATTATGGGGATATGTTGGGATGAGTGCACTAGACTTGTGTATGGATATATTGTGTACAGATGTTGTGTGGATATATGGAATATATCTATATGCATTGTGGATGGTAAATATATTTTATATGTTGTGTTTCTGGAGGACTGATGGCTTTTTGTTAGGTTTGAAAACTAAATAAGTTATTTCAAGTGACTGCTCTGGTAATTTGTATCATGGTTTGGTGGTTTGTCATTCCACGGGATATGTATCAAAAGGATGTAATTATTGTAGAGGAATGATTATGAAAGATTGGTTCTTTCTATTTCTTCAGCTGGACAAATGTTTTGTTGCAAGATCTATTTTATGTTTGTGTTCAAGGTTTGTGCAGTTTTAGGATGTGCAAAGGAACGTGTTGCATTCTCTGTCTTGCTAGTACTAGATAATATGTTTTGTATCATTGATTCAAGTACTCTGGCACTTTATGTTTCTTCTGTGATGGTTTGCAAGTTCTATTTTTTGGTCCAAATTAAAATTTTGGGTTAAATAGATTGGTGTGAGCTGACTTATGTTCTATGGTCTAAACAGTTGCCTGTGGTGAAGTATAGAATCATTTTGAGGATGTTTGGAAGGTGTGTCGACATGGTGTAAGTCTTTACACATCTCTTTTGCCTTCCACATATGTTGTATAGATTGTTTTGGTGAATATACATTCTACATATTTACAAGCCAACCTTATAGAGAATATTGAAAATTCAACTAATATATAAAGGACAGATTAATTGAGTTATGGAGTGTGTGTGTTTGTGTATAAGGACAAAGAGTGACTAATATGTATGTGAGGATGATGCAAGCTTGAAGTGATGTGTGATATATGAAACTAATGTGAAGAGGTATAAAGGTTTGAATGTGTTTCACTGCAGTAATGGAGGTTGGATTAGTTGAGTATTAATCTATCAACTATAATCTGGATATTGTTAGATATTATCTTATTAAAATTCAATTTCTTATCTATGTTGTATCTGGACAAGTAATTTGCATCTTGCCCTATAGAAGTGGTATTCAGTTGTGCAGGCCCTCTCTTTTATCTTGCCCCAAGGTTATGTGCCTTAGCTTACAAATTTGAAGCAGTGAGGTCCTTGGCCTATAGCCTAATTTATTGTAACATTTGATACATATATTATGATTTTGATTCTCGTCGTGGTTTTTCCCATTTTGGGTTTTCCACTTAAAAATATTGGTGTTATTGTGTGGATGTGTTTGTTGTTTTAGTTATTTACTTTCATGCATATGTGATGAATGATGTTATGAAGCCTTAATGAAATAAATGATTTAATCAAGTTCTAGTATATGTTGATTCACCACCCCCCTCTCATCTCAACATCTGGTAGTGTTTAACAAGATTTTTGCACCATTCACAAGGGAAAGTCTGCCTTCTTAGGAACAACTAAAGCCCTACAAATCCAAGTTTTTGAACCATTTTACTTATATATCAAACATTTCCACTTTCAACCATCAAATCATTAGAATTTATACTCAACATGACCTTGGTAATTTTATTCTGGAGTCCAATTAAATGTTTTTACATTTGTGATACAATAGCATCCACATATGCTCCACTCATGTGCTTCATAACTTTAAAAATTTCATTTAGCATATTCTCCATCTCCTTCATAAATTCATTTTTATGAGATACATCACATATAAATAGATCATCTTCAGGATGACCACTCAAATCAAACAACATTCAATTATGTCCATACTCTTGACAGTTGCCTTGGACCTTCATGTGTTGCACATTTATGAGGTATATAATGGTTGTGACTTCCTTTTTGAGTGATGAATCTTTGTACAGATATGTTGATTAAGGGAAATATTTAGAAAGCTTGGTCTTCGCAAACTGGTTGAGAGGACCCTCTATGTGGGGCTGAGTGGGGAGAGAAGGCCTCCTTTTGTGACATAACTTATCCTAGGGTGAGGTGTATATGCCTTTGTTAGAGTGTGTCCCTTGTAGTCGCATTTGAGTGATTTCTCCTATCTCCCCCTCTTTAGGGATCCACTAGTGCTTCATATGTGATGTTATTACACAAAGGGTAGATGAATGGTTTGGAGACATTTATTGAAGAGTAACCCATCCATTGCCTTTCCCTCTTTCATGCAATTTTTGTAAACCAATTGTTTTGGGGATTTATGGGTTGATGATATACCTAAGAGTATCTTTATTTCTAGAATAGATCTTTCTATGATGATTCGGTTATTATATGAATGTCTCGATTTGTGTAGGACGTGTTTATTATGACATGATTTATTCATGAATTCTATGTGGTTAGAGACCACCATTTCTCCTCCCGCCTTAAGTAACTTCTTTGAAGTAACATAATGATTGTGATGTAAAACTTTATGCAATTATTTGTAACATGTTGAAACGAAATAAAACATTTTAACACATCAACTTAGCAACTTTAAAACATAAAGGAGACTTTTTTTTTTTGAAATGAACAAAATTCTGAAATTAATCTAGCTCTTAACTAAAATTTGCATCACAATGATCCATACCATAAACATGAACAGAAGATATGAAAGTAACTAAAACATTACATTTAAAATGAAAGAGAGAGAGTTTAGAAAGGACATTTCTTCTGACACTAGCATTCTGATCTTCATGACTTTATCAACATACTAATGAGGAGGGAAAGTATCATCATGGCAATTTTCCGCCCAACCACGGACTTACTAGTCCCTTGTGCCATAACTGACTGGATTGGCCCGACCCTTCGCAAGGAAGTAACGGGAAGTGGAACTCATGCTATCTGAGACTTGGTGTTTAGGACCTACACAAGCTAGTCAGCCATACACTATGGGTAACCCCCAACTAGTATGACACTCCTAAGTAGAGGTGTATCTAGTACTAGTGCTCTAATGGTAGCTTACATTATGCAACACCACCTTGGCCAAGGTTTAAACACTGTAAGCATGATTTAACATGTTGTCAATAATCACCACCCTTCTCGCCATAGGTCTAGGGACAAGTAGATTTAACCAACAAGAGCCAAACTAAACTCACTTAGGAATTATTGACGATACAATTGTTTAACATTCATTTTGTTATCAGCTCCAATTCTCTTCAAAAGTTACTATTTTATCTTTCTTATTCATGATTGCAAAGGTTTGTAAAAATACAAATAATTCCCTGGATTGGGAAATTAAGGGGCATAAGAGTCGCCAAATGTACGTCAACCCTTGAGTATGGATCGTAAACCACGCCTGACATGTATCTATTGTCTTGGAAACTTTGAGGGTATTCTCTCCAATGGAGATGATATCTGCATCATGGTGCAACTATGCTCCTCTACCCACTACCTTCGTAGGCTAGGGTATTAGTTAAAATCATAGTCTAGAGATGGTAAATCTCGAATAGATAGGTCATCCTTACTACTGTTATGGTCTTTCAGACAACCAAATTCTGAGATGGATCAATTAAGAGGTTAAAATTCTTCTAATTCCAAGTCTATAGGATATGCACCTTGTCTAAACTGAGGGGTATCTTTCTGCATAATTCAACAATTACACTTTACATTCTTCAAAGCTTTAAATCACTCACACACACATATATACATATACATGTATGTATATATATGTGTATATATATATATATACCTTCTCTAAACTGAGGGGTATCTTTCTGCATAATTCAACAATTACACTTTACATTCTTCAAAGCTTTAAATCACTCACACACATATATACATATACATGTATGTGTATATATATATATATATATATATATATATATATATATATATATATATATATATATATATATATATATATATATATATATATATATATATATATATATATACAAAAGGTTTACTTTGTTGTTATATCTTCAAACTTGGTTAATTTTGAGTCATCTAGGGTATGCAAACCTTCCAACAGAATGGTATATTTATGTGTCTCCTTGCTGATTATATATATATATATATATTTGCAACTAACATACATCTTTCTAATACCATAGATTTAGTAGAACAAAAGTATTTTCCTTGTAAATTACAGAATATTCGAACCCTATTCAGTATTCATGACAAATAACATTATACTAGTTGATAATAGAAGTTTAACCGAAAACAGTTCATATATTCTCTTTTCAACTGCCGAAGGGTTAAACCCTATACAGCATTCAAGTATTTTTCTCTATTCTTGCTCCAGATTGTGTATGTATTAGAAAAATCAAGATGTAACAGAAGATTTTCAGAATTTTTCTTTATTCCATTTTGAGAATGCCCAACACATTCAATTCGTATATAACAGAAAATATTTTTGCAGTTTCTTCTTTCCCATTAAATTCAGCGAAGAAATTCGAACTTAAAGGAAAGAGTGGAAGAATAAATATGCTACTAGGTTTTGCAAAAATCACATAACCTGAACAATGAGGGCTTAGCAACTGATACACAATGCCTCTCTCTCAATGAACTCCCTTTCGCCTGTATGTTGAAGAGAACCCACGATCTGAAGTTGTACGACCAAAAATATTTTCTCCAGCATTCAAGAGAAGAAGAGTAATAATCCTTCTCCAAAAAACCGCCTATATGCATTTCCCTTCCGTTTTGCTTTCCTTTGCCCTAAATATCATGCCCAAGGCATGTGTGATTCCTTCATGAGAAAGGTAGAGATCATGCCAAAAACATTTTCCCCAGCCCTCTCTCTCATTCAAAGCTTCTTATTTTCATATCAATGATAAGGAAATGTCAATAATATATGCAAAGTCCATTCCCACCAATTTTCCCGATAAAAATGTATCGAAGTTATGCGATAAGAGGTGTTTTGTATGCACTGCATTTTTTTTGGGTGATATTTGATGAAATAAGAATAAATAATGTGTATTGCGCTATCAAAGGGGGGGTGATATTTGTTTTAAAAACTTGCTATGCCAAACACACCTTTAGCGGCTTGAAAGATGTTTCATAATTGATTTAAATAACAAGGTTCCCTCTCTTTCATACTTAGTTTATTAATATTGCCAACTAGAGTTGGCCTAAGTTTTTATAAATGAACTTTTCTTTTGTAAGAGTTTTTTGGTATAAAATATTTATATATTTATACATATGAATATACACATCTTATGCAGGCATGCCTATGGGAGCACATATAGGGTCGACTTTCATACTTAGTTTATTAATATTGTCAAATAGAGTTGGCCTAAGTTTTTATAAATGAACTTTTCCTTTGTAAGAGTTTTTTTTGGTATAAAATATTTATATATTTATACATATGAATCTACACACCTTATGCAGGCATGCCTATGGGAGCACGTATAGGGTCGTGTATGTGTACTCTAATATACATGTTATTGCATAAGATATATATATATATAATTTAATTAATAATTAATAAAATAATAATAACGAATTACCTCAAAAAGAAATCAATAACTTAGGGTTGTGAACCCTAAAATCTATGAACGGACCAACTAGGGTTACTTGAAGCAACGGTTGGCCAAATTACCAAGGTCATCATGAGACTACCTGCTCAGGGTTAGGGTTTTAGGTGACATAAGTTCTTTCCTCCCCTTACCTCTTGACCTGATGATACTTCCCCTCCCTTCGTAGAGGACGACAATCTCCTGCACACACTTGGCCAGATCAACCAGTTAGATCAAAATCTTGTCCTATTCTGACATTTCAAATATCATTAACAAAATGAAACATCATGTCATAATGTTAACTATCAAGTCATCAATTTATCAATTATGATTCATCAAATCATCACTCTAAGCACATTTACCATCATTCAAATATGCATGAACATCTAGGGCACATTCATTCAAATTAAACCTGAAAATCTAGGGCACATTCATTCAATTTAAGCATGAAAATCTAGGACACATTAAACATCTTGCAAGTATAGAATAGATCAACTAGGACACACATATAACATGGCGTAATCATATAATATAAACAACTAGGGCACGAGTGGGGTGAAACATATTGGACTCATATTTTCTTATTATTACTATGATTTTTATTTGATTGATTAAGACAACAATTTTGAAATAAAGTTATTTGAATAATTAAATTTTAAAATTGTTCTTTTTTGCTCAATAATTGGTTGTTGTGACTTTTGGTTTCAAATTTTGAATTGTTGTTTGTTGGCTACCATTGAAAAATTTATATTCTTATATGAATTATTATTGGTTCAAGATTATTTGAAATCTAATTTATTGAAGTTTCTTTATTTTGAAGCTCAATTGATGTTGTTTGTTGTTGTCATCGTGTAGTAATGTGAAATATATTATATTGTCATATTCATGAGGGGTTCTTAATAGGTTGTATTGGGGACTATTAGTTGGCCTCGAGAAATATTTATAAAGAGGTAAAGGAAATCAGAATGGGATGGTTGTAATCTATGTCTTTTGGATCTATCTACTTTTTTTTAGTATGGAGGGTTCTTTGAGGAGGACCTAGAGATCATCACCCATCTAGATATATGGATTCTCATAGGAGAGTTTTGTACATTGGCCATCTCCATCTCATTGTGTGTGTTCAAGATGTGTTTAATGAAAATTTAAAGGTCTATGATAGACGTGAGATATATGTTCTAGCATGCATTGTTATGACTTTGGAATTATATAGTTGCCTATGACTCTTATTTGCTTCATTGTATGATGTGGTTAAATATATATCCTTGTTGTTCATAGACTTGTTGTCAAATACAAATGGGTCTATTCTCTTCTCTTAGGGACTTTTAGGATGAAGTCTATACTAGGGAGGGGAATGTAAGGCCATATAACTCACTCCCTATAACACATCCAGGGATCTTTTATTATGTGGTAATAGTTTCCTCCAATTGTCTCTATACTTTGTGCATTGCATTGTCAATTTGGATGTTGAGTAAGGCCTCGAGAATGGTGCAGAACTCTTGATGTGTGAAGTATTTCCAAGCATATGATCTTTGTGCCCCAAAAGGTCACCATAGAAGTTAATGAGGTGTTTTTGTGTTTGGGCACTATTCACTCTCTTTGCTTCATTTCTTGTGTTCTAAATATATATGTTGGGTGACTTTTCATTTGACATCTTCCTACTACTCGTCGGTATTTCTTCAAAGTCGATTCTCTTTATAGGGCAGGTTCTCGAACTTGAAGGTTGTTGCTAATTTCTAGTATTCATCTTTTAGATTAAAAGAAATTTGAGTTCACATCCAACTATAAAAAATAAAAAAATAGAATTAAGGATCTTTAGTTATACACCAAAAAATTAATAAAACATTATAATACTCAAATAAATGATCTAGGCACAAGTTCCCATTTAAAACATGAACTCCTAAAGCACTCCCCATAATTTATTTAGATATTATTAATATTAAAATTTTATATCACTTTGACTATTAAAATGTGATAATACTATAAACATCATTGTGCTTAATATATTTAAAAACAAATTAAAGATTTTATCTTGTATTTCCCTTATAAATAAAACTACTATGTCTCAATTGTTCATATGGACTTTAGTAAGTTTGCTTGGCTAGCAATATTTAAGGTGCATGATGGAGGACCATTTTGGAGTGAAAGTTGAGAAAAACAAAATTCAAGAGGACCAAAATCACCCTCTAGCAATTTCATCATTTTGGATTGAAAATCTGGTTTTACAAGATTGTTTTGCCCTATTAGCTTGGTTCAAGGCAATATCTAGTCTTTTCATTTGGTTTTCAATTGGTTTCCTTGTTGTCATCTTACCATGGACGATTACATTGTGCTTTTTGGGAGGTTTTACAAAGTCATTAGAATTATCTATTAAGTAAATCATTAGCTTCAACATGGTTTTCATAAAGGATGGGGTAGTCTTTGTTTTGACGAGACTAGCAAATGGAGAAGTGTTTTTTGTGTTCAAATAGTTGACAAGAAGCTACTTTCATCGTAAACGTTGTGGTGAAGCTAATTTTGAAAAATTGTGCTAGTTTCATCGCTCTTTTGGCCTCCGAAGTCAAATTTTGTAAGAGAAACTTTTTTTTATTATATCATAATTTCACAAGCAAATTATGTTTTCTTATCATTTTAAGATTGGATAACTTATTTTATCACAATTGTAAAAATCACTATGCATTTTAAATAGTTGATTTTGGCATCCAATTTTAACAAAGTTGTCAAATTTTATTCACATCTTTTTGAGAGGGCCTATGTTTCACCACTAATGACTTTGGGGGTTATCTGAAATCAAGGTGGACAATCTAAGTGTTTTTTTTCTTTTGATTTTGTTGATTCGTGTGATCATGTATCACACACTAAATCAACAAATGATCACATGAATCAACAAACTCAAAAAGCAAAAAACACCTAGATCAAATGGACAATCAAATGTGGATAATGGGAAGAAAAGACATATAACAAAAGATTGAATTCGTCGATAAAATTATAAAATGCGACAACTTATTCTTGATCATGGTATTCCCTTATCTAATCATTTAATTCCAACAAATGCAAGAAACATGTGTTATTACTTTTAACTATATCACTTGTAATCCAATATGTTTTTTCAGAAGATTATTTTTTAAAGTACAATTTTGGATCTCGATGTGCAAGAGATTTTAACTTTAGTGTTTGTTTTTAATAATCTCTATCAAGAGTCTAACTAAAAATTGTCTAAATTTAATTGTAAAATTAGTAGCTAGAATTTTGTCCATAAACTTGTGCAACATGCAAACACCATTCTTAGAATAGAATTAATTGTTAGATTTTCTTTTCTTTTTTATGCAATGTTCTTTAAACCTTCAAAATGGGTGATATTTGTACTTCAATTTTTAATGGCAATTTTCATGCCTAATTGTTAAAATTGTTGGTTAATTATTCTCTATCTTATGTTATATTATGAGTCCTCGGCTCCTATAAAACATCCATTCACATAATAGTAGCTCCAGAAATCAAGTAAACTAGAATCCCATCTTCTGAGGCTAGAGTCTCGAACACCTCAAAATGATTGAAGCCCTCATCATTTTGCATGTACCTAAAATTCCTCTATTATCCGTACCCCTTATTACAAGACATAATAGGAAACAAACCATCCTTATTTGGACCACCATCAACCTTACGAGCTTTTCCTTTGTCCTCTTTATCCACCTTTGAAGCCGAGGTAGGAGTATTGTTAACACTAGCAACTTTACTTACCTTAGGACATCGTTGTTGAAGGTGTCCATACTCATGACAAAATGGCACCGAAACATGGAAGAGTTTCATAATCTAATAATTGATTCCAAAATGAAGAGCTCAGACAAATTTCATGTGAATCTGCCAAGCAATTACTCAAACCAATCTCCACACAAATACAAGCAAAGGTAATTTCATATTGTCATTTTCGTGGTGCTTTGGCAACAATGGAGCATAGAGATGCCTCCAATTTGTAGTTTTCTATTGTTTTGGAGCATGGCAGCTCTTCTGCAGAGGTGCATGAGCAACCACTGGAGTCTTTTTATGTGGGTAGGGTTCCCAAATTCAAGAAGGCTAAAGGTTGTTTGGCGAGGAGCCAGGATCGTCCAGATTTGGTTATCCCTCCAGAATCAGTCATGGAGGATGTCTCTTACTTGAGCAATCATGCACTTATTTGTAAGTTTCTTCAGATTCGTATTTCGTTGAAAGCATTAGAATCTTGGATACGTTGTACTTGGCAAGTTGACAAGGATATGGAAATTGTGTGGGTTGCCACTAGTTATTTCATGGTTTATTTTTCAAGCATGGTTGATAGTAATCATGTTTTTAAGGGGGGGGCTACTTTTACAATCAAGTAGGCTTATTCATTAAACCCAAGCATGTGGGGTTTCAATTAAGTTGGCGAGCTTCCGTCAAGGGTTCTTGTCTGGGTTTTCCTTCGCTAGCTTCTGTTGGAGTTTTGGTGACATAATATTCTACAAAGGATTGTTGCTTTGCTTGGGAAGCCAGTTGGAACAACTCAACAAACCCTCAATAAAAAGGTAATTATCTTTGATCGTATTTGTGAGGAGAATGATTTGAATAACCCCTTGCCAAATTCGCTTGAATTTGTTTGGGATCTACATCTTGGGTTCAGGAGTTAGATTATGAAACTCTTCCCTCTTAGTGTCAGATTTGTCATGAGTATGGACACCTTCAATGGCAATGTGCTAAGGTACGTAAAGTTGTTGGTGTTAACAATACTCCTACCCCAACTTTGAAGGTGGATAAAGGGGACAAAGGAAAAGCTCATAAAGTTGATGGTGGTCCAAATAAGGACGGTTTTTTGCATGTTAAGTCTCATAATAAGGGGTGAGAACAAAAGGACTTTCAAGGATAGGTAGAATGATGAGGGTTTCAATCGTTTTGAGGTGCTCGAGACTCTAGCCTCTTAAGAGGGGATTCTAGTTGACTTGACTTCAGGAGCTACTATTATGGGAATGGATGTTTTGTAGGAGTCGGGAACTATTTTGGATATTCACTTGTCTTCAGGCATGCAGGATCCCTAGTTGCCTTCAAAGGGTATAGATGTGTCAAATCCAGGTGATTCTTTTGCTACAAATGATGATATAGTTTTGGCTAATTTGGTCAAGGAAGTATTGGATTTTGGTAAAGACAATGATTTCGCTCAAGCTCTATGTTGGCAACAACGATCCCTTAAGAAACGTCCCTCTGAGACTTCTTCTAAGGTTGGTCGAAAAAAGGATCAAGAGAAGTTCAAATTGGTTGGAGAGATATTGGTAGAATCTAGGTCTGTGAAACCCATTAATGCTCATTTCTCCCTATCTCTTCAATGATTATTCTCTCTTGGAATGTAAGAGGGTTGAATAGCATCCCTCAACAAAAGGCTATTCGTTATTTGGTTGCAGTTCATTCTCTAAATATTTTTTGTATCTAAGAAACTAAACTTTCAATGGATGGCATGCTACAACGTGCTCCTAGTATTTGGTGGTTTGGGCAGTGTGACGCATTGGAGCCCTTGGTAGCTCTAGCGACCTTGCTTTTTATAGGGATCCGAGGAAGACTATCCCACTTTGATGGATATCTAATTATTCCACCATTTCCATGGTGGCCTCTAGACTAGAATTTGGAGAAATTATTCTAATTACTAATGTCTATGCTCTGACTAATATCTAGGGAAGACTCTGCTTTGGTCTCATATAAGGTATGTTTGGTCTTGTGCTCCTTATCTTCCTTGCGTTTTCGCAGGGGACTTTAATTTGGTGTTTTTTTAGGAGAAAAGGGGGGCTTGGCTAGGTTGGATCACTCTTCTCATCTTTTTTGAGAGAATATGCACCTTCTCAAATTTATTGACCTCAAACAATCTAATAGGGTCTACATTTGGACTAACAGGTGTTTCTTAATGAGAAGTTATATCTGAGAGGTTGGATAGAATTATGGTTTCCTACTATGGGGTGGGAGATAGTTTGATTACCAGTTCTGAGATCCTTGATTGGAGAGGTTCTAACCATTGGTCTATTGAATTTCTAGCAGCTTCTTATATAGTTCCTAAGAATCTTCCTTTTAAGTCTCAACTCATGTGTCTTTGTGACTCTTCGCTTTAGGATTTAAGGGGCCAATGGTGTTGAGTTTGTGAAATATCAGCTCAAAAGGTGGAATAGGCAATGCTCGTGTAATCTTCATGCTACGAAGAAGATTATTCAAGCATGCTTAGATAATATCACCCACCAGATTCACTTCACAGAGGATTTAGGAAAAGCTAAGTCTCATGTAGTGAGGGAGAATTAAGAGTAGGAACTCGGCGAGGATATTTTTTGGAAGCAAAAGGCTCAAATTGATTGGCTCCAGGAAGGCGATAGGAACATGACTTTTTTCCATAATTCTATTAAAGCTCGTAGGAATAGGAGTTATATTTCCTCTTTAGTTAACTCTACAGGCATTTAGTTGACTTCTCTACAGGAGATGTCTTGTGAAGCTACAGAGTTCTAGTTTGTTCTTTTTGCTAAAGATTTCCTATTGTTGAAGATGAGGAGAATTTTACTTTGGCTTGTATTCCCTCTTTAGTCACCAAGGCAATGAATGAATCTCTTATCCGCCCGATCTCTTTGTCTAAATTGGATGAGGTGGTTTTTAGGATGACTAAAGGCAAAGCTCCTAGTCTAGATGATTTTCCCATTGAGTTTTTTTTTGAGTTTTAAGATATTGTTAAAATAGATTTGTTGGAGATGGTTCAGGAATCACATCATAGCAAACAAATGCTTCAAGCCTTGAATTCAACTTTACTTGTTCTTATTTCGAAAAAAGAAGGATCTAATCATTTGCATTTCTTTAGGACCATTTCTCTTTGTAATGTGGTGTATAAAATAATTACTAAATTGATTGCAAAGATGCTCAAAATCTTGCTTACATAAATGATCTCGAATGAGTAAGGGGGTTTTCTTGCAAGGAGATGAATTCTGGATGGGGTGGTGGTTGCTATTGAAGCTATTCATTCCATGACAGTGTCTAAGGATAAATTCATGTTCATCAAACTAGACATGGCCAAAGCATATGAAAGGGTTAAATGACAGCTCTTGAAAAAAATTCTCATAGCATTTGTCTTTAGTAATGAGTGAGTCAGTTGGATTATGAGTTGTGTTACTTCTTTGTCCTTCTTAGTTATTAGCAACAGTGAGCCTTCCAAATTATTTGGGGCTTCTAGGGGCCTTTGCCAAGGGGATCCTTTATCTCCCTATTCGTTTATTATTATGGTTGAAGGCTTGGGAAGATTTATTAAGTCTCGAGTTTATCAAGGATTGATTTAGGTTTGGAGTTGGGGTAATAGGCTACCAAAGCAATCCCACTCGTTGTTTGTGGATGATATTGCTTTTATGGGGGTTGATCATCTTCATGAAGCTAGATCTTTTATAGAGACGTTGGATATTTATTTAGCCACTTCGAGACCAAAAGTCAATGAGCACAAATCTTCTATCTATTGTTTTAATACTCTTGAGCATATTCAGTAAAACATTGCTACTATTTTGAGGTTTCAAGTTGGTTCTCTTCCCTTGGTTTATCTAGGTATTCCTGTAGTTGTTGGTAGGTAGCTTAGGCCTTACTGATAGGAGTCGTTGGATATGTTATGTCAGAAGGTTAATCATTGGACTCATCGATGGCTCTCCACTATAGTTAGGGTCTCTCTCCTTTAATCTATGACCCATGCTCTTCCTATTTACAGGTGTTTTATTAAGGTGGCTCCTTCGTATTTCCTCAAGGAATTTGGAGCTCTCTCATGCCAATTCCTTTGGAGTGGCAATTTGCTTCCTTCAGGGTGGATCTTAGTTAAGTGGGAGTTTGTGTGTCGACCAAAGAAAGAGAGAGGCTTGGATCTTCAATCGGTTGTTCTTATTGGGCAAGTCCTAGCAGCCAAATTATACCGGCATTCGTGCACCAGTCAGGATCAGGTTTGGGCTCACATTCTAATGCATAATTATTTACCTATGGTAACATTTTTCATGTTCCTCATTGTCAAATGGAGGGAAAGGGATCTATGATTTGGCATACTCTAAAAACTAGGGTTCATCTTATTAAACAAGGGCTTTTTTGGACCTACAATAAGGGGTCAGAAGCTCTTTTTTGGCTTGATTCATGGGATGGTAATCCTCCAATCATTTCCATGTATCTACACTTGCAGCCCCTCTGTGATAGCTTTGCTATAGCTGGCTGGGATACTGTGGTGGATTAGAAGACTATTAAAAATTTAGAAGAGGCTATTGGTTGCAGATGGAAGGACTCTAGTGAATGGTTGTTAAGTGGATCTTAGGAGGCTAGGTAAAAGCTAGCTAAAAATTGCTTCTTGAGAGTGCAATTCTTTGTGAGAGAAGAATACTCTAGCTTGGGGCAAGGATCCAACTGGTAAGTACTCTATAGCTATGGGATACTTAGAGCTAGATAGGCAGTTGTTTGGGAGTATAGGGGTTCCTTGGTGGAAAAAGGTGTGGAACAAATTTTCTTGGCCCAAATGCAACTTTTTTATGTGGCTAGTAGTTCAAAATAGATGTCTTACTTGGGATCATTTATGCAAGTGAGGCTTCCATGGTCCTTCTATGTGTGTGTTGTGTCGTAGGAGTGAAGAGTGTATTGCTCATATTTTCTTCCATTTATCTTTCTCTAGGGAGAATTGGCACCTTTGGTGGGGAGTTTGGAAGTAGGTTTGTTGGCATGTTTCCTCTTTGGATGAGTTTGGGATCGTTAGGGTAAGCCTCCAATTAAGACTTATTTTCTTCAAGTTGCTTGGGTTCTTGGACCCACTGTCATTATTTGTCATATTTGGTGAAAGAAGTCAACGTATCTTTTAAGATGCTAGAATGGTTTCTCAACATTTACGGTGGGGAATTATTCACACTCTTCATGAGATTGTCTTAGCAAAGTGTGCTCTTGTTAGAGATATGGACCTTGGAGATGTTGATATTTACAATCGGTTCAATTTTCTTGTTAAAAGAGTTGATCCTTCTCTTAGAGCAAGTTGTAGGCAGGCTCAGAGGAGCAGGTGCAAGCAACCTTTGCATAAGATTAATCTAATGGGGCAATGGCACCCTCCTCCTCAAGGGGTTTTGAAGATAAATACTAATGATTCTTCTAGGGGGAACCTTGGTCATGCTAGTATTGGTGGTGTAGGACATGATAGCTCTGGTCTTCTCCAATTCATCTTTTCTATTTATAAAGGTTTTTATACAAATAATTACATGGAGGCTCTTGCCATTTTGTATTCCATCGGGAGAGGTTGTGTTCTTGGCTGGAAAATGATTATCTATGAGCAGCGGTTCAATGATGTTAATCGACACTTAAACCTGGTTATTAGACAGATTTTATAATTGTGCAATTCTTTGGAATATGTTACTTTTACTCAAATTCCTAGACAGTGTAATGGACTAGCAGACTGCTTGGCCAAATGGGTCAGAATATTGTGAGTAGGGAACAATTATCTTTGGAATTGTCTCACATGTTGGAGCAATTAGTTGATGAAGATAGAGTTTTTTACTATTATGCTCTTTGTTGGGCTTTTGGCTCTTCTTGTTGTGTAATTCTCTTTGTTGAATAAATTTTTACCTTTTTAGATTAAACAATGAGGATTCGTATCCAATTCCCATGTTAAATTGTATTAAATTGATTGTTTGTACAGATGAAGTAAAGTGATTTATTTTAACATTGCAAACTTTGTGTCATGATGTTTAAAGAATTATGTGTTGTTATTTTTTTGATTTGAAAAGTTTTTATGTTGCATAAATTAATTTTAGTTGTGTACTTATGTTGCTCATTTTTTTTTAATTAAATAGTATAAACATGAAGTAATCATGAAGTTTTTATTTAGTAAGAAAATATAAAAATATATTGATTTGAATTTAAAATTGTGTTAGTCTTTTGTCTTAGGTGAATCCAAAAAGACATTTGGTTTTATTTAATATGAACATGAACCACATTGGAAAGCATTGCATAGATTATAGATAAGAAATGCATGATGCTTGATTTAATTCAATTTTCGTTTATAAAAAGTTTCCTTTTTTAATTCAAAAGAACAATTTTACTACACACTCTTTTTTATCAAACAAAAAAAAGTGAATTAAAATGGTAACTCATAATATCATCATTTTCAACATCAATCTCACTTTCACCTTGTTGCTTTCCTTCACAAATACATTACTTCTTACAATTTGTTGTGAGCTTGATTTTTTTACATTTCATATTATCACAACCAATTTCATTTTTATACTCATTGCAATTGTACATTGGATTGTTTTGTTTTTTTTTACTACATAAATCAAGTAGCCCCCTCTAGAAATTGCAATGTGTCAATCAAACTTTTTAAAGTGAACGATGACACTGGCATGATACACCCTCCACCACATGGGTCAAAGGGAGAGTAGACCTCGTTACCCCATTCCTACCATAGGAAGCTCTTGCCAATTGAGTCGGACCCCACACCATTTGTTCGATCGGTTTTATCTCATGCACACCTAATTCAATTTTTTTTATCAAATTTTTAACATGCATACCTAGTTTCAATACACCGGCAATATATATTTAGGAACATTCTTTACATAAATTTATACATTCCACCATTTTGAGGAGTACTCATGGTTGGCATAGTCTCGTAGAGGTTATCATTCAATTAAAAAGATCATTTTTTAGGAGATTTGATCTCATTAAAAATGAACAATAAACTTGCCCCAAGTAATGGTGAATCCTTGAATTTATTAACCCTGACAATTGTACCACTTACATGCATTATAGGTTTAATCCCACAACCATACATTTCTTGTCATTATTTCTTGCAAGATTCAAAAACCAGAGCACTGTTACAGCCTATTTTGCCAATTAAAAAATCTCATAAAAATCTTCTGTAGTGTACTTAATAATATCGATCTTACTTATTTTCAATGAGCATAAATCTTGCTCACTGCTTTATGGGTTCGTTCACATGCAAATTTTGAGGTTCATGTCAATCTAGATTTGTATGTGTATTTCACAGGACATTTAAAGTGATATCTTGACTCGGGCAGCTATAAGAGAGTTCGTGTGATTCTAGATAGTAAAATCCAAATGAATATCATTCAAATTGTAATATCTTTTGATCTTCTTTGCATAACGTTCATTATATTACTGATGTGACTTATTGACCATGGCCTATAAATTTATGAATGACTAGATATGGCATATATGAACCAAACGAACTTTGTTTACAGTAAACGTGTTGCTAAAAATTCTCTCTTATTTATTTGGAAAGAAATTATTTATATATATATATTTAATCCTTTTATAAGTTGTGACAATTTTTCAACTTTCTGTAATACAGTAAATTTGTTCTGTTTTTAATAGCTTCCACATTTCAATATCATCTTACTTTCTATCAGCTACTTCCTAAAATGTCTTTCCTCTTTACATATTCTCTTTTTTCGTAATAGATGGGCTTTCACAAGACTTTATATTACAGTCCTAAAAGCTTTTATAAATACCAGAAACCTCACAACTCTGACATTTGCCAAAAGTTGGCAGCCTTTATATATCATGTTCAACACGCTTAGCCTCCAGGAGAAGAATACAGCATCAGGTCCTTCTCACCTTTGTTCAGCTGTCACAGATGCATAATTTTAACCATTCGTGGTGCTTGGCCCAATTTTCCTATAAAGATTGTCAATGCAGACCCTGGAATTCATAGAACGCTAGGAGTTCTTTTGTGCACCAGCAAGGCTTTGAAGTTTATTTAGATTGCAGTGGAAACAATTTATTTTTCTCACTGAGTGTGAAAACAATGGCTGCAAAAATCTTTTTTGGAACCACTTTGTACAGAGAAGGGAAGAGAAAATGTTCAAATTTGTAAGGATAATGTTACTGCAATGTAAACGACATCCTTATTATCAATGCTAACGAGGTAAAATGTGATACAGTAGGATAGTTAAATTGATTATAAATAAATTTATCACAGATAATATCACAATTTGATGGAATTGAGATGATGTTTACAGATGTACTGCAGCTTTAGCCTTTACTGATCACAACTGTAATTCACTATTATTTTTAAAGGTGCAATATTATAAAATTGAACAATCTTTAGTGGCTGACTGTGAGCTTTAGACCACCTTTAAAAAAATGAAGGAATTGTCAATTAAATTTGCTAACTCACAAATCTTTTTCAAGGTCGTATGAAACAGGATAGATGTGAACAAATTTAGTCTCCACGGTCTCCAAATCTCTGGTTTTATGCTTCCGCTAGCATGTATACTTGGATTGCTGAAACTTAGTACATAAATACGACCAAAATGCTTGTTGAACTCCCTATCAACCTAAAAATAAAACTCTTTCCAACAGAAAAGCAACAGTAGTGATTCACAACACAGCTACACAACATACGCTTCTCTAATGGCAACAAAAACACACCACGTGTAACTCAAATGGCAACAAAAACACAGATATCTAAAGCTAGCACCACAAATAGTCGCTACTCACAGTAGAATAGGAATAGTACCCAAATAAGGTACAATTTGAATTCTTCTTACTGAATTACAATGCCATGATATCTAATGTTTGGTGGTGTGATCTAGCCTTAATTAAACTGTAAATCTCTGAAAAGTCGCTGCCTACAACATCATTAACAAGCTTCCAACAAAAAACAAATAAGAAAATCTATTTATAAGCTTCCTATCAAATGACGTACCACATTGTTACATACCTCACTCACATATTTACAGTGAACAAGAATGGAAACTTAAGAACAGGAAACAAAGAAGGAAATATCATAATATTGATCAAGTCGCGGAATAAGAGAGGATCTAAGTGGAACTTGGAAAGAATGAAAAAATGTTATAATGAATAGAAATAAGGAAATCATCGGGAGAACCTCATCTTTTCATAAGAAGAGTATCCATCAATAGATCATTCCAATAATCTGTTATTCCTGGCAAGCACCAGTGCATGCAATCCTCATGCTTTTTCCCCCCTGATGTTGAAGGATGGGCATCCGCTCTAAATTCACTCATAAATGTGATGTTCAAAAGATTAAAACTTGAATCTTTTAATGCCTCCTGCAAATGACGGTTTGCAAGTCGCACCTCTACATTTGGACTGTGGTTTTTTACTGCAAAGATATTTTCCACCTGCAAAACCAAGAATTTGGATGTTGATCTCATTGTATATGATAATATTGTATATATAGGAGAAGCTTGCTCCACTCAACAATATCAAAATATTTTAAAAACATGTCAGATTATAGATTCTATTTTTTAATTGTTAATATGACTGCTAGTTTCCTGTATTTCTATGGCCTTGTTTCATTTACAATGGCAATGTAAACCTCATTGACTGCTATGGATTCCTGTGTATTAGATTGATATCCTACTAAACACCCTTGAATCGATTGCTACCAATCATACCTTCAATATCCATTGTCTAATCCTACAGCATTTTCAACTGAGTTGTTGTCATAGCTCTCATCATTTTGCTTTCTTTGAGTAAGCTTCAAGAAGCTTTCAGGCTTGTTCTTGTTTCAGTCCTCCCAGAGAGGTGCTTTGGAATCATCATGATGTTATTTCAAACTTGTATTTAGCTTCTAGAAGTCTATCATTGGTTATAAACTTAAAACACTTTTGCTGTTATCTGATGGCCATGTGGGTGTTTTTGCAATGCCCCTTGTCCATTAGAATCATCATGATACCTGTGTCTTCCTTGTTGACCACGTGTCAAAAGCCTAAGGAATTTCAAACAACAATTTTGCAAAGGTTATAGGGTAGTTTCTTGCTTGTGAGTTGTTGCAAAGGTTACGGAAATTGACAGAAAGAATAGAGAGAGAGAGAGAGAGAGAGTAGATTGTTGATAGAAGGATGTTTGATGATGTAGGCAGATGAATGAAAAAGATAATTTGCGAATGAAGAAAACAAGGCATGTAACAGAAGTTGAGAACATAATTAGAATATTGGGCTACAGAAAGAGAATTGTGATTTATGTGACCTTGTAACAGGAATATTTTTTATTACGTAATGTATTATAAGCTAGACTAGGTTTTGCTACAGAATAATTTGAATTAATGCCAATGCATTTTCTTGTGAAAGTTTGAATGAGCTATAGAAGTTAAAAGCCTTGTAAAATGTATTCTCTATTAGCAATATACTGTCTTTACAAAATGTAGAAAGTTTCTCAAAGCTCTCCTTGTTGATTTCTGTTAAAAAGATCCTTACAAATGACAATCAATATCTTTCTCTAACACCTTTGGGTAGTTATTAACTTACAAGTCATAACTAACTTGTAACCACCTCGAAACCCTAAAATGACTTAAATGAATAGTTATTTTTAAATATAAGGTAATGTGGAATAAGTATTAAATCTATAGGTTAGTTTAGTTTATAAAGGACAAACATGCTAGCTTTTATTAGTATTTAATAATGTTAGGAGTTAGGACTTAGGAGTTAAGTGGAGTTACTTTCCTTTAGGGAGGTTGTAGAGGCTAGTTGTGAAGATGGTTGTAAAAATCAATGATATATTTTATCATATAACAATGGTGTAATAATCTATGGTTTAATGCCAACCACATTTCAATATGGTATCAAACTAGGTTATGATGAAGATGCACAGTCAGTTTTTTGGTGGGTGGTTTGGATGAATTTTGTGGGTGGTTTTAGGGAACTAGTAGATAGCTAATTATCTTACTGAAGTTGTACTGTTTAGTTTTAAATAAATAAAATACAAATATTACCGATCAAAAAAATAAACTTCAGTCTCTATAATTTTCCCTCAAATATCAATTTAAAAAACAAGAACAAAAATTGAATAATAATATAAAATCAGGACTTCGACAAACATTAGTACAACCAAAAAAATTGTCCATGCAACACAAGCTCCAATTTGTTGAACGAGCTAGGATAAGCTCTCACCCAGGAGCTTCGTTAGCTTCGTTATCAGGGCCTCCTACCTCTAGCATGTCATTAGCTACAATTGATTTTTGGCACTTTGTACTTAGCTTATAGGTTGACTTTGTACAACATCACAAACTATATTGGAATTGACATTTTGACAATTGTCACAATCTAGTTATTATTTATGTTGTTGTGGTATATTTTGTGCAATATAATCGGCAATATGAATATAAACAACGAAACTCTATTTTCTATAATTTATGGGTTGAAGTCTCTATATTTTATTTGCTCTCAATATCTCTATGCTATAGAAATGCCCTTAAATATTTTTTAAAAAAGTAGTTTTTGATTGTTTTCCTTCAAATTTTTACCTTTTTTTGTAAATACGTTTTTTTCCCGATTTTTTCAAAAAAGCTTATACTTTTGATTTGCTCCCCAAACGATTAATGCTTCTTTGGTTTACATGTGTTTTTTGTGCCTCTGATATTAGTCAAAGCAACTTATATGGTAGATGTGTAAGTTCTTGATTTGAATGGAAAAGCCCAAAGACAAGTGAAGAATTGAGAGTTTCTTTCTTCATAGTCTAAGTCTAATATTCAGTCTCCATCCATGAATGCACAAGCATGGTGTTATAAAGTTTTTTAATCTGCATTAGCAGAGTGACAAGTGTATGTGTTTCAAGGGGACGAAATAACAAAGATAGCCCATTTTCTGTGCCCATCAAGACCCTGGCAGAATTTCAAACTTTTGTGAAGATATATATGCATTAGCAACATTCACTGCAGTTACTCAACCAGCATAGGGCAAAGTATGGCATGTGAGAAGGACATTATTTTTTTGTTTGTGCCCACCAAGTGAAAAAGCTGCCCATGTTTATATCTTTTTTGGTTTGTAGTTTGCACAGAATTTCATTCACAAACAATAAATTAGAATATTTGTTAAGCGGGAGATGAACATGGGATGGAGACATGATGGTATGAAGATTAATGAAGCGCCATATTTTATACATGGAAAGTTTGAATGCATTTTTCAAGGAGATATGGTAGCTCATTTGTATTTACTATTAAGGTTCGCTTCTCAACAAGAGAATTGAGGTTCAAAACTCACCACAATATTTTACTCTCACATAGAATCATTGGAGGAATATTAAAGATTGTGCTAACTTTGAGATCTCAAGTTTAAATCTTATAGAAGTCTCTGAATTTATTCATGTACTTTGTGAAATAGAAGTCAGACTTTTTGAAAATTGAGAAATATGGATGCTTGACTGCCTTCAATTATAGCTCATTTAACACTGTCAAAGAGGATATTTTGAAGCTTCCACAAAATTCCAGCATCAGACCATCCCAAGCTCCAACTACCGTCTAATTATAATCATGTCATGTCATATAACAAGTTTTACAGTCAAAGATTCCTGTAGTCTGCTCATTTCAGCTTCAAGAATATTAATTGTTTAATTCAAGTAGACAGAAATGGTCCGTATGGAAGCTGACCACCAACATTTTAACATTTCCGATATTGATTTTGACATCACTCTCTTTGATATGGATATGACATTTTGAAACTCAATTGAGATGTTCTGCAATGGATTTTTACACCAACTGAAAAGAACTGCACTCTCTCATCATTATGAGGCCGATATTCTGGAAAAACTGCATCTTTAACCTTCGCTTACCATCTATATGTACCTTTTCTACTAATAATTCCATTAAGAATTTGAAATATTACACATACTGCCTAATCATATTAACTGTGAGATTTCACTTCTAAGCTCAATATTGAGTTTTCACTCTCAAGTTCAAAATTACTTTTAAATCTCTTATTAAAATAGTTTGAAATTACCTCCTCAGGTAGCAAAGGTTTTGTCCTCTGACATGTGCCACCTTCATTCCAATCACCACCTTCAAAATGCCTGGGAGATTGTGTCCGAAAAACATTTAGTGCATTCTTTGGCATATTTTTCTCGACAAAGTCTATCTGCAAAATAAGTCAGCAATCTATTTGAGTTCACAAAGGAATTTATGCAACACTCTAAAGGCAGCCTTTAGAGAAACAGAAAAGAGAAAAACTGAAACTTTGTGAAACATAGATAATATGGTCTTTTGTCTAGCCTGCCATATGGCATCAAATAAGAAAGTACATCTCTAAGACTCTATCTATTACAGCCTTTATCTGATATGTTAAGGCATTATGTATCAATCAAGATTACTGAACTCCTAAAGCTAACTCAATCACTCAAGAAGTTAACAAATTGCTCAAATAACTCATTCAGGGCATTCAGAGAAACATGTAACATTTCAACTGCTTCCTTAAAGAAAAGCATATGGCACATTATATATTTTTTACATATCCGAGATGATTTAAAAACTTAATCTTCATTTATTACAGCTGCACAAGAGAAGCTTTACAAACTATCAATGAGATACCTGAACAGAATGGTTAGAGTACATGACAGCCTTGGTTATACTAGTATTTTTACAAGAACTCATCAAAATTAGTAATCAAAACCCAGTACATCTAAGTGTTGTTTTAGATCAGAAGTGCAATAAGCAGAAAGCATAACACATAGAACAATGAACACAGCAAATTACCCTGGAACCCTCCTACTTGAGGGAGAAAAACCCAGCAAATAATATCTTCTTATAAAAGGAATAGGTGCAGAAATCTGCATACAAAATCAGGCCCTTGAATTTGGCCAAGACTTATGCAAATAATAAATGCTACTTCTCCTTGAGTGAATGATAATACTTCTTCAAAGAATCGGATCTGGTGCTGAAAGATACATACTGCTGCTAGGAAATGTAAATTGAAGAGTGAATAATGTGGAGACTCCACCTCCTTTATATAGCAAGCTGGGTGACCACCTTTCTAGGGCCGACCTTGGTAATACAATAATTGTTTATAATATAAGGCCGACCTGCCTTAAATATTTATTCTTTTGTTTTACAATACAAGGGCCGACTTGCCTTGAATCAATTATATTAAGGAAAAATAGCTCCCGAAGCTACAAAACACTAACACTAAGACAGAACAAGATTATCACCAAAAACCTCCCTTAAGGAAAGACATCCTTTGGCATTAGCCTTTTCCCATTGAGATAATTGGCTCAGTAATCTGTGACTAACTAAATTCATCTTCTCCATCTAGCCTAAATCCTAACAATTAGTACAATGAGATAATTACTCAAAGCTCAATTCCAAAGTCCTCATCAACACACCCTCTTGCTACAGCAAATGGGAACCACTTAATCAATCTGTAACCAACAAGTAACCTCGATAGAGCCATAAGCAACCAAAGTCAAATGAGCAACCTCAACAGACCACTAATCAATTCAATGGCCCACGAACAACCTCAGTCGAGCCTTAAACAATTAAATGGCCCATGCACAGAATCAACTAAGTCTTTGATAGGTCAATGGCCCATGAGAATCCTCAACTGAGCTTCAAACAATTAGTGAGTTTTGAGCTCATATTTGCCTAAGCCTGGAAAAAAGGCCAATTATCAACCTCACTAAGCCTTAGTGAATTGTATTCCTGGGTGCAACCTTGACAGATAAATTCAAAACAATTAGAAAGCAGATTTATGGGGGATGTAGGTTGCATGAAGTGCACAAACAGGTAAGTTTCGAAAATGGCAATGCAAGAGAGTTTTAAAATGTAAAAAAATTATAGAAAATCTAGTAAAAAAGTATATAAAATCTTAATCTATTATTACCAGCAGCAAAATAATCTCCATCTGGCATTAATATACAATATCCATCATCCAATAATTGTTTTTCTATAACAGGCTGTATATTAGTCCAGACAATCACAAACTGTACTGCATAAAAATACATTTAGCTCTTAGAAGTCATCAAAATTATTATAAAAAAGCAATGCAGAAGCTGAAGAAGATCCCACTCTACCCAAGCTGTTCTAAATGTATTATCTTCAACAATTCCAAATGAGTTGTTGTACCCGTACAAAAATTTCATGTTTTGTCAACTTTATCAAACGAAAACTTCATTTATCTACACTGTTGATGTGTTCCAAATTGATTACCTCATATCCATTGTTCTGTTGGCTTTTCTTATTGACCCTGTAGGATCATCAATTCAAACATTCAAAGGGTCCAAGGACAGATAGGCCACAAGCTAGTCTATTGACATGTTGAAATTATTCAACGTGCACCAAAGCAAAAGATGGTGACTACATAGTTTATATTGCATAAAGAAAATTACAAGCATATCTCAACAAAGGAACTTAGGCCTTTCAAAAACTTCCAGCAATGTATTGCCACGAACCAAAAAGCTCAAGGGCGCCAATACAAAGGGTCATTACATAAGTTACTGGTCCTGGTATTGGTTTGGGTTTGGGTTCGTGGGTCAAATTGGGGTTGGGTTCATCCATACTAAAACATATAAACATCAGAAATATATACATATTTGTAGCAGTAATTAAGTCCAAAATACACCACCATATTAATAGTCAAATATTAGCCAACTTGAATGTCATGATATATATTGAAGTTAAAAAATAATGTCAAGTGTCAACAATCAGCCATCGTTGACCAAATATCATATGGGTCATCAAAAATGTCATCATCATCATCCATATTAGATGATATACATAGTGGTAAATTAGAAGAACCACAAATTGTGCCACTGGAATTGGCACTACCACTCTCATGCTCACTAGTTGGCTCATAGTCATCGTCAACATCAAGTGCAACAAAGGGCACTGGAAACATCCAATTCAATGTGCTCTAGCTCAATATCCCACTTCTTTGTGTCCCTTTCTTTGTAGCCACATTCTTTGTGTGTAAGGATCTGCAAGTTTGAATGCACATACACCAAATCCTCTGCCTTTTTTGAGTGTATTCTATTGCACTTTATTGAGCAGATGGAGTATGTGCTCCAATTCCTCTCAGATACAAATGAACTAGCAACCTATTAAGACAAAATTAGAGTTGAACATTAAAAAAATTATAAAATTAAAACATAAATAAAACATAAAAGATAAAAGATTTAAAAAAATATATAAAACTTACATGTAATAAAAACTTATCACAAGGGGTTGTATGTGCGTGTATGATTGGTCGTGCAACCACCATCAAGTATAAGCATCAATCATATGGTTGTCTCGAAAAGCATCAAGACCGTAGTCATTGGAGCATGCAGAACCCAAAAACTCAACCCTCACTACATCCCACACATCATAATTAGTGAATAGTCTATTAAGTGTTGCCTTGTACCACTGAGCGACTTCAACATCTCTATATGGGGCAACTCTTGTTGTCAAAAAAAGGAGTGGAGCACTACAATATTTGGGACTCAATGCAAAGGCAAGAAGATGCAAAGGAGTTATCATTTTGTTGCATCTCTTCATTGATATTGTATAGTTTGATGAATTTTTCTTTAGGATCTTGCTCTTTCACATTTATGATGACTTTCATCTCTCTCAGTCATTGACTTGAAGCCATCATATACCTCACCCAAACAAGGCCTATCCATGTCCGTATAACAAAACATGATCAATATGGGCTAAGTGAAACTTAGAAGATAGTCAACAAAATCCCACCAAATTTCATCTAGGATCATTTGCTTAACCTTTATTACCTTTGTAGTGCTAGATTGCCTCCAAAATGGACCAATTTAGGTTCATGACCATGTTAGAAATTGCCTCACGAACCTTCACAATTCATCTCAACACAATTGCATTGGAGGCAAAACAGGTCTCAGCAACTTGTTCGAAAATCAAAATAAAAAAATAAAAATTTACAAACATTAAAATTAAAATAAAATTAGAAACTTTACTAAAGTGAAACATATTTTTTATTTAAATAACCTTCAGCAGCTCAAATTTCTAAAATGTTCTAAATATGCCTTGTGACATAAGGTGGTTGGTGACAAACATTTGGATCTCTTCGGCCTCAACATGCACCTATTTGATCCAATCAATTTTGGTCTATGTTACCCCGAGTTTCTGGGACAGGGACAGCAAGGGACGGGGTACGCGTTTCCGGGACGGTGATTTTTTTTGCCAATTTTGGAGACGGCAAAGGGGACGGCTATATAAAAATAGGGAAATTTAAAATATTCATATGAAAACATGGATAAAGCATGCACATATACATTATAGAACCTTAAAATATAAGAACTAGCAGATTTCTTATACCAAATTTGTGTTAAATTGAGAGTCAAAGTCAAATTGCTCATAGAATTCATTGTCAAAATTCACTATCAATATGCAAAACTTATGGGGACGTCCCCTAGGAGTCCCCTGTCCCTGGGACGTCCCCGGGATGGGGACACCTGAAAAAAATACCAGGGAACACAAATTTTGGTGCCAATTTTTTGTAGCATTAGGTTGAGGGAGTGGACAACACAAGGTGTCCAAAAAATGTGTGCATAATGCTCCTCAACTAATAACCCAACAACCCTACAAATTTTGACATTTTTGTTATAACTTGCACAACATTTCAACGGCTCAGTTGCTTAATGGCTTAAAAAAAATGTTAGTAATATATGCACCATCCTTCACCTCTCCTTCACAATCCATTGCTCTCAAAGACATTGCCTCTTTAGGGGAAACTACAATAACATTTATCAATGGATGACTTTTTGCATCTTACCATCCATCAGAAATGATGGACAACCCCATTTTGATCCATGAAATCCTTATGAGCTTCAAGGAGTCCTCTACAAATTTCACCTCTTTATCCAATAAAGTGTTACTAAACCTTTCAATACTCGAGCTGTTGTAACTTTTGGAGCCTCATTAATTAATTTCACCATTTTGTTGCCAATATGGTGAGCAAACAACATTGAATGTCAGGCCATTCACATAGACACATCTCACTATGTCTTTGATTAGCAATCTCTCTAGAATCGTTCTGAAATGCCATTTCCAACGATACCTTTGATCTATCATGTGTAGAAGCGACAAGTTGTTCTTTAGGTATGGACAAAAATGGATGGCTCTCAATAGGTTCAAAATGAGAAGGCAATGGAGAAGACATCATCTCTCGAGATCCTTTCTTTAACAAAGAATGATTTGATTTATGGCTTGTTGCTTGGTCTACCTTTTCTTGCTATTCAATATATACCAAGACTTGTAATTCTAGAATGCCATTACCATCTACGCCTCAACAAAATTTGATGCCTTGTTGAGGATCTTGGACAGATGGATTTTTACTCAACCATACGAGCTCAAATATTTAACTTTACAATGACCACAAATCCAAACATAACCTCCACGACTTGGAAGTTGTGCCATTTCAACATATTTTCATTGGGAAGAGTTTGGATCTGTTTTGAAACGGGGTTGGTTCACAAAACTAGAAATGGTTGCCATTTTAACACCTAAAAGAACAAATGAAAGTTGACAATAAAAACATCTAAATACGACTTAATAGTTAATTCATTCTAAAAAAATTAAGCATGTGTTATATGTACCTAGAAGAATGAAAACAAACCAAAAACTTCAAACAAAACAAGAGAGTTTATTTATTTAAAAAATGTAGTAAAAAGAAAAACCAAAAAAAAAAACTTCAAAAAGCCTACCTCTTTTGAAGAAATCTTCCTCTACGACCCCCTTGACAACAAACGAACACTTGCCAAAGCATAGGAATAGCACAACAACCAGCTCAAAGCATTCAATGATCAATCTTCAACTCAATTCATGCAATGGCAAGCAAGAAAATAAGTTCAGCAATGGAGGAAAAGAAATTCTTTTTCATTCACAATAGGAAAAATGAGGTTGCTTTTGCCTTTTGGATGTTTTGTATGTCACATTTTAGGGTAAGAGGACAAATAGTGAAACTTGTCCGTTTGATGTGTTAACCACCCAAATTCTCCCTGGGTTCATCCGAGATGTACCCACAAGCCATGAGTGGAACCCTACTCAAACCCACAAGGGACCAGATTTGAACCCCAAACTCGGCCTAGATAGAACCACGACCTTGGATATCAAGGGGCTGAACCGGTAACACAAATTATCATCATTCGTCATGACTAAAGGTATGCCCCTAGCAATTGGCACACAACTATACTCAACAAGCCTTTGAAAAATTTAACAATGTTTGGTATCAACGATATGTCTGGCTTGCTTTACGAGTAATGGCGTGACACTTTAAGCTACTACATCTATAGCCTAAGACAGTTGCAACAACGTTTGTAGCATCATCCCTATAAATCATAGAGAAATAAAGGACATCATTTGATTAAAATCCAAAAGATAGGTGATCTGCCTTGGATCACAAATTAAAAATATAATTCAAATGGAAAAAAGACGTTAAATTAAACTGGAAAAACTGGAAAAGTTAATAGAACCCCCCTAAAAGATTAATGCTGTAATAAAACACAATTAACAAAAGTTGGTCCCTACATGAAATTCAATATCTAGATGACTGACCTCGGCCACAGCTGTATAAAGTACAATGTCAAAGTTGTCTAAACATGTAATTTAATTCTGCTCACACCGTATCCCTCTTACCATTGACTAAAGTTTAAAGTGCATCAATATTTACTGCAATTTTATTGCCCACACATTTTTATGCTATCAATATTAACTTTCATTGTAGACTCTGTAAGCATTAAAGAAAATAAAAGTGCTCAATGTAATACAGGACAAACCATGTTATGTAGAACCATGTCCAAACCCTCTTCAGGTGATATTGGGGATAATATTGGCTGGCCCTTTTCAAAAAATAACATAGGTGATTTCACTGGGTCAAATTTTGCTGGTGCCCACCACCTGGACATTGTAACATAAAAATGAGTAACATTGATACAGTTTCATCATCATCCCTTAGGCCAAATTCCAAGGTGAGTTTCAAGCTTTTATTTTATATTATATACTTCTAAAATGGCAACCTCAAAGGACTCCCAATAGGGGAGTGTAATCTTTAGAGAGTGACTCAAGACCTATATGGTCTCAATAAGTCTAAATTTCTGACCAAAGCATATGCCTATCTTTTATGGATAAATGCCTACCCTATTTGGCTAGATCCCTATCTCGAATGGATAGATAAACTCATGTCCAATATGGGCAGATGTCTAATACCTATTGGTGGAGTACTCAAGGACTCTACACCCCTTTGCACCAACTCTAAACCTAAAACAGCCACACTAAGAGCAAAAAACAAAAAACAAACTCATTTTGCCACTTTCTATCTTGTGAAAACAAAGAAAGAGAACAGTTGTGAGAAGAGAATAATTGTAAGAAGGCAAGAGAATATCAAAACTAAAATTCCACACAAAATTGATCACGTCATCACAAGACTAAAATTCATGATATTGAAACCAAATTCTAAATAACAACTTTGTTTTGCTGTCTGTAAAAATAGTATGTGCACGAGGCCTTTCCATCCAGTTAATGAAGACAAAAATCAAGCATGGCAATATATGTATCAGAATAAAAAAATTATGCGCAAAAAGAGAGGCCAAACATGTAGAGGTGCAGCCCCAAGCAAATATTTGTACTATAATTGTTGTTGCCTATGATCAAAAAGTTAATATAACCCCCCTAATAGATTAATGCTGTAATAAAACACAATTAACAAAAGTTAGTCCCTACATGAAATTCAATACGTAGATGACTGACCTCAGCCACAGCTGTATAAAGTACAATGTCAAAGTTGTCTAAACATGTCATTTAATTCTGCTCACACCGTATCCCTCTTACCATTGAGTAAAGTTTCAAGTGAATCAATATTTACTGCAATTTTATTGCCCACACATTTCTATGCTATCAATATTAACTTTTATTGTAGACTCTGCAAGCATTAAAGAAAATAAAGGTGCTCAATGTAATACAGGACAAACCATGTTATGTAGAACCATGTCCAAACCCTCTTCAGGTGATATTGGGGGCAATATTGGCTGGCCCTTCTCAAAAAATAACATAGGTGATTTCACTGGGTCAAATTTTGCTGGTGCCCACCACCTGGACATTGTAACATAAAAATGAGTAACATTGCAACAGTTTCATCATCATCCCTTAATGGCTACATTATTACTAACTTGGGTTTTCATGGTACAGTAAAATTTTGTAAGGACCTTTAAGAGATCATTCCCCTGAAAACAATACAACTTGAAAAGGCAATATAAAAATAAATGCACTCAACAAAAACTCAAATTCAACCAAAAATAAACAGCAAACAAATTATGGAAGCTTTGTTACAAGTTAAACCATCATGCAAGCTCCAAACTTAATAGAAGCTTTCAGAATACTTGAATTTAATTGCCAATGGGAATCAAGAACTCAAATAAATTGACAGAAAACAAGAATTCCCTACACTGGACATCATAATTATTACAAGCTTATCCCAAAAATTTCCAGTCACTCACATAAACAATTGCTATGAAAGCAACATAATTTTGATTTTAAACTTACTAAACATCCTTCCTATTGGTGCTTGTGTTTCTAAAGAAAACTCTCATCGGGGTAATACAATTAACTAACAACCTTCTGTATTCAAAGTTACATCATATAATCACATTATTTCTAAAAGATGGTTCCAATGAAATGAGACACGCAACTTAATGCATATAAACCAAGTCCACAGCACCTACATAAGATAATGTGGCATTCCTTGACTAAACAATGAACCTTTACAATGGAAAAAAGTAAATAGTAGGTATGCAATAGGACATGATACTTTAAAAAAAACAGAATTCCAAATAAACTCTTATGGAAAAGACATTGGGAAAAAATTCATTTTATTCAAATCCTCTGATCATTGCATTTCATAAGATGACATCTCTTTAGGGATTCTGTCAAACAGTTATCAGGCATCGCCTGTAGGTGAACATTTTCAAAGCATTCTGTTGAACAATTAACAATTTAGCCTATGCTCTCATATTTTGCATGTTGTGTTCATTATAACAGCTGCAATTACAGCATTTTACTAAATTCCTCTACTTAAGCTTGTGTGGATCACCATACCCTGTTCCAATGCACCCATTTTAGCACAGGTAGGGAGGATGCTGGCAAAGGTCATAGAATTTACCTTTACAACTGCCAGATCTTCTTGAAATCTTTTCAAACCTTTTGAACAATCCATTTTGTACATTTACTGTAATAATTGTATTCTACAAGACAGCATCCCTTTGAGGCATTATGTAAAACAATCCATGTGCCTGACAATGTTTCTACATTTTGTTTGTGTTAATAAGCTTATTTTAAAAGGTTGTGCTTGTGAGAAATGCAAATTGCCTGTCAGCAATGAAGAGTGGAGTCTTCTTATTTTTTTTGAAAGCACATTCTTGACAATACAGGTCTGCAATAATTGAAGTTATGTAGAAGAGTTGTCAGGAGTTTGTGTGCAGTAAGTGAAATGTGCAGTGACCCCTTTAACTGGCCCTCTCTACATAATGATATGAGATTGAAAGGAGAAATAGTTGGGCCTTTTATGATTGTAATTGGAGTGTGGAAAATGTGCAGTGTTATTCAGCCTGGGTTAACAGCATTTGCTTGAAATTTTATAAATTGTTTTGAACAGATTCATTTGCATGTGTGTTGCAATAAACAATCCATGAAACCATATTTTCTTTAAGACTTTCATTATGCAGCTTACACCCTGTCTGTGTCTCCACATTGCGTATACATATCTACCATGGCACCTGCAACTACAACATCTGTTAGAAATCCGTCTCCGTTATGCATTGATAATATTTATGCTATGACTCAGAGCTTCCATTACTTGCACACACAAGGAGAACACTGGCAAAGAGTGGCATAGGATTTGAATCTTGCTGCCCATTTCTTCCATGGTGCTGCTTAGAGTTTCCGAAGCCTTCTCAACAGATACATATTGTTCAAGCACCGCAAGCTGCAATCATTGTGTTGCATGAGAACCAGAACAGTGCATATGCGCTTCATAGAATGCCATACCCTATATGAGGAGAAACCAGCTGCAGAAACAAAGGGAAATCTTGCAAGCTTTCAAGAAAATGTACATGAGTAACATAAATTGTCACACCCCCAAATCATGTCATAATGAATATAAATTATAATAATAGTATATACTATATACTATCTGTAGACGTATAAAAATGACCATATTCCTAAATGAATATTTTATGTTCATTCCTCTATTTAATTAAATCCAATTTAATTAAATCACCCGCATTCCTCTATTTAATTAAATAAATTATTCTATTTATTTATTTAAATTCACTCAACCCCTTTGGTTTGAGGGACCTTGTGAGATAGAGAACCATGGAACCAACCTTGGGAAGTTGAGTCATCCTTCATGACTCCATAGCTTGCACCAAGAAGTCCTATGGGTGTGTGGACAAGTCTCTTTGGGCTTCACCTTTCACATTTTAAGTTTCACTGACCCGCTTTTCCCGCATACACTATCATATCAAAAATAAATAAAATAATAAATGAATTCAGGAATATACATATATAAGTATTTTACTATTGTTCAGAAAATTGTCTTAATAGGACTTCACAATATTCTAATACCTAAGCCGACAGCCCATAAGGCCTTTGTTCCCTTGATCGACAATCTGAAGCATTAACAAAACCTTAAACAAATAAAAATAAGTATTAAGATCTGATAGGAGTAATTAAAAACAGAAAGGAATAAAAAATTTGATTTGATACTTCTTCCTTTGATCGACCAAATGCTTCTTCACTTAACCTGTGATTTGTTAAAGAAGGATGACTCAAACAAATCAATGAAGGATTGCCTCTAAATAGCTATTCATTGGTAAAAACTAAAAAGGCAACGGACGGTCGTGAAGAGATGCAACCTTGGGGAGGGTTGTGAACGTGGAGAAGGACGTGACCCTTCATTACCATTGGAGGGGTATATAAGGCAGATCAATGCTAGCATCAAGGATATGGAGGAAAATCAATAATTCAGTCAGACCAATCTTGGATATAAACAGTCTGCATTTCAAGATACAGTAGTCTCGTATTCTAACAAGCATTGTGGTATACATTATGATGATGTTGTTTAACATTTAATCACTTACATATTTGGCATAATTAATAATATGAAATGATAATCAATCTAGATCATTAAATTATTTATTCTCCTACAAACAATCATGTCAGGGTTAGTAAGGAAATACAAGGAGGAAGAGCAGATGCGAGATTCCCTTCTAAGTAGACCACACCCCATGTTGGATGGCTGACGTGCCTGCCACTTGTGGGCCAAGGGATGGTGGATCCTGCCCTTGGGCTTAGATAAGAGGAATGCTCCAGGCACCTTATTGTGTTTTCCTCTCCAACCTCTATGATGGTTGATTGTTGGAAATAAAGAGAATCAATCATAGGAAGAATAATAAGGTGACACGAATAGGGAGGGCAGAGATGGACTCCCCCACTAAGTAGACCACCCCAGGTTAAATGGCTAGCATGCATGCCACTTGTGGGCCAAGAGATGGTGTATCCTGCACTTGGGCTTAGTGCAAGGGATGTTTTGGGCACCCTATCATGCTCCCCTCATTCAGCCCTATTATAATTGAATTTGAGAAATGAATTATAGATTCAACTATGTGACTAATTACTTATTTTATTTAAGGAATATTACAATTGATTATATGTGAACATTGGTATGCTATTAGATCCCTGATTGGTCTTATGAATTACATTTCAAAAATTGGCTAACATTATTGCAGGTTTTACACCATAGTTTATGTTCAAAAGGAAATTGTTAACTAGCAAGTTTGCCTTGCATTTGTGATTTTAGGGCAATCCCAAAAATGGGACATTACATAAATCCACACACACTTGTATCTCCCATTATATTTTAGTGTGTAGACTTGACAGAGATGAGAAGGGTGGAAACAAGATGTTTTTCAAGTTTCAAAATGTGCAACTGCACGTATAATGCAAACCTTTTGTTCGTGATTTTATTAAAGTGTTTGCGAAGTTGGAATGGGTGGATACTTAATGTGAAAGTGCAAGGTGTCTGCCCTTCCTCTTTTTGTTCTTTAGTATGAAACTTTGGACTGGAGGTACAACTGCATTTTGCAATTTCTGCTTAGTTGCATGTTAAATCTGCCCTTCTACAATTTACACTAAGTTTGCAGACTTCTTAGTTCTGTAGGAACAAAAAAGCAATTTAATGTCGTGCCGGTCTACAAAAAGCAAGAGTGAACCAACATTTTGCAAGTTCATGTACTTCTAGAATAAGTCTCCACACGGAACATTTGGGAGTGATAGGATTGAATCAATATTTCACAAACTCATGCATAATAAGTATATTGCTTTTTACAGAGATTCAAGGTGCATACGGACAATTTATTAGGCATGGCTGAACTGTAAGTCCACTTTCCCAGACATAATATGTAATGAACTTTAGAATTATATCTGTATTTGTATTACAGGAATAGGAGAATATGTCACAATTTACATGTTAATGTGTCAAAATACAGGATGGGTCCATGGGTCAGCAAGTGCATTTAATGTGGAATGCAGTGAGTGAAATGCAAGTACAAGTATGCAGTTATTCAAAGTTAGCATTCGCGTTTGCATTGTTAAAGTTAGCATTCACATTTGCATTTTTATTTCTACACATGTCTATCATGCGAGATGGTGAAGGTGGAAGCAAGGACTCAATGATCCTGCAACCCCAACAAGATAAATGCCAAGAATAGGAAGGAGAAATGCCTATGCATTGTGCAAGTTTTAAAAACATGCATGCATGTAGATGAAGACTCGAACTTTTATACCATTTCAACCTTTAACTTGACTTGCACTTTTTTGAATTACAAATGTAAATGTAAGTTCTAGTTCTCCACCATTTGATACCCAAGAATTTTATGACCATTTTTTTGCAAGTATGAACACTAGGAATATGCTTACAAATTTGAGGACTTCTCCAATGTATTAGCAATTAAAATTTTGGCATCATAATGACACATCTACCGTACAATCTTTTATGACCTGACTTGAACAATTTTACAACACTTTCAGACGATCGAGTATGACTCCAAATCACTCACAACTCTGACTGACAATTAACAATCTTCAACTCAATCAAACTTAAATGATGAAGAACTTTCATGAACGACTTAAGATACCAGTGCAGCTTTCAGGAAAGCAACTCGATTGATGCATGTTGATTCACAAAATGCAAAATGTTCAAAACAAGCCATGTTCAAAACAGGGATAACAGATGGGTCTGCGCTTTTAAAACCTCATTATGACACCCATATTTGGTTGTGGTAACAGCCCCTTTTGTTCCCCGTGCATATTGATATACAAATCTGTAAAAACCCAACCTACATTGAGGAGGATATTAGTTCAGAGCCTTTCTTTAACAAGCACTCACTTAAGTAGTCTCTAATGTTGCTTTCTAAGAGACACCTTTTGCAACAGGGGATTGGGAGTAAAGGATCTTTTCCCTCTCAATTAAATGATTGATGACCATGGTTAGAACTAAAGATAAGTCATGTCAATTCTAATAGGTTGATTATAGAAAGAATTATGAAGCTCATTCCCAGTTCTTTGATTTACAAATTGGATGCAAAACTGCCTGTTTTCAGGTGAAAAAACTGGAACTAGAAAATAGACAGACCTTCCCTGATACATTCATCGGGATGTCTGCCAATGTCATTAGATTCCACGTGCAAGTAATTTTAACCAGCAGTTGACTGATGAGAGATCAGGAAACAAAAGGCTAATTTAGGCTATGAGGAAACAAGCCAATCAGCTTGAGCTAAATTAGCAACAAAGACTACAGAATATTAGGTGGAGAAGAAAGAAAAGTGAAAACCAAACTACTTAAGCTATTCGAGGCAACACAAACGATATATAAAACATGTATCAAGCGGCAAAAGGAGAAAAGTGACTCTAGCAACTTGATCCAAATAATTCAGTGATTGCAGCAGAGTCTCAGGCTATGTCAGCATGCTACAGAGAGCACAATCTGGAATCGGACAGCCTTCAGAAACAGTTCTGCCCATTTTTACTGAGGGTGGTCCTGATGCTGCTCTAGTTTCTCTTGCCAATAGTAGCTGCCAACTAAAGAGAGCTATATGATTTTGTATCACAACTTAAGCTAGTTTAATTTCAATGTCACTGTAAGAGGTTACATTGTCAATTTGTTTAAATGCCTCAAAGACAGATTTTATACATTTGGACAAGCTATGGAGTTGCAACTTTAGATAAGAAAATATCAAGATAAAAAGCAAATCATACGGCATGCAACATCCTATAATACTATCCCAAGTGAACATGCAGTATCAAAGGTACTGTAAAAATAAAGAACTAAAATAGCAAAGCCAGAAATAGTGTATACCAGTGACCTGTGTTCAAAATCAGAATATTATGATAACTAGGAGCCTCTGCCCATGATCCATCTGGAATATCGATATCCACTCTAAAACCCTCTTTGTATCCCAGTTGTTCGAGGGCTCCACCATCAATCTTTGCAGACCACCTGAAAAATAATTTTAAAAAAGCTCAAACATCAAAGGTGATAATCCAGAATCCAGTCCTAGCGTATTAGCCTTATGTTGGCAATATTGCACTTATACTAAAAAGCAGACTTACTCAATAATAGAATAGAATGGCATTGAAAACATCTTGAAGTCAATCTATCTGGTTAATTGGCATCTCAAATTTGAACCTATAGGATGTTTTCAGTATGGTTATTCATAATCCATCATCTAGACAAGGTTTCTGTTATTTGGTTGGTCAAAACAATTAATTCCACCTACATATACACTGCAACATCTTAATCCAATTAAGAAGAAACTGATCTTCTCTACCTATTATTATACAATGTTGAGGAAAACATAGTTTCAAACATGCCTAAGGCCCTAAAGCCTCTGTGGACTTCTGGATATCAAGTCTATCCTAGAGTACCGGATAGCCCTGAAACATACCACAAGACATCTGCTTTACAAAGTACCAAAAGGAAACCCAGTTAGTCCTGAAATTTTTTTATCATATGGTCCAAAAAACAAGTAGGATTTTGGTTCAGTAAACTAAATTCTTGTGCTTCATTCTGAAATGTGTCATGAATGAAGACAACTCTTAAATTCAAGGATGGAAAGTTTTTAAATTTGGAATATTGTAGTCAATTTCTGCCTTTATTTTTTTAGTCATTTGCAAAGCTGATTATGTTCTAATCCAGAGGCCTCTAACTAATGCAATCACTTCACAAATTACATTATGAAGGTTTCTCCTTTTAAAATACCATCTACATTGCCTAAGTCTGTATTAATTTTCCCAAGTCAATTTAGAAACAGTGCAAAAGTTTCTCGAATGAAAAGTATGTATCAAAGAAAAAATAGAAGAGAATAATCTGAAGATCCTTTTGCAAATAAAGTTACAGCACATACCAATAAAAAATGGAGGCCATATGGCTGCAATCAATTTGAAGCATACAAGTCAAATGAAAATATGGGGCAGAATGTCTATCTAGAGTAGGATAGTTGGGGCACAATAAGAGGTCTAATCATCGTCTCCCCCAACTTGAGCATCAGGGCATATCTCAAAAAAAATTAGATACGCATGGATTTCTTGGGTCATTTCCACAACAATTCCAAGGAGTTTACATGGATTTTTATAATTTATTGCACAAAAAATGTTTTCTGGCTATATATAATACTTTTCTGTTGTAGAGGAATTTCAGCACCATTTCATTTCCAGGGGTTCCTGGAAAGCCAGTGTTTCCCTTCCCAATTCTCTATCCATTTCTCTTATCTGGTAATTCTAATTTTATATTTCAAGAATATGAATGCTTAATGATAAATTTTGATTTAAGCATCATGTAGCTTGAGGAGACTGAAATGACAGCTCGTACGGATTTGAAGGCCTGCCACAAGATAAGAAGGCTTTGATGACCAAATGAGAAAGCATGTTATAGCACTAATGGACAAACCTTTGATATTAACTGTTTTCATTGGAGATGTCGATGTACACTATTCACTATGCTACAGAAATTCTCATTGGAAATATTACTCCCTGTTCCCTACCTTGACAACTAATCAAAGTTGACTTGATCTCACATTTATCAATCCTTCACTAATGATGCAATGTCCCCTATTGGGACTTTACCCAATTTGCCCTAGAATTCCCAAATGAGGTATGGATTATATTTGGGAATTTAAATTGTCAACTTAATATCTTGATTTAGAGCCTATCAAGTAGCTAACAATCCAGCCAGATCAGAATCTATGCATTATGCATCAGTCCCAATCACTTATATAATGCACGGGGATTGTATGCTGAATATTATTTATTCAATTTCCTACTTGTTTGATCCCCCTTGAAGCTTTTCAATGCTTATATAAATTTGATCTGCAGGTTATACTCAGATATATATTAGTGTATGTCAAATATACTTCAGATATCTTCTTCCATGATCTTTTCCCTCAAGGACCCATTCTATATAGTCATTGAGAGGGTGAAGCATCACCTCTCTTCCCATGGTGATGTCCTTTCCAAAAGGGGATGTCTCCTTATAATATCACTCCCCTTCCAAAATTAAATGTTGCCTTATTTATTAATCACTGCCTTAGGTGAATAACATGAGTGTTGTTTGTCTAATCATCACTTTTGTTTGATAATGTATTACTCTCCCTTAATAATAAGAATCGCTGCCTCTTAAATAAACTCCGAACCATCTTATTTCTTTGTTAGTTATTCAATTCTTGACAAGGGCGATTAATATAATAATGAGCCACTGTATAATATTCAGGAATCAATGCTCCTTTCATTGAGGCGAGGACATGACAAATTGTTATTTGATATCATGCAGTCACCAAGTATGTGCCTCGCTGATTGTATCAGGAGAGTTATGACTTGCTGTTCTCGGGTTTACTTAATACTGAATATATACCTTCTTCGTTATTCAGTGCTTCTCGGGGGTATGACAAATGACATGTCAATGAGATGACATATATCAACAGATTTATTAATGAACAAAATAAATATTCAACCTGTCCTTAATTGAAATGACTTTGTTGGTGTACAAAATAAATCTTGCAAGCTTTTCAGGTTGCTAAGGCTTAAGAGGTCCAAATGTTTGTCACCAACGACCACATGTCAAAAGGCATATTTAGAAGATTCTCAAAATTGGAGCTGTTGAAGGTAAGTTTAAAAATAAATATATTTCACTTAACTAGTAAATATTTTAATATTATTTAATTTTAATTTTTGTCAACTTAATTTTATTTAAGTTGCTGAGACCCATTTTGCCTCCAACACAATTGTGTTGAGAATCTTGAGATGACTTGTGAAGGTTCGTGAAGCACTTTCTAACATGGTCATCAGCCCAAATTGGTCCATATGGAGGCAATTTAGAACTACAAGGGCAGCAAAAGTCAAGCAAATGATCCTAGATGACATTTGGTAGGATCGTGTTGAGTATCTTCTCTGATTCACTGAGCCCACATTGAGCATAATTTGTTATATTGACATGGATAGGCCTTGTTTGGGTGAGGTATATGATGGCATCAGCTCAATGATTAAGAAGATGAAAGTCATCATAAATGCAACAGAGCAAGATCCTAAAGAAAAATCCTTCAAAGAACTACACAAAACCGTTGAAAAGAGATGGAACAAAATGACCACTCCCCTACATCTTCTTGCCTTTGAATTGAGTCCTAAATATGGTTGAGGAGGGCAAGAGTTAAATAGTTTGATTTCATGTGGTAGGGGTACTCAGCAGTGGATTATCTGGTTTTGCGATAGAGGCTGAGATTACTTGATGAGTTGTACAATCTATTAAAGAATATTATGGGAGTGCAAAAACAAATAGCAAAATTACAGTGTTATGAATACTAACAGTTCACCTATGGGCTGGGGCCTGGCTTGATTGGCGAGAGCTTCCTATGGTAGGCACGAGGTCACGAGGTCCAGTATACCCCCAGCCCACATGGTACCAAAGGGCGTGTCTCGTCAGCGTCAACAGTCACATTAAAAAGTTTACTCGGTGCAATAAAGTTTATAGGGGGTGCTACCCGATTCCTACATTCAAAAAAAAATACTATCATTTCAGCTTGCAGAAATGTTGCTAATCACTTGAGACCTATTGCATCTTTGGATACTTACAAGATAGTTAGATTGAATGTCACTGCTTATCTGAAAGGCAATTGTCTTCTAGAAGGGATGGCAGCATATCGGTTGGTTGTAGAGCTGTAGGTGCCCACAGCTAAGGTAATCAGAAAAAATACCAGGAGATTACAAACTACAATGCAAGGCATCATAGCATTTGGTTCACCTATTTCTTGCATGTTCAAAGTGGAGGCATTAAGAACCAAGTTTGATCAGTTGATTCCAGAGAAACATGGAGGCTATTTCCTTAGGTCTAGATAGTATGGATGAGATGAGAAACCTTGTCATGAAGTTATCAGTGCAAGAAAAGAATGTTGTCTACGGTTTGGTGAAAGAGAGCAGAATTTCTGTACACAATCAGCTTGCTCAAGAGAAAGATTAACACGAACTCCAGCTTCTCCAAACTTCTACAGACTCAAAGGAATTTTCAGATTAGCTATTTTTACCTGACCCAATATTGAATCAAGTCCTATTTTTGGAACAAACTTTTGCATTGCTTTTAGAAAGCTTTGGCTTTGTTTGGAATAGTTTTATTGATTTTACTTTCTTTCCAAAAAAATTCAGTAGCTTTTAGAGTTTTGCTTTGAAGACATTGATTTTTGCGATAAATTAGATACTATCCAAAATCAAAAAAACTGGGTTTTGTAACTTTATATCTAAGTGTTTTGAGCACATTATTTCTTAATGATAGTTGAAGCTACGATTGTGCTGCTGAAATTGTCATTCAAGTTAGAGTTTATTCAGTTTATTCAGTTCACTAGAATGTTTGCGGTCTCTTTGTTTAATATTTCATGCATTGAATTGAAAGTGGATTAAATACCCAGCTTTTACTGATATTATATGTATATCTAAGTTGTAGCTTTGTATGCAGCTTAACTATTTAATTCCTGGAATCATGTGCTGTTTCTGTGTCAGCAGTAATTCATTTATACTGTTGTCCAGACTTGCTGATTTTCAAGCTATGGCAATGGGAAAGTACTTGTTTGTTTAACTTAGCTGTTTTTTTATTTTTTTGCAAATCCATAATCCATAAAATATCACTTGTGAGAGAAGTGTTGCTTCCATCCTTGTTTTCATGGTTCATACCCAAGCAAAAATAAAAAAAGATAGAAGTTTGTTTGGTTTATTTCACTTTTGCCCCCAAAAGATTTTGTGCATAGCGTAAGTAATAGTAGATTTTGTCAATAGTCTAGTGTCAAGGGTAAGTTAGTTCTAAGGACCTTCCCCTTACAATTCGAAAAGAGGTTTTACCTCACATACCATTCAGTTTGAGTTGTCTTGCAAAAGTCAAAACCAAAAAGCTATCAAGTCGATTCCAAGTAACTTGGTTGAGCAATAGGTGTTAAAACCCACTAGGTCCACTTTGCAAGGCTTCTCTATGACAGCTGTGTTGTTTACACTGTACAGACAAATGTTTGGTTTGATTACAAACAACTATTTTAACGGTTTATGTGGTTGTAGTATCACTGTGTCAGGATCTAACAGGTAAGCTTTGAGGTGCATCATGTGCTAGAGTTCTAATGGATCTTTCATAGTTATCTTACCTGGTTATTTTACTGATGAATATAATTCCAATATAGTGTTTGACCTTTTGGTGGCTTGCCTACCTTACTCTAGCATTTGGGGTGTGGTGTTGAGAGCCAGGTTTGTTATGCATTGGACTTCTCGTGATAATCCTTACAATGGGTTTCACGTGCAACCCAATGTGTGGCACAGTAGTTGCGAGGGGCATTTTTTCCTTTAGATTTTCTGATAGCTTGGAGGGACCGCTGTCTATTTTGAGGCTTGAAGTGTATGCAAGCAGCTGTTTCTAACTTAAGATAGAGCTTGGTTTAGATCCATCTCGACTCTGTTGTTGTGCTTGTGCCCAGTTTTCCTAGAGGTCACCTAACACAGAAGCCCATTTAGAGTATATGGAAGTTATTTGTATACTGGTTTACATTGATTCATATAACTTTCCTTTACAAAAGATTTTTAAAATTATTTTAGCTGTACGGTTTGCAAGCTAAATAATTTTGATCTTCATATGTCTTGTAAGAAATAACCATACATTTACTGGATGGTTTGAACCTACGTTTTTTAGTCTTTCTGCAAGAACCATTTCACATGTGTTACCCTTGGAGGAACTTTGAAATTGTGCAACAACTAATGTAACCATATATCATAATATTAAGAAATAACTAATCTATAAAAATATCTTCACCTCTTCATAATCAAAACTCTTACTGATAGAAGGCACATGAATACTAGTACTCATATGTAACATTGTACCGCTTGATTCCTCACTGCCAAACACAATCTCAATGATGCAAAGATTAAAACTGAGCGAATGCAGAGAAAAGCACAAGCCTTTAAATATTGATGTTGATCAAAGCCAAGACACAATATTTACAAATATATCAAAGACAGGATTTCTCTCATTTACCGGCCATAGCGTGCCAAGAGATTTGTACGATGGTATGCCAATGTCACATTGTACTGAAGAAATGTATATCCTCGATCAGCATGTGCGGGGCGCCACTTCCTAGCATCGTTGGATGCTTCTTTGAGCATGCATACAAGAGAAACAAACATGTTTCGATTCAACGAATCTCCCACAAACCCTGCACTGCCATTGGCACATAAACAACTGATGATTGCAATTCATGGAAGTAAAATATTGATACTCATTGGGTTTAAAATCAGCAGTTTGAAAAAAAAATTAACCAACTTCCAATACCATAAAAATTCTGCACTAATATTTTAAAAGTCTAGAAAAGAACCGAGTCATACAACTAGCCTTGCACAAATGTTTCACTATATCCCAGACATTGCCAAAAACGGAGGAAAAAATAGCAGTACTCAACAAAAATGATTGAATATTTCAAGTTTTGCGATCCTCAAGTAGATAAATAGAACCATATTCTGCAGTAGTATAAGTAGCCCCAACACTCTAGGACTTAATATTGAATTAGATAACACAGTCATTTTAAAATTTGGGTAGAGACTACAATTTTTGAGATGATTAAGCAATGCAAATATGAGTGTGCAAATGCACTTCAAATGGGGCTATTCATTAATACAATTCCTTCGTGGAAACCACTCCTTCAAGTTGGCATGGAAGATCACAAATCTTTGCATTGAGTCAATTTGATTGCCTAAACCTCCAGTTGCTCTGCATAATTTCTCACCCTCGATTCAACATGAATCTGCTCCTTTCCTCACTATTTCCATGTTTAATTATGGGTTATTTCCAAGAGTTGTTTCCTTCATTGTTTCCATTCTAATAATGTATTTTCTTTTCTAAGGAATTGTGCTACTCTTTGCTACCTTAAATATGTATGCTGGTAGTTTCTTTTTTAATAGGGGCTTGCAGATCAAGACTCTAATATATCTTTCTGATTTGTGAATAAGATCAAGCAAAATGAGTAGCCTGAGACAAAAAAATCGCAGTGATCAACGACATTGGACTTGCTCAAGAAACACAACAGTGTATTTGCAGACCTCTAACAAATAGTCAAATACAACCTCAAAAATCTTTGACAAGAGACGAATATGTAATATTTGATAATAGTTCATCTGCAATAATATTTTTATAAGTTCACTTAAACAAACTCTTACCCTACCTATCCAATAAATTCAATTTGATGGGTCTAACACCCATCAGGATAGACCTTGTGACTTGCAACTTACAAATTGAATGACCCCTGACATAAATATGATGAGTAGAAAATACAAAAGTGTACATGATGATGACAAAAACAGCATAATAATTTTATTATCTCCTCTGTACTTAGGAGGAAAAGATCTCAAATTTCTGCTTCAAAATGCTATTTGTTTTTCCAAGGCCGATTGACAAATTTACTTGTGATTGTGAAGAAAAGCTACCTTTTTATCAACCAAGAATGTTATACTCCTGTTTGTTTCTGGCAATGTGAATTTTAATATCAAGTATAGTGTTCTTCAAGAATGGAAGAGCTGAAACTCTACAATAGTGTCCACACCATTAGTTGACAAAAGGAGGGTTTTAATGTTGTTGAAAAACCTCTCATGATATGTAAATGCATTTGGTTTTGTACTCTTAAGGAATTAATTTTGGTGTATAGTTCTGTTGCAGAGCACTAGTCCTTACCACCTTTCTACTGGTTCTTGCCTCACACTTTAGATCTAGCCCACACATATAATGCCTCAAGGGACCCATCCAAAGACTTTCTCCTCATCTCCTCTATAAGCAAGGTGACAACGAGGATATCCAACTTTGTATCATCTACCAAAGAACTATTAATAGTAAGGATTAGACAATCTCAAGATTCATGCAATGAACATAACAAGAAGATACACTTATCCTCTTCTTCTGCCTTCACATCAAAAGGCCACAACCGACTCAAGATTAGATTAATTTCATTTAAATATTCTACAACTAAGTGTCCATCCTTCATTTTTGAAAATACAATTTCCCTTTTGGAAGTAATTAATTAATGAGACTCTTCATTTGATATATTTGTCCTATTCTATTCCATAGTTTATATGTGGTAGCTTTTTTGGAAACATTCAATAGAACAAAATCAGATAAACACAATTGTATGGCGCCATAGGCTTTTTTATCAGCTTTTAATCATTATTCATTTGACATCTTTTGCAATTTGGTTTCACTCTTGACAACAATCCATTGAGCTCTTTCCTCCAAGAGATCCACCATCTTAAACTTTCAAAGCTCAAAACCTATGCCATTGTACCTTCCCATCTCCAACCAAGATATACTAGCCATGATTTCTATCACTCAAAACGTGAAACTGCAAGAAAACAACACTCTTACTACAGCCAAAAATTCAAACACTCTGAAAAATGCATACCTCTCTCTAATCAAGCCAATTGTAGCTCTGATACCAACTGTTGAAACTTGAAACAGAGTGTAACTATACAATAAGATATGTTCATCTTAATGCAACTAAATTCAATGAGATGTGTTAGATAATCAACGGAAATGGAAATCAACCATAAAGTAGATGCAAACCATAGCACAAAGATTTACATGGAGAAACCCTTTTTTAAGAAAAAAACTCCACACCCAAAGAGACCCAAGACTGTATTAATGATGAATAAGTTATAATACATTAGTTTATCCCTCTGAACTCCAACAACATAATGATGCTCAAATGACCCACAAAACAACTTGATCTTGCTACCATCTCAAGCCACCAATATAAAAGAGAGATAAATACAAGATGCCAAGAATCGTATTCCAAATCAAGTGGCCAATACCACACACCCAAAACCAGGCACCCAAATCCTCATGGGGTATCTCACACCTCACCAAAATGGTCGATATACCCTGAATATTAACTCCTCTTACATACCTTACATCCACCTCCTACATCATAAGCGTCAAAAAAAATTTGTCATAATGGTCAACTTGACTAAAGTCCCAATCTTAAGCATTCCATGGGAAGATTAACTAGATCTGTCATAATATCCAACAATTGAAACTGCTCTTATGCCTTCTTACACATCCTGATATTTACACAATTTTCAATATCTCCCCAATAGTAACTCCCAACTTAAATTCCTCTACAATTACATGTGAAAGAATAAATAGTCTGCCTCCCAAATAGAGGGGCATTTAAGTTTAGCCTTTCAATGTTCCTTGAAAACATAACAATTATTTATCAACGACGTTAAATAAAACTATTATAACTTGTCTAGGATTTGCAAAGTGAATGTCAGCTAATCCCAAGAATAAAGATACTAGGAGGATAAGTATGAATCAGCCATGGAAACAATGATTTACATAAGCATGAAAATCATAAAGAATCATAAATTAAAACATACTACACATTCTTTAAAAATCCTTGGCTAGCTAGAAATATTCAATATATACAAGTTAAAACGGCAAAAACTTGTCATAAAGCCTTTGTAACAATTTCATAGTCTTGCTTCATCAACTAATCCAAGGCATGCACAAACAAGAATATGGCAAGAGATACCATAGTACATGCATCAAATACCCTGAAATATTATTGTCAACCAAGCTTCACTGCAAACTAGAACACTTCGAACACTTACAAAGCAAAAAATCCATTCATTAATATCCAAGAAGGTTTGGCAAACCCTAAACATGAATGGTTTCAATGACCAACCACTAATCGATATTACATATTGGTATACATTACAAAACCATTTACATCATCAGCTCCAAGGATGTGATACCAATGGCTCATCAAGAAAAATTTCAACTTTTAACTTAGAATTTTTTATTTTTTTTTCTAAAAGCTTACCTCCCTAAAGACTTCTTGGACACATGAACATCCCGACAAGAAACCTAAGCTTTCAATCGAGCCCATTGAAAAAAATCTTAGATCAAATATTAATGATGGGAAAAAGGGGCCAAGACCGACAATGAAGGCAAGGCAAAGGCAATTATGGGTGGCAAGACAACAAATTAGTTGAAGCCCATTAAGGATTCATGCAAAGAGACAAGGGTATCTATTGTTTCTAATGGATGGAAGGATGCTAAAAAATGACCCTTAATTAATGTGACTACAATGTTCCCTAAAGGCACAATACTTTTTAGAATCATGGATTATGAGAGGCAAATAGAGGATCCACAATTTATAGCTAGAATCCTCATAAAGCTCATTGATAAAGTGGGCTCTCATAACATTGTCCAATTCATAACGGGCAATGCAACAAAAGAATAGCCACAAAATCAATTGGATCAAATAGGTGTATGATAAATGCCAAAGAGGTCCAAATTTTTGTCATCATCCATATTCAAAATATTCTCAAAACTAGAGCTATTTAAAACAATACGTTTCACTTAAGTAATTTATTTTTAAAAACTTATGTATGACTTCTTTATTTTTATTTCGAAATAGGTTGTTGAGACCCATTTTGCCTCCAACACAATTGTCTTGAGCCAACTTCTGAATGTTTGAGATGTATTTTCTAGAACGATCATCAATTAACTTTGGTCTACAAGGAGGCAATCCAACACTGAGAGTGAAACAAGTAATAAAAAGATGATCCTAGATGACACGTGGAGGGATTGTGTGGAATATCTTCTTAGTTTCACCAAGTCCATTTTGAGTATGATAAGTTATACTGACACGGATAAGCCATGTTTGGAAGAGGTATCAACTCAATGATTGAGAAGATGAAAATTGTCATAACTAGAAAAGGGCAAGATCCTAAAGAAACATTTTCGCAAAACAATGCAAACAACTATAGTTGAGCAATGGAACAAAATGACCACTCCATTACATCTTGCCTTTGCATTGACTCCTAAATATTATAGTGTTGAGATCCTTGCTTGCCAATGTGACAATTGCACCATACAAAGCTTTAGAAGCTAATGAAGGGTACAAACAAGTGTTTGCTAGACTCTTCCCTAATCCTGATTTGGAGGATACAGTCACAACTAAGTTAGTTGATTTTATATACTGCAATGGTCAAAGTGTTTTTGCTCTTCATGACAAATTTAAGAAGGATGCTCATAGTTGGTCGTACATCCATGGCCAAACATTCCAACACCTACAACCTCTAGCAATCAAATTTTTATTGCAAGTTCTTTTTATCTTAAAGACTCAAATGTTTTCAAGTTTGAAGTTCAATTTATTATTTTATAACTCTTAACTCTCTAATTTTGCCTCAATAGGTTTCCAATTCTCCCACATCTAAGCCAAATTGGAGCACATAGTCCTTCATCCACTCAATAAAGGGCAACTGAATGCACTCAAAAAAGGCCAAGGACTCAATGTACGTGCATTCTAACTTGTGCCTTCCTCCACATAAACAAAATGACTACGAAGAAGCAGAAACAAAATTGTAGGATATAAACCCAAAGCATACTAATTTGGATGCTTCATCTTCCAAACATGCTTTATTTGTAGAGTCATCAAATAACCAACATACTTCTAGTGCAAGAACCAACAACACTACTTGTGGTTATTCTAAACCATAGATGGCACACTCGCCGAAAACTCGGCGAGTGACAAAAACTCGCCGAGTTTTTGGACCTGGCGAGTAGTAATGACTTCTACTCGCCAGGAAAACTCGCCGAGTTTTTGCCAAAAACTCGCCGAGTTTTTGGCGAGTTTTTGTCAAAAACTCGGCGAGTTTTAAAGAAAAACTCGCCTGGGTTAGCATAACAGCAAAAAAGGGCCAAAAATACATGCATTTTTTGTTTTCCTATATGGTTTTGGGTTGAGAAGGGGGAAACTCACTTGGAAGGGCCACCCTGAGAGCCCACTATGCCCTCAAGTAATCGCCGAGTTTTTTGGTCTATCCGTCAGGATTCATATATGGAATATAACATTTAAGTATAAGTGATACTTTAAGTTATATTCCATATATACTGTCAGGATGTTTGAGAGTGGTTTCGGACCTCCAGGAGTTATAATGCAAAATCTAGTTTTTGGAGGATTCTTCAATTTTCCAGACTTAGTCAAATTTCAGGATCCTTCGACGATGCCCCTTGACCCCAACTTTGAGTTGAAAGTTTGAAACTATGAGTATGAATGATGAAATTTCAAATATGATGAAAGTTTGAAAGTAGTTTTAGCTAGAGCTGGGGAGAGGAAGTTGTATTTACTTTTGGTTTTACAAAAACTATTTACTATTTTGCTTCCAGCCATCAGCATTTCTCATGAGGATGCGATTTTGTAGACACTTTGCAATCAAATATATCTAGAATCAGCTTGTTTCTTTTGTGTTATCATTTATTGACTCATTGGATGCATCTTCTCATTAAATTTTGCAAAAAAAATGCATTTTTTATTAAAATTAAGCGTGTTTTTACGTTGCCGAGTTTTTCGCCGAGTTTTTCCGAGTTTTTCCCGAGTTTTCGCCGAGTTTTTTTCTCAGGGGCTTGGCGAGTCGAGCCGAGTCGCGAGTAGTTCAACTATGTTCTAAACTACCTACATCATCTAATACCAATGATGATGGTGATCTTTTTGATGACCCATATGACAATTGCTAATATTATTTTTTTACTATTGAACAATGAATATCTATCATGACATTCAAGTTTGATAAATAAACATTAAAGCATCATTTTAAAATTTTATGGAGGTGTTGTTTATTATCTGATGCTATGTGGTATTCTAAAATTAATTCATTTTTTAAGGCTGCAAATATGTCTATATTTATGATCTAATATGTTTTTGTACAAATGAACCCATCCCAAAAAAGCAACTTTACCAAATCTGCATATTTGAATCCCCATAAACAAACACAAACCAATAAATTAGCATTCCTTTCAATGAAAGGATGAATTCTGTTGTGTGATCCGAAATGCTGACATTAAACTCTCGCATAATTTTTTCCAAAATTCTTTTCTATTTTTACTTCCTTTCAGAGAATCCGTGCACCTAAGGTGTAACTGCATATATAGCAATGCCTCGTATATGGCTTCACCCCTCAATTGTATTTTATAGTTGACAACAAATGTTTGTTTTCCATTTGTGCCTTCGATGGATCACATGGCATCATCCCCAATGTAAATTTAAATTCCCATGAAGCTTTTTTTTCCAAATAAATCTATTCTATCATCACATTCTTTCAAGAGGAGCCCCATCTCTTAAGGTTGGCACCACTACATATATGGCTTCACCCCTACATTATGATTTATTATCTACAACAAGGGTTGATTTTGTGCCTTTACGAAACAAACTCTTAGATAGCAACAGCAAAAAAGTATGCCTAGCATTCCATGCCAAACTGAAATTGGGGAATGGCCCTCCACCTCTGATCAAATTTACAAACCTTTGAGATTCCCAGCACAAGCCAAACTGATGCATTCATCGGTATGAAAGAAGCATGCAAATGATATGAATAAACTATTTAGTTTTTGTACAAGTCTCTAATATGAAGGTAGAGTAGCATTCATGCCTTGTGACATGGATAGAAAGCCAAAAGTATATTTATGGGGAATTAACGCCAACTATACACCATGTCCATGTAATTTTCATAGGAATCGTTTATATAAAAGACATATCAAGACTACCCAATAGCTATGGGGCACTTCTTTGTGTAAATAACTCAAAGGTGTAACTCATAGCAGCAAAAATATTTTGGGGAAAAACTCAGTAAATCAAAAGTATTAGATTTTTTTTTAAATCAGGATTTAAACAAAAAATAACCAGATTTCAAAAAAATAATGTAGTAAATGAGATGAAAACTTGTTTTTAAATTTTGAAGGTGTTTCAATAGCATAGAGTTATGTAGAGCAAATAAAATTGAGAGTTTAGTCTATGAATTGTCGAATAAAGATTTTTGTTTTTTATGTCCATATCACTAATTACATTGCATTGCACAATGCATACTTGATAGTCCATAAATAATAACTAGACGCCAACAGTTTTTGAATTGTCAATTACAATCTAGTTTGAATAACAATAACATTTCAGTCTCTCATAGTATGATGCTTCATCATCGATCAATGATATTATGATAGTGATAAAAATAATTGTCTAATTTGCCAAACAGATCTCTACTCTCAGAGCTCCTCATTGTAATCAAATTTGTTATGTGAGAAGAGATGCAAATAACTAGTGGGAGTTTTGGGAGTGAAGGCTCCAATGAGGTTGAGGGGCAGTGCCCCTCATGGAGGTTTGAGGCAAACACCCCCCTACAGGATCAAGGGGTAGTGCTACTCATGGGGGTCTGGGGGCAACACCCTTCACGAAATCTGGGAGCAGCGCCCCTAATGCATTCCCTATTGCAATATAAAGCAAGATCAAGGGGCAGAGCCACCACCACCAAGCCCAAATTAAGGCCTTTTAAAACACAAAAACCTTCATGGAACACACCATTTTCACAATTTATCACTAAGAGCAAAATTAGGTATTTGGGACATTTTTGTTTATAAAATTTCTAAGAAAAAACTTATCTATTTGTTTGGGTGCCTCAGGTTAAGTTCAACTTGGAGTGGACTAGGTTCATTGAGAATTTCAATTTTAATTGTGCTTTGGAAGAATGAAAATCCATGATTCATATTCTGGTTTTTGTTAGTTATTTTAACTTTGAAATACTTGTTTAACAGAAAATGGATAAAAAAAAAGAAAAAATGAAAAATGAAAAAGTACAGAAAATGGAAAAAACCACTCTTCAAAAATGAAACAATGAATGGTAATTTTATACATCCTTTCTATCAAAAAACAATATATATATTTATCTTTTAACTATTAAACTAAATAATTAAATATACAAATCTCTACATTAAAAATATATATATATATACCTTTTCTGAAACATACATTTTGTAACAAACTCTAATCTAAAACATACATTTCATAACAAATTCTAATGGTAACAAAAGATGGAGCTCCTAGCCTGATTGGCTGAAAGCATCCTATTGCAAGAAAGTGATTATGAGGTCCAATCACCCGTTGTCATGCTCCGTCTATGAACTTTTCCATACCATCTCCAAGCAAGAACAAAACAGAAACGGATAAATAAAGAGACACATGATCAGGGATTTGCCAGGGGAACCAAGGCAGCAAACAGTTAGTACCCTTACATTATAAAACATTGACCTGTTGATTGGTCAACGGGTTGCTTAAGAGAAAAACATAAAAGAGTACCAATTTCTAATTAAGTGACATCGGTTAGGTTGAAGAGACACAATACTTGGAAAGGTGGTGACATGGCTAAAAACATGACTCCTTATTCCCATGTGGGTACGAAAAGCCGGTACGGAAAATTGTTTTGGGGGTTGGGTATGTTTTTGGTACATTTATTGTATGTATGTTTATATATGTAGCTAAACAAATACATATGCTAAACAAAACCATTACAAATTTCAAATTTTGAAATATAACATACTACTTGAAATTCAGTTTTCAATATCAAAAAGATCAAACAAGAATATCATGATAGATAAGTTCTGAGTTCGCTAATCAGCACTGTAGGTCTTAAGAATATCAAAAAGACCAAACTAGAATCATTAAATATTTCAGAAACATTTCAGCATCTAAAAACGCAAACCCTGGATGTACCCACTGGAGATTTGTTTCAGAATCCGATTCCAGTACGTTTTGTACCTGGAGTCGCCCGGAAAACCCCACAATTCAGCAACTTAGATATATAATGCATCAGCTTTATGGCTGGGAAAGGGGAGATAGGAATCACACTTCACATAAGACAAAGACTACTGGTGCAAGAAAGACTGCTTGCATCAGAGATTGTTCCCCCAGCATTAGACAATAATAATCCTCCCAAATTAACTAATAAGGAAATCATTTAAAGTAGCATCGTATCATATAAATCTATAGAGATAATAATTAGTGAATTGTAATTATTTGTCAATTAATTACATAAATATCTGCTATACATGTTGCTTTGCTTAATCAGTAATGTTTAAGTATATATTCCAATGAGAGAATATAGGATAGATATACTTGTCTGAAATCCCTCTTGTGGGAGAAGGTCTGAGGAGTAAGAGATGGGTGTCAAGTGGTATCGTAAGGAGGCCATCCTGGTAGGACCATTGCGGCCTAAGACAAAGAGGGCACTTACAGAGTTAAGTAACCCCCTTACAACCTCCCCCTGATCCTCCAAGAGAGCATGTGTCTTCAAGAAGATGAGATATGAATGGAGAAAGCAAGTACAAACCGCCTAGCAAGCAAGAGAGCTATGGTTGACATCCCCTTGGGCTTGGTGTAGAAATGGCTTCAAGCAGACCCATCATGTCTCTTCCTCTGAACTCTAATGTGCTTAGTAATCTATGATTGTGAATGATTTGCCTAACCCTAACGATTAAGGATATATGTGTGTGTGTGTGTGTGTGTGTGTACTATGTATGTATGCAAATGTTGTTTGTGTTGTGATTGCAGGATTCAAAATCAGAATCACATTATCGAAGAAACATTTATTTGATAAGATGTAACCCTAACCCTAATTTGTTGCTATTTTGATTTTGGAGCAAATTAGGATGGATACATTACACCTGTCCACGTGGTACCAAAGGGTGTATCACACCAACATCAATGATTACATTAAAAAAAATTGCTCAGCGTACTGTAGGTTATAGGGGGGCTAAGCTGATTCTTGCAATCTAAAAAAAATTGGTAACAAAAGACTTGTTAGTTGTTATCATAAGAAAAATTCCACTAGATTTATCTTAACACTTGATATAGACAACAAGATGTGCAAAAATATTCATGTTATATTACTCAAGTAGAAATCTCAATCTTCAACAGCACACTTTCAATTCAGTTTGGTTGGTTTCCCTGTTACTTTATTCCCATAGTAATTTGTCATTAAACTAATAGAACAAACAAAACTGTCACAGAAAAAATGAAAAAATAGACAAAAATGCACGCATATAAACCCTACCGACAAGGGTGGATGAAATCCGACACAATTAAATGCAAAAAATCGCAACTAAACCAAAAAAAAAAAGATATAAATTGTTGAAAATCATTGTCAAAATGGCAGTCAACAATTTATTGGTAAGAACACATTTTTTAAAGGGAAAAAATCGAGAATATTTTTGTTTCGTGATCAATCGTGATTTTGGCGATTTATTCCTGATTTCTGCTTCTATGGACTTTAACCTTCTACGTCATACAAAAAACTACTCTTTTTACCCCAAATCTATTTTACAAGCACAACTGCCAGCCTAGAGTCCCATAGACTTAGCATCTATGGTTCATGATGAGAAATTATGCAGCAAACAATAAAAAAACAATAAAAAATCCAAAAAGCATGGCAATATGCCAAAAATCTTTCAACAAGTGGAAGTGCAAGGCAACTCAATGTAAAACATTTATTATAAAGCCTTATTTAACTATATGAAAGGTAAACGCTATTTTGAATGAGGCAATAGAATTGTAACCTGTTTCCTATATTTGAATCCATTTCATTCAACCACTGATAAAAAGAAGCTGATTCAGTGATCTATTAATTTACAATTTTACTGATAGAGGGGAGTCTCCTTAGGGGCTCAATTTAACTCTCATGACCTCATCCATGTTATCATTAAAGCATGACAATACATTCTTAATGTCTCTATCTTTGATGGGAATACAGAGGCTTCAACCTGCCTTTTAAATCTCCCCTCTATTATAGCACGTAAAGTAATGGTTGGCATACACTCAGGCTCGTGTCTCGAGTTCTTTTAATCAAAATAGTAGAAGGGGGAAAACTAGGAAATTATGAATGTTGAGATAATTAAGTGTTGTTTTCACAATTTCATGCGTTATAGGTTCTTTCTGTTCTTATTTTCAGTAATCAGCAATCAAATTTAGGTTCTATTCCTAAGCCATGTTTGTGGCTTTTGGATTTGAATGCAAGTTTGGCTTTCAGCTTTTCCTATGTCTAAGTTCACTGGTAGAAACTGTTAGTTTTAGCAATCAGATTAGCAGTATAGAACAGAAAATCAGAATGCAAAGTAAATCATACACATAACACACATATACCCTGGGAAAACCTCCATCTTAGAGGTGAAAAACCCAGCAACAACTATCTCAGATTGTATTATATTAACCACAGAGCAGATTTACAATATAGCCTTCTAGGGCACAAGCACAACTTATCTGAGATATAACAATTAGAGGAATCAAATCCCTGTAGCTTAATTTGGCAGCCCAGATTTGAGTTCGCTGTCTTTGTATGAAGTTTACTCAGCCATGCAAGATGTTCGCTCAGTCTTGATAGGGTTCGCTGGGTTGTAACTCTACTTCGCTTGCTGAAGATTGCAGATCAGAACAGAAGGGCAGATTGCTGACTAGTAGTTCGCTCACAGCTGGAAGGAGTTCGCTGACCTCTAGATGGGATTCGCTGGCACCTATGATTAGCTCGCTGACTTTGTGACTGAATTCGCTGACCTTTGAAGTAGTGTAGATCACATTCGCTATTATCTATGTCTTGTGACCTCAAGTCACTTCCTTTATATACATGCCTTTAACCCTTATGCCTAGGTCAGCCTTGGTGCCAAATTACAAATTCAATTTGCAAATTACATAGAACCTACCCCAAGTTACAAGTTACATATTCAATAGGTCCCGACCTATTGAATTACAAGTTACACAATGAATAGGTCTTGCTCCATAACCATTATAAGTTACATAAGTTGAGTGCCCAAATAAGGCATGCCCTTAACATTTACAAGTTACATTGATATCTATTTGGGCCCAGCCCAATTATAAGCTATCAAAATTGGGGCTCAACCCTAAACATTAATCAATTATATCAATACAGTTAATTTTAAGGCCAAGGGCCACATTAAAATTAATTATGCTAGGGATTCGACCTAGCTACATTTCAACACTCCCTCTTAGCTAGGGAGGATCCCTTGAATAATCAAGTTACAACGTGACCATGCTTCATGAACTCTTTCCATGATATCCATCATGCATTCCCACAGAGGATGGTTCCAAGATACATCATGGATTCCTTCCATGATATTCGTCATGCATGCCCGCAGAGGATGAATTCAATATACATCATGGACTCCTTCCATGATACCCATCATGCATACCCGCAGAGGATGGATCCACCTTGCATTGCCCACAGAGGGTGGAAAAGGTATTTCATCTCAACTTCTCCCAGAGAAGGATCCAATGTCACCTTGCATTGTCCGCAGAGGGTGACTCCACCTTGCATTGCCCGCAGAGGGTGGAAGATGCAACTCAGTGCATCATTGGGACTGAGACTCCCTCTCAGCCAAAGTTGTGTTCTCAACAACTCCAAGTCTCTCTTTGAAGTATTCAAACTTCACACGAGCTAGAGGCTTGGTGAGAACATCTGCAATCTACTCATCAATGCTGACATATTTCAACTGAATGGCACCTCTCTGTACCATATCACGAATATAGCGATAATGAGTTTCCACACGTTTTGACCTGTCATGAAACACAAGATTAGTAGACATCTTAATACAACTCTAATTGTCATAATGAATGACAGTGGGTTCCCAAGGTTGTCCGAATAACCCAACAAGAAGCTTGCGAAGCCACACTGCTTCTCTTGACGCCACACTTGACGCAATGTACTCAGCTTCTACAGTACTTAATGCAATTGAGGATTGTTTCCTACTAGCCCAAAAGATAACAGCAGAACCCAAACTGAAACAAATTCCTGAAGTGCTCTTCCTATTGGTTACACTTCCTGCCCAATCAGAATCAAAGTAGCCTTCCAAGGTGATGACAATGTTGATTGGATACTTCAACCTGTAGCCAACTGTGCCTCACAAATATCTCAGAATATGCTTGGCTGCAACAAGATGAACATGCTTCGGTTTGTTCATGAACTGGCTAAGGGCACTCACTGCATAACAAATATCCGGTCTAATGTTAACTAGATTCATCAAGGATCCAATCAGTTGTCTGTACTCCGATGGATCTGCAAAACCAAAGTTAGCTGTAGAAACACTGCAATCCATTATTCAAGATATCAATTCATTGGATCCTTGGCATACTTCTAACTCTAGAGAGTAATGCATTAGGCCTAGTTTTATTCCAAATTCTGAAACTAACTCTTTCTAGTTAGAAATCGTATGTAAATCAAAATTAGCATTTCAACATTAAACCGATAGGATCGGCATCATGCTTACAAAATCCTAAGCTTATAGAATATTGTCAATTCTTTCATCAAAGCATTTTACTGAGGATTGTAGGGAACATAGAACTCTCTCTTAATCCTTAATATAAAGCTGTGACAACCAGATCTTAAGAATCCACTAAGGAAAGCAACCATCACGAGTTTTCATAAGTCAGAATGAGAAATGCTAATTTTTCTTTTCCCTTACCTTCACTTTCTACGAAAAGGACCCATAGCACAATCATTATGAACATGGCATACCTTCAACCATCTTCTCAAGTGAAGGAATGAGCTGAAAGCTTGTATAGGCTCTCATGTCTATTCCCAAGCTCCCTCTGAACCTTGAAGCATAATAGTTCAAGACTATCTTGAAGAGAAACATCAATCAAACATGATTCAACATACCAATAGAATGAATTAATAATAACATGAAAATCCATGAACATGATTCAAATATAAGAGAACTTATCTCTTTATTGGCTAGACTCCCACACAATCCACCAACGTTCTTAAGTTGTTCCATTTTCAAGCTCATGGTTCTCTGATGGTTGTGTGGCCTTCGGCCCTTGCCATCACATATCATCTACCTTCAGCTCAGCATTACACGCAAGGGTCACTTGGAACTTCACCCTTCAACCCTGTGAATTGCCTTAATTCAAATTTGGTGGCTCTCTCTGGTTGATGAATTCAATGTTCGAGTCAATATATCCACTGACTTCTCAATGAGAGAAAACTGTACATCGCTAGTCCAAGGAATATGAAGATGCTCACAATCATCAATCGCTCTTCCTAAATGAGGTCATTGTGATATAATATGATCAATTCGAATACCTTCAATCATAGACAAAACTACACAACATTCTGTAAATTGATGAACAAATAACAGTAAGATAACCGCGCCTGTGCAAAGAACTGAAAAATGTCATATGTTGATCACATCTGATCATATTATTGTATTATTGAATTGCAAAAATAATGACTGATCAGAAGAACTAAAACAAGTGTATGTCTTCAAAAAAACAGTGTACATAAGCCAAGTTGTCTTTCCAGCCAATGCATAAAACTAATCAGAAGGAATACAGGATAATTATGTAAGCACCAGCCACTCAATTGAAGAGACACATTGTATAGTTGAGCACAAACATATGATTGATAAATGCCAAAAAAAACTGAGGCCACAAAATCTCCATGGTGGGAGCACCCACATCATTCTAACTAAATAATGTATGTTCAATAGGTTAGATACTTTTATTCTGCATTGTTCTTAGGTTTCATCATCAAGAAATTGAACAAAGTCTCAAGTATATTCTGCTTTAATGAAAAGAATGCAAAAACTAATCAAGCATTACTATTTAATAAACATTTACTTCAAAATGTAATAGGGAGTGTTCCCCATACAAACTAAATACCAAGCATATGTGCCACAATGAATGAAGAAGAATTGACCACCATATATTATATGTTTCCAACTTTATGATATATTCAGATCACCGCATCAAAGCATCATCAATATTCAGATCAATAACATCATTGATATTTGGATCATTGCATATTCCTCATAGCAAATCATGGATTTGGGTTAAGAATAATGTTAGGTATGCATACTTAGAATAGAGAATAACCGAATACCAACTTCCATAACTCGAACTAGGGTTGGAACAAATTCTTAACACAAAGACAAAGCTCGAACTAGGGTGACAGTCACAAACCATAGGGTGACAATTATACAAACCCTTAATAAAATACAAGGAATTCTAGGGTTTGAAGCTAGAAGAAAACAAATGCACAAAACCAACATATCTTTGATGAGATAGTTAACAAACAAGAAAACCCTGTGTTCTAGTTAAGACCCCAAACTAGGGTTACAACTAAAAGAACTAATACCAATAACAACAAAGCAAACAGATACAAATCCTCAAACTAAGCGAACCCTTCTTAATAGAAGTAAACAAAAGAGAGTAGAGGAATAAGGACACCTGTACTCTAAGATTTTATTTGAAGCCTTCATACTCTTGTTACGGCCCCATCGATGCCCTCAATCTTCAAGCTGTTATGTTGTTGTAGAACAATCTGATACAATCGATTCCCAATCATTCACGCTAAACTTCTTCAACCCTAGTCTGCAAAAAGAATACAGGATCTATAGGATCTACCTTCAAGCTATTAGGCTTTATAGAAGGAACCCGCTCCGATACCATGTTAGTTTTAGCAATCAGATTAGCAGTATAGAACAGAAAATCAGAATGCAAAGTAAATCATACGCATAACACACATGTACCCTGGGAAAACCTCCCTCCTAGAGGTGAAAAACCCAGCAACAACTATCTCAGATTGTATTATATAAACCACAGAGCAGATTTACAATACAGCCTTCTAGGGCACAAGCACAACTTATCTGAGATATAACAATTTGAAGAATCAAATCCCTGTAGCTCAATTTGGCAGCCCAGATTTGAGTTCGCTGTCTTTGTATGAAGTTTACTCAGCCTTGCAAGATGTTTGCTCAGTCTTGATAGGGTTCGCTGGGCTGTAACTCTACTTCGCTTGCTGAAGATTGCAGATCAGAACACAAGGGCAGATTGCTGACTAGTAGTTCACTCACAGCTGGAAGGAGTTCGCTGACCTCTAGATGGGATTCACTGGCACCTATGATTAGCTCGCTGACTTTGTGACTGAATTCGCTGACCTTTGAAGTAGTGCAGATCACATTCGCTATTATCTATGTCTTGTGACTTCAGGTCACTTCCTTTATATACATGCCTTTAACCCTTATGCCTAGGTCAGCCTTGGTGCCAAATTACATATTCAATAGGTCCCGACCTATTGAATTACAAGTTACACAATGAATAGGTCTTGCCCCATAACCATTATAAGTTACATAAGTTGAGCGCCCAAATAAGGCCTGCCCTTAACATTCACAAGTTACATTGATATATATTTGGGCCCAGCCCAATTACAAGCTATCCAAATTGGGGCTCAACCCTAAACATTAATCAATTATATCAATACAGTTAATTTTAAGGCCAAGGGTTACATTAAAATTAATTACGCTAGGGATTCAACCTAGCTACATTTCAACAAACTTTAAGGAGGAAAAGGGAAAAATACTCTACTACAATATCCTTCCACATTGCAGCTCTCATCACCTTTATAACAATGGCAGCAAGAACAATATGATGGGTGTGCGTGGCAAAAGCAGTCCGAAGGGTTTGCAAGGAGGAGGAGATTCCAGTGAGCCAGCAGTAGTTGAAGAAGATGCAGAGGATGGGGAGGTCAGTGGCAAAACAATTACCTGAGATTTGGAAGCTCGCGAATGCTCTTCCTGTGCTCCCAACATGAGGAATAAGGGTCCTCTCCTTTTGCAACAGGAGTTTTTACTGCCTTCAAGAACTGGGAGTATTGCTGATGTTGCCTCACACAAAGAGAATGTCTATAGGGAGATACAAAATTGGATGTGTAGGAACTCATCTAATGCCTACAATAAATGTAGGGATTTTTGTTTTTGACATCTAAAATGTGTGTCTCCTCATGGTTTCTCTGAGTCTAGTGTTTTGCAGCCTTTGAACAGTGGTAGAGGTCATGAGCACACCTAGACAGCTGCTACCAGTGAGGCTGAGCCTAAGAAAGATGTGTGTAAGGATCTCCAGGGTTGTAGGGTCATAGGGTTTCTGTCAGTGAGGGGAATCCTTCTGAAGGATCTCCCTCTCTGGAACAGTTCTATCTAGAAGGTATACCTGTGGTGCTGGCTGCTACAGCAGTTATCCTGCACCTCCTGTCAAATTGCTTAGAACAGATTTCAATTGAGCAGGGCCCACGCTTTCTTATCTGTCAGTTTCTTGATAATAATCCACATGTCTGAGACTGACCATTGGATGAAAAAAACTTGACTTGATTTTCCTTGTCCTCCTGTCTCGATGATGTCAAAAAATATTTTTGCTAAATATAGTTTAAGGCCGTTGAAGAGCAAGACTTTGTGTGGAATAATTGCGCTTCGTTCAGAGATAGATTTGGTCTGTTTTTGAGCCCCCTAGAAGCTTTTTCTTGATCCATATTCAGATTTAATCGCCAAGATACCTGGGTGGGCTTATTTCTATGATCTTCAGTTATTCATGTGGAATGATTGATCATTAAGTTTGTTGACTGAGTCAGCTGGCAAGATTGTGAGGATAGATCTGGGGTTGATGGGACATCAGCAGAGCTATTTCAGGGCCTTAATGTATTTGGATTTTTATATGTAATCAGGTCCAAATATTGTCAAGGAGCAGTTACTGGTTCCGGTACATAGAATATGAAGGCATTCTTTTTAGATGTTACAGACGTCAAAAGATGGGGCACAGGTCTGCTGCTTGTTCTGCATTTCCTACTTTCAGATCTTCTAGAATCTTCAGACCTGGAAATGGATCCCCAAACAAAAGGATTTTGTTTGTAGGGATCACGGATGCTTTCTATCCAGCAGCAGGGTATCTTCTTCTCTGACTGCACTAGTGGCCTCTTCTGCAGATAAGAAAGGACAAGATTTAGCAGTTTCTTTTCCTTTTGCTGGTAAGGAAGAGGGTGTCACCTGTGTGGACGACAGAAGGCAGCGATTGTAATTTTCATAGGAAATCATGCAGTCAGATTCAGAGTAGTCAGTGCCAGAAGAGGACAATTTTAATAGTGATTATTCTTCTCATCAGGAGTAGCAGACTTGTCTATGTTGTCTAGGCCCTGTGGTATTTGATTTCTTTTCTCTATGCATATGAAGAGAAGAGAGAGAAATCTGATGTCAAAATATTAAATGTGAAAGATGGCATCAAACAATGATAGATCACGATGAACTAAAGAAGCTCTTCTTTGTCAGAAAGGCTGGAGATTGATGGCTTCACTTGCCCAATTTTCATCTATAGGATTAAATTGAAGCTTCGTTGATTCTTCTTGCTTTACGGTTATGTTAGATTTTGGTTTTTGCTTCTTGTCTGTTTAAAGTAGTTTAAGTATCTGTTTATCTTGCAGGTTTGGATCACTTAGTTGTTACCCTGTCCTTGTCTTTTGTTAGGTTGTTTTGGTCTCTCCTCAGTGGATTGTTTTTCATCCAGAGCCCTTAGGTTCAGTTATTTTAATGTTTCAATTTGTGTTCATTTCAGGTCTTCTGGGGTTCAAAGAAGCGTCTGTTATGTGGTATCATCAGAATTTTTGAACAATAATATTATTTCAAGGGTGACAGCCCCATTGAATCCCTCATCTTATCAAGCAAATATAAACACTGACAGCAAGAATTTTCCATTTCAGATATAGAAAGAATTGGATGTTTGCAATCCTCATTCTGTCCATTTGATTGAAGAAATTTTTGTGCTTGCAATTGCTTCTTCTCTCACTAGTATTATGCATACGGCAGCTGTTTTAGAAGAGGAAGTTGAAAGTTCTAAAGGGTTAAGAAAAAGAGTAAAATACTCTGTTTTATGTGACCAGATTTGGGAACCTGATGATATTGGCCACCAGCACAATGTTCAAGCAAGGATTGACAATTCTATGTCTTTGTGAGAATTTGTTTTTCCAGATTCTGGGGTTACAACAATTGTTCAAATATTGTTATCCTTGCTTTTAAGAAAGCCAAGTCCTATGCCCTCAATGAAGCTCTTCACAAATTTGGAAATGAGACTCACCCTGAAGAAATCTTGCAATGTGAGTTCAAACTACCCAATTAATAAGGTTAAGCCACCAGAGAAACCAAATTCACTTGGCATCACAATGCCTTCAGTTCTGATAATTCTGGAAGGCTAAATGGCAGGAGTGAAACTAATATATAACGTTGAAACTTTCCCTACATTTTGACCACTTGCATATCCTACTCAATCGTGGTAATATGCTTAGTTGTTTCTATCTGTCATTTTTAGTTTACTTCTTCTAGTCGGTCTATTAGTAAGTTACTTCATGAAGAAGATTACTTATTCTGTTTATGTCTTGGCGGGGCTTCGATTATTTGGCAGACAAAGACCAATCATATAGACCTCTTATATGCAACTGTCATCTGGAAAATCTTATTGGCCAATATCAAAAAAAAAATAGAAAAAGATAATTTCCTCTAGACCATGCACGCATGCATCTTCCCAACAAATCCACCATGAGCAGTCGCACAAACAGTGAGTGCTTGCAACTGATAACAAGCTTCATGTACGTATTAACCATTAGTTTGCAAAGTCTGAGCCGTGTGTGTTTCTTGTTTCCATTACAACGAAAATATCTCTGAACTGTCTGTTTCTTTTTTCCATAGCAATAAAATTATCCCTTAGTCAATGTACTCTCATAGTGAATAGAATTTCCAATTAGGTAAGTAAACCTATATTGAATTTTTATCTCAAAATGCACTTATTGGAGATCCAATGCAATGATTAGAAGTTAATATTGATGTGATCATAGAAGTTGAAAAGTTGAACCCAAGGAAATGTTGTTACTTTGTTAATATAGGATGTCTTAGCTTGCCAATGAAGAAGAACCAGCTTGAAGTTTTGTCTAAATGGCACATTTGAATTCATGTACGTGATATGAGGAAATTGATTGCAAATTGTACCTACTGTTTCATGATATATCCATAGAGAATCACATCACATCATAAAACACTTTTTGTTTCTCAGATTCTCTTGCCTAAACATTTAAAAATAAGGAAGCAAAGGTTGCCGGTGAAATTGTGGAGATATGATAATCGGAAAACTTCTAGTGCATGACCAAGGCCGAAAACTCAAATGCATCATTTGCAATCAAATTTCCCCTGGGGACATGGGTGAGGTTTTGCATAACGAATATGAGGTACATTTGAACATAACCCAGATTTACTGGGGTTTAGTGTGGCATGCCTTCAAACATTACCATCTCTTATGACCTTCGATAATCTAAACCGGGTATAAGGTTGACCTTGTAAAAGAGTAATCCGTGTTCACATCCCCCTCACAGTAATAAGGTTTCCTATAACCATAACATAGAACATGAAAAGATTACGGTGTAATGAAATATGGGGTATATTTGAAAATGGCCTGGACTTAATAGGGTCCATCCATACAAGACCCACAGTCCATAAATCTCCTGTAATCTAAATGAAAGTTTACAGAAGTGTAGAAAAAGGATTCACATCTCATCCTACATAAACAGATCTCAATTCATTCGAAGCTATAAAAAGAAAAGGTAATGTTATTACCAATGCTGGTGTCCCTGAAATGTTCCAAGAAGTATAAGGGATCGAAGCGAGGAAGGTCACAGCCCCGGGGCTGCCAACGCCACTGCAAAATATCCCTGCCATTTGATTTGTTGTTTGCTATGCAATTCCATCCTTTGAAAATCTCCTTACATTTGTGACTATACCTCATTTTTATCTCTGCATCATGAACCCACCTCCCATCTGAATAGTTGCATGCCTTAGCCTTCCATCCTTCAAACTGCTTTTGTTTAGGGGTATCACTATTAGTCTTACCCACTTCATATAGTTTGTTTTTATTCCAATCGTCTATATGGTTTTCTCTCTTCAATGTGTCTGAAACAGAGAAGATGAAGAAGAATGCTGTACAGACAAGGAGAAATAGTGAGACAAGTTTACACGAAAGGATCTGAGATCTCTTAACCTGTTCTTTCCCACCCATTTCGCGATTCCCTTCTGATGCTGCTGCATATACAGAATTTCTATTTGGAGAATTTTACAAAGCTAATGTACATGATTTATCGACAAGGTTTTTAAATTTATGCACGTTTGCCACTGCTCCAAAGTAAATAAATCGTTGAGTTCCACATATTAAAACCATTGATAAAGGTGAGGACCCAAACTTCTTGAAGGAACAAGACATCAGGTTCAAAACACGAATTCCTCTTCGACGGTAAAAGACAAGCTAACAATTGGTTTACTTGGTCTTAATTGTAGAATAGGAAATGATAGAAAGAAAGAAAGAAATAAATGAATTTTAACGTTCACGAGGTCAAGAAAGTCTATTGAATAGTCTATTCAATCAAAATCGATTTTTGTAGATGAGTTTTTTGTTTATGCAAGTTGATGATGAGTGTTCTTAGCTTCTTGATATACTCCTCATTGAATAAATTAAACCACGTGCTAGCGATTAAGATATTGACAAACTTATCTATGTTGTCTTTAAGTGCATTGCATTCTAAGATGAAATGCTTTTCAGTTTCCACACTCTTGAAGTTGCAAAATGAGTAGGTTGGACAAATTTTATATTTCTCATATGTTACCTTTGACTTATGATTCTGTGGGGACGTGTGTTCAGTGGATTTATCCTCCACTCTATCTGGCCATTATCTCATTGTTTGCACCTTTAACATGGTTCAAACCTCGAGCAATAATGATTCTTGTCCCTCCAAACTCAATGTTTCTCATTTAAAGAACCATGTCTGCTTAGCGTCTCTTTCAAGGATTTGGAGCTCTCTTTCCAAGCCTATGGATTGGGAGTCTTGGATTGATTGGTAGTCTGCTACCATTTCACAATGCACTATTTTTTTACACTTGTTTGGCAAAAGAATGGCTTGGCAATGTAGATGTAAGGAAAGATCTCTTCAAGGAAAACTTGTTCGGGATAGAAAGCTTCTTATTGATGATCCTAGCAATGTTAAAATTCAATCTTCCATTGCTACCACTAAAGCTCAATTACACAAATTAGATAGCTATAAAGGACAAGGGGCAAAAGTCAGATCTAGACTTCAATGGATAAAAGAGGGGTATAAGGGCACCAAATACTTTTTTAGTTACCTCAACTATGAACATAAAAAAGAAAGAATTGATGTAATAAGGGATGAATTTGAAGTTCTTCAGTCCAATCCTACAGATACATGTAATGTGTTTAAAGGATTCTATGAGAATTTACTTAAGGATGATTAATCGCAGGATATTCAACTAAATTTAGAAGATATGGTCAAAGATTGCATTCCTAAGAGAATAGACTCTGATTAGTCTCTACTTATAAAATTATAACTTTAGAAGAGTTGGAAAATGCTCTTTTTTCAATGGCTCCTTACAAAAGTCCAGGTAGCGATGGGCTTCCTGTGAAATTCTACAAAGCTATGTGGAAGAACATTAAGGAGGATTGTTACTATTTATATTTGGAGGCCTTTGAGAAAGGATCATTGGGTCCTACTATTAACAACGGTATCATTAGATTACTTCCCAAAGGAAAAAAGGAAGACACCATATCCAGTTGGCATCCTATCACATTGCTTAATACATTTTATAATATCATAGTGAAGGCTTTGGCTAATAGGATCAAATTACTAGTGAAGGAAATTGTTAGAGCTAAGAAGACGGGATTCATTGTTGGTAAGTTTATTCTTGATAACCTCATGTTGGCATGGGAGACTTGTGGATGGGCTCAACAAACAGGTCAAAATGCTATTTTAGTCAAACTTGATTTTGATAAGGCTTACGATAGGATTCATTGGAGTTGTATTCTTAAAATGCTTCAATGGTTGGGATTTGGCCCTAAGTTTCAAGTTCATGTTCAAATGTTGTTCCAAGATGTTAATGCTCAAATTATTATTAATAAAATGATAAGAGAAACATTCCTATGGCAAAGGTCTATCCAACAAGGTTACTCATTATCTCCATATCTTTATGCTCTTACTGTTGATGCCTTGGGATATATGCTCCAATATGCCAATAACATGAATCTAATTTTAGAAATCTCCATTTTGTTTGATGTTGTTGATACTAACTCATATTATGTTGATGATATCCTATTGCTTTTACAAAATTCCACGTAGGACATATCTAATACAATGGAGATTCTGGAGTTGTATTGTGATGTTTTAGGGTCCAAACTTGCTAATGATAAAACTAAGGTTTTAATGGTTCAATCTAGACCTATTCTGCAATGGATTCCTCGTGAATGGAAACAAATCAAACATGGAGAAATTATGAGGTACTTTGGTATTCCATTCAGCATTGGAGTTTCCTTTCCCTCACTGATATGTGGAATTGGTATTTTAATAGAGTAAGAAATAAACTTTTTACTTGGGGAAATAAGTTCCTTTCCCTAGCGAGTAAAATACAGGTTTATTATTATTCATCTTGTTGGATGCCTTCTAAGAAGGGGTATGATGATTTAACCAAAATTATTTGTCAATTCCTTTGGGCTAAATGGGATGGTAATAGGGGATTTATATCTACATCATGGAGCCATTGTATTCAACCTAGATGTAAGGGTTCCTTGGTGTTAATTGACCCAAGGACACAAGAATTTTGTTTGGTTGCTAAGTGGATTATTAGAGATGCCCATGGGAATGAACCGTGGAAGTTGCTCATATAGAATCATATCAATCTTGCCATTGTCAAAGGCAATTGGCAACATTTGGGTTGGCTAGATAAGGTCCTTCATGCTCCCTTCTTCTCATTAAGGCTTTTTTTCCTCTTTAGTCCATATGGAAGGCTTGACATCATATTTGCCATTTTTGACATGGAGAGAAAGCTGCCTCCAGCATGGGTTTAGCTTTTCCACCTCGTCTATTTGGTGGAACAAACACATCCGTTATCAAAATCAGCCTCTTGCCTTTATATTTCCTAAACAATCTTATTATTTGTTTTAAAAGTCTATTTGCAAGGTTGGGGATCTTTGGGACTTTGGTATTATGGAAGGGTTACCATGGCACATTGTTAAGGTACAATTTAAATTGAGTAATAGATATAAGGCATTTCTTATTTTTGTTCAATCCTTGTCCCCAATGGAATTGTCTATGAAACTATGTACTCCCATACAATGTAACTTCTTCAAAGAGTAGCAATGGTTATCTGCATATCCCTTTTTAGCATTCCCCTTAAAGAAGATTTACTTACAGTTGATTCCTCATATGCATTTAAAGTCCAAATTGAATTCCAAATGGAATTGTAGATTCGGTGAAAAAAGGGTCAAAAATTTATGCTCAAATATGGAAATCAAAAGTTAGTGCAAATGCACAATTGATCGTGTGGAAGATTTTACATTACAAATTGCCCATTGCAGATAGGTTGAAATGTATGATGATCCAACCGATTAATTTTCCATTCTACTATAAGCAAGAAAGCATACGACATATCTTTTGGGGCTGTCACTTTATCAAAAAACAATGAAATGTTGTATATAATGACTTACCTGCTATTTTTTTATCATAAATTAAGCTAGAAAGAGGGTCTTCTCGGGGTTGGTTTACACTCTAATCCTATTGCAGATGGTGTTAGACATGTTAATTTGTTACATATTTGGCGAAGCAGGTGTAAGGCTATCTTTAATAGCCACAATGATCACCTGGAATTTATTTTTCTAAGGCTTTACTCTGACATTTTCTATTGTCTTGCTTCTCTATTTTCTCAATTACAGATCGAGGTTGAAAAGAATCTAAAGTTGGACTTTCAATTTCAAGGCATCAAATCACAAATCATTCAATTGCTTCATGAAAAGAAGGTTGGCATGGAACGAAGTTTAAGCGCAATCTTACAAGATTGATTGGTGCATGGTATATTTTGTTGAGGGCAGATTTTATTTTTGTCATGTCATGTCATGTTGCTATTTTGTTATTGGGTCATATGGGTTAGATGTTAAGCCTTATGGTTGTTATTATAGATGTCTCATGTTGTTGATCTATGTGGACCAATGGTATTGTTGTTTGTTTCTCACTTTGCTAGTGTATTTGGACATAGTTGTAATGTTGGTCTACAGTTATAATGCTACCCTAGTTGTCACCTAGTTGGACCAGATATAGTTTAATTTGTGATGGGCTCTATTTTTCCAATCTTTAACAACATATTTTTTTATGTAATTTGTATTTATTCAATAAATAAAGAAATCACAATAGATGAAGCAATGGTGTTGTTGTGCCCTCCTACGGTTTTCTCCCCTGCGTCTGGTTGCAACTTTGGAGGCAGCGGAGACTTTACCCCTTTTGGTGTCATGGGGAGAATGGGAACACACACAAGGCACAAATATTTTGTGAAGGTACTTTCAAAGGATAAGAGGGGCACCATAAGTTTTGGACTTGGTTGCAACACCAGCAGTAAATATTTTTCAGAGATATGCATTCTAAGGAGCAGAAGGTAGGGAGAAGGTGTTTTCGTCTGATGCAAGAGCTAGGGGAAGGGCTCTGGTGGGTGGCAAGAGAAACGAAAAGAGCAAGGACTACCAACATATCACGACGACAGAAAGGTGAATAGTACATCTAGGGGATGAGATTGAAAATGAAGTCAAAGAAAATGAGAAATATTTCTTCGAGCTCGATCTAATCAGAAGATTTAAAGGGTTTTGGCTGAGTTTGAGTAAACTCCATAAATGGATCACAACATTTTGGAAACCCATAATTGAAGGGGATGTCAATATTTTCTCGAGGGCAAGAGGGCACTTCATGGTTGTTTTTGACAATCAACTGGATCAAAATAAATTCCTATATGAGTACCAATGGAGTTGGGAGGACAAGTTTATGCTACTTCTGAAATCGTGGTATTCGTCCTTCAATCCTACCACTAAATCTTTCAACAAAGTTTCAATGTGGGTAAGACTTCCTTATCTTCCTTTGCAATTTTGGTTTGAGGAGTGTTTTGAGGCTATTGGTGATTCCTTGGGGAAATTTTTGGGAGTGGATGATGGGTCTTTAGGTTTTCAGCACATAACCTTTGTTTGTATTCTGATTGAGATGGATGTGAAAAAGAGCTTCCCTATGGATTTACTACTGAAATATGGAGAAGAGAATTGGACTCGACCAGTGGATTATGAGGGCATACCCTTTAGATGTCATCAATGCTTCTAGTTGGGTCATATAGCTCCAAGTTGTGAACAAAAAAACAAAAAAGCAGGGCACATGGTGGAGAGATGTTTTAGATTCTCATTATGTGGGGGAAAAAGACAGTCAATGTGATTCACATCATGCCCCAAAGGAGATGAAAGCTATTTGTGACACATCTCGGAGTGATGCAACTCCTCTTGAACCTGAAAGAGGTACTGGGAACTTGGACAATGCTAGTGTTGATACTGGCTCCAGCAATGGCAAATCTAGGAAGGGTAGTACCCAAGGATCAAAGGTTGTTATGTGTCTAAAGATAGGGGGTTGTGTTGGTGCGCAGAATAATGGAAATCAAGACTGTGCAAGAAGTTGAAGGATGGGAGGATTCATGTGGATGAATCCAAGATAGAGGTGCAAGAAGCTAAGGTTTAGGAGGAAGGGTGGACAGAGGTGAAGAGAAAGAGAGAAGAGAAGCTTAAGGAAGAGGCTCCTTTCAATATGCTTCTTCGTTCTCATGATAAGGGTGGAGCCAGAACATTATGTAATGTTTGACCTATTAATGGGTCTTGCACTTTGGTGCATGGTTGTTTGGGGGAGAGGGCTCCCTCGTTGCAGCCCCACCTGGTTCGGGTCAAGCTTAAATCCTGATATTTTTATAGAAACAAGCAACAATTACTGATATTTTTATTTTGAGGCACTAATTGTTTGTCCATGTACTCAAGCTATTGTTATTTTAGCTTGCTTTCTATCTGTGAAATGTTCCTCTACTAAACAAGAGTCATTTTTTTTAATTTATAATGCCACATATTATAAGCAACTTTTATGGTGTTGTTATTATTCAAATCTATATTTTCTTTCCCTTTCACAATTAGAATTGTTTATCTTTCAACTTGCATTAATTTCTTATAAATTTTATGCTTGTTCAACACATTAAACATGAAGGCTAATAGGCTTCTCATTTTCATTTATATGCACAACTTATTGTTTGCAATATGTTATTTCTTATGTATGTGCAATGCTCAAAATATTATTGAAGATTGAAATTTAAAAAAAGAAAACGTGCATTTATTTAAAATAGTCATATTTGTTACTAAAAAATTATAATTTTATTTCTATCCCTTTGCTTTCCTTTACAACTCTAACTAGTATGTCATGGCTTGCTCTATGCAACATATAAAAAGATATTAAAAAGTGATAAAAGCAACCTCTATTTTAAATTAGCAAAGCCTCCATCAAACTTTACACACACAAAAATTATTCAATTATATGTACTGCATCAACAACTTTTGTGATATTAGCATCTTTTAGTGTCATCGCTTGAACAAAAAAAACATGTTTTGATATCTAGAAATTAGTTAATTATTAATACATTGTTCAAACAAAAAATGACATTTTTATTCATTCAAATTAACTAACTAAAGAAAATTCAAAGCTAGAATTGTGTTGCTAACATCGTCTTTAGACAAAATGATAATGCTTGTTTCAAACAAAATGTTGTCAAGCACCAAATCATTGATAATTTCAAAAATGCTATTTGAAGTGAATGTAAATAAAAAGTGATATAATCAGTTCTTGTCATAAATTAAGGTGTAATATTTAAATTAAATCTCTCAAATATATTCTATAAAAAAATTGATGCTCTTTCAAATAAATTCTATCGACAAACTAAACCCAATATCATAACACAATCATCTAAGCCAAATAGCTCCCTTAAAGGCATGAGTAGCTACCATATACATTTCTTTAGTCATGGACAAACTGATTACATATTTGTACTTACCCATCCAACTAATAGAACCACCGAACATGGTAAAAACATTACTATTATTGGGTCTCCTACTATTAATGTCACCTTCCCAGTCTGAATCTACATATGCATGAATACTCATAAAATATTGAGGTCTACTAGGATAATTATGAAAACACAAGGAATACTCAGAAATATCCCTCAAATATTTAAACACTCTCTTAACTACATTCCAATGCACCCATCTAGGATCAGCCATATATCGAATCGCACTCCCATTGCTCGAGAAATGTCTGGTCTAGTACAAACCATAACCTACATAAGACTACCAACAATACTTGCATACGATAGATTGGTCATGTCCTCCACCTCAATAGGGTATTTTGGACAATCCTCCATAGATAACTATGTTCCTTGTGCAATAAGAACTACAATGGATCTACAAGTTGTCATGTTAAATCTCTCCAACACTAAATTCATATACTTGTTTTAGCTTAGTCAAAGCTTCATGTTAGCTCTATCTCTCTTGATCTCCATTCTTAGAATGCGCCTAGTTCCATCTAAATCTTTTATTTCAAACTATGTTAACAACTAAGACTTTGAGTTAGAAATCAAAGATCCATTTCCAAAAGTAACATATCATACACATATAATGCAATAGTGAGCATGCGACCATTATCAATTTTTAAATAATCACAATGATCAAATTTAGACCTCTAAAATCCCAAACTCAACACATAGGTGTCAAAAATTTGGTACCACATTCCAAGAGAATATTTCAAACCATGCAAATACTTTTTTAACTTGCAAACCAAATTTTCTTTACTTCTACTATGAAATGCTTTGGTTGTGACATATAGATTTCTTCCTCCAAATCACCATGAAGAAATGTTTTCTCCACATCCACTGATTTACCATTCATGGGTTATAATAAGTGATAACAAGAATCAAACAAATGTCATTCTTGCAATAGGCGAGAGAAAATATCACCATAATCTATTCCCTCAACCTAGGAATACCCCTCATGACCAACCATGCTTTATGCTTCTCAACACTACCATCAAGACCATACTTTTTCTTGAACACCCATTTACATCCCATGGGCTTATGCCCTTCAAGAAAAAGTACCATATGTCATATTTTATTCTTCTTCAAAGAAGACATCTCTTCATCCATGGATTTTAACCTAAGAATATGCATCACTCATACCTATAGCCTCTCTAATAATCCCATGTTCATTAATATTAGTAAAATAAAAAACTATAACAAGAATCAAACATTGAATATCCAAACTTATCTAGTTGCCACCTATTTCTTGTAGATCTCCTCAAAATTTGAAGTTGAGGTTCATATTCTTATTCTAAAATTTCAAAACAACTAGATCTCTCCTCATCATCAAGTCCATTAGGATCTTGTAGTTCCTCTTTCTGAAGGGTAGAAAGAGCTTAAACTACCTCCTTGTTTTATTTCTCCTCTTTCTCTAGCTACAACTCAACATGGAATCTTTCATCTCTTTGAAGATAACTCATCTTTTGTTGAGAAGCATATTTGTTAGCATTGTTGGTGTAAATTATGTCTCATAATTACACTTTAATTAAGTTGACTTAGGGTAATGCATTTCATCGTAGTTTGGATATGAGACACTTGGGGAAGCGTGCACATAGGGATGATGTACGTAGGAGAAATTCCACCTTTTGTGGTCTTATCTTGTTGTTACATTCCACCTTCAGTGGGTGATCCACCTCTTGCAAAATATTTTATTATTTCTCCTACCTACCTTACCCACCCTTGTTTCTCATTGAGACACATGTCATGATTGTGTGCTCACATTTCCACATGGCCTTGCCTTTATAAGAAGGTTCATCTTCGTTGTATGTAATTTTGGATGATCCAATTGATCAATATTTCATGTCTTGATTAGAATAGAGTCTATTCTTATCACATATATTGTCTCTCTTATTGTGTTATTCAATGTGCTTCTAGATCTTGGTTATATTTGATAAATTAGTACATGGTATCAGAGCCATTGGGGCTTCACTAAGTAGTCTTCTTGGAGAGATTTTGGAGCTATGCATTTTGGGGGAATCCTATGGTGATTTTGACATCACCATTGCATCCAAGAGGCCGTTTCCATGAATTTTGAGTATAAATTTGCCAATATTTGGTGAAAAGTGAATTTTGGGCCTCGAAGGAAAAATTTACCCAATTTGGACATACGGTGCGGATTTTGTAAAAAAAAATATATTTTCTACGAATTTTTATTTTATTTCAATTTTTTTTACAATTTACAGTTTTTAAATCATTTGTAAATTTGTATATTAAAAATAAAAAATTATTATATTTTTCGGGGGGTTCCCCCCCCCCCCCAACATCATACTGTAATTTTAATTTTTTGTAGAGTGTTGTTTTTTTGGGGGGGCACGCCCCTTATTTCTTTCGCCTGTGACAGCCTCTAACCATCGCTCACTCATCATCGCTCCCTGTTTCGGCCAACCCTGCACTTCCTGGCCACATGCTCTACGAGTGGCTTCATCGCCACCTCCGCATTCAACCCGCTTTCACAACCACTGCCAGTGTCTTACTTACTCTTGTCGATCTTTATCGACGACCTCTACAGACTCTAGTGGCATTGGCTCCACATGTCAATCTTTTCCTGCAACCACCAGTCTCCCGATGCCACCGGCCATCGACAATCACCTGCTCAGTCACCAGTCTTCCTCTTCGGCTAGCGACGATCATTGGCCCATGACTCTTTTGACATGATCTGACCCGACGAACAATGGTGGTTTTTATTCTCCCACAGGGCACTCCTCCTCCCACGTGACACACTATTTTCTCTGCCCACACAACACAGACTCAACCACCACGCGATCGTTTGCTATGCCCACCTCTGACACGTGGTGTCTTATCATTGATCCACGCAAAGCCAACTCAGTATAGGTGAATCAATCAGCTCGGCCACATGGAAGAATATTATTTGTCCATTAGTATAGTCAACGCACACAAGATTAACTGTACAAAACAACCACTGTACGAAATATATAGTTGTCAGACATGTCAACACGTCCAGTCAACAAAATCATATTGCCAACACATCTGATAAGCAGAGCCATGTCGATTTGTCGTACGACAACATCATCAGTTTGTATAGTATAGATGCATACACAGTATGAAGGTCAAGTTCATTTGAGGGCCAAACAGGCATCAAATTTAAGCCCATCAAATGTTGACATCAGCACTACATAAGCATATTTTTTAAAATTTATCAGCCCCTCTCCAATGAGCATTTTGGTTTTGCAGACCAACTTTGGAGGCCCATAACTTGCTCATTTTAGCTCCTTTTTTAGTGCATTTTTTAATTAATTTGGGCTAATTTTTCATTCTCTTTGCAGTGGTGGTGGATTTTTCTCAATTTTTAGTTTTTCACAACTGTACTTGTCCAATCCTCAATTTTGCAACTTCAAAGGCTTCATTTGGGCTCATACGAGCTCCTTTTCAAGTGTTTTTTTTTAAAGTCCACTTTGCCCCTATTTGCAAGTGGCCCATTGTAATCGCACTAAGTATAAATTGCCAAATCATCATTTTTGGGGGGCGGGGGTTCTTTGATTGAGTAAAATTGGGGGGTTTCTTGTGTGATTGTGTCTCTCTTTTCTTAGTGATATTTTATTTTTTTGCTATGGGTTCTCCTAAATTTCCACTTTTAACTCCACATAACTATGCTTCATGGAAAATTGATGTATGGAGTAAGCTAATGGAAAAGGAATTAACTCATTATATTGATGGAACTATAGCTGCACCATCTGATCCTAAAGTTGATCCTAATGCTCGCATGGAATGGCTCACTAAAAACATTATGGCTATTGGCACATTGAGGAAGTATGTATCAAAGGATCTCATATTTCACAACGATGTGTAAAACAATTAAGGATGCATGAGATGTCTTGGGAAAATTGTATGACCAAATTGATGAGATTAGAGGCTAACAAATTGATAATGATCTCATCATGTTGGATCCCAAGAACTTTGATACAATCTAAGATTATGTTACCAAGGCAAATGAGCTAAAAGCGCAACTGAAGGATTATAGCATTGATAAGAAGGATGCACAATTGGTCTACAATTTGTTGGGAAATCTTCCATCAGAGTATGCAACATTTGTTTCTAGCTTCCAAACCCATCACTTGATAGTGGGTAGTTCCTTCATTGTGCCCTCATTTGATTCTTTCACAAAATTGTTAATGTTGGAGCAATCAAAATTGTTGAGCATGGGGATTCTCAAGTCTTCAAAGTCCAAGGCTTTGGTGACTACTCAAGAGAATCAAGGAAAGGATTCCAATAAGAAGCAGAAACAGTATAAGCCTAAGACACAACAAGATAAGGCACAATATTCCTCTCCACAAAAGGATTCTACTTCCTCACCTAAGGGAAAATCATATAAGGAGAGGCTTTCTTGTTCATATTGCAAGAAAAGTGGTCATGATGAGCATCATTGCCACACTAAGCAGATTGATGAATTGATCAACATCCTCCAGAAGAACAACGTTGATTTTCCATCCACTTACAAGAAGAAGGATTAATCTCCTTTCCCTTCCTTGCAATCAAAAGGCAAGAGACAAGCTCTGTGTGCTACTACAAGTCATGATTTAGGGAGATGGCTTCTAGATTCAGGAGCTTCTCATCATATGGTGTCTTTACAGTCTATATTCTCTTCATTTGAGCCTTGTAGCATGCCACTGATTTTGATGGGCAATCATACACACATGGATGTGATTGGGAAAGGATCTATTGTCATCGGGGATAAATCCTTCAATGATGTGTTGTGTGTACCCCATTTGACAAATAATCTTCTTTCCATTTATCAAATCACTCATGGGGCAACAAGGAAAACTGTGGAGTTCACACCAAATTCAGTTATCATTAGAGACTTGGAGACTAGAGCTATTATTGCTACAGGGTGGTGGATCATGCATCTTGGTTGTATTCTTTTGCAAATTTTGTTCCTATTGATGAGGATGATTCTTCACATGATGAGCACACTTATTGTGTTGATTCAGATATCGAGGAGAATTTTGGGTACTTGAACTTGGGTATTCTCACATGTGACCCCATTCTTGAGCCTTGCATTTCATCTCCTCCTATTGATATCACATCACCTATTGCACCTGATGATGCAGATATTGCAACAATTTTGCCTTCTTGTGATTCAGTGCAGCAAGATATTCCTTGTCTTCCAGCTTCAGTTCATTGGGATGACTACTTGACAAACATTGCAGGTTTGTTTGTGGAATCTACATTGCAGATTTGGGAGACATCATTGATGATATTCATCTTCTTTTTGATGAAGATGATCCTTCTTTGATTGTTGCGAGGGAACACTCTGACCCTCTTGTTCATTCTATACATAATCTTTCTTTCGAGGTTGACATGATTGTGGATACTTATGTACAACATTTGGAGGAGGTCTCTTTATCCTTAGAGGAGATATGTGAGTCTTTGGATCTTGTTCTACATTCATCTCCACTAGATCTTGGAGTGCCTTTTTCAGCAGTGTGGATCAGTACACTTGATTTGGAGGGGGTAATTTTCAACATCGACATGGGGACACTTGAGCAGTTTTCAGAGACTCCCTTCATCTTGAGTTTTTTTCCTACATCTTCCCTTCATGATTGGGGAGACTTCATGGATACACCTTTGGTGTTGTTTATTCCTAAGGGGAGGTATGTTGTTCAACAAGCATGGAGCAGTTTCTTCATTCAGTTTCGAGCATCTACCATTGGTGTAGATTTTACATTGAGGAGGGGCTACTTGGTCTCTCTTCTTCTCTCTTAAGGGGGGGGGGGCTTTTTCCTCACATGGGGTTTTGTCCTCCTCATACTTCTTTGAGGGTTCTTTTTTATAGTTTTCATCTCTCTTTTGGGGGGAGTTTTTTTCCCATTGGGTTTTTCTCTCTTTCTCCATTTGTGAGAGATTGCATTGGTTTGTGTGCATTTGCATTTGTACATGGGTACCTAACATGGCCTCGTAGCCGAGACCCATCTTGCATTGTTGACTTGAGTCTACATTCCCCTAAGTTGCACTTGAGGGTGGGAGGGGGTGTTGGTGTAAATTATGTCTCATAATTACACTTTATTTAAGTTGACTTAGGGTAATGCATTTCATCGTAGTTTGGATATGAGACATTTGGGAAAGTGTGCACATAGGGATGATGTATGTAGGAGAAATTCCACCTTTTGTGGTCTTATCTTGTTGTTACATTCCACCTTCAGTGAGTGATCCACCTCTCGTGGAATATTTTATTATTTGTCCTACCTACCCTTGATTCTCATTGAGCCACATGTCATGATTGTGTGCTCGCATATCCACATGGCCTTACCTTTATAAGTAGGCTCATCTTCATTGTACGTAATTTTGGATGATCCAGTTTTATTAGTATTTTGCATCTTGATTAGAATAGAGTTTATTCTTATCAAATCTATTGTCTCTCTCTTTGTGCCATGCAATGTGCTTCTAGATCTTGGCTATATTTGATAAATTCTCACAAGCATATCCCAAAGCTTTTACGCTTTTACATCGACACCATAGTCAATAAAAATGCACTTAATCACTTTGTTCTCCAACTTAAATCTTTTCTCACTTGGCACATAAGCATATGTTTTGCAACCAAATACTCTAAGATGTCTCATCAAACTATTCTTTCTTAATTACACCTCAATAGTTGTCTTCTCAATTATGCTAATGTAGGATATTTGTTTACCAAATAGTAGACAGTGGTTATAGCTTCAACCAAAAAAAATTGTTTGATGCCAACACCATTAAGAATACTCTGCACCCTCTCCATCAACATCATCATAGTAATTTCTCAAAATATTAAGTTTCATCCACTCTCATACACTTATGAAATACTAGATCATGTCTAGATTTGAGTAAAAAATCATTAATTTGTTAAAAACTCACACTTTACTTAACCAATTTATTTCTTTGTCTGAAAAAAATGTAGTGAAAATTTTCTTATAGCCAAATAATTGGGCATATGAATCCCACCTATAACAATTTCTCAAATTTTATTTCAACTACATCTCATAGATAAAGATTGAGCCTATTTTATGGTTTCCTTATTGGTACTACATCCTCTGTGTAGAAGTGTTGGGTATATAAGTTTGAATAGATGCCCTTCACATTCTTATAATCCCAAGCAAAGGCCTTAGAGTTGTTGACAAGGATATCGCATAGTTGAAGTTCTTGTTGATCTATCAACTGATTATTAATATTCAAGGTATTGTTGGGTAATCTTCCATATCTACTAAGTGTGAGAAATTTTCATGCTCTTAATGGACGCAATAGTTAATATGAAAATACTTACATCACATTACTTAGGTGGAATATTTTTTTAGAAAGGAGATCAACTAGATGCCCATTGACCTAAACAATGTTTAATTTTTTTTTCCATTCCTTAAGTTTTTATACATACTTGTTTGACCAACAGATTTAGTTCAAGAATCCTTTTTTTTTTCCCTCGTAATAGTGAAACGTCACTATTCAATTCTTTAATCTCTTATAGAAGGTTGGTTTCATTATATAGATTATCTCTGGAGAGGATTTTGGAGCTATTATTTTGAGTCTCTTTGAAAAGGGTGCATACTCTAAAGTATGGCGATTAGTTTGGATTTTAGAGCTTACTATTGGGGGAGTTCTAGAGGATGGTAGTGGAAATATTCAACAATACATATTGAGGTTTCTTTGAAGGATAGTTATGAAAGGTTGTTATAAGAAGCTTTGGGGTAGCACTAGAGGAATATTTTAGAGATAAATACCAATGACCAACCTTAGGGAGGATTTGGGAAATGGCTCTAGAGAGGCATGAAGGTAAATCTCAAGTTGATCTCTAGGGAAAGATTCTAGACTAACATTGTTAAGTATTTTATGTAACTCTTTAGAAGATTGTTGAAATCCTAAGTGTGTTTTATTTCTTGATTTGATAATGTTTCTTCCTAAATTCCTATTATCTTGAATATGGCAAGTTTGTGAAGAGTCTTGCACACCTCCATTAAGAATGACATTAATTTCATCCATATATTCTTGCCCAATAGGAATACAAGAGACTTGTCTATTGTTCTTTGGGTTACCAACTAGCTGAGCAAGGATTTGAGGTTGTGCAAATTTGTCATGTTGATATTAATTTTGAGGATGTGGAAATAAATAGTATTGTTAATTTTTCATGTGTTAGTGTGAGATTTTGCCAAGATCAAGGGCACAATGAAAAGCATAAAAGAGACAATAGTATGAAAAGAACAAACTGTATTCTCCTCAATATACAAATGATCAACTGGATTAACCAATACAATAAATATAGGCCTGCATATATACACAAGGCCGAATGGATATGTAAGCACACAATCATGACATGTGGCTCAATGAGAAACAAGGGTAGGTAAGAAAAAGTAGGGGTAGGTAGGAGAAATAATATAATATTTTACAAGAGGTGGATGACCCACTGAATGTGGAGTGTAACAACAAGATAAGACCACAAAAGGTGGAATTTGTCCTAAGTTAATGTAAGTAAACTATAATTATATCCTATAAGAATAAATAATTACACCAACAGTTAGGGTCCTTGGTAAAATTGATTGTAAAAGGCATTTTAATAGGGTGTTGAGATTGAAAGACACCATGACTATTGTTGACAGTTAGGCCACTAAGGAGTCACCCAAGGTTGATTAGTCCACTTTGAGGGTCCTCATAAATAAGGGCCCTATTGTTATGGTACTTGCTATCGAGAACAAGATGCTAACCATTGATTTTGATTTTTATTTCATTGAGGGGACTGGGGCTAATTTGAAGTTTGACCAAAAAGGAAATATCCCCTTTATCATTTTACCAAGTAATTGGCTTCTTCATTGAATAGAGGAGCAAATTTTCTTGAAATTCTAAATTTCATGCAATAATGACACTAGTAAATAAAGTGTTTTTTTTCATAGACTATATAGATATCATTTTGTATAATGGGATCTCTCATTAACAAGTTTTTTTTATTGCATCTCAAATAATAGATGAAAATATTTTTGTATTTTCCATTTTGGATTCTATTTTGTCAAGTATAGTGTTTATTTTTTTTTATATTGAAAAACATTTAAAAATAATCATCTCTTATGAGCACCAACATGAGACCAATGCAAGCTCTTGCGAGCATAACAATGACAAAAATACTATATCCTTTCGAGCAACCACATTAGTGTTGAGATTAAGGTGTCTCGACCCTAGAGTCCTAACAATGATTTATTTAATTGTTTGATGCATACATTTATCATATTCTAAGTAGCTAACTTCTATGTTTTCATATCACTTTGTGGGACCTCTTGGTGAGTTGGAATTCTACATGGTGAGTGATGACTATGACAATGTTCCTATTTTCTAGGAAGTTGGTGCCCACCTTGAAGGAACGATATTTTAGTTGGAAAATGTTAGAAGTTGCTATCTTGGTTCTATGACTAACTATGACAAGCTGCTATGACAATTTTATGAGAAATAAGAGTTAATTGTGGAAGTTATTGATTCACATTAGAAATGTGTAAGAGTTCATATTTGAAAGATGGCTACATGCAAAAGCAAACACCTATTCTTAATAATTAGTAGTTGCTATGTGTAAGGTTCCTTGGATGTGTAAATTTGATCATTAATGAAGAGACATGCGTTCGTTTTGGAAATTGCTATGTGCAATATGTCTTGTACTTTATGATAGCTTGTTGTTTTGGACACCACTTTACTACCTAGGCATTGGAGATGGTTTTGGAAACCATGGGCAACTAGTCCTCATGTGTGAGCTCTATAAATACTTGGTTCCTTGGAGTATTTTGTATGACTGGTTGAAGTTTTTTTGAGATGCCATTACACTATCAAAATCACTCCAAATTTCTCTATTATTGTAATCACTCCTATGGAGCATTGGCTTTGTGCATTGTATTGTAAGTTTATTTTGGTAATACAATCGAGCTCTATGTTTTCAAATGTGGGCTTTTTTTTGGACAGAGTATTCCAACTTAAATTTGGTGTTATTTCTACATTGTTTTTAATGTTCATATAAATTTCAATGTTTAAGGTTTTCTATGATTTTTATCATTCATTCTCCTAAATTGATTAGTGTTGGGAGAATTATTACACACATTTTCTTCCTTTCAATTAGAAACCACATGTGGAAGATCAAGAGTCACAACTTAGAAATCCACTTATTTAGAATCCACCTCCACATTAGAAGCCAACTATGGAAGAACAATATTCAGAACTTGAATTTCCTTAGTAGATGTCCCTTTGGTATTTGAATCTAAGTCCTCACAATAACAACTCAATGAATAATCAAATTAAGCTCAACACCATGGGCGTATAGTGTTTGTTTGAAAAAAGGATGCGAATTTGTAAATCTTTTATTTCTTTCCTGAACTATCCTATCTCATTGGCTCCTCTTTCCAAGCTATATATATTTTATTCTTTCTTGGGTTCTTGAATAGTTCTTGCATAGTTTAGAGATTTCAATAAGACCTAGTTTGGCAGCATTTGCCTTTCCCATGATGTCAAAGCTTGTCCTTCATTCTTCATTAAGGACATTAAAAAATACGGTGTTGACTAGCTTAAGGTTAATTATATTCACATTATTTATATATAAAGAAGAATCCTTCTATTAAATCCTTCACACTCTTGTCCACTTTTCATTTGAGATAGAAAATATCTCCATTCCTATCACCTATCTAATGATAATCTTGGTATTTGTCTATAACCAAAATCTCAATTTTCGATAATAGACCTAGAGTTTAACGCCAAAAACCTAAACATATTAGAGTCCCTTTAACATGGAGGGGAATAATTTAAGCTCAGGGTAATATATTTAATATACATACGTATCTAACAAAGGACCTTACATTCAAAATTGAATTGGTTTGGATCCTTTGTAGTCATACCTCAAAAAGTCAAAGGAAAGATAATTATTTTTTGTTGGGGATTCCTTATTAATGTTTACATTGATAGGATAGGTGAATGTTTGTTCCATCCTTCTCCCATAACATCCATTCTTCTTGTTGGGTTGGTTGCTCAATTTTTGGTGTTGTTTATGAGGTCTGAAGTTGGTCTTGATTGTTGAATTTGTTCATGGCAAAGTTCCTATACTGAGGCTTCTATCGCCAAAGATTCTATAGTTGGTTTTTGAAGTTTGAGGTTTCTAGCAACAAATCTTTCACGCGGGTCCCTTTTTTAATTGGCACTTTAGCGAACAATCCAACTAAGAATTTTGTAATAGTATCAATGGAGAAGATGATATTAATATTGATTTTTTTTAAGTAGGAGCCACTTTAGGTTAAGAAGGGTAAAAGAGAAAATCCTTTTCAACATCGAAACCAAAATTGATATAGAACATTTTGATGGACATGTAAATGTTGAATTTTTGGGTCCTTGGATCAAGCAACCGTATATATGTTTTATTTAGTATTTACGATGGAAATGGGGTTCAAAATATTTCCTTTGGTGTCTCAAAATTTTAGATCGCAAACTTGTATGGTGTGAAAGTTACATAGCTACCATGAAGACAATGAAAAAGCCCTATTGTGTCTATTTAGGAAGGGTTTAAATATTTTGTTTGTCGGAATTTTTATCCAATTGGGCATAAAACTAACCAAAATATAAAATGGTTGTATTAGATACAAGGTAGTGCTAAAGCTATGTAGGATTACACTATTCAGTTTTAAAGGAGAGGTGTGTCGATGGGAATGGAGTCGGAGTAATACATTCTCAGAAATGAGCTCAAAGCTTTCCAAACCGACATCCATTCCTACTATCTAGAAGAGTATAGAATTGGAGGTGAATGTGGGTCTTCCAAGCAAGGACAAAGCGATTATTAGACCAAGAAAGAGAAGGAGGGATACTATAACAATGATAATTAGAAGGGTATGAAGAATAATATTATTGTACATCAATAGACATATCCTAAAGTTATAGCAATAAATTGTAACATGGATGGCCATGTAGATTCTAAGTGTTGGAACTTACATCTACACTTTTGTCCTAAGAATATACTAGAAAGATGACTAAATAAAATCCACTGGAACAATTGTCTTTAGGAAGTGGAAATAGAGGAAAGCATCAATGAATATGATATTATTGGATGCATAGCTACCAACACAATGAACATGTACATAAACAATTTGATGAGGTGAAGAAAAATTGTCTCCTAAATTTACAAGTACATCAAATAAGTGTTAATGCACTAGCATATCTTAGTTCAAAATATAGCTTAATTTATATTAAAATTGTTATGAAGCTAGGTTTAAAAAACTAGGTAGTTTTGTTTACTTGTATGAGGTGTTGGGTGTTTCTACTTGATAACTAACTCTAAATAGGAAGCCTTGTAAGTTCTCAATAAGTGTGCCATGAGTGGGATGGATTGCCATTGACAAGGGTAGTGGAATGAGATTCAACTACTATCGAAATCTCCCCTACCAAACATCAACTTGTATCCAAATTCACTTTCAAGAGGAGAGAAATCATTCGATTGGGTGAAATGGGAGATGGCATTTCAATTAGAAGGGAAGTGTGAATTTGATTTGGGAATAAATTTGAAGTGGATGTAGGTGTTATGCATCTTGATGCATTTCATATAGCATTTTGTGGTATGCAATTATATGTCCATATCAAATATAGGCGTTTATAGAATGGAATTAATCATATCACAAAGGGGCACCAAAAAAATGTAAAGTTGAATTTGTAAATCCGAATCAAGCTATCAAATTAATGCAAGAAACTAGGTAGTTTTGTTTACTTGTATGAGGTGTTGGGTGTTTCTACTTGATAACAAACTCTAAATTGGAAGCCTTGTAAGTTCCCAATAAGTGTGCCATGAACCCGATGGATTGCCATCGACAAGGGTAGTGGAATGAGATTAAACTACTATCGAAATCTCCCCTACCAAACATCAACTTGTATCCAAACTCACTTTCAAGAGGAGAGAAATCAAGAAACGTGGTTTTCTTACTATGATGATATGCAAAAGGGATAAATTGAAGATGATGTGCATTGACTCCAAGACCTCAATAATAACACCATAAGAATATATATCCTACATTTGAATCAAAATAAGATGCATCAATGATTGACGGAATGAATATCCTCTTTACTGTTGTCCCTTTAAGATATTTGAATATCCTCTTTATTGTTGTCATATGTGTCTCCTTAGGGCTCTTCTGAAATCTTGCTACTAAACCAGTTGGATGGGAAATATCTGATCTATTATGAACAACATAGTGAAGTTTCCCAATCATAGATATGTATTCTTTCTCATACACTGATGGTGAATCATCTTCTTTTGACAATCTGCAACATGTAACCATGGGTGTTCCAACCGGTTTATAGTCTTCCATTCCAAAAGTCTCTAACACTTCCTTCACATACTTAGACTGATTGATAAAAATACCACCTTCCAGTTGTTGTACCTAAAACCAATGAAAAATTTAATCTCACCTATTAAAGATATCTTAAACTCTTCCTTCATCTCATCTGCAAAATTCATACTCATATCATCATTTCCTCCAAATATGATATCATCAACAAATACTTCTGTAATCAACATCTTGTATCCTTCGGTCTTCAAATAAATATTGTTGTCCTCACTGGTTCTCTGAAATCCTATTTTTATCAAATGTGCATGAAGTCTCTCAAACCATGCCCTTGGTGCTTGCTTTAATCCATACAAAGCTTTATGTAGTTTGCATACCATATCCTTGTCTTCAATCAATGCAAACCCATCTGGTTGTTCAATATACACCTCTTCTTCAAGAATACCATTCAAAAATGTTGACTTTACATCCATTTGGTAAACTTTAAAACCTTTAAAGGCTGCAAATGCAAGTAGCATTTTAACTCCTTCAAGCCTAGCAACCAGTGCAAAGGTATCTCCATAATCTTCACCTCGTTCTTTTGCATACCCTTTGCAAACTAGTCTTGCCTTGTTTCTAACAACTTCTCCTTCTTCATTCAGCTTGTTTCTAAATACCCACTTTGTACCAATCACATTTTTATCATCAAGTCTAGGAACAAGTGACCAAGTGTTGTTTTCTCAATCCGATCAAGCTCTTCATTCATTTCCTTTATCCAATCATCATCCTTAAAGCTTCTCTAGATGTCTTTGGTTCAATTGTGGAAATCAGACATGCACTTTCTCTAATTTTTCTTCTAGTCTGCACTCCAACATTCTTGTCACCAATTATTTGGTCTTCATAATGATATAACCTTACATACCTAGGTATAACCTGTTCTTGTGAAATAACCTCTTCTTGTTCTTCATCTTCTATCGGTTGAGCATCTTCATCAACACTGTTATGCTCAACATCTTTCTGTACTTCCAGTTCAATAATCACAAGTTTTTGTTCATCATCTGCTGGATCATATTTGCTAGTATCATCAGGTTCATTAGAGAACTCATCAACTTTTGCATTGATGCTTTCCTCAATCTTCTTTGTTCTTTTATTGAAACACTTGAAAGCTTTGCTCTTAGTAGAGTAGCCAAGAAATGTTCCTTCATCTCTTTTAGGGTCAAATTTACCAGTATAATCATCTCTCTTTATAAAACACCTATTGCCAAAAACTTTGAAGTAACTGACATTAAGAGTTCTACCATACCATAACGCATAGGGTGTCTTGTCATTACCTTTCTTCACCAGTACCCAGTTCAATGTGTATATTGCAGTGCTGACTGCTTCTCTCTAAAATATCTTAGGTACATCTCCCTATATCAACATAGTCCTTGTTGCTTCAATAATGGTTATGTTTCTCCTTTCCGCAATTCCATTCTGTGGTATCCTTGAAGCAGATAACTGCCTCTTTATTCCATTTTCATCAAAATATCTCATAAACTCATTTGATGTAAACTCTCCACCCCGGTCAGATCTCAGGCACTTAAGATTCTTATCGGTTTCCTTTTCTACTAAGGCTTTGAATGCCTTGAACTTGCTGAAAGCTTTTGACTTTTCCTTCAGAAAAGTAACCCACATCATTCTAGAAAAATCATCAGTAAATAACATGAAATACTTGTCACCATAAGAACTTCTAGTCCTCATAGTACCACATAAGTCAGTGTGCACCAAATCTAGAATATGCTCAGAAGAAAAAGATTTAATCTTAAAAGAAGATGTACTCATCTTACCCAACTGACATTCTTTACACATCACATTGTCTGGTTTAACAAGTTGTGGCATACCTCTAGCCATATTTGACTTGCTAACCTTAACCACAATATCAAAGTTCACATGACAAAACCTTCTATCCCATAACCAACTATCTTCAACCTTAGCAACCAAACAACTACTTACACTATCATTCAGATGGAATAAGTTACCTTTACTTTGTTTACCAGTAGCAATTAATTATCCTTTGCATCCCAAGATCCTGCACACTCCATTCTTAAACTCAAGATGATAACCTTTGTCATTCAACTAACCAACACTCACCAAGTTATGTTTCAAACCTTCAACCCAATATGCATCATCGGCATTAATTTTACCATTCAAAGGGATAGAACCTTTACCTTTTACCATACATGGTGAATTGTTCCCAAACCTTACTACACTGCACCAAATTCTTTAAGAGAAATGAACTTGTTCTTATCACCGGTCATGTGGTGTGAGCAACCACTGTTAATAATTCATTCATCATTGTTGTAGATGCGAGATACTAAAGCCTTCTTATCAGATAGATCTTCCTTAACATCAACAAAAACAATATCCTCATTATCTTCATCCTCAAATTCCTCATCAGTAGCACCTTCATCCACTGCAACATAACACTGTTTCTTTCCTTTTCTCTTGTATTTTCCAAACTTTTATTTTTGATCACTATTAGGATAGTTTGCAACTATATGTCCTATCTTGTTACAAGAGAAACACTTAAGAGGAAGCTTGCCTTTGTACTTACCAGTTCCTCTGGGAATTCTTTTTGCTAAAAGAGCTTCAAATTCCATCAGATTATCTTCATCATCCACATCATCTTTTCTACCGCTATGATGACTTGGCCTGCATTCATTACTATGACAAACATCTTTCACTTTTCTCACTGGTACACTAGATATAGATGCTTTGAAAGCATATTATGTCTTAGGTACACTGTTATCAAAACTATTCAACTCAAAAGCAGTGACCTTACCAATCAAAGAATCAACAGTAACCTTATCATTACTAACTGACTTCAACTCTTGAATAGTAGACACTCTAATGGCATAGGCAGGCAATAGGGTTCTAAGCATTTTACTCACCATAGTGTCTTCTTCTATAGTACCACCAACACTTTTAATTCCACTGACAACTTATTTTATCCTCTGTCGATACTGAGTGATATTTTCTCCTTCCATCATTCTCATATCATCAAACTTTCCTCTAAGGCTTACTTCTTTAGCCTTTTGAACATGCTTATCACCACCATAGATTAATTCCAACTTCTCCCAAACCTCAAAAGAAGTTTATAAACCATGGACATCAATATATTCAGTATCAAAAAGTGTACTTACAATGGCTTCCAATGCTTGAATGCTTTCATGTTGCTCCTTAAGCTGATTTGCTGTCAGAGGACCAGTAGGAGGCACATACTTAGTAATAACATGTTGCAAGAAATGAGCACCCATACCTTTGATAGAAATATTCATTCTATCACTCCATATTCTATAGTTGTCCTTAGTGAATTTGGGACCCTCCTTTTTCATCATCTTTGGATCTTTACCTCAAGCGGTTAAGCTTCTGTACACAAAGGACCTAATGCTCTGATACTAATTTTTATTGTGAGGATTTGGTTATTACTGAGAGGGGAGGGGGGTGAATCAATGATAACCGTAAACTGCAATCTTTCACCAATCTGCAAATACTTCACTAAAACAATTCATAACCAATACCGGTAGTTGATCAAATAGTCTTCAAAACAAATTTACCAAACTAATATCGGTAGCTACTTGAGTGTTCATCATTAAGCAAATATAGTAAATACATCAAATGAATAACTCAATAATCCATCCACAACATGAACACAGATATTTTCACATGGAAACCCAAATGGGAAAAACCACAGTGGGAATTGGTACCCACAAAATATTTGCACTCTTTTGGAATGCACCCTGTTAAAGGCCTAGCCTGGTTAGGAGCTTTACAATAATGTCTGGTTAAGAGAAGACCTTGTTAGGAGTCACCCAGTGAATGGATTTTAACATCAGCTTTGTTAGGATCTCTACCCTATTAGGAGTAACCTTGCTAAATTATTTAAACCCAAATTAATGAGCCACCCGGTGAAGGGATTTACAAGATCAGGCTTGTTAGGACCTACCCAGTTAAGGGATTTTAATACTGCTATAACTGTTAAGAAACAACAATCAAATGATCTTATCAATGCACTCTCTACTTGCTAATACATATCCATTTCAGCTCCAATCTGCTTCACACATGCATACATTTCAGTTTGGTTCGGCATACACTTCTTCTCTGATCATTGACACACTAAACCTTCTCAAACTTGACCTAAATAGGCTTTACAATTAGGTCAGTTACATAGCCCTGACAACATTCAAAATACATTAAATTTACATCATAGATCAGATATGATCATTACAAATCATTACAAATCATCATACAAATTATTACAACAAATTTCAAGACAATTACAGTCGTTGAATGATCATAACACATCACCACACATCGATCCGATAAGTTGTCAAACCCTTATCACATCGTGCTAAGAAATTCGTTGTTTCCCATGAAATCTGATCCTTGTACGCACTTAAATTCAATCTTATCATCACACACGGTTTTTGACACGTCATCACTAAGTAATGAACATGATAAGATTTACAGCCAAACCATAAAACATCACCGGTCAAAGATCTTGTTACCGATTCTCAAACCCTGCACTGAATAAACAACAATCAATTACAAACATGTCTTTCGGTTCTTAAAACATGATGCAGTTCTAGTCATAGACTTAATACAATGTCATAAGCATTCATTCCAAACCACAATACCTAAATCAACATGGATCTCTACCGCAATCATCTCCTTCGTTGTTCCTGCTTACTAGTTCACTGTCAACTTAGCAAACATTCCATTACTGGTTAGGCATAGATAACTTAGATGATATACCAAACATAAACAAACATGGTTTCCATCAATGACAATACAAATAACTGATCATAAAGCATCATATCACAATTATATCATCATTAACAGTCCTTTACCGGTACATCATCATCACCATCAGTTATGCCAATATTCCAACACTATGAGCTCGATGGATTGCCATCAACAAGGGTAGTGGACTGAGATTCAACTCCTATTGAGATCTCCCCTATCAAACATCAACTTGTATCATAACTCATTGTCGAGAGTAGAGAAATCATTCAACTGGGTGAAATGGGAGATGGAATTTCAATTTAAAGGGAAGTGTGAATTCAAGTTGAGAATGAATTTGAAGTGTAATTCATCTTGATGTATTTCATATAGCATATTGTGGTATGTAATTATATTTTGCAGATGAAAGTTTAATAAGAAGGGATAACAAATATAGTTGTTTCTACAATGGAAGTAATTATATCAAAAAGGATCACCAAATAAATCTAAAGTTGAATTTGTAAATTTGAATCAATCTATCAAATTAATGTAAGAAACTAGGTAGTTTTATTTACTTTTATGAAGTGTTGACTGTTTCTACTTGATAAATAACTCTAAGATGCCTTGTAAGTTCTTAATAAGTGTGCCATGAGCGTGATAGATTGCTATCAACACGAGTAGTGGACTAAGATTCAACTCCTATCAAAATCTCCCTTACCAAACATCAAGTTGTGTAAAAATTCATTGTCGAGAGTAGAGAAATCATTCGATTGGGTGAAATGGGAGATGTGATTTCAATTAAAAGGGAAGTGTGAATTTAAATTTGCGAATAAATTTGAAGTGGATGTAGGTGTAATTCATCTTGATGCATTTCATATAGCATTTTGTGGTATGTGATTATATGTCCATATCAAATATAGGTGTTTCTAGAATGGAATTAATCATATCACAAAGGGGCACCAAATAAATGTAAAGTTGAAATTGTAAATTCAAATCAAGCTATCAAATCAATGCAAGAAACTAGGTAGTTTTGTTTACTTGTATGAGGTGTTGGGTGTTTCTACTTGATAACTAACTCTAAATTGGAAGCCTTGTAAGTTCTCAATAAGTGTGCCATGAGTTGGATGGATTGCCATCAACAAGGGTAGTGGAATGAGATTCAACTACTATCGAAATCTCCCCTACCAAACATCAACTTGTATCCAAATTCACGATCAAGAGGAGAGAAATCAAGAAACATGGTTTTCCGATTATGATGATATGCAAAAGGGATAAATTGAAGATGGTGTGCATTGACTCAAAGACCTCAACAATAACACCATAAGAATAGATATCCTATATTTGAATCAAAATAGGATGCACCAAAAATTGATGGAATAAAGGAGTGAATCTATGATAATGCTCTAAGGCTTTATAACTCTAATTCATCTTCCAAAATTACAGCAATTGGTGGAAGGCAAACTATAATGATTCATCTTCCACAACTGTGTGAAGGGCTAAATCTGTGAGAAGACTTCGGAACTTTAATTCATCTTGTTGAATTTGATCAAGTTGGGGATAAATTTGAAGTGGATGTGGGTGTAATTCATCTTGATGCATTTCATATAGCCTTTTGTGGTATGTACTTGTATGTTGCAGATGAAATTTTAATGAGAAGGGATAACAAATATAGGTGTTTCAAGAATAGAATTAATCATATCACAAAGGGGCACCAAATAAATGTAAAGTTGAAATTGTAAATTTGAATCAAGCTATCAAATTAATGCAAGAAACTAGGTAGTTTTGTTTATTTTTATGAGGTGTTGGGTGTTTCTACTTGACAACAAACTCTAAATTGGAAGCCTTGTAAGTTCTCATGTAATGAACATGTATATCAACAATTTGATGAGGTGAAGAAAACATGTCTTCTAAATTTACAAGTAAATAAAATAAGTTTTAGTGCACTAGTATAACTTAGTTGAAAAAATAGCTTAATTTATATTAAAATTGTTATGAAGCTAGGTTTAAAAAAATATGCTCATTCTAACACATATACATTTGACTGCTCATGAAATGGGACATGAAATTTCATGTAAAAGGGAAGTGTGAGTTTAAGTTGGGAATAAATTTGAAGTGGATGAAAATGTAATTCATCTTGATGCATTTCATATAGCATCTTGTGGTATGTAATTCAGTGCCACCTCCATAATGACAACAAATTGATCTAGTATTTGAAGGATAGTGTTTGTGGGTTATAGATTTGTTAAAGATAACATCTCCATGAGATCTACAATGAAGAAATTTATACAATCTCCCATATCTACTAAGTGTTTGAAATTTTCATGCCCTTAGTGGACACAATAATTAATATGAAACTACTTACATCACATTACTTAGGTGGAATATTTTTTTAGAAAGGAGATCAACTAGATTCCCATTGACCTAAACAATGTTTAATTATATTTTTTCATTCCTAAAGTTTGTATACATACTTGTTTGACCAACTGATTTAGTTCAAGAATCTCTTTCTTTTCCTCATAATAGTGAAAAGCCATTATTCAATTGTTTAATCTCTTATAGAAGGTTGGTTTCATTATAGATTATCTTTTGAGAGGATTTTGGAGCTATTATTGTGAGTCTCTTTCAAAAGGGTGCACACTCTAAAGAATGGTGATTAGTTTGGATTTTAGAGCTTACTATTAGGGGAGGTCTAAAGGATGGTATTGTTAAATATTCAACAAAGTATATTGAGGTTTCTTTGAAGGATAGTTGTGAAAGGTTGTTATAAGAAGCTTTGGTGTAGCAATAGAGGCATATTTTAGAGAGAAATACCAATTACCAACCTTAGGGAGGATTTGGGAAATGACTCTAGAGAGGCGTGAAGGTAAATCTCAAGTTGAACTCTAGGGATAGATTCTAGACTAACATTGTTAGGTATTTTATGCAACTCTGTAGAAGATTGTTGAGATCTTAAGTGGGTTTGATTTCTTGATTTAATAATATTTCTTCCTAAATTCCTATTATCTTGGATATGGTAAGTTTGTGAAGAGTATCGTTTTGCTAATTTGCACACCTTCATTAAGAATGACATTAAATTCATCCATATATCTTGCCCAATAGAAATACAAGAGACCTATCTAGTGTTCTTTGGGTTAGCAACTAGTTGAGCAAGGATTTGAGGATGTGCAAATTTGTCGTGTTGATATTGATTTTGAGTAGGTGGAAATAAATAGTATTGTTAATTTTTCATGTGTTAGGGTCCTTGGTAAAATTGATGGTAAAATGCATTCTAATAGGGAGTTGAGGTTGAAAGATACCATGACTATTGCAAATAGTTAGGCCACTAAGGAGTCACCCAAGGTTGATTAGTCCACTTTAACGGTCATCATAAATAAGCGCCCTATTGTTATGGTACTTGCTAGCGAGAACAAGATGCTAACCATTGATTTTTATTTTGATTTCATTGAGGGGACTGGGGCTGATTTGAAGTTTGACCAGAAAGGAAATATCCCCTTTGTCATTTTACCAAGTAATTGGCTTCTTCATTAAATAGAGGAGCAATTTTTCTTGGAATTCTAAATTTCATGCAATAATGACACTAGTAAATAAAGTGATTTTTTTCATAGACTTTATAGATATCAATTTGTATAATGGGAACTCTCGTTAACAAGTGTTTTTTTTTGCATCTCAAATAATAGATGAAAACATTTTTGTATTTTCCATTTTGGATTCTATTTTGTCAAGTATATTGTTTAATTTTTTTATATTGAAAAACATTTAAAAATAATCATCTCTTATGAGCACCAACAAGCACAACAATGACATAAATACTATATCCTTTCAAACAACCACATTAGTGTTGAGATTAAGGTGTCTCGACCCTAGAGTCCTAACAACGATTTATTAAATTATTGGATGCATGCATTTATCATATTCTAAGTACCTAGCTACTATGTTTTCATATCACTTTGTGGGACATCTTGGTGAGTTGGAATGCTACAGGGTGGGTGATGACTATGACAAAGTTCCTATTTTCCAGGAAGTTGGTGCCCACCTTGAAGGACCTATATTTTAGTTGGAAAATGTCAGAAGTTGCTATCTTGGTTCTATGACAAACTATGACAAGTTGTTATGACAATTTTATGAGCTATAAGAGTTAAATGTGGAAGTTATTGATTCATGTTAGAAATGTGTAAGAGTTCATATTTGAAAGATGGCTACATGAAAAGGCAAACACCTATTCTTAATAATTAGTAGTTGCTTTGTAGAAGGTGCCTTGAATGTGTAAATTTGATCATTGATGAAGAGACATGCGTTCGTTTTGGAAATTGCTATGTGCAATGTGTCTTGTACTTTATGATAGGTTGTTGTTTTGGACACCACTTCACTACCTAGCCATTGGAGATGGTTTTCGAAACCATGGGCTCCTACTCGTCATGTGTGAGCTCTATAGATACTTGATGCCTTGGAGTATTTTGTATGACTGGTTGAAGTTTTTTTGAGATGCCATTACACTATCAAAATCACTCCAAATTTCTCTATTATTGTAGCCGCTCTTGTGGAGCATTGGCTTTGTGCATTGTACTGTAAGTTGATTTTGGTAATACAATTGAGGTCTATGTTTTCAATTGTGGGTTTTTTTTTGGACAAAGTTTTCCCACTTAAATTTGGTGTTATTTCTACATTGTTTTTATTCTATAATTTGTTTTTAAAGTTCATATAAGTTTTAATGTTTAAGGGTTTCTATGATTTTTATAAATTTTAATGTTTAAGGGTTTCTATAATTTTATCATTCATTCTCCTAAATTGATTAATGTTGGAAGAATTATTCCACACATTTGCTTCCTTTCAATTAGAAACCACATATGGAAGACTAAGAGTCACAACATAGAAATCCACTTATTTAGAATCCACCTCCACACTAGAAGCCAACTATGGAAGAACAATATTCAGAACTTGAATTTCCTTAGTAGATGTCCCTTTGGTATTTGAATCTAAGTCCTCACAATAACAACTCAATGAATAATCAAATTAAGTTCAACACCATGGGCGTATAGTGTTTGTTTGAAAAAAGGATGCTAGTTTGTAAATCTTTTATTTCTTCCATGAACTATCCTATCTCATTGGCTCCTCTTTCCAAGCTATATTTTTTTAATTCTTGCTTTGGGTTCTTGAATAGTTTTGAAGCTCAACACCATGGGCATATAGTGTTTGTTAGAAAAAAGCATGCTAGTTTGTAAATCTTTTATTTCTTCCCTGAACTATCCTATCTCATTGGCTCCTCTTTCCAAGCTATATATTTTTTATTCCTGCTTGGGTTCTTGAATAGTTCGTGCATAGTTTAGAGATTTCAATAAGACTTAGTTTGGCAACATTCGCCTTTCCCGTGATGTCAAATCTTGTCCTTCGTTCTTCATTAAGGACATTAAAAGATATGGTGTTGACTAGCTTAAGGTTAATTATATTCACATTATTTATATATAAAGAAGAATCTTTCTATGAAATCCTTCACAGTCTTGTCCACTTTTGGTTTGAGATAGAAAATGTCTCCATTCCTATCACCGATCCAATGATAATCTTGGTATTTATCTAAAACCAGAATCTCAATTTCCTCTCACAAGATAATGGACCTAGAGTTTAACGCCAAAAACCTAAACATATTAGAGTCCCTTTAACATGGAGGGGAATAATTTAAGCTCGGGGTGATATATTTAATATACGTACGTATTGATAGGATTAACCTAGCCTGCTCAACACTTCCTAAGTTGATGTTGCTCAATTCTACCAACTCACCAAGCCTAGTTGCTTTCTAGGCCTCCAAGTCCCTCTCACTCTCTTCTAGGGCTTCATTCTTGTCCCTACTAGGGTCGTTGGTTCAAGTGTTTTGGTTAGGAACCCTATCAATTCACTGTGCTTCTCAGGTGCTCAATTCTGGCCTCATAGCCTCAACTTATCATAATGACCCCCAATTGATATGAGATGTTGCAGAGGTGTAATAAGGTCTTCTAACATGTTTTTAGTGCATATGGAGTCCATTGGTGGGTTGCAACCTCAAGATTTCCTACTGGTTTCACAATCTTGCTCGGAAAAGGGCTACAAGGAATTAGGCCTAATTAGGCCTCCAAGACCGGTTTTCTAGGGCTTGGAGGAAAATGACTCAAAGAACTGCCAAACAAGTTTAACTTTTCTTCAATGATACACCCATGCCTAATAGATTATTGTGGTTTTAGGCCCTGGTCTGACCGTACAAGGTGTGAACCCCAAAATGAGGGTTTGTAGGGTTTTTAAGGGCTTTAACCGACAATGAGTAGGCAACTTGGAGTTTTGCTATTAAATGGATTCTACAAGACTCCTCCTTGTACATACAAGTTTGCCCCAACCCCATGAACTCCTCCAAATTCAGAAATGGTGTTCTGGCATTCACCTCTGCACTCTTCACCACTTTTTCACCTTTTCTTCTCTAGCTGGGTTGCTCCTGGACTCGCCTAGAATGAGGTGACATTCATATCCAAACACTTTTCCAACACTTGAACCTGCATATTTACAATGTATAGGAGGTTGCCAACCATGCCCCAACTAGCCGTGATGGAAGCACGCGTGGGACTCACGGGGCAACCATATTTACAAGAAAATGACTATTTACAAGCCAAAACTAGCTACTTGCGAATCAAATCACTTAAACAGTAGTAAATGCTAATTACAATGCTTGAAAATGAAAAGACTATTTTGTAACACACTACTGAACCTCAATCCATCATTGGATTCATGGATTAAATCCATTAAACCTTCAAAGAATGCAAAAATTGACCAAAAACAAATAAAAGTGCAGTCCAAAACCTTGTATTCTGATTATTGCTTTCAAAATCCAAGTACACCAACCTTGACAAACGTGCAAGAGGGGGTTTATATATCTTTCCCACGTGTGGAGTCTTTCCATGGCGTTGGGAAATTCCTAAATCCACTGCTAACCAATTTCAGGACAAAAGTTGTGATGACAACTTTTTGCAACTTCATGATTTTTGCACTTTTGATCTCTCCCACCTAAGAGACCTATATCCAGTCATCACATATGACATTGCAAACATTTCTAAGGCCTATTTAACGCTCTCTAATGCTTTTTCCAACTTTTAGCACTTTTGACCAACAAAAAGGCCAAAAACTACACAAACACACTATTTACACAAAAATGCAAACCTAGGTAAAATGAACTCCACCTAAGCCTACATTGACCAATTACACACTCTTTGACCCTCCCGGAGTCCTTATTCCCTACTGACTTGGCTAGGGTCAGTACAAGCCAACATTTGCAAAAACAAGAAAATTAGGACCTGGGTGCTCCTGCACCACGCATCTAACAAAGGACCTTACATTCAAAATTGAATTGGTTTGGATCCTTTGTAGTCATACCTCAAAAAGTTGGTAGGATGGAACGATAATTATTTTTGTTGGGGCTTCCTTATTAATATTTACATTGATAGGATAGGTGAATGTTTGTTCCATCCTTCTCCCATAACATCCATTCTTCTTGTCGGGTTGGTTGCTCAATTTTTGGTGTTGTTTATGAGGTCTGAAGTTGGTCTTGATTGTTGAATTTGTTCATGGCAAAGTTCCTATATCGAGGCTTCTATCACCAAAGATTCTATAGTTGGTTTTTGAAGTTTGAGGTTTCTAGCAACAAATCTTTCACGCGGGTCCCTTTTTTAATTGGCACTTTAGTGAACAATCCAACTAAGAGTTTTGAAGTAGTACATCAATGGAGAAGGTGATATTAATATTGATTTGTTTTTTAAGTAGGAGCCACTATAGGTTAAGAAGGGTAAAAGAGAAAATCCTTTTCAGCATCGAAACCAAAATTGATATAGAACATTTTGATGGACATGTAAATGCTGAATTTTTGGATTCTTGGATCAAGCAGTTGTATATATGCTTTATTTTAGTATTTACGATGGAAATGGGGTTCAAAAGATTTCCTTTGGTGTCTCAAAATTTTAGATCGCAAACTTGTATGGTGTGAAATTTACATAGCTACCATGAAGACAATGAAAAAGCCCTATTGTGTCTATTTAGGAAGGGTTTAAATATTTTGTTTGCGGGAATGTTTATCCAATTGGGCATAAAACTAACCAAAATATAAAATGGTTGCATTAGATACAAGGTAGTGCTAAAGCTATGTAGGATTACACTATTCAGTTTTAAAGGAGAGGTGTGTCGATGGGAATGGAGTCGGAGTAATACATTCTCAGAAATGAGCTCAAAGCTTTCCAAACCGACATCCATTCCTACCATCTAGAAGAGTATAGAATTGGAGGTGAGTGTGGGTCTTCCAAGCAAGGACAAAGCGGTTATTAGGCCAAGAAAGAGAAGGAGAGATGCTATAACAATGATAATTAGAAGGGTATGAAGAATAATATTATTGTACATCAATAGACATATCCTAAAGTTATAGCAATAAATTGTAACATGGACGGCCATGTAGGTTCTAAGTGTTGGAACTTACATCTACACTTTTGTCCTAAGAATATACTAGTAAGATGACTAAATAAAATCCACTGGAACAATTGTCCTTAGGAAGTGGAAATAGAGGAAAGCATCAATGAATATGATATTATTGGATGCATAGCTACCAACACAATGAACATGTACATAAACAATTTGATGAGGTGAAGAAAAATTGTCTCCTAAATTTACAAGTACATCAAATAAGTTTTAATGCACTAGCATATCTTAGTTCAAAATATAGCTTAATTTATATTAAAATTGTTATGAAGCTAGGTAGTTTTGTTTACTTGTATGAGGTGTTGGGTGTTTCTACTTGATAACAAAAGGGATGAATCTGTCAGAACGCTCCCAGGCCTTCACTGCATGCTAGTAACTAGCAGGCAGGACGTTCATCGGGAGGCTAGCTGCGAAACACAGCCGCCTCAGTATTCGCGCTCTGGGCTGAGAGCCATGTTTCATCTTCCAGATTTGTGTGCTTGTCTGAGTTTGATACGCAGACCAAGTTGTACAACCTTCAGAACAGATCCTGTTCAAGTAAGGTCGTGCTTTAATCATCTCTGCTCTCCTATTATAAATGTTTTATGTACCAAACGCGCTATAAAGGTGGGATATTACACACAACACGCCAGTTTGGGTATACGCCAATGACCCACCCTTCCCTTGCATGCACAGCAATTCAAACGCACCAACCGCTGATCAAAACAGTGTTAACAATGCTATGTTATGCTGGGATGTCTGATGCGCAGGACATTTGGGTATATGCTACAAACCCCTTCCTTCGAGTCTTCACTCCATGTCTGATGCGCAGGACATTTGGGTATCCACTAGGTGAGTATTGCGGGTATGAAATTAAAATTATTAATTTATCGATCGTTCTTTTTACATAGTGTTGTGCCAATCATATAATGATTCTTCTCGTAAGTCATAATTTCAATTAAATGAGTATTAATTATAAAATTATTAATTTTTAATGAGCGTCAATGTCATATATCGATTGGAAGCCATAAGAAATGAATTTTTATCTTCATTGACTATAATAGACTAATTCAAAGCCTAATCCCTACACATATAGTCTAGCATGCTCCGTCTTTCTCTTCCCCTTTCCCTAAGTGAATTATCTTCTTCTTTTCTTTGCTCTACATTCTCTGTATTCCTTTCTATTATATCAACATGTACGAAAAGCCAAAACACACAACTCGTTTTCTAAGTTAGACAATAACTACCCAACCACATCTTTCTCCTCTCCCCATTAATCATGCCTCTACTACCCTTTCTAACCAATGCCTAACTATCATAACACTTAACAAATAAATTATATGGTCGAAAATAGACTATTGTCAACAAAATGTATGCTCAAAGGAATATGCATAGTTGTCATGCCTCGCAAATGAACAATCATGGTGAAATGAAGAAGGAACAGTTATCAAATGATAATTATTTGGACTATGGTGATGTCCCAAACTAGGAATAAATTGCATGGCCTCAAACTCAAGATCAATGAATATTAAAGACAAAAAATACACATCCTAGAATGAATATAATCAACCACCAAAAGGAATGTTTGTCAATCATTCTTCCCAAACACCTACATGCAACTAAGAAAAGCACACAATCCAAATTGATGGGTTGGAGCCATAATATAAGCTGACTAGGCAAAAGGTAAGCCCATTGTCCTTTGTAGTCCATGTCATCACTTTTTTGAGCTACCGAATGTCAAATATACCTCACCGTTGAAGTTGCCTTGTAATTTGTTGAAGTTGTCGCTATATGAAAGTCAAGGAATTGTTTAAATGACATTAGGAGGTTTGAATCTATTCACCCATTGAGGTGTGCTAAGACACATTTAGCGGTACTAAGGTATGCCAAGGAAACTATTGATAGATTCATGGATTAGGGTGGCACATGACTTTCTTGCACAATGTTGTATCAATTAATACAACATATTAATATATGATTCTCCTAATTGTCATGATTATCATGTATAGAAATTTGCATGGGTGAAAACTTGTCTAGTAATGTTTCCCAATTTTTGGTTTCATTGGGGCATAAAATCAACATATTTTAACATTCAATGCTTATACTAATTATATCGAATGACCTACTAAGAATTTTAAACTAATGTAAACTATTGGTTCTTTCTATAGAAGGCTCCTAAATGGTAAGCCACTATATGCGCGTTATCCTTCAAACTAGCTCTAAGTGCAAATTGTGAAGCATCTTTCTTGATCTTACAAGGTTATGCTAGAATAACAAACATAATAACAAGTGTATATAAAAAACTCAAATTTTTTGAAGGCACGTGAATGAGTTCCTCATTCCACTAAAACAAAACATTTGTCTTTGTTAACCAACATAAAGGTGAGGTATTTCTTGGGTAGCCACTTGAATGAACGCATGATAGAAGCTCACAAGATTAATAAAATATATAACTTTGTGATGATTAAAGGAGTTACAAGAGTTACAAGAGCTAAAATCTATAGTTGCCCATTTTTTTGGCTATAGTGGTTGTTGGTGTTGTGTGAAGATGACAGGTATGGATCCCACTTTTACTCTGTATACCTCTCGCCAACAATTGGATTTTGTGGGGGATATCTCATACAAGCATCTGAGGTGCATTTTCAAACATGGTGAGGAAACCTTCATCCAGATTGTGACGATGTTGTTGGGGGATTGCTTTGTCAAGACCATGCACAAGTAGAAAACCATCATGGATGTGGTGACCATGGTTTTGGCGCGGGGTCTGGAACTGGGTGAGCAGAAAGATGTCTTGGTGGAGGTAACGCGGCAGTGTGTGGAGGATGTCTGGTTGGCTAGTTTGATGGAGCTTCAAGAAAGGGCAATGACATGGGTGGGTTTTGATGTTGGAGAAGGGTTGGACATCGATGGAATTCACGAGTTGCATGAATTGGCCTCGTACATTCGATGGACTTTTGGTCTGGACAGATATGAACGGTGAGAAGAGGCAAATATTTCCTAGGATTCTCTCAAATTGTTTCTCAAGGAAAAGGTGGTGGAGGGTCGAGGTGATTTGGCATGCAATTCAGCAAGGGTCGGTGTTGTAAAGTCAAGAATTCGTGGGAAAGGTAAGAGGAAGGTCTTGGGGAAGCGCAAAACCCAGTCTCAAAAGGTGATGCATGAATGCTAAGGTGGTGAATTGGGAGGGGGGAGTGGTAGTGCTGGTGAAGGGCCGAGTGGTGAAGCTCCAAATGTGCTCTAACCCTTTGTAGAATGGGTTTGTGTTTGAAGATGTTTTTTGAGGTCAGCATTCCATTTGGTTTCTTTTTGTGTATCTCTTTGTACATCAGTCTCAATTTCTTCTATGTTGCTTTGTGTAGTATATAGTATTGGGTAGATATGGAGTTCGACAATGTTGAAGTGTAGGTTGAAGATGTCTTCGTAGTAGTTGATATATGTTTCAATGTTGTAATCTTTGCAATTTTCCAAAAATTGCCACTGTGGGTAGATGGTTGATGTTGTAATGGCAAAATAGATAGGGGGGCTAGTAGTTGGGGTCTGATTTATCAGAAATTTTTGCTACAAAGGTTATCTATATTGTATATTTTGAATCTTATTAATAAAATCATACTTATCATCGATAAAAAAAAATAAAATAACAAAGATGTGAAGAAGTTCCTCAAAAACTATCACATTCAACATCACTTCTCCACTCCTTACTATCCTCAATCAAATGATCAACTAAGCTTCTAGTAAGATAATTGAGTAAATCCTTTGTAAAACTGTTAACAAGCATACATACTCAATTATCCTATTCTTTATGGGCCTATCTCACTAGTATTTGAGCAGGTACAAATACTACTCCTTATAACCTCGTTTACAGTGTCGATGTGATTATGCGTTTAGAGATAGAGATTCCCTCATCGCGAGTTCCTCTTAAGTGCATCCTTGATGATAATTATCATAGAGAACAATGCCTTCAAAATCTTGAAATGATCGATGAACAATGCTTAAATGCTCTTGAACATCTCCAAGCTTGTCAAAAGACTATACACCAAAGCTATAATGATCAAGTTATTCAGGGTTCTTTCTTAGTTGGTGACTTGTTGCTTTATGAGGATCAACATAACGTGAATTATCTTCTAAGAGAAAAAGTAAATTTTAGACTGAAATGTCTTAGACCATACATCATCACTAAAATCTACAGTTTGGGTGCTTACAAATGAGTATACATGGACTATACACCTCTCAAAGATCATATTAATGGTATGCACCTACGTGGATATTATGCTTAATCTTCCTTCTTTTTATTCCATCTCTTTCTTCATTACTAAATTGTATGCTAGCATTTTCATCTTTGAATCATGCTATGTTAGATAGTTAGATTTTATTTCTAATTAGTATACATTCTTTGTCATGACTAAATTTTTGGTTGCCTTGGATTAGTTTTAGTAGTTTATTCTTCATAGAGTTAGAAATTAAATTCTCTATGTTAGCATATAGTTCAATATTCCATGTGCCATGTTAGTTAAGTCATGTTGTATTTAGTTAGAAAGCCCATTAGCTATATCACATTGACATCTAACTTAGAATGAGCACATTGCATCATAATTTGTTGCATTTCGTCAAACACTTGTGATAAGTTATTTAATTAAATCATGTATGTATCAATTTATTCATTGTAGTATTTATCAAGCAATCTACATAGATTGTTTAATCAATCACAATTGCTTTAAATTTGTCATACATGTTCATCAATAAGTTTTATTAATCTTTGTAGCATTTAATCAAAGTAATAGAACATATCAATTGTTTGGATTGAATCACATATGGCATCTATGTAAATAAACCATATAGTCTCTTATGTAGATATGTGCATAGATTTGTGCTTGTAGGCTCCTTCAGTAACAACTCTCTACACCATACCCTACATGTTCTAAATCGTTCCTTGATCTAGTCTCTCTAGGATGTTGAGATTGATTCTCCAATAGGGTATGCTGAGACACATCTAGTGGGTGTATGATATGAAAATTGATGATATGAGATTGATTGTCCTTTGTAGGAAGCGTATGAAGGTAATTTGGGACCAATTAATTTCATATTGGATAAGGCATTGTGCGCTCCTACTCAAATAGAGTCAAACCATCCTTTGTCTATATTCCTTTGTTGTAGGAAATATTGCCTTTTGATGTAGGTTTGAACTAACTGGATCCTATGCCATGCACTTATGAACATTCAAACTGATATAATAGATCAATAGCAAAACAATAATCTACATAAAACTAGAGAATTGAAACAATGACTTAGAAATGCACCTATCATAGAAAGAATAGATCAAAATGGTTAGATAGTGGTGCTAGGTGTCTGATTCCTAGTCAGTGTCTTGGTGCAATTGATTATCAAATATGGAACTAGAAGCTACCAATCTACCTTCCCTCGAAGTTTCAAGTCAAATAGGCTGGACTTTAGTGCTAGGTGCACTAACCTAGGCCTTTTTGGGAAACTTTGTCTCTGTCTACAATGTTCTTTGATAACTATAATCTAGGTCTGAACCCATTTTTGAATCTACAAAAGAGAGAGAGAGAGAGAGAGAGAGAGAGAGAGAGAGAGAGAGAGAGAGAGAGAGAGAGAGAGAGAGAGAGAGAGAGAGAGAGAGAGAGAGAGAGAGAGGTGTTGTGGTTATATAAGGACATTCCTTGGTCAATCCCCCACTTGGTGATTTGCACCTCCATGGATAGCCAAGTTGGATCTAAAACAAAAGTGTGTGTGCTTTGAACCTTAAGTGTGTCTAAGATTGTGACAAGGAAACGAGTGCATAAACATAAATAACAACCTTAGTCAAATGTGTTAGAGTAAAACCCTAATTGAGACAAATCGATGGTGATGCATATATCAACTCAAGAGTATGTGGATCACTTAAATGAATTATAATTCAATAAAAGAACTTAGATTTGAAGCTAAATTGTAGAATTACAAGGAAAACAAGGAATCATACCAAACCCTAAGGGAGAGGTACAAACTAATCATCGATTAGTGATTCCCAATCATCCTCTGACATTCCTTAAAGCTTCCATCATGATGAACAAATATTGTTGAAGATTTGGTGTTGTTAATTATTCTACAAATTTGCAGACCTTTAGGCTCACTTTTGGCAGTAATTTTACATCACGAGGATATCATATATGCTAGATAACAAGTAGATATCACAAATGAGAAAAGTAACTTGGTTATATACAAGTTAGAAACTTCAATTTGGTAAAATTTTGACTTATAGTAGTTATTTCCACAAATCGAAAACTGATTCGATAATGTTAGGGCCAACATGTTACTCTACCAAAATTTTGGCCAAAAAGTGTCAAACACTTGTGACTTTTTAATAATGTCCCGAGAAAATAGGCCCCACTTTTGTGGAAGTGAAATAATAGGGCCTTGATATTGGACTTGGAAATGTCTTATTGAATGACAACATTTAATTAGGGAATTAAGAGTGTTGAAATTTCAGACTAAGATAAAATTCATTCTCTTGAGTTGAGGGTTAATTCAAGGTTGGAAATGGTCCTAAAATTATTAAAGGAATGGAAAAACTAAAGTAAGTGCAAAGAGAATGTGAAATTGGACTTGTAATTAAAGGTGTGGGAATTTGTTGAAGATAGCCAAGATCTAGGGCACAATGAATAGCACAATAGAGAGACAAAATATTTGATAAGAATAAATTGTATTCTATCAAGAGCAAATACTGATCAACTAGATCATCAACCATTACATACAATGTAGATGAGCCTGCTTATAAAGGCAAGGCTAAGAGACAAGAGATCACACAATGATGATATGCGGCTCAATGAGATGCAAGGGTAGGTAGGAGAAATAGTAAAATATTCCACATGAGGTGGATCACCCATCAAAGGTGGAATTATCACTCCACAATAAGTCGATATGATAAAGTAATAACAAGATCACACCATAAAAGGTGGAAATTCTCCTACATACACACTCCCAATGTAGCACATCTCCCTAAGTGTCTCATATACAAACTACTATGATATGCATGTACCTAAGTAAACTTAAGTAAAGTGTAATTATATCCAATATGAATAAATAATTACACCAACACCCCCCCCCCCCTTAAGTGCAACTTAGGGGAATGCACTTAAGTCTACAATGCAACTAAGTAATGCAAGATGGGTCATGGCTACAAGGCCATGTTAGGTACCCATGTACAAATGCAAATACAATTACAAATGCAATCTCCCATAAAGCAGGGAAAGAGAGATGAAAACTATATACAATGGAACTCTCAAAGAAGTATGAGAAAGACAAAACCCCATGTAAGGAAAAAGTCCCCCCATATGAGAGAAGAAGAGAGACTAGGTAGCCCCCCCTTAATGTAGAATCTGCACCAATGGTAGAAGCTCGAAGTTGAATGAAGAAACTGCTCCATGAATTTCAAACACCATTCCTCCCCTTGGGAAGAAACAAAACCAAAGGTGTATCCATGAAGTCTCCCCAATCATGAAGGGAAGAGGTAGGCAAAAAAACTCTTGATGTATGGAGTCTCTGAAAACTGCTTAAGTGTCCCCATGTCGATGCTGAAAGTTACCCCCTCCAAAGGTGGTGAACTACTCCACACTGTTGAAAAAGGTACTCCAAGATCTAGTGGAGATGAATATAGAACAATATCCAAAGATTCGCATGTCTCCTCTAAAGATAAAGAGACCTCCTCCAACTGTTGTACAAAAGTATCCACAATCATGTCTTTTTAAACCTCGAAAGAATGATCACGTAGAGAATGCACAAGAGGGTCAGAGTGTTCCCTCGCAACAATCGAAGAAAGATCATCTTCATCAAAGAGAAGATGAATATCATCAATGATGTTTCCCAAATCTGCAATGTCTATCAAGTAGTCATCCCAATGAACTGAAGCTGGAAGACATGAAATATCCCATTGCACTGAATCACAAGAAGGCAAAACTGTCGCACTATCTGCATCATCAGGTGTAATAGGTGATGTGATATCAATAGGAGGAGATGAAATGCAAGGCTCAAGAATGGGGTCACATATAAGAACACCCAAGTTCAAGTACCCAAAGTTCTCCTCAAAATATGAATCATCATGTGAAGAATCAACCTCATCAATAGGACCAAATGTGAAAAAGAGTACAACTGAGATGCATGATCAACCACCCCAGTCACAATGATAGCTCTACTATTCAAGTCTCTAAGCATAGATGAATCAGGTGTGAACTCCACAGTTTTCCTTGTTGTGCCATGTGTGATTTGATAGATGGAAATAAGATTGTTTGTCAAATGGGGTACACACAACACATCATTGAAGGAGTTATCCCCAATGGCAATAGATACTTTCCCAATCACATCCATGTATGTATGATTGCCCATAAAAATTTATGGCATGGTGCAAGGCTCAAATGAAGAGAACATAGACTGCGAAGATGCCATATGATGAGAAGCTCCTGAATCATGACTTGTAGAAGCACAAAGAGCTTGTCCCTTTCCTTTATCTGTCCCAAAAGAGTGATCCTTTCCTTTATCCTTTTCCTTGGAAGAAGAAGCCGAAGTAGACATTCTAGAAGGCAAACTGATTTTTTTTTCTCAAGAAGATGTTTCAATTAATCAATATCCTTCTTGTAACAACGACGTTCATCATGTCCTAACTTCTTGCAATATGCACAAAAAAGATTGTCCTTATTTGATTTCTTCTTAGGTGAGGATGTAGAATCACCTTGTTGTGGAGAGGAGGATTGTTCTCCATCTTGTTGTGGTTTAGACTTAGGTTTCTTTTGGTTCTTGCCTTTCCCTTGAATGCTTTGATTCCCTTTATTAGCCACCAAATCTTGTGACTTTGAAGATTTGAGAATACCCATCTTGGTCAACTTAGATTGCTCAAGAATCAACATCTTTGTGAATGCATCAAATTAGGGAGAAGTGTAAGAGGAACCTTGAGCTAACCTATGGGTGTGAAAGCTAGATACAAAGGCTACATACTCTGATGGAAGCTTGTCCAACAAGTTGTAAACCAATTGAGCACCCTTTTTGTCAATGCCACAATCCTTTAGCTTTGCTCTTAGCTCATTTTCTTTTGTGACATAATCTTGGACTGTATCAAAATCCTTGGGATCCAATGTTGGGAGTTCACTATCAAGGTTGTAACCCTTAATCTCATCAACTTGACCATACAATTTTTCATAAATATCCCAAGCCTCTTTGATTGTTGTACACTTCTCAATGTGAAAAATGAGATCATCTGATACATACTTTCTTAATGTTCCAAGTGACATAGAATTTTAAGTGAGCCATTCAATTTGAGTATTAGGATCAGCCTTAGGATCAAGTGATGTTGTTATTGTTCCATTTACATAATGAATGAGTCATTTTTCTATTAGTTTACTCCATGCCTTAATCTTTCACGATGCATAATTATGAGGAGTTAAAAGTGGAAATTTAGGACAACCCATAGCACCAAAAAGAAAATAAAAACACAAGATAGAGAGAGGCACAATCACACAAGACATCCCCCCCCCAAATTGCTCAATCAAGAAAACCCCCCCAAAATGATGATTTGACACTTTATACTTAGTGCGTGTACAATGGGCCACTTACAAAACAAGGCAAGGTGGAATTTTGATTTCAACTTTACAAATGCCTCAAATAGGCTATAAAAGACTCCAACAAATGCTGCAAGTGATCTAAACTGAGATCCAAGAAAAATACAAGTACCAAATAGGCCAAAAATGACCAAATACTAAGAGTACAATTTATACTCAAAATAACTGCAAACTAATGGTAGATTATGAAAGTAGATGAAAACTTATGCACTTTAAAAAAAATGGCACCTGAAAAGGAGGTCCTATGACCCCAAACGATGCCTTTGAAGTTGCAAAATTGAGGATTAGATAGGTATAGTCATCAAAAACTGCTAATTGTGAAAAATTTGTCTATCAAAATTAGAAAATTCCTCCACCACTATGAAGAGCATAAAAAATTAGCCCAAATAAAACAAAAATGCACCAAAAAAGGAGCAAAAATGAGCAAGATACGACCTCTTGAAGTTAGACTGCGAAATAAAAAAGCTCAATGAGAAGGGGCTCCAAAAATTTTAAAATTTGTTGACGCAGTGCTGACGTCAGCATTTCATTTTGCTAAATTTGACGATCATTTGACCATCATCAGGCCATCGCTCCCTTCTCTGACCGTACAAATGATGACATCATCAGTACGAAAGATGATGTCAGCAGGTGCGCGTGACTGTACAAACAAATGACTGTGTAGGTTGACATGTCAGGGTGACATGGCCGATGATTGGGATTTTGTATACTGATGTGGTTGAATTGGTCTGTGACACATGTCTGCACGATGTTGATTAGATGCTTTCGTGGCAGCCTATTGGCCTACTGACTGTACAGGTACGGATCGTGGGGTGGTAGCCAGGTGAATGTCGCGTGGCGGTTGTGTTGTCCTGCGTATGGAGTGTGACCGTATGTCAGGGTGCCACATGGGGGACAACGTGTTGTTCGCGTGTAAACAACAATGGTGGGAGGTTGGCATGGTGCCGACGGGAGACAACAACGGTGAGCACGGGTGATCGACACAGGTGTCGGCGGGGGCCACAGGCTGGCCGACCGGGTGGTGGATGCTAGAGAAGTACGAGTGTTGGAGGATGGGCAGCATGGAGGAGCGAAGTGGTGAGCAGCCAAAGCAACATCGGGTCGGGATCACGGACGTCGGAAAAGGTCGAATAGCCGACACGGGTGGTGGCAGGTGCCGAAAATGGAGTATAGTGCCTGCAACTAGTAAATGCAGAGTACGGGGTCGGTGGAGAAATACCCCGCGAAAAAAATATAATTTCTATATTTTCTTTAATATTTTAATAAAAACTTTTCCACCTTAAAAAAAAACTGCAAAAAATATAATAAATAAGAAAAAAAATTAAATTCACAGATATATATATATATATATTTATTTATTTATTTTTTCGAAAAAAATTCGTACCGCTAGCCTTATAGGCTAATTTTTTCCTCAAAATCTTATTTTCTCCCAATATAGCCGAATTTATACTCAATTTTCATGGAAATGGCCTCCTAGACACAACCGTGAGGTCCAAATTGCCATAGGATGCCTCCAAAAATGAGAAGCTCCCCAGATCCAAAAATGTAAGCCTCCAAAATGACTAATCAATGAAGCCCTATAGGCTCTGATACCATGTGAGAATTTGTTGAAGATAGACAAAATCTAGGGCACAATGAATAGGACAATAGAGAGACAAAATATTTGATAAGAATAAATTGTATTCTATCAAGAGCAAATACTGATCAACTAGATCATCAACCATTACATACAATGTAGATGAGCCTGCTTATAAAGGCAAGGCTAAGAGACAAGAGAACACACAATGATGACATGTGGCTCAATGAGATGCAAGGGTAGGTAGGAGAAATAGTAAAATATTCCACATGAGGTGGATCACCCACCGAAGGTGGAATTATCACTCCACAATAAGTGGATATGATAAAGTAACAACAAGATCACACCATAAAAGGTGGAAATTCTCCTACATACACACTCCCAATGTAGCACATCTCCCTAAGTGTCTCATATACAAACTACTATGATATGCATGTACCTAAGTAAATTTAAGCAAAGTGTAATTATATCCAACATGAATAAATAATTACACCAACAAAAGGGATACAATTTACAACACTATATTTAGCTCCCACTTTAGCAGTTGTATGACACTAAGTGCGTATGCAAGCTAAAGTATGAGAAAGTAAACATTCAAGTAAAAATGATAATCTCAATGATGTCAAACAAAGCCCCCAATGTAGCAATCTCCACAATATAATTTTAGGAATTCCACTTTACAAAACTCTCTTATTAGCAAATAGATAAAAAAATCACCTAGAATACTTACTAAGAGTGATGAAATTTGAGAGTAGATATATGCCCCCTTGTTTATAGTTGCTTTTAGTATGTAGAATTAGGGTATCATGAATACCACATTCAATTGTGAATTGAGTTGATGACAAATGATTCCAATGGGGTTATTAATGAAAATAATGCCATATCAAATATTATTTGGTAAGAAATAGAGTTGAATCATGATTCCAATTCAATAAAAAGTACATGCAAATCAAAGCTCTCTAGTTCAATTTATGATAAGATGGTTGAAGTATGCTAAATTAGGGTTTAAAGAGAAACTTACCTTTAAATAGTGAAAGTGACAACTTTTCAACTACTCATTTGTTTTATTTAGTTGTGTCTTTATTCTAGAGGGGTCCACACTATTTTGAGAGCCAAGATGCCATGTAAGTGAGAACTTCAACCAACCAAGATAGAGGCACTAAGATAAATCCATCACACAGGGAATCCAATCGCATAAGGTAGGTCCCACTGACTTCGTCATATGTTTGATTTTATGACTTTTGAGTAATTTTATGCAAAATTTCCTTGCCAAACATGTGGGATCCCCATTTTGGATATCCTAGTCCCATCTAGGCACCATGGTCTCATTTGGGCTCCATGGTCCCACATGGGTGTCATGGTCCCAAATGGGTGCCATGGTCCCACATCAGTACCATGGTATTGTCTAAGCACCATGAATTCAACAACAAACTTGCATAGGCTTTGATAAAAGAAGTTAGAAATTGATGAAGAAATATAGATGGAATATCATTTGATGTGCTTATAGGCCCCTCCAGGGATGCAAGAGCATGTTTTTGGGTGTTGTAGAGGAGGGGATTTTCTACCCTCAAAGTGATAAACCTCAAGGAGAAAACCAACCTTCACTACCTCACTAAACTGGTGCTCTAGTGAGCTAGGGAGATGCAACAATAATAAAAGAAGACTACACTAATGCAAAAATAACTGTAAATGTACATATAAAATTGAAAATTACTTAAATTATAAAGGAAATAATACTCAACAAATTATAGAGTTCACCGAGTGTCTAATTCGGTCTCGGACTTAGGATGCTAGTGCTCTGCATGGACGTCCATGCACCATGCTATTGTTTGTAGAAACAAAGAACCAAAAAACTGCCAAGAGGTGTCATGAATCTTCTCTAGGCCCTTTAAACTTTTTCCTCACCTACACACATGTAGATAGGGGAAAATTATTGGGGATGTATAGGCGTTTGCCTTAGTCAAACCCCCATTTTGGTGTTTCCACCTCCACAGACAACCATATAGATAGATTCAAATAAAAGATAAATAACAATGCAATAAAAACAAACCCCACTAATGGAGGAAAACCCCTATTATAAAGATAAATGATAGAATAGAAACAAACCCCGCTTAATGGAGGAGAGCCCCTACGATAAGATAAAAGATGCAATAGAAACAAACCATGCTTAATGGAGGAAATCCCCTATAATAAAAGATCTATGATACAAATGAACTTATATACATTCAAAAGCTCGAACGAGATAATCACATAGAGATGCAATAGATAAGAAAGAGGAAGAAGAATCGCATATCCAAGACCCCTCTCTTGAGATGATATCGTAGTTGTATTGCAAGAGAAGACCAAGCTATTGCAATGTTGAGTGTGTATTTTGGCAAAGCTTCACTCAGAGTTTCAGAGCACAAGAACAAGGATGAATCCTTTCCAAAATGAGGAAGAATGAAGGGTTTTATTGTTATGCGTGGGTGGTAGTGATCATTTCAGATGAGCACAAGCCAAGGGACACACATCGACAAAGATCTGATGTGGAATATGCTAATTTGAATTCAAGATATTCTTAGGATGCTAGCACATTGCATGGACCTCTATTCATCGCTCTATCATCCAACCAAGGTAGCCCTAAATTAAGCTTGGTGTGGCTACCATTGTTCCATCTTTGAGATCCATGATGTTAGAATGGTTAATTCTGATCACAAATCATTGTCATAAATGTACCAAGTGCAATGCAAAAGTGTAATAAATGCACTAAGTGCAATTTTTCATACTACATTTTGCCCCCAGTTTAGTGAATTGGTTGACTCAAGGGATCAGATGCACTAAAGGAGTTCAAAAATATAAATTCATTAAATTCATGTTGCACATTAAATGCAATAGTTACCTTAAGAAAAAGGATATTGTAGAGACTACATAAATTAGTTAGGTGAAGACAGATGATGCCCCTAGTGAGTCACAAACATTACAACATTCATCATGAAAATCCAGATATTGCAAAGATCTCAATTTGTTAGCACGAAAAATGGAAGAATCTACTTTGGCGAGAAGAATGCTTAAGAAGTTTTAGTATCGGTCAGAGATGAAAAATCAAATAAGGGATGAGTATATGACACTAGCCCTGAGAGTGATCATGGATGGATGCGGCTCAGAGCTTGTAGTAGGATTCATCCCCCTAGACTGAGAGATGGAGGAGCAAGGGACAATGTACACATGGGGGTGCAACATGCTCGCTCATCTATACCATCACCTAGGAAAATGCGTGCACCACAAGTTTCTCTAGGTCTAGGCATTTTAGCATATTACTTGCACCAAGCCAGATGGATTTCCCTATCTGATGCCCCTAGACATGCGTTGGGCCCATGCATATTTATTGCAATGATACAAGTGGAAGACAGGTGACCTAAGATCCCAAAGGGTCATCCTGATCAACTCAGCATCAACGACGTCATCTAGCAGCCATACCGAGACATGGTGATGTGAACCACATTGTTAGATAGATCTGATACTGGGAGTAAACTAAGAGTGGGGGTGAATCAGTTTACAATCGGAAACCATAACTAATGCATATCAAAACCATTAAACCAGAGCACAAAGAAAGAAACACAATGAAGGATAGAACATGAAAGCGCAGTATAGACAACACCAATATTTTGATGTGGAAAATCTGGTAAAGAGAAAAACAATGGTGGGAAACCCTACCCACAATCAGATAATACTTTTGTAGCAATATGTGAAATTACAATGCGGATTGCACTTGCAATCAGGCTAACCGCCTAGAGCTCACTCCTCATCACAAAAAGAAGTCTCATTGACTTACAAAAACATCGCACTACAATCTGGAAAGAATGGAAGGTGAAACTAGCATCTCCTAATGCTAGATAGAATTCTCGTTAAGCACAAATGTCTGCCCTACAATACAAAAACCTTCACCGAATGATATATCATTTGTTCACACATAAACCTTCCCACTGATAATGCGGACATAACCATCGATCCCATCCATATACAAATTATATGAATAATTCACCTATAAATACAAATCATCAACCTTATTGACAAGGTCGGCTAAACCCTAAACCCATAAACCCATAATAACAAAAATTACATTACACGGTATCATCAGACCAATATTATGATTGACATTACATAGAATGGACCTAAATCAAGTAACCAAACAATTCCATCCGCCAAAAATTCTGCTAAGACCAAAATCCAACACACTTCACCAACTGGTAGAAACCCTTAGTGAAGTAACACAAAAAGTCTAACCAGATCCAAATAGGACCACCATAACAGCACGCCAACCAATACAAAGTCACCAAACACTCATATTATGATCAAGAAGCACCTTCAACATGATAGAAATTGACTCCATAAGTCGGACCAAAATCGTCTGACCAAAACATCAAATATCACTTACCGGTAAAGCTAACTGGTACCGGGAAATACCAACCGAGAACATAAGCGATAGTTATTGGAGCACCAAAACATGAACCAACAGAATATGGCAAACAAATAACCATCTAGAGTAAGCATCCAAAACCGATTCTAGAGATCTGATCATACCGGATCAAAATCATAGCCAAAACCAAGATGATCACCAAGACTAACCGAGATAGGTCCAACTGAGATAGCCTCCAACCAGGATACAGTGTTGACATCAATGACAACACTTAACCAAATCCAACATATTTCCAACAATCTCCCCCTTTGGCATTGATGGCAACACTGAATGTGAAAAACATCCAAGTGCCAAGGAATGCCAACAATCTTCCTCAAAGATATGACAGATTTTCACATGAATACCCCCTCTCCCCCTTTGACATCAATGACAAAGGACGGATACCAAATCAAAATACAGAACCAAACAACTAAGTACTCCCCCTGAGTAGTAGCATCATATCATCAACCCAGATCAAAGAAAATATCTGATAAGCTTACCGGATTGATGCATTCCTACATCTCTAAGTCTCTTCCGGAAGGTTAGTAACCCCCAACTAATTTGTGAGATATTCAAAAGTAGCTTTAGGCAATGGTTTAGTTAGAAAATCTACAATCTGCTCCTTAGTAGGCACATAACCCAATCTGACTTCCTTTGCTTCAACCTTTTCCTTCAAGAAATTGTACCTTATAGAAATGTGTTTTGATTTGGAATGAAATACCAGATTCTTTGACATATCAATAGCAACAGTATTATCACAGTGAATAACAATAGGCTCATCATAACTTACCCTTATATCTTTTAACATTTGTTTGATCCATAAAATTTGAGTACAATTGGTAGCAGCAGCTACATATTCCACTTCAACAGTAGATAATGAAGTACATGATTGTTTCTTGCTAAGCCATGAAACCAACTTAATCCATAGGAGGTTGCTAAGCCATGTCACAAACCCAAGCACTACGGTGCACAACACAAGGTAAGCAAGGGCGCACACCTTGCAACAATCTATAACTTCATAATGATTTAGTTTCACATAGGTGGGAGTCTTTGAATTTTCTTGATTTAATGACTCTTTCTGTTGTTCCTCTGTCACAGTTGAGTTTTTTTATGTTACCGGAGTGACAGGTTCACTGTTCTGAGTAGCTTCATGCATTACCGATTCAGATATGATAAATTCATCTTCCAGTCCATAGTCATTTGATCTAATTTGATTACTGCCATGTTCATCCACCTTGACATTTATGCTCTCTGTTATCCTATTCAATCTTTTGTTATAACATCTATATGCTTTTCTCTTAGTAGAATAACCCAAAAATATTCCTTCATCACTTCTAGGATCAAATTTTCTCAATGCATCATCTCTTCTAATGTAACATTTACTTCCAAAAATTCTGAAATATCTAACAGTATGAGTATGCCCAATCCATAATTCATAAGGAGTCTTACCGGTATCACCTTTATGTGTACTCTATTGAAAGTGTATACAATTGTATTGGCAACTTCCCTCCAATAAATATTAGATAATTTAGCTTATGTCATCGTAGTCCTTGCCGCATCCAATATGGTTATGTTCTTCCTTTCCACCAATCCATTATGTTGTGGAGTCCTAGGTGCAGAAAGTTGTGTTTTGATTCCATTCTTCTCACAAAAGTTGTTGAATTCACTAGATGTAAACTCACCGCCTTGATTTGATCTCAAACACTTTATCTTCAGTCTCGTCTCAGTCTCAACCATAGCTTTATAAATTTTGAATTTCTCAAAAGCTTCAGATTTTTCTTTCAAAAATGCTACCCAGATCATTCTAGAATAATCATCAATAACATAAAGTATCTATCACCTTGAAAACTTTTAGTCCTTTCCGGTCCACACAGATCATTATGAATAAGATCAAGAATTTCATTAAATTTATCATGTATGCTTCTAAAAGAAGTTCTGACTTGCTTACCCATTTAACATTCTCTACATACCGGATTATGAGGTTTGACAATTTTGGGCAAATCTCTGACAGTTTGTGTTGAACTGATCTTCACTATGCAATCAAAATTTACATGACACATCCTCTTATGCCAGAACCAACTTTCATCAATCTAAGCAATCAAGCAAGATTTCTCACTGGAGTTCAAATGAAAGATGTTTCCATTGGTCTGGGTTCCGGAAGCAATTTCCAATCTAGATCTATTGACGATCTTACATTTCCCATCCTTGAATTATAAACTCCTCTATCCACCTTCTGACCTTCAGTTAAAAGATTATGCTTAAAGCCTTCAACATAATAAACATTATCAGTGCTAGTCTTACCATCAAATGATATTGTTCCCTTGCCTTTGATCCTACATGCCTTGTTGTGTCCAAATATGAATAATCTGCCATCAAATTCTTGTAGTGATAGAAATTTTCTCTTGTCACCAGTCATGTGATGTGAGCATCCATTGTCTATAACCTATTCATCCTTTTCTTCAATTTTAGCAGCTAAAGCCTTTTCTTCAGTATGAGTTGTTTCAATGACAGGTTTCAGAGAATCATCCTTGATAGCAATAAAAACCCATTCCACTCACAGGTTCATCATCATCATCATCATCATCATCATCATCATCATCATCATCATCATCATCATCATCATCATCATCATCATCATCATCATCATCATCATCATCACCACCATCACCATCACCACCACCACCACCATCACCATCACCATCACCACCACACCACCACCAGCATCACCACCACAAGCATCATCATCATCATCATCATCATCATCATCATCATCATCATCATCATCATCATCATCATCATCATCATCATCATCATCATCACCATCATCACCATCAACACCATCAGCACCACCACCACCACCACCACCATCAGCATCATCATCATCATCATCATCATCATCATCATCATCATCCTCATCATCCTCATTGTCATCATCGTCATCGTCATCGTCATTGTCATCGTCATCGTCATCGTCATCGTCATCGTCATCGTCATCGTCAGCACCAGCACCACCACCACCATCAGCATCATCGTCATCATCATCGCCATCATCATCGTCATCGTCATCGTCATCGTCATCGTCATCGTCATCCTCATCCTCATCCTCATCCTCATCCTCATCATCATCATCATCATCATCATCATCATCATCATCATCCTCATCATCCTCATTGTCATCATCGTCATCGTCATCGTCATTGTCATCGTCATCGTCATCGTCATCGTCATCGTCATCGTCATCGTCATCGTCATCGTCAGCACCAGCACCACCACCACCATCAGCATCATCGTCATCATCATCGCCATCATCATCGTCATCGTCATCGTCATCGTCATCGTCATCGTCATCCTCATCCTCATCCTCATCCTCATCCTCATCATCATCATCATCATCATCCTCATCGTCATCATCATCGTCGTCGTCGTCCTCATCATCATCATCCTCATCGTCATCATCATCATCATCATCATCGTCATCATCATCATCATCGTCGTCATCATCATCATCATCGTCATCATCATCATCATCATCATCATCATCATCATCATCATCATCATCAGTAATACCAAAATCATCATCACCAACATAATAGCATGATTTATCCTTATTCCTTCTGAATCTAGGTTTGTTCTGATATTTCGGATTAGGCTTATAACTCTTCACAAATATTTCATGATTCCTAGCAGCGCTTTCAGGGCATCTAGAAGCAAAATGACCAATCTTATTGCATGAAAAACATTTAAAATGGACTTTTACTTCATACTTACTTCAAGCTAGTCCTTTAGGAATTCTTCTAGTAATCAGGGCTTCCAACTCTTCAAGTTCTCTTTCTTCTCTTCCAATGTCCTTCATATCTTTAGCATACATCTCTTTCCAATCTATCTTTTACTTACAGGAGGCAGATGCTTTAAATGCAATCTTAGTTTTAGTAGTACTCTGATCTCCAAGTTTCTCAAGCTCAAAAGCAGTCAATTTCCCAAGCAGTGTATCTCTAGTAATAGGGGTACTTGACATTGTCCGTAGTTCATTGATTGCAGTAGCCTTCATCTAATAAGTTGGAGGTAGAACTCTCAAAATCTTTGACACTATCTCATCCTCACTAATTGATCCGCCACAACATTTGATTCCCATAAAAATATCATTTACTCTATCCATGAAAGAACTTATCTTCTCATCTTCTTCCATCTTCAAAGTTTCATACCTTACCCGAAAACCTTCAAGTTTTATAATTTTCATAGCCTAGTCCTCTTCATAGAGAGTTTCAAGCTTTGTACAGATCAACTTTGCATTCTCCAACTCTATGACATTCAATAGCTTTTCATTAGATAGGGCGCTTAACAATGCTTCTTTTGCTCTGACATCATTTTCAACCTTCTTCTGTTCATTAGCAAGTGTCCGTGTTCCAGAATTAGGATCATGAGGTATATACCCTTTCTCCACTATCTCCCAAACTTCAGCTCCAAGACATCTGAGATGAATCTTCATTCGCTCCTTCCATATTTTGTAATTTTTACCATCAAATCTGGGACTCTCCTTCTGATAGGGATTGAATGTAGAACTAGATGCAGTTGCCATCGGATCTCCTTAAGCGATTAAGCTTCTGCAGAGAGGACCTTGTTCTAATACCAATTGTTAGACGAATCTGATACCAGGAGTAAACTGAGAGGGGGGGCTGGATCAGTTTACCATCAGAAATAAGAACTGATGCATATCAAAACCATTAAACCAGAGCACAAAGAAATCAACACAATGAAAGATAGAACATGAAAGCTCAGTACACACAACACCAATATTTTGATGTGGAAAACTCGGTAAAGGGAAAAACCACGGTGGGAAACCCTACCCACAATCAGATAATACTTCTGCAGTAGTATGTGAAATCAGAATGGGTATTGCACTTGCAATCATGCCAACCACCTTAATCTCACTGCTCATCACAAAAAGAAGTCTCACTGACTTACAAAAACATCGGACTACAATCCAAAAAGAATGAACTGTGAAAGTAGCATCTCCTAATGCTTGATACAGTTCCAGTTAAGCACAGATGTCTGCCCTACAATACAAAAACCTTTACTGAATGATATATCACTTGTTCGCACATAAACCTTCCTCTGATTAAGCAAACATAACCATTGATCCCATCCATATACAAATTACATGAATAAGTCACCTATAAATACATATCATCAACCTTATTGACAAGGTTGGCTAAACCCTAAACCCATAAACCCATAATAACAAAAAAATACATTACTAGTATCACCGGACCAACATTATGATTTACATTACATAGCATGGACCTAAATCAAGTAACCAAACAATTCCATCCATTGGAAATTCTACTAAGACCAAAATCCAACACGCTTCACCAACCAGTAGAACCCTTAGTGAAGAAACACAAAACTCTATCCGGATCAAAATAGGACCACCATAACAACACGCCAACCAATGCAAAGTCACCAAACACTCAAAATATGATCAAGAAGCACCTTCAGCATGATAGAAACCGATTCCATAAGCCGGACCAAAATCATCTGACCAAAACACCAAATATCACTTACCGGTAAAGCTAACTGGTACCGGGATATACCAATCGGGAACATAAGCGATAGTTATCGGAGCACCAAAACATGAACCAATAGAATATGGAAAAAAAATAACCATCCAGAGTAGGCATCCAAAACTGATTCCAGAGATCTGATCATACCGGATCAGAATCATAGCCAAAACCAAGATGATCACCAAGACTAACCGGGATAGGTCCAACCGGGATACAGTGTTGACATCAATGACAACACTTAACCAAATCCAACATATTTCCAACACACATATCATACCTAATCTCATGCATGTAGCATGGTAGGTTCCTTCTCGATCGATAAGACCACATCATCATGTCATACTCATTGCGTTGATGCAAGTGCCAATTCGAACGGTGCAAACAATGCATTTGATAGACGAGGAGTGCAATTCATCCTTAGGATATCTCTCAGTCAAGGCTCGGGGACGTCTGGGACAACCTGAAGGGGAGAAATGATGATGATATCCCTCCATAGTTTTACACGATGTCGACGTCGTGGAGGGCTTCACTGATTAGTTGAGTGTCGAGGGTTTGACTCCCATATTCCTCACAGATGCATCAGGGGGAGATGTCGAGGCCCTCATAGGGGATGAAGAGTAGGAGAAGGAGGAGTAGTAGGAGGAGAGGCCACGATAGATGCCATGCGCATCCAACCTCAACCCAGCCAGAGCACCTGTAGGTCCGTGAGCTCCTTCTCCACCATCGGGGCCACTAGTGATCACTCCATCGGGGATGGCACTAGCAATGACAACGAGAGTTATGGGAGGATCATCTAGAAGGGTGCCTCCACGAGACCCTGATTGGTAGAGGAGTGATCTAGGTATACATGTGATTTTGATATATGATGTGGATAAATGTTTTTGATAGAGATGTGTATATATGTTCTTGTTATATGGATATTGAAATCAATTTGTTTTGTGATTACAAAGAATGTCGCCAAGTGGTTGGGCTTCATCTATTAGTCACTCATCAAGATCATTCCCAATTTACAAATGTAGGGACCAGTCTCGGATGCCTACCGACCTCTCAAGTTAGTGGGGAGACACATCAAACAATTCAAGCATGTAGCATGGCTCATGACAGCCTATGAGGAGGGCCATGTATAGTGGGTGCAGTTGGCGGCTCAACTAACCACTATGACAGGGCAAAGAGACCAAACCCAATTGGAGATTTGGACTATCAGCTCATAGTTCTTTGAGACTAGCTACCCAACCTAGATTGACAACATTGGATATTGCCCTAAGTGATCTAGAGGAGGAGGAGTAATATGCACACCTATTCTCTAATGATGATATGGTAGATGTATCGAGAGGATACTCTAGATGGTTTCAGATTGCACAACCTTCCCTCATATTCCTTGATCATGGATGAATCAAGGGCATGATCAAGAGGAGATGAGGATCTAGATTGGGATCGTGACCAAGAGTAGGATGAGTACCATACTCAAGACCTGAATCTACAAATCATAAAAGATAGAGGAAAGAGAGTAGATAAGAGAGGATGATGATATACCACTCTATATACCTACCTCTCAAGCATGTATATCATCATTGCCGATCCCTTTTTCTAAGATACCAAGCCATCATTATCATGGGAGGATGAGAATAGTTATTTCTTCTATGCCCCCAATTGCAATCTACACTACATTATCTAGGACTCCCACTATAGTTGATCTTGATTGTCAACAGGCCCCTGGAGACCCAAGTAAGAAACTATATATATACAAACATTGATTTATATGTGTCATCTAATTTTTTTCAATTTTGATATACATGATGAGACCTTTAATGTCATATTTATCTACTTTCTTACAGTTGGCACACAAGAATGGCATGACTTTGTGAGACGTGTCATTAGGGGTAATGCCCCGTTTGTGGGTACTCGACGATCAATGTGAGCCAGTCCTAGGAAACAATATAGTGTAGGGAGACATGGGGACATCTTTGAGCTCATGGTATACCTAAGAGCAAAGTTAGAGACTCTAAAGTATCAGGTGGAGTGACGAAGAGTTGTAGAGGAGCAATTGCATCGTAAGAAGGTTGAGCTCAAGGTGGAGACAACAATTCTTAAAGGCAATGTCTAGGGCATAGAGACGAGGAGTCACTCACGATCAATGCAATCCTATATACATTACTCTATTCTACAATCATCACAATGACGAACATATGAGGGTTCTTCTTGCTAGGTTGCAGGTGGGAAAGATCTGGGGTAGCATTAGATGATTATGTTGTAGATAGTGTTTTTCCTAGGTTGTAGGTGTCTCATGGCCTCCCATCTATTTCCTAGTAGAAATTCATAGATGGTACCCCTTTTGTATGTTGAAGAAACTTTGAAGGAGGTAAAACTAATTAAAAATACTTTAGCATCTTATTCTGACACATCAAGTTAGCAAATTTATGATAGCATATCAAGCATATTATTCTTCAATATTTGATGGCCTATTCGAAGATGGATTATGAATCTCCGAGGATTTTGTATTGAGTCCCTCTTGGAAAAACACCCAGGTGTTCATCTCTATAGAGGTGTCTACTGCTCCTCTCTATGGATTGATAGAATTAATTCTCATGAAGTTAAAAACAAGATTTATAAGGGTCATTGGATCTCTCTGGCTCAACAACTTGTCATGATTAAAGTTTTTCTCTCCACAGTTCTAATTTGTCCAATGTATTGCATTCAACTTAACAGGAGAGTTTCTCTAGTTTGAACAATCTACTAAAGATATTTTGTGTGAATGCTTTAATGATCAAAGAAGAATTCCCTTGGCTAAATGAATTTTTTTTATTGCAGCCCAAAATGAATCCATTACCTGTCTACCCTCATATGGAGCCCTCTTATTGGTCACTTACATATTGCACCATTTAAGATTTAAGGAATAGGTAGAAAAATGGAGTGTGCTATGTTCGTTCCATCTTTCATGTATCCTCTCTTCTATCAAAGGATATATAGAAGTATATCTTGCCTTTGTTATTTTGTTAACTCTTTCACACATGAAATATATTTCTTCATAAATTTCTTCCAAATGTGACTTGTTTCAATTTGTAAATATGATCACCTTACATATGGGCTTTAATAAAGTCCACAAAAAATCTAGCATCAACCCAAAAATGGTCGTCAAGGACCATACCTCTCACCTCAATTGCAATATCTAATGTAGATAATCTCAAAGCTACCCATGCATCAATAATTATTGCAGAGCTCCTTTGACTTCACGAAGATTCTCAAGAAGAATAAAATAAGAAGAAAAATATATATCAATAGGTTTGAGAAGTTTCACCTTGGAATTTTTTTTATAAATGGCTTTTGTGCACATGGTGATGGTTGCATATGAACATCAATATTTTTTTTGCCCTTTTCAACAAGTTTTGCATCCAATAGAACTTGCCAATATCTTTGAGTGCATTATTAAACAAGTGCACAAAAAATGTTGTCTAAAATATATGTTTTTATTTTTTTTGCACCAATATTCATGTTACTTTACAAATGGGGTTAAAATATGTAACAACTTGAACTAAATATGATACCAACATCTCCTTAATGCTATAATATAGTTGGTTATGAAGGAACTGTGCATTTTTCTCTTGCTTTGAACAATCTATTGTCTTAAAAAGATAAGGCCCTTTGTTGCATATTACCATGATATTTAGTAGTGGATGATTTATAGAATCTCTCCACCCATCCATCACAATATTGCATCTTTTTGTAGACCACTCTTTTTTTTTGGTGTGGTATGTTTCTCTAATAAATTTTTTTTCTTTATCAATTAGAGTAGCGTGAAGCTTTTCATATCTAGGTGATTCATACCTAGTTGGTCCATTATTGATATATTAGACCATCTCCTTGTACAAAGGTTTGTGCAAAACATTAAATAGTATCCCATTTACATAAAAGAAGCATGCAATCCTACAAAATCCGCTTCTTGACTTTGCACATCAAAGAATTTTCCAAAGGGGTTTGAGTTGCCAATCTGTAGCCTCTTGCAAGCATATTCTAATGCCATGTCTTGTAAGTATGTGAAGGAAATGATCCCTCACCCTCAAGCAAGTACCTTGACATGACATTTCAAAAATATTTTATTGATTGTAGTTATTCCACCTAATCACTTAGACTTTTGAACACAATCACAAATAATTCTATAGTGGAAACTGTTGGCAAGAGACACTGCACAGGTCATCCGGTGTTGTCATTGATGGCAACCCAAGTCAATGATCCCATCGGCATTACTTCATTTGTTTATACCGGATGTTTGATTGGTGATTTGCTTTAAGTCCGACAAGTCTTGAATAGAGCATCTGACAGTGCTTGGTATTTCGGTTGGTATTTTGTTAAGGGTTAATATTTTGTGTTGCGGATCTTAGGAAATATTGATAGATGTCTGGAGTGCCTTATTCCATAAAATTCACCCTCGGTGATGATTGGTGTGCAAGTTCAAAGGTCCGGTGTACCAGTTTTTGGTCTAGTAGTGCGTATCAAGATGACTTGTGTAGTTGATCGTTGTGCAGTTTTGATGGAGTAGTTTTGGTGATTGTTTTTGTGATCGAGGAAGTTTGGCTAACATGTGTGGTAACGTGCATTCAATTATTTTGGTCTGCATTAGTATCTGAGATTAGATTTTGCCGGCAGGGCATACATGTTTGAATAAAGTGTTAAGTCTTCATGAGCCGACTTGCGATGGATATGATTTCATGTTGCGGATATATAAGATCGATGTAATTGATCATTTTGAGTATGGAATAGGTTGTGTAATTATTTTGTGCACAATTTCGTGTGCTCAAATAAGAGATCTATGCTCCAGATTTATGTCAAAACAGTGAAACAGAGCAGATTGAGATAAGTGTGAATAGTGTGCTTATTGTGCTTAATCAAAACTATTATCAGGCATCTGTTGATGCTACTCTTTAGTTCAAATACTTTAGTAATCTATTGTAATTGATTCATAGGCAATGAGCCTTCTTTGTTTGAGCAGCGAGCTCTAGGCAGTGTTCCTGAATGCATGTGCATTCCCATTATAAAGCTTATATTTGAGTATACTCATTTTGTGGGTCCATCCCCACAGTGGTTTTTCTCCTAATAGTGTTTCCGCGAATAAAATCCTTGTGTTATGGTGTTGTGGTTGTTCATCTTATGTTCTTGTATCTTTCTTTTTATTAAATGCGTTAAGTGGTTAAAAGAACAAGTTCATGATATCAAAGTTTGCAGAAGACTGATTCACCCCTCCCGCCCCCCTCTCAGTGTTCCTTGATTCCAACAGTTACACCACTTGTTTTCCCCCAATTAACATTCTAACTGAGAAAAAATATTAAATTAGAATGAAAAATTCAATCAAAAATATAAAAGTTTAAAATTTAAAATAGAATACTATATTTAAAGTGTTCATTTTCCTTAGAAAAATGGGGGAAATTTTATGTACACGGGCTATTAAATTTATGGCAAAGGCTTTTAACTACTATGATTTGTTGGGGGGTTCACCGCATAGCGTAGCGGTACTACTGCGAGCCTCCCTCAATGGAGGTCGTGAGTTCGATGCACGGGGCTTGGCCTCTCTCCGCCCTCGCCGTTCCACATCGTTCGTCACTGCACCGGTCTGCTGACTTGGTAGACAAAGGTTTGCTTTGTCCAGAGAGGTAGTTCGTTGTTGGTGCACACCTAGGAGTGATTGATAAATTTGGAGCGTGCTCTTGGCCACCCCGATGCTCGCTGGTCGATTGCTCTCTGTTCGTTGGCTAGGAAATTGACAGTTGTGCTCTTAGGTTGTGTAGGATGCTTCAAAGAGGATGCCTTGGCCCTTGATTCAGAGATGAGGTCCTCCTTGTGATCTCACTGGTTCATAGCTCCAGTCAAAAGCGCTTGCTTAAAAAAAAAAAAACTACTATGATTTGTTTGGAAATAGATGAGTAGTTGCTATTTATTTTGAAGTAAGAAAGATTTTAGGAAGAATTGCTATCATTTTAAGACTGAATTATTTGGCGGCGATAGATTCAATAATTGTTTGAGTTGCACTATTTTATTTATTAGAAATAAATTTACTCACATGTAAAACTGATTAAGAAGTCACGTCTACTCAAAAATCTGTAAAATGACCTTATGCTATGTCACATCTTCTCATAACCCTGCAACATTTTTTTTTCAGATTTTCCAATTCATTTTTTTCATTTCATATAGAAAGTCCCAAATTATCCAATATGAAATTAATTGGTCCCAAATTACCTTCATACGCTTCCTACAAAGGACAATCAATCTCATATCATCAATTTTCATATCATACACCCACTAGATGTGTCTCAGCATACCCTATTGGAGAATCAATCTCAACATCCTAGAGAGACTAGATCAAGGAACGATTTAGAACATGTAGGGTATGGTGTAGAGAGTTGTTACTGAAGGAGCCTACAAGCACAAATCTATGCACATATCTACATAAGAGACTATATGGTTTATTTACATAGATGCCATATGTGATTCAATCCAAACAATTGATATGTTCTATTACTTTGATTAAATGCTACAAAGATTAATAAAACTTATTGATGAACATGTATGACAAATTTAAAGCAATTGTGATTGATTAAACAATCTATGTAGATTGCTTGATAAATACTACAATGAATAAATTGATACATACATGATTTAATTAAATAACTTATCACAAGTGTTTGACGAAATGCAACAAATTATGATGCAATGTGCTCATTCTAAGTTAGATGTCAATGTGATATAGCTAATGGGCTTTCTAACTAAATACAACATGACTTAACTAACATGGCACATGGAATATTGAACTATATGCTAACATAGAGAATTTAATTTCTAACTCTATGAAGAATAAACTACTAAAACTAATCCAAGGCAACCAAAAATTTAGTCATGACAAAGAATGTATACTAATTAGAAATAAAATCTAACTATCTAACATAGCATGATTCAAAGATGAAAATGCTAGCATACAATTTAGTAATGAAGAAAGAGATGGAATAAAAAGAAGGAAGATTAAGCATAATATCCACGTAGGTGCATACCATTAATATGATCTTTGAGAGGTGTATAGTCCATGTATACTCATTTGTAAGCACCCAAACTGTAGATTTTAGTGATGATGTATGGTCTAAGACATTTCAGTCTAAAATTTACTTTTTCTCTTAGAAGATAATTCACGTTATGTTGATCCTCATAAAGCAACAAGTCACCAACTAAGAAAGAACCCTGAATAACTTGATCATTATAGCTTTGGTGTATAGTCTTTTGACAAGCTTGGAGATGTTCAAGAGCATTTAAGCATTGTTCATCGATCATTTCAAGATTTTGAAGGCATTGTTCTCTATGATAATTATCATCAAGGATGCACTTAAGAGGAACTCGCGATGAGGGAATCTCTATCTCTAAACGCATAATCACATCGACACTGTAAACGAGGTTATAAGGAGTAGTATTTGTACCTGCTCAAATACTAGTGAGATAGGCCCATAAAGAATAGGATAATTGAGTATGTATGCTTGTTAACAGTTTTACAAAGGATTTACTCAATTATCTTACTAGAAGCTTAGTTGATCATTTGATTGAGGATAGTAAGGAGTGGAGAAGTGATGTTGAATGTGATAGTTTTTGAGGAACTTCTTCACATCTTTGTTATTTTATTTTTTTTTATCGATGATAAGTATGATTTTATTAATAAGATTCAAAATATACAATATAGATAACCTTTGTAGCAAAAATTTCTGATAAATCAGACCCCAACTACTAGCCCCCCTATCTATTTTGCCATTACAACATCAACCATCTACCCACAGTGGCAATTTTTGGAAAATTGCAAAGATTACAACATTGAAACATATATCAACTACTACGAAGACATCTTCAACCTACACTTCAACATTGTCGAACTCCATATCTACCCAATACTATATACTACACAAAGCAACATAGAAGAAATTGAGACTGATGTACAAAGAGATACACAAAAAGAAACCAAATGGAATGCTGACCTCAAAAAACATCTTCAAACACAAACCCATTCTACAAAGGGTTAGAGCACATTTGGAGCTTCACCACTCGGCCCTTCACCAGCACTACCACTCCCCCCTCCCAATTCACCACCTTAGCATTCATGCATCACCTTTTGAGACTGGGTTTTGCGCTTCCCCAAGACCTTCCTCTTACCTTTCCCACGAATTCTTGACTTTACAACACCGACCCTTGCTGAATTGCATGCCAAATCACCTCGACCCTCCACCACCTTTTCCTTGAGAAACAATTTGAGAGAATCCTAGGAAATATTTGCCTCTTCTCACCGTTCATATCTGTCCAGACCAAAAGTCCATCGAATGTACGAGGCCAATTCATGCAACTCGTGAATTCCATCGATGTCCAACCCTTCTCCAACATCAAAACCCACCCATGTCATTGCCCTTTCTTGAAGCTCCATCAAACTAGCCAACCAGACATCCTCCACACACTGCCGCGTTACCTCCACCAAGACATCTTTCTGCTCACCCAGTTCCAGACCCCGCGCCAAAACCATGGTCACCACATCCATGATGGTTTTCTACTTGTGCATGGTCTTGACAAAGCAATCCCCCAACAACATCGTCACAATCTGGATGAAGGTTTCCTCACCATGTTTGAAAATGCACCTCAGATGCTTGTATGAGATATCCCCCACAAAATCCAATTGTTGGCGAGAGGTATACAGAGTAAAAGTGGGATCCATACCTGTCATCTTCACACAACACCAACAACCACTATAGCCAAAAAAATGGGCAACTATAGATTTTAGCTCTTGTAACTCTTGTAACTCCTTTAATCATCACAAAGTTATATATTTTATTAATCTTGTGAGCTTCTATCATGCGTTCATTCAAGTGGCTACCCAAGAAATACCTCACCTTTATGTTGGTTAACAAAGACAAATGTTTTGTTTTAGTGGAATGAGGAACTCATTCACGTGCCTTCAAAAAATTTGAGTTTTTTATATACACTTGTTATTATGTTTGTTATTCTAGCATAACCTTGTAAGATCAAGAAAGATGCTTCACAATTTGCACTTAGAGCTAGTTTGAAGGATAACGCGCATATAGTGGCTTACCATTTAGGAGCCTTCTATAGAAAGAACCAATAGTTTACATTAGTTTAAAATTCTTAGTAGGTCATTCGATATAATTAGTATAAGCATTGAATGTTAAAATATGTTGATTTTATGCCCCAATGAAACCAAAAATTGGGAAACATTACTAGACAAGTTTTCACCCATGCAAATTTCTATACATGATAATCATGACAATTAGGAGAATCATATATTAATATGTTGTATTAATTGATACAACATTGTGCAAGAAAGTCATGTGCCACCCTAATCCATGAATCTATCAATAGTTTCCTTGGCATACCTTAGTACCGCTAAATGTGTCTTAGCACACCTCAATGGGTGAATAGATTCAAACCTCCTAATGTCATTTAAACAATTCCTTGACTTTCATATAGCGACAACTTCAACAAATTACAAGGCAACTTCAACGGTGAGGTATATTTGACATTCGGTAGCTCAAAAAAGTGATGACATGGACTACAAAGGACAATGGGCTTACCTTTTGCCTAGTCAGCTTATATTATGGCTCCAACCCATCAATTTGGATTGTGTGCTTTTCTTAGTTGCATGTAGGTGTTTGGGAAGAATGATTGACAAACATTCCTTTTGGTGGTTGATTATATTCATTCTAGGATGTGTATTTTTTGTCTTTAATATTCATTGATCTTGAGTTTGAGGCCATGCAATTTATTCCTAGTTTGGGACATCACCATAGTCCAAATAATTATCATTTGATAACTGTTCCTTCTTCATTTCACCATGATTGTTCATTTGCGAGGCATGACAACTATGCATATTCCTTTGAGCATACATTTTGTTGACAATAGTCTATTTTCGACCATATAATTTATTTGTTAAGTGTTATGATAGTTAGGCATTGGTTAGAAAGGGTAGTAGAGGCATGATTAATGGGGAGAGGAGAAAGATGTGGTTGGGTAGTTATTGTCTAACTTAGAAAACGAGTTGTGTGTTTTGGCTTTTCGTACATGTTGATATAATAGAAAGGAATACAGAGAATGTAGAGCAAAGAAAAGAAGAAGATAATTCACTTAGGGAAAGGGGAAGAGAAAGACGGAGCATGCTAGACTATATGTGTAGGGATTAGGCTTTGAATTAGTCTATTATAGTCAATGAAGATAAAAATTCATTTCTTATGGCTTCCAATCGATATATGACATTGACGCTCATTAAAAATTAATAATTTTATAATTAATACTCATTTAATTGAAATTATGACTTACGAGAAGAATCATTATATGATTGGCACAACACTATGTAAAAAGAACGATCGATAAATTAATAATTTTAATTTCATACCCGCAATACTCACCTAGTGGATACCCAAATGTCCTGCGCATCAGACATGGAGTGAAGACTCGAAGGAAGGGGTTTGTAGCATATACCCAAATGTCCTGCGCATCAGACATCCCAGCATAACATAGCATTGTTAACACTGTTTTGATCAGCGGTTGGTGCGTTTGAATTGCTGTGCATGCAAGGGAAGGGTGGGTCATTGGCGTATACCCAAACTGGCGTGTTGTGTGTAATATCCCACCTTTATAGCGCGTTTGGTACATAAAACATTTATAATAGGAGAGCAGAGATGATTAAAGCACGACCTTACTTGAACAGGATCTGTTCTGAAGGTTGTACAACTTGGTCTGCGTATCAAACTCAGACAAGCACACAAATCTGGAAGATGAAACATGGCTCTCAGCCCAGAGCGCGAATACTGAGGCGGCTGTGTTTCGCAGCTAGCCTCCCGATGAACGTCCTGCCTGCTAGTTACTAGCATGCAGTGAAGGCCTGGGAGCGTTCTGACAGATTCATCCCTTTTGTTATCAAGTAGAAACACCCAACACCTCATACAAGTAAACAAAACTACCTAGCTTCATAACAATTTTAATATAAATTAAGCTATATTTTGAACTAAGATATGCTAGTGCATTAAAACTTATTTGATGTACTTGTAAATTTAGGAGACAATTTTTCTTCACCTCATCAAATTGTTTATGTACATGTTCATTGTGTTGGTAGCTATGCATCCAATAATATCATATTCATTGATGCTTTCCTCTATTTCCACTTCCTAAGGACAATTGTTCCAGTGGATTTTATTTAGTCATCTTACTAGTATATTCTTAGGACAAAAGTGTAGATGTAAGTTCCAACACTTAGAACCTACATGGCCGTCCATGTTACAATTTATTGCTATAACTTTAGGATATGTCTATTGATGTACAATAATATTATTCTTCATACCCTTCTAATTATCATTGTTATAGCATCTCTCCTTCTCTTTCTTGGCCTAATAACCGCTTTGTCCTTGCTTGGAAGACCCACACTCACCTCCAATTCTATACTCTTCTAGATGGTAGGAATGGATGTCGGTTTGGAAAGCTTTGAGCTCATTTCTGAGAATGTATTACTCCGACTCCATTCCCATCGACACACCTCTCCTTTAAAACTGAATAGTGTAATCCTACATAGCTTTAGCACTACCTTGTATCTAATGCAACCATTTTATATTTTGGTTAGTTTTATGCCCAATTGGATAAACATTCCCGCAAACAAAATATTTAAACCCTTCCTAAATAGACACAATAGGGCTTTTTCATTGTCTTCATGGTAGCTATGTAAATTTCACACCATACAAGTTTGCGATCTAAAATTTTGAGACACCAAAGGAAATCTTTTGAACCCCATTTCCATCGTAAATACTAAAATAAAGCATATATACAACTGCTTGATCCAAGAATCCAAAAATTCAGCATTTACATGTCCATCAAAATGTTCTATATCAATTTTGGTTTCGATGCTGAAAAGGATTTTCTCTTTTACCCTTCTTAACCTATAGTGGCTCCTACTTAAAAAACAAATCAATATTAATATCACCTTCTCCATTGATGTACTACTTCAAAACTCTTAGTTGGATTGTTCACTAAAGTGCCAATTAAAAAAGGGACCCGCGTGAAAGATTTGTTGCTAGAAACCTCAAACTTCAAAAACCAACTATAGAATCTTTGGTGATAGAAGCCTCGATATAGGAACTTTGCCATGAACAAATTCAACAATCAAGACCAACTTCAGACCTCATAAACAACACCAAAAATTGAGCAACCAACCCGACAAGAAGAATGGATGTTATGGGAGAAGGATGGAACAAACATTCACCTATCCTATCAATGTAAATATTAATAAGGAAGCCCCAACAAAAATAATTATCGTTCCATCCTACCAACTTTTTGAGGTATGACTACAAAGGATCCAAACCAATTCAATTTTGAATGTAAGGTCCTTTGTTAGATGCGTGGTGCAGGAGCACCCAGGTCCTAATTTTCTTGTTTTTGCAAATGTTGGCTTGTACTGACCCTAGCCAAGTCAGTAGGGAATAAGGACTCCGGGAGGGTCAAAGAGTGTGTAATTGGTCAATGTAGGCTTAGGTGGAGTTCATTTTACCTAGGTTTGCATTTTTGTGTAAATAGTGTGTTTGTGTAGTTTTTGGCCTTTTTGTTGGTCAAAAGTGCTAAAAGTTGGAAAAAGCATTAGAGAGCGTTAAATAGGCCTTAGAAATGTTTGCAATGTCATATGTGATGACTGGATATAGGTCTCTTAGGTGGGAGAGATCAAAAGTGCAAAAATCATGAAGTTGCAAAAAGTTGTCATCACAACTTTTGTCCTGAAATTGGTTAGCAGTGGATTTAGGAATTTCCCAACGCCATGGAAAGACTCCACACGTGGGAAAGATATATAAACCCCCTCTTGCACGTTTGTCAAGGTTGGTGTACTTGGATTTTGAAAGCAATAATCAGAATACAAGGTTTTGGACTGCACTTTTATTTGTTTTTGGTCAATTTTTGCATTCTTTGAAGGTTTAATGGATTTAATCCATGAATCCAATGATGGATTGAGGTTCAGTAGTGTGTTACAAAATAGTCTTTTCATTTTCAAGCATTGTAATTAGCATTTACTACTGTTTAAGTGATTTGATTCGCAAGTAGCTAGTTTTGGCTTGTAAATAGTCATTTTCTTGTAAATATGGTTGCCCCGTGAGTCCCACGCGTGCTTCCATCACGGCTAGTTGGGGCATGGTTGGCAACCTCCTATACATTGTAAATATGCAGGTTCAAGTGTTGGAAAAGTGTTTGGATATGAATGTCACCTCATTCTAGGCGAGTCCAGGAGCAACCCAGCTAGAGAAGAAAAGGTGAAAAAGTGGTGAAGAGTGCAGAGGTGAATGCCAGAACACCATTTCTGAATTTGGAGGAGTTCATGGGGTTGGGGCAAACTTGTATGTACAAGGAGGAGTCTTGTAGAATCCATTTAATAGCAAAACTCCAAGTTGCCTACTCATTGTCGGTTAAAGCCCTTAAAAACCCTACAAACCCTCATTTTGGGGTTCACACCTTGTACGGTCAGACCAGGGCCTAAAACCACAATAATCTATTAGGCATGGGTGTATCATTGAAGAAAAGTTAAACTTGTTTGGCAGTTCTTTGAGTCATTTTCCTCCAAGCCCTAGAAAACCGGTCTTGGAGGCCTAATTAGGCCTAATTCCTTGTAGCCCTTTTCCGAGCAAGATTGTGAAACCAGTAGGAAATCTTGAGGTTGCAACCCACCAATGGACTCCATATGCACTAAAAACATGTTAGAAGACCTTATTACACCTCTGCAACATCTCATATCAATTGGGGGTCATTATGATAAGTTGAGGCTATGAGGCCAGAATTGAGCACCTGAGAAGCACAGTGAATTGATAGGGTTCCTAACCAAAACACTTGAACCAACGACCCTAGTAGGGACAAGAATGAAGCCCTAGAAGAGAGTGAGAGGGACTTGGAGGCCTAGAAAGCAACTAGGCTTGGTGAGTTGGTAGAATTGAGCAACATCAACTTAGGAAGTGTTGAGCAGGCTAGGTTAATCCTATCAATACGTACGTATATTAAATATATCACCCCGAGCTTAAATTATTCCCCTCCATGTTAAAGGGACTCTAATATGTTTAGGTTTTTGGCGTTAAACTCTAGGTCCATTATCTTGTGAGAGGAAATTGAGATTCTGGTTTTAGATAAATACCAAGATTATCATTGGATCGGTGATAGGAATGGAGACATTTTCTATCTCAAACCAAAAGTGGACAAGACTGTGAAGGATTTCATAGAAAGATTCTTCTTTATATATAAATAAAATTAACCTTAAGCTAGTCAACACCATATCTTTTAATGTCCTTGATGAAGAACGAAGGACAAGCTTTGACATCGTGCGAAAGGCGAATGCTGCCAAACAAAGTCTTATTGAAATCTCTAAACTATGCAAGAACTATTCAAGAACCCAAGCAGGAATAAAAAAAATATAGATTGGAAAGAGGAGCCAATGAGATAGGATAGTTCAGGGAAGAAATAAAAGATTTACAAACTAGCATGCTTTTTTCTAACAAACACTATATGCCCATGGTGTTGAGCTTCAAAACTATTCAAGAACCCAAAGCAAGAATTAAAAAAATATAGCTTGGAAAGAGGAGCCAATGAGATAGGATAGTTCATGGAAGAAATAAAAGATTTACAAACTAGCATCCTTTTTTCAAACAAACACTATACGCCCATGGTGTTGAACTTAATTTGATTATTCATTGAGTTGTTATTGTGAGGACTTAGATTCAAATACCAAAGGGACATCTACTAAGGAAATTCAAGTTCTGAATATTGTTCTTCCATAGTTGGCTTCTGGTGTGGAGGTGGATTCTAAATAACTAGATTTCTAAGTTATGACTCTTGGTCTTCCATGTGTGGTTTCTAATTGAAAGGAAGCAAATGTGTGGAATAATTCTTCCAACATTAATCACTTTAGGAGAATGAATGATAAAATCATAGAAACCCTCAAACATTAAAATTTATAAAAAATCATAGAAACCCTTAAACATTAAAATTTATATGAACATTAAAAACAAATTATAGAATAAAAACAATGTAGAAATAACACCAAATTTAAGTGGGAAAACTTTGTCCAAAAAAAAAACCCACTATTGAAAACATAGACCTCAATTGTATTACCAAAATCAACTTACAATACATTGCACAAAGCCAATGCTCCATAGGAGTGGTTACGATAATAGAGAAATTTGGAGTGATTTTGATAGTGTAATGGCATCTCAAAAAAACTTCAACGAGTCATACAAAATACTCTAGGGCACTAAGTATTTATAGAGCTCACACATGAGGAGTAGGAGCCCATGGTTTCGAAAACCATCTCCAATACCTAGGTAGTAAAGTGGTGTCCAAAACAACAAACTATCATAAGGTACAAGACACATTGCACATAGCAATTTCCAAAACGAACGCACGTCTCTTCATCAACGATCAAATTTACATATGCAAGACACCTTCTACAAAGCAATTGCTAATTATGAAGAATAGGTGTTTGCCTTTGCATGTAGCCATCTTTCAAATATGAACTCTTACACATTTCTAATGTGAATCAATAACTTCCACAATTAACTCTTATAGCTCATAAAATTGTCATAACAACTTGTCATAGTTTGTCATAGAACCAAGATAGCTACTTATGATATTTTCCAACTAAAATATAGGTCCTTCAAGGTGGGCACCAACTTCCTGGAAAATAGGAACTTTGTCATAGTCATCACCCACCATGTAGCGTTCCAACTCACCAAGAGGTCCCACAAAGTGATATGAAAACATAGTAGCTAGGTACTTAGAATATGATAAATGCATGCATCCAACAATTAAATAAATCATTGTTAGGACTCTAGGGTCGAGACACCTTAATCTCAACACTAATGTGGTTGTTTGAAAGGATATAGTATTTATGTCATTGTTTTGCTCGTTGGTGCTCATAAGAGATGATTTTTTTTTAATGTTTTTCAATATAAAAAAATTAAACACTATATTTGACAAAATAGAATCCAAAATGGAAAATGCAAAAATGTTTTCATCTATTATTTGAGATGCAAAAAAAAACACTTGTTAACGAGAGTTCCCATTATATAAATTGATATCTATATAGTCTATGAAAAAAATCACTTTATTTACTAGTGTCATTATTGCATGAAATTCAGAATTCCAAGAGAAATTGCTCCTCTGTTTAATGAAGAAGCCAGTTACTTGGTAAAATGACAAAGGGGATATTTCCTTTTTGGTCAAACTTCAAATCAGCCCCAGTCCCCTCAATGAAATCAAAATAAAAATCAATGGTTAGCATCTTGTTCTCGCTAGCAAGTATCATAATAATAGGGCACTTCTTTATGACGACCCTTAAAGTGGACTAATCAACCTTGGGTGACTCCTTAGTAGCCTAAGTATCTGCAATAGTCATGGTATCTTTCAACCTCAAATCCCTATTAGAATGCCTTTTACCATCAATTTTACCAAGGACCCTAACACATGAAAAATTAACAATACTATTTATTTCCACCTCCTCAAAATCAATATCAACATGACAAATTTGCACAACCTCAAATCCTTGCTCAACTAGTTGCTAACCCAAAGAACAGTAGATAGGTCTCCTGTATTTCTATTGGGCAAGAATATAAGGATGAAATTAATGTCATTCTTAATGGAGGTGTGCAAATTAGCAAATCATGACTCCTCACAAACTTTCCATATCCAAGATAATAGGAATTTAGGAAGAAATATTATTAAATCAAGAAATAAAACCCACTTAGGATCTCAACAATCTTCTAGAGAGTTACATAAAATACCTAACAATGTTAGTCTAGAATCTATCCCTAGAGTTCAACTTGAGATTTACCTTCACGCCTCTCTAGATTCATTTCCCAAATCCTCCCTAAGGTTGGTCATTAGTATTTCTCTCTAAAATAATCCTCTAGTGCTACCCCAAAGCTTCTTATAACAACCATTCACAACTATCCTTCAAATAAACCTCAATATACATTGTTGAATATTTTCCAATACCATCCTTTAGACCTCCCCTAATAGTAAGCTCTAAAATCCAAACTAATCACCATACTTTAGAGTGTGCACCCTTTTCAAAGAGACTCAAAATAATAGCTCCAAAATCCTCTCTAGAGATAATCTATAATGAAACCAACCTTCTATAAGAGATTAAACAATTGAATAATGACGTTTCACTATTATGAGGAAAAGAAAGAGATTCTTGAACTAAATCAATTGGTCAAACAAGTGTTTAGGTCAATGAGCATCTAGTTGATCTCCTTTTAAAAAAAAAAATCACCTAAGTACTGTGATGTAAATAGTTTCATATTAATTATTGTGTCCATTAAGTGCATGAAAATTTCAAACACTTAGTAGATATGGAAGATTGTATAAGTTTCTTCATTGTAGATCTCATGGAGATGTTATCTTTAACAAATCTATAACCCACAAACACTATCCTTCAAATACTAGATCAATTTGTTGCCATCATGGAGGTGGCATTGAAGTACATACCACAAGATGCTATATGAAATCCATCAAGATGAATTGCATTTTCATCCACTTCAAATTTATTCCCAACTTAAATTCACACTTCCCTTTTACATGAAATTTCATGTCCCATTTCACGAGCAATCAAATGTATATGTGTTAGAATGAGCACATTTTTAAAAACCTAGCTTCATAACAATTTTAATATAAATTAAACTATGTTTTCAACTAAGTTATACTAGTGCATTAAAACTTATTTTATTTACTTGCAAATTTAGAAGACATTTTTTCTTCACCTCATCAAATTGTTTATATACGTGTTCATTATATGAGAACTTACAAGGCTTCCAATTTAGAGTTTGTTATCAAGTAGAAATACCCAACACCTCATAAAAGTAAACAAAACTACCTAGTTTCTTGCATTAATTTGATAGCTTGATTCAAATTTACAATTTCAACTTTACATTTATTTGGTGCCCCTTTGTGATATGATTAATTCTATTCTAGAAACGCCTATATTTGTTATCCCTTCACATTAAAATTTCATCTGTAACATACAAGTACATACCACAAAACGATATATCAAATACATCAAGATGAATTACACCTACATCCACTTCAAATTTATCCCCAACTTGATCAAATTCAACAAGATGAATTAAATTTCCGAAGTCTTCTCACAGATTCAGCCCTTCACACAATTGTGGAAGATGAATTATTAAAGTTCGCCTTCCACCAATTGATGTAATTCTGGAAGATGAATTAGAGTTCTAAAGCCTTAGAGAATTATGATAGATTCACTCCTTCATTCCATCAATTGTTGGTGTATCCTATTTTGATTCAAATATAGGATATCTATTTTTATGGTGTTATTATTGAGGTCTTTGAGTCAATGCACTGATGGTATGATGAAAGAACAAGGATCCGGTCAACTACTGAGAGGGGGGGGGGGGGGTGAATCAGTAGATAGAAAAACTGATAAACTTTCACCTTCTTCAGAAATAACCTCTCAAGTAAACTTAGAACTATCAATGCAATATCTTTGTCAGAATAAAACTGTCAAGATAAACTTGTCAAGCTAAACCTGTTGACTATTACAACAGATAACAATAAACAACTTGAAGCTCACAATGGTCCAAATACTTTTACTTGACATACATAAAACCTTATTTCAGATTGTTACCGGTTAACATAACTTATCAGAGTGAAATAAGTAGTTAAGCAATTCAACCATAGAAACATAACCACAGAAACATTCACCACTTGACACAATATTTTTGATGTGGAAACCCAAATGGGAAAAACCACGGTGAGATGGGACTCATAAGATAACTATCTGAACTCTTCTGAAGTTCACCTTGTTAAAGCTTTTACAAAAATTCATGTTAAGAATAAATCCTGTTAGGGACCACCCAGTTAAGGGATTGACTATAATGCATTGTTTGAAGCAATACCCTGCGAGGAGTAACCTTCGTAAAGAATTTAGAATCCAAGCTAATGGATCACCTTGTTAGAGGATTTGAATAACACCAAGCTTGTTAGAGCTTACCCGGTTAGGGGATTTAACTACTATAATTGTTAGAAAACAACATTAGTTTGCTGATCTGTTTGAATAGCACTTCACTTGCTTGTTCAGGTCCTTTTCATGCTCCTATCTTCCTTTACTCAGACTGTGGATACATCATCCGATTCGAAAACCACACACTCAATTCAAATTTGCCAACACTTAAACTAAAACAACTCATTGACCTTATAAACAAATCAATTAGGTAGATAACACAACAAAAACCTAATTCTCTTATAGAGATTACAAACAAGTCGGTTCAGGTATGACCGTAGGATTACATAACAATCTTTGCACATCATTCAAGAAATCCTCGACTGCTCCTCGATCACTGCTTCATCGAGCTCAGTAAGTCATCACACACTTTGCATTACATGCAATATACTTGCTCATTCCCAAGACAAAAAACATTAACTCAGTGTGCCAAAAACTCTTTGAAACTCTCTTCATACAATATGCATATGTGTCATAATCATTACCACTCATCATAAAATCATAAACCAATATAACCAATTCACGAGACTTAATCGGTTAGGGTTTATCAAAACAACAGGTAGGGTTTACCAGTTCAACTCTCCAATACTTAGCAATATCGGTTCACTCCACAAACTTACCTACCAGTTACTGTTCCTTTCACTTAGCTCTTCCTACCCGTTACAAAACAGCATTATAATAATAACATTACCGGTTTAATTGACATCGATGACAACATAACAAATCATTAATGCAATCTTCATGCAAATACCAACAATCTCACCCTTTGGCATTGATGGCAATACAAATATCAATACCATTGATTGTTGTGATGTGAATAGGAATCCTGGTTTACATTTTACCATGTACTCTCCTTGTCTTCAGTTTTCCACTGGTTCTTTTCCACATAATCATATAGTTATTCTCCCCCTTTTGACAACAATGCCAAATTGAAACTAAAACATGCATTGTCAAACTCACTATTCAACATCAACAATCTACAACTTGATGCTCCCCCTGTGGAATAATTCCACTCCTACACCAATCCTGCTATAAAATTCTGCAAGTAGCTTCGAGACTGATGTAATCTACATCATGCTCAATTGACCTCATGAAGGGGTACAACCCCTAGCTGACTTCTAAGATACTCAAAAGTAGTATTAGGCAGAGGTTTAGTAAAGATATCTGCAAGCTGCTCCTTGGTAGAAACATGCTCCAAGATCACATCTTTACTTTGCATGTTTTCCCTCAAGAAATTATACTTCAATTCAATGTGCTTGGTTCGTGCGTGCAAGACAGGTTTCTTTGAAATATTTATGGCACTGTTATTGTCACATAAGATCTTTACAGGTTTAGTAAACTTTATCTTGAAACCTTATAAAATGTGTCTCATCCAGATAGCCTGGGTACAATTCATATAAGCAACAACGTACTCAGCTTCAACAGTAGAATGTGAAATACAACTTTGCTTTTTGCTACTCCATGAAACAAGTCTTTGTCCCAGAAAGAATGCTCCACCGGTTGTACTTTTCCGATCATCAACATTACCTGCCCAATCTGCATCTGTGTACACCTTCAAGTCAAAGTTTCCTTCATATGGATACCATAATCCATAGTCAACATTACTTTCAAATATCTGAAAATCCTCTTGGTTGCTATCAAATGTGTTTCCTTAGGATTCTTCTGAAATATAGCAACTAGACCAACTACATGAGCTATATCTGGTCTGTTGTGAATAACATAGTGCAATTTCCCAATCATTGACCTGTACTCCTTCTCAACAACAAATTTGGCCTCATCTTCCTTATACAACTTACAACCTGTAACCATTGGTGTCCCAACTGCTTTACAGTCACTCATACCAAATGTATTTAATACCTCTTTCACATACTTAGACTGTGTGATGAAAATACCACTCTTCATTTGTTGTATTTCCAAACCTATCAATTTTTTTTTATCTCTCCCACTCGAAACATTTCAAACTCACTTTTTATTTCATTTGCAAAGTCATTGCTCATGTCATCATTTCCTCTAAATATGATGTCATCCACAAACACTTCACTTACTAGTATCTTATCTCCTTCAGATTTGAGATATATGTTACTATCTTCACTGGTTCTCTAAAATCCTATTTTCATCAGGTGTGAATGAAGCCTTTCATACCATGCTCTCGGTTCTTGCTTTAATCAATACAGTGCCTTGTGCAACTTACATACCATGTCCTTATCAGTTAAAGCATAACCATCTTTTGGCATTATTTTGGCGCCATTCACCCTATTTCAGTGCTTTTGCCTTCTCTTGTCTTTCCCTTTCTTTTAGTGCGTTTGTGTTAAATAGCGCCTCTGTTCAAACGCAGACTAGCGCTATTGTAACAGAACGTTGTACAAATCACCTTGTAACCAAAAAAAAAATAAAAAAATTAGGCTTGTAGAAGCCCACCAAATTGGCGGATTATACTAACTATTTTTCTCTTTTGTGCAGATTTAAATTAGATTAAAAAGTAGATTTATATTTTTTACTAACTTGTTTTTGAAGTTGGTTTTAAAAATGAATTTACTTTTTATTTTGGTTTAAAATTAACTTCACATTTCAAATTTGGGCTTTTAAAAAAGAATCACACATTTGTTTGGGGCTCTTAAAAAGAATTTCATTGTTCCAAGGTAAAAAGAACCACAAACTTATACAAAAACAACTTTATTTTTTTGCAAGTTAGGAAACAAACTTCGTTTTGGTGCTTAAAATCAACAAGGCAAATTTTATTTCTTGCATCAAGATTAAACTCACAATCCACACTTCCATTTTTGGTGCAAATAAAATTCACAATCAACTTGTCTCATTTTTAAAGCAATTTTACTTCATGCAAACGTGTTTTTCATTAAGTTGACCAGGATTTTCAAATTCTAGTTTACCTAAACAATTGCCTTTGAAAATTAAAAAGAACACCATGACTGTTGGAGCAACATCTCCAAATAGTTAGATTACATTTGCAAATGCTGGATTAAAAAGAACAAGTGTTTTACGTGTTTGGCACGCTTATGCAAAAAGTCAGTCGAGTGGTCCTACCTCTAACACACACTATCCTCTCCCTTGGCTCTCGTGGTCCTAGGTGCAAGAGTAAAGTGTTAGTAACACTCAAATTTTATCTTTTTAAGAGAGGCCTGCCAAGGGATCGATACTCTTGGGAACGACCTCGAGCGGTAAATCCTTCGAGCCGCTATAGAAATCAGGTGAGAGCGAAAGCTGTAGCCTTGGGTATAGCTGTTCCTACAGTGTAACTGGTCGAAAGGACAAATGGGCCCCACCACCAGTTACAAGGCTCTTAAGTGAGTCACTGCAGAATGAACTTATGTCCAAAAACATCGAACATGACTAAACACCTTTTAGTAGTAGCCCACCCGTTCTATTGATTGAGGATATTTGCGATATAATTTAGTGCAAGAGCATAGATGGTTTTGCTCCCAAGATACTCACCATACATATTTCCTTGAGTAGAAACATAGCTTTTTGAAAAGTCACTTGTGGCTTGATAAAAGTGGTGACTCCCCCATCATAGGGATCATCTATTTGTTATGCTCGTGCAAGACTTAGTATATCACATCCTTACCTACCACGGCAGGATTCATAAGGTATGTAGTACCAAAGTCGAAGAAATATCAAGATGTGGGCTAAATTTATCACAACTGGCCATTTGACCTTAGGGATAAAAAGTGTTTGAAGTGTGTTCATTTTACAGACCAAGTGCAAATTGAGCCGACTTCAGGCTTTGGAAATACACCTTAAAATACATCTAAAGGAAGGGTCATATACAAGTCCAAGGATTGGGTTAATCTAGACCCATACTCATTTGTGCCTTTTAGGCAACATTCTTGTGTTTGTGTGCTTGCTTTGTTTTCTTGTCAAAGAAAAAATCAGAAAATCACTCCCAAAAACAAAGTATTTATCCAACCAAACATCTGTCAAAACAACCAAAAACATCAAAAACAAGGTACGAACAACAAAGAGTCAAATTTTATGACCATTCTTCACATCTTGCGAAAGAAGAATTGTCATCAGAATATCAACTTGAAAAGAAGACCATTAAGCTCAAAGGCTTTGATCAAAATGAGGAAATTCTTCTATATCAATAGACAAATCTTTGTCTCCCATAAAGTCTTTCTACATCGCATGCGTCTATACCTTCAAGGCAAAACCAACGAATTTGATTCCGAATCATTGAACCGCAGAGCTTTTATGCAATATAGAGCTCTGAGTTATCACAAAAATCAAGGAGGAAAGATTAATCCCAATTTCTTCCCAAACGTTTGCATCACCTACAACATAGCTCGAGAAATACCTCCAACACTTGAAAGGGAAGAGGTAGAGTTTGTCCCATTTGTGACACAGAGTTTTTATTAAAGTTGAAAACATTTTTCATCCATCATCTCACTCATACATCATCACTTCATCATCAATCCGTCCCAACTCTCAAAACATTAAGAGGTTCTTGTCCCAAGTTCTCTTTTAGATATTGCTTGAAATCAAACACATCACATCACTTTTTAGATTATTTCTACATCTAGGATAAGCTCATCCTAAGAGACACATCTATGCAGGTTAAAACTAGTTCATGAGTGAATCCTCTCATTACTAGGTAGTTAAATCTGTAACACATCTCAGATTTCTCTACACCTTATCACATCAAAACTTATCAAACAAACAAGCAATTCAAAGAAGGAATTTTGGTTACATCCACCTTAAAAGTGCTAGAGATCCACGTGCAACACAATTCACCAACCATCAACCTTTCATTTCATCAAAAACTCATCATTATTTTCACACAACTTCAACAACAGCTTACAAGCAAAATGTCTCAAACCCGATCATAGTCAAGGCAACGAGAAATAGAAAGGGAAGAAGAAGAAGAGGAAAATCTCAATGAATTTCAAGAAGCACTTGGAGGAAATGCAGATGATGAAAACCCAAGTACTCCCACTCCCGCAACAATAGAAAGGGCTCAACATAACCCTCTCTTTAACAGGCTTTTTGACGAAATACTCAGGAGCAATGCGGATGCTCACTTCTTAAGACTTGCTCGAGAAGGAGCCAAACTCCCCTCAGACTTTGATCTTGCCCAATTAAGACAAGCATCAGAAAGACAAAGTCGCCATGAAGAGGAAAGAGATAGAGATCACATCAGATATAACATTCCTCGAGGTAACCCACCACCTCCTCCTCCAAATGAAATGGAGATGTTGCGGCACCAAGTCGAGAATCTCGCCCAACAGCTTCATAGTGGTGTCAAGACTAACCAGTTCTCACTCAATGACATCTGTCCCTATCCTTTTGATAGGAATCTTTACATGCCACCATTTCCTCGAGGATTCGAAACACCCAAATTTGAAAAATATAGAGGAAAGGGGGATCCCCGCGATCATGTCAGAGAATTTCATTCCGCTTGTCTTGAAGTGGCATATGAAGACACCTACCTAATGCGCCTTTTTCCCCAAAGCTTGGGAGGAACAACCACATCATGGTTTTCCCGACTACCAGGTGGCATTAGAACATTTGAGGAACTCATCCAGAAGTTCCTAGCTCATTACTCTCATAACATTGAACGCGATGTCACCATGGCTGATCTATGCAACACCAAACAAAAACCAGGTGAGCAATTCTCAGTATTCCTGCAATGATGGCGTCAAATGTCTAGTAGACGTTCTCTTCAGTTACCTGAACAAGAACTAGTGGAAATATTCATTTCCAACTTAAACGAAGAAATGGAATTTCACCTGGATGTCATAGACATAGACTCTTTTAATGATATGATCACCAAGGGTTTGAAATGTGAAAGGGCACTCATCAAGAAAGGACTCATCAAAATCTTTAATGAACCAAAAGATGGTCCTCGCCCACGCTTCAATAGTGATAAACCAAACTTCTGGAATAAAAACAAGAATATCGTCAATGATGGGGTTGTGGATGCCCAGACTATTCAAAACGCACAACCTGTGGTTCGGTTTGCAGGACAAAATCCTCCACCTCAAAACAACACAAATGTTCCTTCTAATCAAGGTCGCATCACATCTCACGATGAACCTAGACCTCATCAGCAAAAACAGAAACGCACATACACTCCCTTAGGGGAACCCATTGAAACAGTATTGCGACAACTCATTTCTCAAAATTTGGTCACTCTACCTAAGCTATCAAACTATGAGCCTCAAGTCAAACTGGCATGGTGGAGAGATACTGAACACTATGAATTCCATCAAGGGAGAGGACACAAGACAAGTAATTGTCACCGATTGAAAGATCTCATTCAGGATCTTATTGATCGAGGAGAAATTGAAATTGAAGGACATGACCCAAAAACAACAAACAATGATCATCTAATGTTCAAAAATCCACTTCCATCACAAGATCAAAGGGGTCCTTCCACTTCCAGGCGAGGCACTGATACCACAGATTATACACAGGCTGCGTATAATTACACTGTAAATCATTTGTATGATGCCAATGAACAAGTTGCAACCATAACCTTCAAAAATCCCAACTCAAATTGCAATGTTGTTACACGTCGTGACAAAGTTACCATAAAGGCAGCTCCACAAGGCACCACCTCCATCCCAAAGCAGTACAATCTTGTGGAACAATTAGACAAAACCCCTGTGCTTATATCCATTTTAGAGCTTTTGCGTCTATCGCCATCTCATAAAACTATCTTGGATCAAGCACTCCAAGAAGCGTCAGTCCCCGCAAATCTAAATACGGACCAATTTCAAGCCATGGTTGGAAGTCTAAAGTCATCACCTTGTCTCACTTTTTTCTGAAAGTGACAACTCTTCCTTCCAACAACCACATAATGCCTCACTCCACATCGAAGGATTTATTAACCAGCATAGGATCAAGCGAGTCTTGATCGATAATGGAGCAGGCCTGAATATTTGCACACTGCAGTTGGTCACAACATTGGGATATGCAGTCGAATCAGTGGATCCTCGTCAGAACATCACAATCAAAGCTTATGACGATGCGGAGCGTTCATCCAAAGGAGCTGTGGTACTACCAATCCGAGTGGGCCCCGTGGTAAAGCACATCATTTGTCAGGTTCTGGACCTTCCTCTGCCATACAATCTATTGTTAGGAAGACCTTGGATACATGCCATGCAAGCCGTTCCATCTACCTACCATCAATGTATCAAGTTCCCACATAATGGTGTAGAGATCACAATTATGGGTGACGCAAATCCCTTTGCATATTGCCATAATATCAACCATCAACCAGAGATTACCGTTCCTAATAATAGAGAAGCCATTTCCTCCACATCATATATAAGTCCCGCCTCTCTTGCCCGTTCAAACACCATTATACCCAAGCAAGAAAAGCTTAAGATGAAGATAGCAGAGGAAGGTCCTGGGGAATACAACTTGAGTCAACTCTTTTGTGTGGGACAAATGCCCACTTCTCCTAGAACTCATGGTAAACCACAACAGGTACTCTAGCAACCACTAAACATACCAGCATGTGCTTTGACACCTTTCGTTCTTGGAAAGAGTCAAGAGGAAGAAACACAAGATGAGGACCTGGCCGAATGGATCTATAAAGATCCCATCACCACTGATAAACCACGAGTTACACTTCCTATAGAACAGTATGGCAAAGGTCTCCTCATTATGCAAAGAATGGGGTATGATGGTCAAAGTGCTTTGGGATATTGCAAACAAGGACGACATGAACCCCTGCTGCCGGAATTCAAGCCCAAAGGTAATACAGGCCTCGGCTTTGAAAAAGAGATCTTTCCTAAACTCAAGTTCAAAGGAAAACCCAGCAAACCATTTTGTCCACTTACTGCAAAGCGAGCACCTTTCATAATCAAAGCACCCTCAAGCACCATCCCAACAGCCCCACTGAGGCTCAAAACCCCAACACAACTATCACCAATGCCACTCATCCCATCAAACAAACTCGTCATCTCATCAGTCGCACCATTAGCAGCAGTAACTGTATCAGCACCCGCAGCAGCATCTATAACACCAGCAGTCCCAACAAAAGCAACGGAATCAATATTACCAATACTCCCTATAACAGATTCCTTGATCCCCCTCAATCACCCTGCAGCACCGATCATTACAAAGGTACATCAACCAATCACACCTGCGGTATTTAACTCAAAGGACATCCCAGTATGGTATAGTAATCCGATGCTGGAAAGTGATTCAGAGACTGACTCACATGAGTGGGAATTTGATTCTGTACAGCTTATCACTTCAGATGAGGAAGACACATCACCACCTCCACCATGCAAAGATATCCCTGTTTACGGAGAAGCACAGATAAAGACCACTTGGGTTCCTGAGTTGGAAACGTCTTCCACAGACCCTACGTTTCATCCTACGCTTGATTCTGACAGGGAGAGTACCATTAACAACCTTCACCATAACGTCTTAACCCTCGCTGATACATCTAACGCACTTAACCTAATCGATGAAGTAATGCCCATTATCCACCCTGAACTCATCGAATGGAACCAACCAAATCCCCCATGTCTTGACCTCTTCCAAAACGATGAGGCCATCATTGACTTTTTGGGATTAAGGGATAACCTACCAAGCGGGGATCACAAAGCTGGATTCGCCATTGAACTTAATAGCGCAGCATACTTCGGGGCGGATGCCAAACCTTTCAGCTGCAAAAATATAACACTAAAACATGGATCTTCCAGTGAAAACCACACTGTGGCACTGTTTGATCCGACAAAAGTAAAAAGAAAGAGCGTATCCAACGGTGAAAACCTCTCTGAGGTGCCTGAGGATGAAGGGTTTGACATTCTCCCTGATAGTACACAACAGGAACGATCAACGATTCTCATCGAGGAAACTGAAGAATACAATGTGGGGACTCCTGAAAATCCTCATCTCATACATCTGGCATCTCTTCTCACTCCAGAGGAACAACCTAAATTTATAGAGTTCTTCCAGAAGCGTCAGATCAACTTTGCATGGTCATATGCAGACATGCCTGGGCTTGATCCTGATTTAGTCATGCATCACCTCACCGTAGCAGAAGGAGCCAAACCTGTCAAGCAGAAGCTTCGTAAGATGCATCCTCAGATTGTAGTGCTAGTCAAAACAGAACTCAAGAAACTCCTAGATGTTGGTTTCATTAGACCAATTGATTATGCAGAATGGATCTCCAATATTGTGCCTGTCGGCAAACCAAAAGGGGGCATCCGCATTTGTACTGACTTCAGAGATCTGAATAAGGCCTGTCCTAAGGATGACTTCCCCCTTCCAAATATCGACATCATAGTGGATTTGACAGTAGGACATGCCATGCTTTCACTCATGGATGGCTTTTCAGGATACAATCAAATAAAGATAGCACCAGAGGACCAACATAAGACAGCCTTCACATGTCCATGGGGCACATATTGCTGGAATGTAATGCCTTTCGGTCTAAAGAATGCAGGAGCGACCTATCAAAGAGCAATGACCACCATCTTCCATGACATGATGCATACTATGATGGGAGATTATGTGGATGACTTACTAGCAAAATCACTCACTAGAGAAGGTCATTTGGACATATTAGAGAGAATCTTTGATAGACTGGAACAATATCATGTTTGACTCAACCCAAAGAAATGTGTCTTTGGAGTAACCTCCGGGAAGCTTCTAGGATACATTGTCTCAAGCAAAGGCATTGAGGTCGATCCAGCAAAGGTTAAAGCAATCATGGACATGCCACCTCCAAAGAATATCAGTCAACTAAGGACACTACAAGGACGGCTTCAATCCATCCGAAGATTCATTGCACAACTGGCTGATAAGTGTCACCCATTTACACACCTGCTACACAAGAACATCCGCTTTCAGTGGGATGCCCGATGCCAGCAAGCATTTCAGACACTTAAAAACTATCTCATGAATCCACCATTGCTGATCCCACCAGATCCAAGTAGACCATTGTTACTCTATATCTCAGCAACCAGTACAGCATTGGGTGTACTACTGGCACAACATAATGCAGAAGGAAAAGAGTGTGTTGTTTACTACATCTCTCGCACATTGGTGGGCTATGAACTCAATTACATGCCTATTGAGCGAGCTTGCCTAGCAGTAATCTTAGCAGCCACTAAACTGAGGCACTATCTGTTAACACACAAAGTACAGCTCATTGCAAAGATTGATCCACTCAAGTATTTACTCAGCAAAGCAGCATTGACAGGCCGCTTGGCCAAATGGGTGATGATTCTAAGTGAATTTGACATCGAGTATGTAGACCGTAAAGCTATCAAAGGTCAAGTTATTGCAGATCAGTTGGCCGATGCACCACTCATAGGCGATCATCCTCTCATTTCCAATTTTCCAGATGAAGAGATATTCATGATCACAGAAGCACAACCATGGAAACTATATTTTGATGGTTCATACACTAGGCACGGCTCGGGGGCAGGTATTCTGTTTATCACACCTCAAGGTGATAGCATCCCGAAGTCTTACAGGCTCACATTTCCATGCACAAACAATATAGCCGAGTATGAGGCCTTGATCACAGGACTTAGGTTAGCCATACAATGGAAATTACAAGAACTGCAAGTATATGGCGATTCCCAACTAGTCATTCGACAAGCAACAGATGAATATCAGACCAAAGATGATAAACTCATGCCATATAAGCAAATGGTGGACACTCTAAAGACATCATTTACTACTATCACTTTTGAGCAGATACCAAGAGATCAGAATCGAGCTGCTGACGCTATGGCTACCATCGCATCTCTACTAGATCTTCCACATAATTCAACACGCTACGAGTTCTTGGTAGAACAGCTTTGGATCCCCGCTTATGATATCCCTGAATCTGAGATGATATGTCACCTTGTCAGTTCTGAATCCCCATGGTATGGTGAGTTCTACACCTATCTCCGCAATCACACCCTTCCTCCCAACCAATCAAATAACCAACGTAAAACCTTCATTCGCCAAACTGCTCGATATACCATTATTGCCGAAACCCTATACCGACGCGGTCTTGATGGTACTCTCCTTCGATGTCTGGAACAAGATGAGATAACAAAGGCTTTGGAAGAGGTACATGAAGGAATTTGCGGGACTCATTCAAGTGGTCCATCACTCGCCAAGAAACTCCTGCGAGCTAGATATTATTGGCCATCTATGGAAAAGGATTCCTACTACTTTGTCAGAAAATGCAAGAAATGTCAAGTTCATGGCGACTTGATACATGCACCAGCTCAGGAACTGCAACCAATCATGACACCATGGCCTTTCTGTCAATGGGGCCTTGACCTTGTGGGTAAGATTCATCCATCTTCATCCAATGGCCACAAATTCATTATTACCGCCACCGAATATTTCACAAAGTGGATCGAAGCTGTTCCACTTAGCCAAGTCACCGGCAAGAAGATCGCCTCATTCATCCTCAACTACATCATCTGTCGGTATGGTGTGCCCATGTCCATCATCAGAGATAACGGTCTCCCTTTCAAAAATCAGGATGTCCGTGAACTTTGTGAGAAATTTCATATCCAACACCGCTTTTCCACTCCCTATTACCCACAAGGCAATGGTCAGGCTGAAGCATCCAATAAAAACATATTGAGGATCCTAAAGAAGACAGTCAATGATGCCGGCCGTGATTGGCATGTTCAACTGAATCCGGCACTATGGGCATATCGAACTAGCATTCGGACCCCTATAGGCGCAACTCCTTATTCATTGGTCTATGGTGCAGAAGCTATCTTGCCTATTGAGGTCGAGATACCATCATTACGGGTTTCCTTGCACAATCTCATCGATGACGAAGCCTACAGAGTATCCCATCTTCAGGACTTAGAGTTACTTGATGAGAAACGACAAGCTGCATACAATCACCTCAAAGCCTATCAGCAGCACATGAGCAGAAGCTACAATCACCGCGTTAGCCCTTGTACATTTGAGGTAGGTGATCTTGTTCTTCGAGAGAATCCTCGCAACCAACCAAACCGAGAACATCAGGGCAAGTTTGAATCAAACTGGCTGGGCCCATATGTTGTCACTACTGTGTTCGGGTCCGGGGCATATAAGTTGGCTACATCAGAAGGAGAACCGCTTGCAGATCCAATCAACAGCATGCACCTCAAACGGTTTTATACCTAAGCGGTATAGAGCATCAGGCTCCCCTACATACCAGAAAATACCAAAAACATTCAGAAAAATGTCCTGAAGAAAATACAAAAACATTCAAAAAAGTAAAGAAAAATCATGCATCCAAACGATGAACAACCACTCCGGTGGCACCTTGGGTAAGTACGATGGTGAAAACCTGGCAAACAGGTGCCACTCGTAAAGGCTATGGCTCCATTGTCTTTCAGACTTGTTGCGATCACATCTACTTCATACATACATCCATCCATCCATCAACCATGGCTTTTTATTCCTCTGCAATTATGATAGTACTCCATACATCTTGCATCCCACTTTTTCATAGTCATGTCTAAAACTGGGGGCAATGCCTTTAACCTATTGATGGAAGTGGATTCTACATTGTCTTATGATTCATTAAGTTCTTCATTCAAACAATCATCAAAAATCCAAAAACATTCAAAAATATCTCGCAAAAATACCAAAAACATTCAAAACAATTCAAAATCCAAAAACATTGACAAAACCATTGAAAAATCACACAAAAACATGGCAACACCTTGTACATACCCATCCATGCAGATACCAAAATAAACATTGACAAACTACTCACACAATGACCATTTACCAATCAACCACACAATCAACATCAACAATCAAACTGTCTTCAACAAGGATGCATCCTTCCTTACCAAAACAAAGACAAAAATGACGTTTTCTTTGACAAGAAAATTATGTTAAGCTATCAAATACTTGGGTGATTTGTGAGTACAATTGTTCATTTATCTGTATCAGGTTCTTGCAACATTGTTTTGTATCGTTTGCGCATTATTTCCGATGAAGTTCTGGGGCATGTACTAATGGTGTCTACGTGGGAAGTTCACTAAGTTACGTGATCATAGGCAAAAATACAGTCATAGATCACTACGGCTTGCTGACTACAGTGTATACCTCGACCATATGGGCATGCACCATTACCAAGGATCCTTATTCTTTATTCTTTATGTATATACTGTTTGTTTGCAGGTACAATGCTCTTCCTTTGGTTCTTCCTACCTCATCCAAACTGGATAAAGGTTTTTATCTCTTAGTATGGTATGCATTTGTCTCAGGATATGATCAGCCTAAGATCAAGGAGGACGATCCAAGTCATGCATGAACAGAGATAATCCTTGTCTGTTCCGCAAGCAATACTCTGGTCAACTTGATCCATTATATCAAGTTGCTTGTATTAACTTGCTATATCAAAATCCATGTAAGAAATACTCTGGTCATCTTGAATCTTTATGTCAAGTTGCTTGTATTTTCTTACAACATTTTAAAGCTCAATGATGAAAAATAAAGCACCATGGATCATCATTCCATCTCATTTGTATATATTGCATTCCATTGCATTCCATCCATCCATACATTCATAAATAGCTGCATATCATTCATACATAGTAATGACAATGGATACTTTATTTTCCTCTTCTTCCATAGGAATGTAATAGGTCCTCCATTTCTTCTATCTAACATTGAACCTCTCCCCACCCTCCCCATCTCGATAATCACCACCACATACCCTACATCGTGTCCCAATCAACCTAATCAAGCCATGTTCATCACCATCCATCTCTAAATAGGAGGGATTGTGTTTCCTATCCTAAGTCATCCAATAAGTCAAGAAAGTTACTCTATCTGCACAGATACATCGACTCCCACACACCTAGACTATCAATAGATACTCTGATCAAGTATCTTTGGGTCTCAACAGGCAATCGATCATGGTAATCCTAGACTACATCAGGCATTTATCATAATGACCTAGTCTCAACGGGGCTGCTATGATTCACCACAATCATCCATCCCACGCACACACTATCAATTGATCAACCAATCAAACACAATCCATTGGACAATTACATCAATTGTCTACGTCTCAACGAGTATTTTGCTTCATATACCTTGACTTCGTCGGGCAATTACATCAATTGTCTAAGTCACATCAGGTCACTTTGATTCACTTACTCAGACTTTATCTTGTCCAAGCGACCAACTGACATCAACTGTCACGCTTTGACTTGACTGGGGCAATTAAACCGATTGCACCAGATTGTCCAACCAATTTTGATCAATTGTATAGCATCAATCCAAACCCCACACTACATCTACTATGTATCTCTTGCATGACCTCAGGGTACTCGCTGGCTTGTTGTTTCTTCATATTCACTCCATTTTCTCCCATTCTTTCATCATTAGTTCTAATTTCTTCTATTCTACCTCCCCTCCACTTTTCATTCTTTTTCGAGAGATCGCCCGATTTTTCAAAAAAAATTCGGCCCATCTCTCGAGGGGGCATACCACCCATTAAATTTACATTTTATGGGGCATTTCTTCACACCTATTTTTCTTTCTTTGAAACGACGCGATAAAACCGCACCGTCTCAAAGAGGGGCAAATGTAGTCACATAAATCTGTCCACTTAATTAAATGAATATTTAATATTTATTTGATTATTTAACCATCAATTAATAATTAATTAAATTAATATTTAATTAATTCATCTTAACCCTCTTCTCCTATTAATTAAATAAATTATTCAATTTATTTGATTTAATTCACTTAACCAAATTCAAACCATTAATTAAATAAATAGATCATATTTATTTAATTAAATATTCTCTCACATTTAAATAAATTAACATTTATTTAAATCACCTTTACCCTCTACCCACTTGCATTTTCCTACAAATGCAAGTTGCACAACTATTTTAAATAAATCATTTATTTAAATCACCTTTATCCTCCACCCACTTGCATTTTCCTACAAATGCAAGTTGCACAACTATTTTAAATAAATTATTTATTTAAAATCCTATTTATCCTCACCCACTTGCATTTTCCTAAAAATGCAAGTTGCACAACTATTTTAAATAAATTATTTATTTAAAATCCTATTTATCCTCACCCACTTGAAACCTTTAATGGTTTCCCTTAAAGTCTTCAAAACTTGATGGCTTTAAAGTTTTCAAACTTGATGGCTTTAAAGTTTTCAAACTTGATGGCTTCCTTCTATAGTCTTCTTAAGCCTTTAATGGCTTCCCTTAAAGTCTTCTCAAGACTTTAATGGTTTTCCTTAAAGTCTTCAAGCCTTCAATGGTTTCCCTCAAAGTCTTCAAGCATTTTAAATGCTTTATCTTCATTTTTCTCATTTAAATAAATTAATATTTATTTGAATATTTATCCAAATGCAAATTACACCATTTAATTGAAATAAATGATTTTATTTTAATTGAAAATACCAAAATTTCTCCCACTTGCATTTTCCTACAAAATCCACTTGCATGCCTAAACCCCTTCTAGAATTTTCTAATCACTTCTAAATAACCTAACCCCTCCTCTAAACTTTGTCACATCCCTAAGCAAAGGGAAGTCACTTCTCAAAGCCTCAAAGTCTTTGATAACCATTAAAGGCTTTCAACCTTCAACCACTAAATGTCTCAAAGTCTTTGATAACCTTTGAAAGCTTCCAACCTTCAACCACTTAATCCCCAAAGTCTCCAATAACCATTAATGGTTAATTCAAACCCTCCCACATGGTTAAAACATTTGTTTTGACTCAACCTCTATCCAACCCAAGGGTCTCATCAGGCCATTAATGCTTTGACCATGATTATCTCTTAAACATTTGCACAAAGGTTTATCCTTGGATTAACTCTTAATCCAGTGGGTAATCTTAATTTGGACTTGACCCTTAGCCTCTAGATAACCATGAGGTCTTCTCAGGCCTTTAATGCCTCCAACCTCTTCTCTCAACCCAATCCTATGTTGACACTTGTCACCATTTTATTGGTGCCAATTGTGCACATGGATCCCCAACTTTCAAACTTGGCCCTTGATTAAACCATTCAATCTTAACCCTTCATTTCCCCATTTCTTCTATAAATAGAACCCTTCTCCTCAAAAAAAAAAGGGAAGCATTAGAGTATTGTTATTATACTGGCATTAGCATAGAGCTTTTTCATAGCATCACTATCTACACTTGCATAGCATTTGCTTATCATATTCAACCATCTTGAATCTCCATATGGCATCCATGGCTAGTGCTAAAAGCTGAGAGCTACACTCATTTGGGACTTGGAGAGGAGAGGAACAAGGGAGGAGCAACTATGAGCATCTTGATTAGCTATTTTATTCTATGTTTATATGCTTTCTATTTCATGCTTAATATCTCTCTTGATATGCCTGTTTAGGATAATCTTTTGTTGCTAACACTAACGTTTGTTTCTTGTGCTCTTGTGTGTGTTGCCATCAAACAGATTTTCTAATCCTTTTTGCAGAGCATCACTATTTATTTCCACCTCCTCAAAATCAATATCAACATGACAAATTTGCACAACCTCAAATCCTTGCTCAACTAGTTGCTAACCCAAAGAATAGTAGATAGGTCTCCTGTATTTCTATTGGGCAAGAATATAAGGAGGAAATTAATGTCATTCTTAATGGAGGTGTGAAAATTAGCAAATCATGACTCTTCACAAACTTTCCATATCCAAGATAATAGGAATTTAGGAAGAAATATTATTAAATCAAGAAATAAAACCCACTTAGGATCTCAACAATCTTCTAGAGAGTTACATAAAATACCTAACAATGTTAGTCTAGAATCTATCCCTAGAGTTCAACTTGAGATTTACCTTCACGCCTCTCTAGAGTCATTTCCCAAATCCTCCCTAAGGTTGGTCATTAGTATTTCTCTCTAAAATAATCCTCTAGTGCTACCCCAAAGCTTCTTATAACAACCATTCACAACTATCCTTCAAATAAACCTCAATATACATTGTTGAATATTTTCCAATACCATCCTTTAGACCTCCCCTAATATTAAGCTCTAAAATCCAAACTAATCACCATACTTTAGAGTGTGCACCCTTTTCAAAGAGACTCAAAATAATAGCTCCAAAATCCTCTCTAGAGATAATCTATAATGAAACCAACCTTCTATAAGAGATTAAACAATTGAATAATGACGTTTCACTATTATGAGGAAAAGAAAGAGATTCTTGAACTAAATCAATTGGTCAAACAAGTGTTTAGGTCAATGAGCATCTAGTTGATCTCCTTTAAAAAAAAAAATTCACCTAAGTACTGTGATGTAAATAGTTTCATATTAATTATTGTGTCCATTAAGTCCATTAAGTGCATAAAAAGAGAGACAATAGAATGACAAGAACAAACTATATTCTCATCAATATGCAAAATGATCAACTGGATTAACCAATACAATGAATATAGGCCTGCTTATATAGGCAAGGCCATATGGATGTACGAGCACACAATTATGACATGTGCCTCAATGAGAAACAAGGGTAGGTAAGAAATACTAAGGGTAGGTAGGATACATGATATAATATTCCACAAGAGGTGGATGACCCACCGAATGTGGAGTGTAGCAGCAAAATAAGACCACAAAAGGTGGAATTTCTCCTACAAGCTCTATCCCTATGTGCACACTTCCCTAAGTGTCTCAAATCCAAACTACGAAGAGATGCATTATCCTAAGTTAACTTAAGTAAAGTGTAATAATATCCAAAATGAATATTTATTTACACCAACACCCCCCCTTAAGTGCAACTTAGGGGAATGAAGACTCAAGTCAACAATGCAAGATGGGTCCCGGCTACTAGGCCATGATAGGTACCCATGTACAATATGCAAATGCAAGCAAAACAATGCAATGCAATCTCTCACAAACGGAGAAAGGGAGAAAACCCAGTGGGAAAAAACTCCCCTCCAAAAGAGAGATGAATGTACAAAAGACTCTCAAATAAGAAGGACAAAACCTCAAAGAGGAAAAAGTCCCCCCCATAAGAGAGGAAGGAGAAGTCAGCTGACCCCCCCTAATGACACATCCCGCACCCCCAAGAGAGCTCGCAACTGCTGGAACTTACTCTCGGTGAAAGGTTTGGTGAATATGTCAGCAACCTACTCTGCTGTAGGACAATACTGCAAATCAATGACCTGCTCCTGAATGAGCTCTCGGATATAGTGCATATGAATCTCGATGTGTTTGGTTCGCTAGTGCTGGATCGGGTTCTTCAAGATTGCAATAGCACTCTGATTGTCGCAATGTAGAACTGTCGGTCGTGGAGTGGTGAAACCAAACTCTATGAGAATCTGCTGGAGCCAAATGGTCTCAGTCGCTGCGTTAACAACGCCTCGATACTCAGCCTCAGTCGAAGAGAGAGCAATAGCATGTTGCTTCTTGCTCTGCCAACAAATGGGGCCCGAACCAAGGTGAAAACTATAACCAGAAGTAGACTTACGATCATCAAGATCGCCAGCCCAATCGGATTTTGTGTAACCAACCAAGTGAAGTCCTGTGCCTGCTGCATAGTGAATCCCATAGTGATGTGTACCCTGGATGTAATGAAGGATGCGTTTGGTGGCTTTCCAATGAAGCTCATGTGGTTCCTACATGAAGCGGGAAACCATGCCAACTGCAAATGAAATATCAGGGTGTGTATGAGTCAAGTAGATGAGACTACCCACAAGCTGATGATACAAAGTGGCATCAACTGGTGGAGAAGAACACTGAGCCTCAAGCTTAACTCCTAAAAGAAAGGGAGTCGGGGTAGGCTTACAATCAGCCATATGAAAGCGTGCGAGTAGATCAAGAGCATACTTGGGCCGCGATAGTGTAATCCCAGAGGGTGACTGTGAAATCTCTATCCCGAGAAAGTAGTGCAAAAGACCCAAGTCAGTCATAGCAAATCTGTCATGCAAAGCAGATTTGACCCTGCTAATGGTGGATGAAGTACTCCCTATAACGATCAAGTCATCAACATAGAGCACAAGTATCAAGTGAGAGTCATCCTGTCACAAAATGTAGACATTCGGATTGGAATGACACCTGGTGAACCCTACGGAGAGAAGAAAGGAATCCATCTTGGCATACCAAGCCCTGGGGGCTTGCTTAAGGCCATAGAGAGATTTCCTTAGTCTGCAAACTAAGGAAGTATCCTGGATGAAACCCTGTGGCTGCTCCATATAAATCTCCTCATCAAGATCACCATGAAGAAAAGCACTCTTCACATCCATCTGATGTACAGCCCAACCATGAGCTGCAACAATAGCAAGTGTCAAGCGAATGGAGTTCATCTTGGCTACGGGTGCAAAGGTCTCAGTATAGTCAACACCTGCAACCTGAGAGAAACCTTTCGCAACAAGCCGAGCCTTATACTTATCCACACTAACATCCGCTACAAACTTGGTCCGATAGATCCACTTACATTGAACTATCTTTCTCCCCTTAGGGAGATGGACTAAATCCCATGTGTTGTTCCTCATCAAGGAACTATACTCTTCCTCCATAGCTTGGTCCCACTCAGGAACCCTTGATGCTTCCCTAAATGTATGTGGATCAGAAGTGGTAGCAATGAATGCATGTGGTAGATCCTGATGCTGTGATCGAGTTCTCCGTGTATCTGAAGGATCCCCAACAAGAGAACCCACGGACTCAAGTGTCTGTCAAGCCCAACGAGGTCTAGGTGGAGGTGGAGAATGAGGCTCCTCAACTGCAAATGGACCCTGTGGAGGTGTAACCTTGCAAGTCAAAGTTGAAGGAGTCTCATCATCTGAATCACTAACATCACTATCCACAATGGAGGAAGGTGGAGGAGGTAGAGAGGCTAAGCTAGGAGAGCTTTCCTCAAAGTGAACACTCCTCTCAATGAACACCTCATGTGTCTTAGGATCCATCAATCTATATGCCTTAACACCCTCAGGATATCCAACAAATATGCAAGGCCGACTCTGAGGTTCCAATGCCTTGCATTTCTGCGGAGGTATGCGAGCCCATGCTGGACACCCAAAGACTGTGAAATGTCTCACAATCGGTTCGTACCAGCCCAAGCTTCAAAAGGAGTAATACCTTGCAAAGCTTTGTGAGGAACCCGATTCTGGATGTGTGTGGCACAAATGATAGCCTCTGCCCAAAAGGCGGGATCAAGAGAACGTGCATGTATCATACAGCTAGCCATTTCTTTGAATATTTAACAATACCATCCTTTAGACCTCCCCTTATAGTAAGCTCTAAAATCCAAACTAATCACCATACTTTAGAGTGTGCACCCTTTTGAAAGAGACTCACAATAATAGCTCCAAAATCCTCTCCAGAGATAATCTATAATGAAGCCAACCTTCTATAAGAGATTAAACAATTGAATAATGGCGTTTCACTATTATGAGGAAAAGAAAGAGATTCTTGAACTAAATCAATTGGTCAAACAAGTATGCATACAAACTTTAGGAATTAAAAAATATAATTAAACATTGTTTAGGTCAATGAGAATCTAGTTGATCTCCTTTCTAAAAAAATATTCCACCTAAGTAATGTGATGTAAGTAGTTTCATATTAATTATTGTGTCCATTAAGGGCATGAAAATTTCAAACACTTAGTAGATATGGAAGATTGTATAAATTTCTTCATTGTAGATCTCATGGAGATGTTATCTTTAACAAATCTATAACCCACAAACACTATCCTTCAAATACTAGATCAATTTGTTGTCATTATGGAGGTGGCATTGAATTACATACCACAAGATGCTATATGAAATGCATCAAGATGAATTACATTTTCATCCACTTCAAATTTATTCCCAACTTAAATTCACACTTACCTTTTACATGAAATTTCATGTCCCATTTCACGAGCAGTCAAATGTATATGTGTTAGAATGAGCATATTTTTTTAAACCTAGCTTCATAACAATTTTAATATAAATTAAACTATTTTTTCAACTAAGTTATAGTAGTGCACTAAAACTTATTTTATTTACTTGTAAATTTAGAAGACATTTTTTCTTCACCTCATCAAATTGTTTATATACATGTTCATTACATGAGAACTTACAAGGCTTCCAATTTAGAGTTTGTTATCAAGTAGAAACACCCAACACCTCATAAAAATAAACAAAACTACCTAGTTTCTTGCATTAATTTGATAGCTTGATTCAAATTTACAATTTCAACTTTACATTTATTTGGTGCCCCTTTGTGATATCATTAATTCTATTCTAGAAACACCTATATTTGTTATCCCTTCTCATTAAAATTTCATCTGCAACATACAAGTACATACCACAAAAGGCTATATGAAATGCATCAAGATGAATTACACCTACATCCACTTCAAATTTATCCCCAACGTGATCAAATTCAACAAGATGAATTAAAGTTCCAAAGTCTTCTCACAGATTTAGCCCTTCACACAATTGTGGAAGATGAATCATTATAGTTTGCCTTCCACCAATTGCTGTAATTTTTGAAGATGAATTAGAGTTATGAAGCCTTAGAGCATTATGATAGATTCACTCCTTAATTCCATCAATTGTTGGTGCATCCTATTTTGATTCAAATATAGGATATCTATTCTTATGGTGTTATTATTGAGGTGTTTGAGTCAATGCACACCATCTTCAATTTATCCCTTTTGCATATCATCATAATCGGAAAACCATGTTTCTTGATTTCTCTCCTCTTGATCATGAATTTGGATACAAGTTGATGTTTGGTAGGGGAGATTTCGATAGTAGTTGAATCTCATTCCACTACCCTTGTTGATGGCAATCCATCCAACTCATGGCACACTTATTGAGAACTTACAAGGCTTTCAATTTAGAGTTAGTTATCAAGTAGAAACAACCAACACCTCATTCAAGTAAACAAAACTACCTAGTTTTTGCATTGATTTGATAGCTTGATTCGAATTTACAATTTCAACTTTACATTTATTTGGTGCCCCTTTGTGATATGATTAATTCCATTCTAGAAACACCTATATTTGATATGGACATATAATCACATACCACAAAATGCTATATGAAATGCATCAAGATGAATTACACCTACATCCACTTCAAATTTATTCGCAAATTTAAATTCACACTTCCCTTTTAATTGAAATCACATCTCCCATTTCACCCAATCGAATGATTTCTCTACTCTCGACAATGAATTTTTACACAAGTTGATGTTTGGTAAGGGAGATTTTGATAGGAGTTGAATCTTAGTCCACTACTAATGTTGATAGCAATCTATCACGCTCATAGCACACTTATTAAGAACTTACAAGACATCTTAGAGTTATTTATCAAGTAGAAACAGTCAACACTTCATAAAAGTAAACAAAACTACCTAGTTTCTTGCATTAATTTGATAGATTGATTCAAATTTACAAATTCAACTTTAGATTTATTTGGTGATCCTTTGTGATATAATTACTTCCATTGTAGAAACAACTATATTTGTTATCATAATTTACACATGCAAGGCACCTTCTACAAAGCAACTGCTAATTATGAAGATTAGGTGTTTGCCTTTACATGTAGCCATCTTTCAAATATGAACTCTTACACATTTCTAATGTGAATCAATAACTTCCACAATTAACTCTTATAGCTCATAAAATTGTCATATCAACTTGTCATAGTTTGTCATAGAACCAAGATAGCTACTTTTGACATTTTCCAACTAAAATATAGGTCCTTCAAGGTGGGCACCAACTTCCTAGAAAATAGGAACTTTGTCATAGTCATCACCCACCATGTAGCATTCCAACTCACCAAGAGGTCCCACAAAGTGATATGAAAACATAGTAGCTAAGTACTTAGAATATGATAAATGCATGCATCCAACCACTAGTACATTCGGAGTTGATTTCCGATGGTCGTTTGTTGGATTTGTGATGAATTTTCGTCAAAGTGCCGACAAAATCAACCGTCGAAAACTTGGCGTTGGATTGGTCAACGATGCCATACCCATCAGAAATACAATAATCCAATGGACTCTGCCGACGCTGTATGTCGGCCAATTACATCGTCGGTCGAAAGCTTGGTAGTCGTCGTAATTCCGACGATGATAATTTTTATAAAAAAAAAATAATTATTATCGATGTTGGTGTTTCCTTCCTTCGATGGCTCTTTTATATCGATGAGACATCGCTGGGTCTCATTGATCCGGTGTGCTCCTTTATTTTTCCATCGAAATACTTCTTTCATCGATATCACTATGCCCCGTCGATGAATGAGTCTATTATCTCACCGATAAAGTTACATCGACAAAACCACGCATATCGAGAACATGCCTTTTAACCTCCTCAAAACCTATATCCTCATCGATATAGCTTCCTTTTGTCGGATCGATATTATTATTTTGACAAAAACGCTCCTTTCGATGGGTCCTTTTTATATTGCACCGGTAGTATTATTTCCTTGAGAACTTTTCCCGTCGATGAAGACCCTCTCTGCTTTCTTCGATATCTTTTGCCAATGAAGTTATTATCTTCGGTGAGTCCTTTTTGGAATTCATCGGCGTTTCCTTCCTTTGATGGCTCTTTTATATCGATGAGACATCGTTGGGTCTCATTGATACCTTTTGAATTCGGATCGATATTATTCTTTCGATGAAAACGCTCCTTTCGGTGGGTCCTTTTTATGTTGCACCGATAGTATTATTTCCTTGACTCATTCATCGACGAGGCATAGTGATATCGATGAAAGAAGTATTTCGATGGAAAAATAAAGGAGCACACCGAAGCCCAAGGTTTCTTTGACATAAGAGCCGATGGATATCAGATATGTTTCGATGAGGAGACAACCATACTGACTGAATACAGTATTTTGATGAAGGGAAAAAATACTTGATCGAAGTAATATTTGAAACAAAAGTATTATCAATAGAAACAAAGAGATCGATGGACTAAAGAAACAAATGATCAAAAGACATATCCTCATCGAAATGATTATTGATTGCCGCCAAAATTAGAAAAAAAATCCCACGGAAGGTCACATCACCATTAAATTCAAACGTGTGCCCGAGTGACCGTTGTCCAAACCGCCGTTACTAACTGATTAAATACACCATAAGTAGTGGATCAACATCAAAGGACACAACATTAAGGAATTCACAGGCGACGAACTGAAAGTAGGAATTGGGTGAATTCATAGATAAAGCTCAGTAATTCAAAGTAAGTTGTTTGCACACAGACCTCTTTTTTAAAATTCAAATGGAATCATCATCTAAAACTAATAAGACCAGAAAGGGAAAATAACCTATCGCTGCAGAAGAAAAACCTAAAAGATAGAAAAGGGAAGGGCGTTCTTTGGCCCAGGACCTGATTGACCAGTGGCCATCATCCAGTTTGAGGTCCAAGAAGATTAGAGCTGATGAGGAAGGCCTGGAGGACCGGTTTGAGGATCTTGGAGACATATGGACAGAATTGAGAGGGTATGAATTATTCATATATGGGTACAACAGAAGAGTTTCCCCTCAACCTATCAACAATTTATGGCGATTGAACTTAGGAAGGTTAGTTGTGGCTAATGTATTCATGAATGTGGAGCTCATGAAGGCATTGGCAAACAATTATGACCCTAAAACCAAGACCATATATAACTACATGGGTGAGCCAATTCTTGCCATCAGAAAGGAGGTTATTGACACCGTGTTCGAGTTGGATTGGGGATTTGAAGAATTGATTGACCTCAAGAAGTTAACAAGTGAATATTTTAACCTAGAGCACATTTACAAAACGTGGAGACTCCCTATACATAGACCTAGGAATGCAGGGTCCTTAGTGCCACTAAGTCAGGATGACAAAGCTCCCTATGATGTCAACTCTTTCCATCCATATTTCAAGTATACCTATTACTGTCTTGCCCAAGTGCTAGGGATAAAAGCCCATCCTTTGATGGATGTTGCAGCCATGGTCATTTGTGCCGATTTGCAGTCTAAGGACCCCCACTTCTTTGATTTTTCTGCTTATTTGGTTGAGGTTTTGAATCATGGGTTAGAAAAGTTAAATGGGGATGTCATCAATGTTCATTTCAAGCATTATTCCTTACTTATGCATATGCTATTGTATGTGGGCCAAGATGAAGGGTTATGGCCAGAAGAGTTATGTGTTAGGACATATGACAATGTTGGGATGAGAAAACTAGTGCAACTATGGGTTTCTTCATGGGACCAGAGGTATGCGAATAATTAATATTGGCATTTTGAGGAGTTCTTTGTCAAGCCATTATATACACTATTGGGATGCCCGTACGATCATGCCCTTGCACCAGAGGTTCAAAGATTCCTAAGACCAAATGATTTCGCTGAAGATCCCTAAATTGAACACAATTGGGGAGATTGGTATTGTTTTTCAGATTGCACACAAGTCAAGGTATATGGGTTCAGACAGAGCCCATACTTACTACCACTTACAGTCCCTAACAGAGTGGCTTGTCTGGAAATTGTGAGGCAACTGTCAATAGTGAGTACATAACATCTGCCAAGCCATGGGAAACAATCAATTGTACCTAGGTTGCTAGTATTTTCAGATTTTATTGTGAAAAGTTCAAAGAGTTATAGCCTGTTGCAAACAAAATTGGATTATTATGGCATGGCTATGGGGGATCCAAGGCCCAATTTCGATCCTGAAGGATACATAAGGATAGCCCGGTCATCACAAAAGCTGAAGGCTGGAGAGCATAAATCTTACCTACCGGATGACCTCATTAAGAACATTGGTAGAGAAGAGGCCAGAGTGAAGCGAATAAAGTTTGAGAAAGCAATGCAGGCTTATAAATGGAAGCATTTTAGAAGGAAAATGGATGAGAACGTGCTACAAAAGATTGAAGACCCCTTGGAGTTGGCCAACAAACTTGTGAAGCATGAATTGGAAATACTTGAGGGAGTTCTGCCTCAGGTTTTTAGGGATTACATTGATACTATTAGGAATACAGAGCCTTTGGCTCATATGTCTCCTGCTTCCACATTTGGCATCGTTCCATTCACTCCTCGAGAGGATTACCCCCCTGGTTATGAAGAGGATACACCGATAGACTTGGCAACAGGACAACTAAATGTCCGAGAACAACACCATCTTCTTTGATCATTAAAGCATTCACACAAAATAGCTTTAGTAGATTGTTCAAACAAGAGAAACTCTCCTGTTAAGTTGAATGCAATACATTAGACAAATTAGAATTGTAGAGAGAAAAACTTTAATCATGACAAGTTGTTGATCCAAGATATTTCATGTGTGAAAGAGTTAACAAAATAACAAAGGCAAGATATACTTCTATATATCCTTTGATAGAAGAGAGGATACATGAAATATGGAACGAACATAGCACACTCCATTTTTCTACCTATTCCTTATATCTTAAATGTTGCAATATATAAGTGACCAATAAGAGGGCTCCATATGAGGGTAGAGAGGTAATGGATTCATTTTGGGCTGCAATAAAAAAAATTCATTTAACCAAGGGAATTCTTCTTTGATCATTAAAGCATTCACAAAAAATATCTTTAGTAGATTGTTCAAACTAGAGAAACTCTCCTGTTAAGTTGAATGCAATACATTAGACAAATTAGAATTGTGGAGAGAAAAACTTTAATCATGACAAGTTGTTGATCCGGAGAGATCTAACGACCCTTATAAATCTTGTTTTTAACTTCATGAGCATTAATTTTATCAATCCATAGAGAGGAGCAGTAGACACCTCTATAGAGATGAACACCCGGGTGTTTTTCTAAGATGGACTCAATACAAAATCCTCGGAGATTCATAATCCATCTTCGAATAGGCCATCAAATATTGAAGAAGAATATGCTTGATATGTTATCATAAATTTGCTAACTTGACGCGTCAGAATAAGATGCTAAAGTATTTTTAATTATTTTTACCTCCTTCAAAGTTTCTTCAACATACAAAAGGGTACCATCTATGAATTTCTACTAGGAAATAGATGGGAGGCCATGAGCCACCTACAACCTAGGAAAAACACTATCTACAACAAGATTAGAGTTGTTACTCTGAGATAATCATCTAATGCTACCCTAGATCTTTCCTTTAAGAACCTTTCACAACCTTCCTCCAAAGTAATATCAAAATATATTGTTGAATATTTTCTAAGACCACCTCTAGAAGTAAGTTTTAGAATCCAAAATAATACTCTAGAGTGTGCATGCTTTCTAAAGAGACTTTCAATTTCATAGCTCCAAAATCCTCTCTAGAGCTGATCTCTTCAAATGAAACCAACCTTCTATAGGAAATCAAAGGACTAAATAGTGAGATTCCACTATTACAAGCAATCAAAGATATTCTTGAACTAAATTAGTTGGTTAAATAGTTATGTCATAAATCTCTAGGAAGGAAAAAAGCATTATCTAAGTCAATGAATAGTTATCTAATCTATATTCTTGTTTAGGATGAAAATAAATCGATTACTCTAGCCATAAATTCAACTTGGACCAAACCCTCTTTCATTAAAAATAAGAGTAAAAACCACAAAGGGTTGATTATGCTTGACTAACTCCTACTCAAATAGAGTCAAACCATCCTTGGTCTATATTCCTTTTTTGTAGGAAATATTGCTTATTGATGTAGGTTTGAACTGACTAGATCCTATGCCATGCACTTATGAACATTCAAATTGATATAACAGATCAATAGCAAAACAATAATCTACATAAAACTAGAGAATTGAAACAATGACTTAGAAATAAACCTATCATAGAAAGAAGAGATCAAAATGGTTAGACAGTGGTGCTAGGTGTCTGATTCCTAGTCAGTGTCTTGGTGCAAGTGATTATCAAATATGGAACTAGAAGCTACCAATCTACCTTCCCTCAAAGTTTCAAGTCAAATAGGCTGGACTTTAGTGCTAGGTGCACTAGCCTAGGCCTTTTTTGGTGATTTTTTTTGGGAAACTTTGTCTTTGTCTACAATGTTCTTTGATAACTATAATCTAGGTCTGAACCCATTTTTGAATCTACAAAAGAGAGAGAGAGAGAGAGAGAGAGAGAGAGAGAGAGAGAGAGAGAGAGAGAGAGAGAGAGAGAGAGAGAGAGAGAGAGAGAGAGAGAGGTGTTGTGGCTATATAAGGCCTAGAAAGCAACTAGGCTTGGTGATTTGGTAGAATTGAGCAACATCAACTTAGGAAGTGTTGAGAAGGCTAGGTTAATCCAATCAATACATATGTATATTAAATATATCACCCTGAGCTTAAATTATTCCCCTCCATGTTAAAGGGACTCTAATATGTTTAGGTTTTTGGCGTTAAACTCTAGGTCTATTATCTTGTAAGAGGAAATTGAGTTTCTGGTTTTAGACAAATACCAAGATTATCATTGGATCGGTGATAGGAATGGAGAGATTTTCAATCTCAAACCAAAAGTGGAAAAGAGTGTGAAGGATTTCATAGAAAGATTCTTCTTTATATATGAATAATGTAAATATAATTAGCCTTAAGCTAGTCAACACCATATCTTTTAATGTCCTTAATGAAGAACGAAGGACAAGCTTTGACATCATGGGAAAGGCGAATGCTGCCAAACTAAGTCTTATTGAAATCTCTAAACTACGCAAGAACTATTCAAGAACCCAAGCATGAATAAAAAAATATAGCTTGGAAAGAGGAGTCAATGAGATAGGATAGTTCAGGGAAGAAATAAAAGATTTACAAACTAGCATCCTTTTTTCAAACAAACACTATACACCCATGGTGTTGAGCTTAATTTGATTATTCATTGAGTTGTTATTGTGAGGACTTAGATTCAAATACCAAAGGGACGTCTACTAAGGAAATTCAAGTTCTGAATATTGTTCTTCCATAGTTGGCTTCTAGTGTGGAGGTGGATTTTAAATAAGTGGATTTCTAAGCTGTGACTCTTGGTCTTCCATATGTGGTTTCTAATTGAAAGGAAGCAAATGTGTGGAATAATTCTTCCAACATTAATCAATTTAGGAGAATGAATAATAAAATCATAGAAACCCTTAAACATTAAAATTTATATGAACATTAAAAAATAAATTATAGAATAAAAACAATGTAGAAATAACACCAAATTTAAGTGGGAAAACTTTGTCAAAAAAAAAACCCACAATTGAAAACATAGACCTCAATTGTATTACCAAAATCAACTTACAATATAGTGCACAAAGCCAATGCTCCATAGGAGCGGTTACGATAATAGAGAAATTTGGAGTGATTTTGATAGTGTAATGGCATCTCAAAAAAACTTCAACCAGTCATACAAAATACTCCAGGGCACCAAGTATTTATAGAGCTCACACATGAGGAGTAGGAGCCCATGGTTTCGAAAACCATCTCCAATGCCTAGGTAGTAAAGTGGTGTCCAAAACAACAACCTATCATAAAATACGAGACACATTGCACATAGCAATTTCCAAAATGAACGCATGTCTCTTCATCAATGATCAAATTTACACATGCAAGGTACCTTCTACAAAGCAACTGCTAATTATGAAGAATAGGTGTTTGCCTTTGCATGTAGCCATCTTTCAAATATGAACTCTTACACATTTCTAAGGTGAATCAATAAGTTCCACAATTAACTCTTATAGCTCATAAAATTGTCATAACAACTTGTCATAGTTTGTCATAGTACCAAGATAGCAACTTCTGACATTTTCCAACTAAAATATAGGTCCTTCGAGGTGGGCACCAACTTCTTGTAAAATAGGAACTTTGTCATAGTCATCACCCACCATGTAGCATTCCAACTCACCAAGAGGTCCCACAAAGTGATATGAAAACATAGTAGCTAGGTACTTAGAATAGGATAAATGTATGCATCCAACAATTAAATAAATCATTGTTAGGACTCTAGGGTCGAGACATCTTAATCTCAACACTAATCGGTTGCTCAAAAGGATATAGTATTTATGTCATTGTTGTGCTCGTTGGTGCTCATAAGAGATGATTATTTTTAAATGTTTTTCAATATAAAAAAATTAAACACTATACTTGACAAAATAGAATCCAAAATGGAAAATACAAAAATGTTTTCATCTATTATTTGAGATGCAAAAAAAAAACACTTGTTAATGAGAGTTCCCATTATACACATTGATATCTATAAAGTCTATGAAAAAAATCACTTTATTTACTAGTGTCATTATTGCATGAAATTTAGAATTCCAAGAAAAATTGCTCCTCTGTTTAATGAAGAAGCCAATTACTTGGTGAAATGACAAAGGGGATATTTCCTTTCTGGTCAAACTTCGAATCAGCCCCAGTCCCCTCAATGAAATAAAAATAAAAATCAATGGTTAGCATCTTGTTCTCGCTAGCAAGTACCATAACAATAGGGCGCTTATTTATGACGACCCTTAAAGTGGACTAATCAACCTTGGGTGACTCCTTAGTGGCCTAACTATTTGCAATAGTCATGGTATCTTTCAACCTCAACTCCCTATTAGAATTCCTTTTACAATCAATTTTACCAAGGACCCTAACACATGAAAAATTAACAATACTATTTATTTCCACCTCCTCAAAATCAATATCAACATGACAAATTTGCACAGCCTCAAATCCTTGCTCAACTAGTTGCTAACCCAAAGAACAATAGATGGGTCTCTTGTATTTCTATTGAGCAAGAATATATGGATGAAATTAATGTCACTCTGAATGGAGGTGTGCAAATTAGCAAAACGAGACTCTTCACAAACTTGCCATATCCAAGATAATAGGAATTTAGGAAGAAATATTATTAAATCAAGAAATCAAACCCAATTAGGATCTCAACAATCTTCTAGAGAGTTACATAAAATACCTAACAATGTTAGTCTAGAATCTATCCCTAGAGTTCAACTTGAGATTTACATTCACACCTCTCTAGAGGCATTTCCCAATTCTGCCTAAGGTTGGTCATTGGTATTTCTCTCTAAAAAATGCCTCTAGTGCTACCCCAAAGCTTCTTATAACAACCTTTCACAACTATCCTTCAAAGAAACCTCAATATACATTGTTGAATATTTTCCAATACCATCCTTTAGACCTCCCCTTATAGTAAGCTCTAAAATCCAAACTAATCACCATACTTTAGAGTGTGCACCCTTTTGAAAGAGACTCACAATAATAGCTCCAAAATCCTCTCCAGAGATAATCTATAATGAAACCAACCTTCTATAAGAGATTAAACAATTGAATAATGGTGTTTCACTATTATGAGGAAAAGAAAGAGATTCTTGAACTAAATCAATTGGTCAAACAAGTATGTATACAAACTTTAGGAATGAAAAAAAATAATTAAACATTGTTTAGGTTGATGGGCATCTAGTTAATCTCCTTTCTAAAAAAATATTCCACTTAAGTAATGTGATGTAAGTAGTTTCATATTAATTATTGTGTCCATTAAGGGCATGAAAATTTCAAACACTTAGTAGATATGGAAGATTGTATAAATTTCTTCGTTGTAGATCTCATGGAGATGTTATCTTTAACAAATCTATAACCCACAAACACTATCCTTCAAATACTAGATCAATTTGTTGTCATTATGGAGGTGCAATTGAAGTACATACCACAAGATGTTATATGAAATGCATCCAGATGAATTACATTTTCATCCACTTCAAATTTATTCCCAACTTAAATTCACACTTACCTTTTACATGAAATTTCATGTCCCATTTCAAGAGCAATCAAATGTATATGTGTTAGAATGAGCATATTTTTTTAAACCTAGCTTCATAACAATTTTAATATAAATTAAACTATTTTTTAAACTAAGTTACACTAGTGCATTAAAACTTATTTTATTAACTTGTAAATTTAGAAGACATTTTTTCTTCACCTCATCAAATTGTTAATATACATGTTCATTACATGAGAACTTACAAGGCTTCCAATTTAGAGTTTGTTATCAAGTAGAAACACCCAACACCTCATAAAATAAACAAAACTACCTAGTTTCTTGCATTAATTTGATAACTTGACTCAAATTTACAATTTCAACTTTACATTTATTTGGTGCCCCTTTGTGATATCATTAATTCCATTCTAGAAACACCTATATTTGTTATCCCTTCACATTAAAATTTCATCTGCAACATACAAGTACATACCACAAAAGGCTATATGAAATGCATCAAGATGAATTACACCTACATCCACTTCAAATTTATCCCCAACGTGATCAAATTCAACAAGATGAATTAAAGTTCTGAATCTTCTCACAGATTCAACCCTTCACACAATTGTGGAAGATGGATCATTAAAGTTCGCCTTCCACCAATTGCTGTAATTCTGGAAGATGAATTAGAGTTATAAAGCCTTAGAGCATTATGATAGATTCACTCCTTCATTCCATCAATTGTTGGTGCATCCTATTTTTATTCAAATATAGGATATCTATTCTTATGGTGTTATTATTGAGGTATTTGAGTCAATGCACACCATCTTCAATTTATCCCTTTTGCATATCATCATAATCAAAAAACCACATTTATTGATTTCTCTCCTCTTGATCATGAATTTGGATACAAGTTGATGTTTGGTAGGGGAGATTTCGATAGTAGTTGAATCTCATTCCACTACCCTTGTTGATGGCAATCCATTCAACTCATGGCACACTTATTGATAACTTACAAGGTTTCCAATTTAGAGTTAGTTATCAAGTAGAAACACGCAACATCTCATACAAGTAAACAAAACTACCTACTTTCTTGCATTGATTTGATAGCTTGATTCGAATTTACAATTTCAACTTTACATTTATTTGGTGCCCCTTTGTGATATGATTAATTCCATTGTAGAAACACCTATATTTGATATGGACATATAATCGCATACCATAAAATGCTATATGAAATGCATCAAGATGAATTACACCTACATCCACTTCAAATTTATTCCCAAATTTAAATTCACACTTCCCTTTTAATTGAAATCACATCTCCCATTTCACCCAATCGAATGATTTCTCTACTCTCAACAATGAATTTTGACACAAGTTGATGTTTGGTAAGGGTGATTTTGATAGGAGTTGAATCTTAGTCCACTACTCGTGTTGATAGAAATCTATCACGCTCATAGCACACTTATTAAGAACTTACAAGACATCTTAGAGTTATTTATCAAGTAGAAACACTCAACACTTCATAAAAGTAAACAAAACTACCTAGTTTCTTGCATTAATTTGATAGATTGATTCAAATTTACAAATTCAACTTTAGATTTATTCGGTGATCCTTTGTGATATAATTACTTCCATTGTAGAAACAACTATATTTGTTATCCCTTCTTATTAAACTTTCATATGCAAAATATAATTACATACCACAATATGCTATATGAAATACATCAAGATGAATTACATTCAAATTCATTCTCAACTTGAATTCACACTTCCCTTTAAATTGAAATTCCATCTCCAATTTCACCCAATCGAATGATTTCTCTACTCTCGATAATGAGTTATGATACAAGTTGATGTTTGGTAGGGGAGATCTCAATAGGAGTCGAATCTCAGTCCACTACCCTTGTTGATGGCAATCCATTGAGCTCATAGTGTTGGAATATTGGAATAACTAATGGTGATGATGATGTACTGGTAAAGGACTCTTAGTGATGATATAACTGCGATATGATGCTTTATGATCAGTTATTTGTGTTGTCATTGATGGAAACCATGTTTTTTTATGTTTGGTATATCATCTAAGTTATCTAAGTTATCTATGCCTAACCAGTAATGGAATATTTGCTAAGTTGACAGTGAACCGGTAAGCAGGAACAACGAAGGAGATGATTGCGGTAGAGATCCATGTTGATTTAGGCATTGCGGTTTGGAATGTATGCTTATGACATTGTATTGAGTCTATGACTAGAACCGCATCATGTTTCAAGAACCGAAAGACATGTTTGTAATTGATTGTTGTTTATTTAGTGCAGGGTTTGAGAATCGGTAACAAGATCTTTGACCGGTGATGTTTTATGGTTTGGCGGTAAATCTTATCATGTTCATTACTTAGTGGTGACGTGTCAAAAACCGTGTGTGATGATAAGATTGCATTTAAGCGCATACAAGGATCGGATTTCTTGGGAAACAATGAAGTGCTTAGCAGGATGTGATAAGGGTTTGACAACTTATCAGATCGATGTGCGGTGATGTGTTATGATCATTCAACGACTATAATTGTCTTAAATTTTGTTGTAATAATTTGTATGATAATTTGTAATGATTTGTAATGATCATATCTGATCTATGATGTAAATTCAATGTATTTTGAATGTTGTTAGGACTATGTAACCAACCTAATTGTAAAGCCTATTTAGGTCAAGTTTGAGAAGGTTTAGTGTGTCGATGATCAGAGAAGAAGTGTGTACCAAACCAGATTGAGATGTCTACAAGTGTGAAGCAGATTGGAGCTGAAATGGATATGTATTAGCAAGCAGAGAGTGCATTGATAAGAACATTTACTTGTTGTTTCTTAACAATTATAGCAGTATTAAAATCCCTTAACCGAGTAGGTCCTAACAGGCCTGATCTTGTAAATCCCTTCACTGGGTGGCTCATTAATTTGGGTTTAAATCATTTAGCAAGGTTACTCCTAATAGGGTAGAGCTCCTAACAGAGCTGAGGTTAAAATCCCTTCACCGGGTGACTCCTAACAGAGTCTTCTCTTAACCAGACATTATTGTAAAGCTCCTAACCAGGCTAGGCCTTTAATAGGGTGCATTCCAAAAGAGTTCAAATATTTTGTGGGTACCAATTCCCACACCATGGTTTTTACCATTTGGGTTTCCAAGTGAAAATCTCTGTGTTCATGTTGTGGATATATTGTTGAGTTATTCATTTGATGTATTTACTATATTTTCTTAATGATGAACACTTAATTAGCTACCGATATTATTTTGGTAAATTTGTTTTGAAGACTGTTTGATCAACTACCAGTACTGGTTATGAACTATTTTAGTGAAGTATTTGCAGATTGGTGAAAGATTGCAGTTTACTGTTATCACTGATTCACCCACCCCCCCCCCCCCTCTCAGTAATAACCAAATCCTCACAATAAAAATTGGTATCAGAGCATTAGGTCCTCTTTGTGCAGAAGCTTAACCGCTTGAGGTAAAGATCCGAAGATGATGAAAAAGGAGGGTGTCAAATTCACTAAGCACAACTACAGAATATGGAGTGATAGAATGAATATTTATATCAAAGGCATGGGTGCTCAGTTTTGGGAACATGTTATTACTAAGTATGTGCCTCCTACTGGTCCTCTGACAACAGATCAGCTTAAGGAGCAGCATGAAAGCATTCAAGCATTGGAAGCCATTGTAAGTACACTTTCTGATACTGAATATATTGATGTCCATGGTTTATAAAATGCTTATGAAGCTTGGGAGAAGTTAGAATTAATCTATGGTGGTGATAAACATGTTCAAAAGGCTAAAGAAGTAAGCCTTAGAGGAAAGTTTGATGATATGAGAATGATGGAAGGAGAAAATATCACTCAGTATGGACAGAGGATAAAAGAATTTGTCAATGGAATTAAAAGTGTTGGTGGTACTATAGAAGAAGACACTGTGGTGAGTAAAATGCTTAGAACCCTATTGCCTGCCTATGCCATTAGAGTGTCTACTATTCAAGAGTTGAGGTCAATTAGTAGTGATAAGGTTACTGTTGATTCTTTGATTGGTAAGCTCACTGCTTTTGAGTTGAATAGTTTTGATAACAGTGTACCTAAGACAAAATTTGCTTTCAAAGCATCTATATCTAGTGTACCAGTGAGAAAAGGGAAAGATGTTTGTCATAGTAATGAATGTAGGCCAAGTCATCATGGTGGTAGAAAAGATGATGTGGATGATGAAGATAATCTGATGGAATTTGAAGCTCTATTAGCAAAAAGAATTCCTAGAGGAACTGGTAAGTACAAAGGCAAGCTTCCTCTTAAGTGTTTCTCTTGTAACAAGATAGGACATATAGTTGCAAACTATCCTAATAGTGATCAAAAAGAAAAGTTTGGAAAATATAAGGGAAAAGGAAAGAAACAGTGTTATGTTGCAGTGGATGAAGGTGCTGCTAATGAGGAATCTGAGGATGAAGACAATGAGGAGATTATTTTTGTTGATGTTAAGGAAGATCTATCTGATGAGAAGGCTTTAGTATCTCACATCTACAACAATGATGAATGAATTATTGACAGTGGTTGCTCACACCACATGACCGGTGATAAGAACAAGTTCATTTCTCTTAAAGAATTTGGTCGCGGTGTAGTAAGGTTTGGGAACAATTCACCATGTGTGGTAAAAGGTAAAGGTTCTATCTCTTTGAATGGTAAAATTAATGTTGATGATGCATATTGGGTTGAAGGTTTGAAACATAACTTGGTGAGTGTTGGTCAGTTGAATGACAAAGGTCATCATCTTGAGTTTAAGAATGGAGTGTGCAGGATCATAGGATGCAAAGGAGAATTAATTGCTACTGGTAAACAAACTAAAGGTAACTTATTCCATCTAAATGATAGTGTAAGTAGTTGTTTGGTTGCTAAGGTTGAAGATAGTTGGTTATGGAATATAAGGTTTTGTCATGTGAACTTTGATAATGTGGTTAAGGTCAGCAAGTCAAATATGGTTAGAGGTATGCCACAACTTGTTAAACTAGACAATGTGATGTGTAAAGAATGTCAGTTGGGTAAGATGACTACATCTTCTTTTAAGAATAAATCTTTTTCTTCTAAGCATTTTCTAGATTTGGTGCACACTGACTTATGTGGTACTATTAGGACTAGAAGTTTTTATGGTGACAAGTATTTCATGTTATTTACTGATGATTTTACTAGAATGATGTGGCTTACTTTTCTGAAGGAAAAGTCAAAAGCTTTCAACAAGTTCAAGGCATTCAAAGCCTTAGTAGAAAAGGAAACCGATAAGAATCTTAAGTGCCTGAGATCTGACCGGGGTGGAGAGTTTACATCAAATGAGTTTATGAGATATTTTGATGAAAATGGAATAAAGAGGCAATTATCTGCTCCAAGGATACCACAACAGAATGGAATTGTAGAAAGGAGAAACATAACCATTGTTGAAGCAACAAGGACTATGTTGATATAGGGACATGTACCTAAGATATTTTAGAGAGAAGCAGTTAGCACTGCAGCATACACATTGAACTAGGTACTGGTGAAGAAAGGTAATGACAAGACATGCTATGCGTTATGGTATGGTAGAACTCTTAATGTCAGTTACTTCAAAGTTTTTGGCAGCAGGTGTTTTATAAAAAGAGATGATTATACTGATAAATTTGACCCTAAAAGTGATGAAGGAACATTTATTGGCTACTCTACTAAGAGCAAAGCTTTCAAGTGTTTCAATAAAAGAACAAAGAAGATTGAGGAAAGCATCAATGCAAAAGTTGACGAGTTCTCTAATGAACCTGATGATACCAGCAAATCTGATCCAACAGATGATGAACAAAAACTTGTGATTATTAAACCGGAAGTACAGAAAGATGTTGAGCATAACAATGTTGATGAAGATGCTCAACCGATAGAAGATGAAGAAGATAAAGAGCAAGAAGAGGTTATTGCACCAGAACAGGTTATACCTAGGTATGTAAGGTTAAATCATTATGAAGACCAGATAATTGGTGACAAGAATGTTGGAGTGCAGACTAGAAGAAAAATCAGAGAAAGTGCATGTCTGATTTCCACAGTTGAACCAAAGACAGCTAGAGAAACTCTTAAGGATGATGATTGGATAAAGGAAATGAATGAATAGCTTGATCAGATTGAAAAAAACAACACTTGGTCACTTGTTCCTAGACCTGATGATAAAAATGTGATTGGTACAAAGTGGGTATTTAGAAACAAGTTGAATGAAGAAGGAGAAGTTGTTAGAAACAAGGCAAGACTAGTTTGCAAAGGGTATGCACAAGAACAAGGTGAAGATTATGTAGATACCTTTGCACTAGTTGCTAGGCTTGAAGGAGTTAAAATGCTACTTGCATTTGCAGCCTTTAAAGGTTTTAAAGTTTACCAAATGGATGTAAAGTCAACATTTTTGAATGGTATTCTTGAAGAAGAGGTGTATATTGAACAACTCGATGAGTTTGCATTGACTGAAGACAAGGATATGGTATGCAAACTACATAAAGCTTTATATGGATTAAAGAAAGCACCAAGGGCATGGTTTGAGAGACTTCATGCACATCTGATAAAAATAGGATTTCAGAGAACCAGTGAGGGCAACAATATTTATTTGAAGCCCGAAGGAGACAATGTTGAATGCATAAGTATTTGTTGATGATATCATATTTGGAGGAAATGATGATATGAGTATGACATTTATAGATGAGATGAAGGAAGAGTTTCAGACGTCTTTAATAGGTGAGATTTAATTTTTCATTGGTTTGCAGGTACAACAGCTGGAAGATGGTATTTTTATCAGTCAATCTAAGTAAGTGAAGGAAGTGTTAAAGACTTTTGGAATGGAAGATTGTAAACCGGTTGGAACACCCATGGTTACATGTTGCAGATTGTCAAAAGAAGATGATTCACCATCAGTGGATGAGAAAGAATACATATTTATGATTGGGAAACTTCCCTATGTTGTTCATAATAGACCAAATATTGCCCATGCAACTAGTTTAGTAGCAAGATTTTAGAAGAGCCCTAAGGAGACAGATATGACAACAATAAAGAGGATATTCAAATATCTTAAAGGGACAATTGATTATGGATTGTGGTATCCATATAAAGGCAGTTTTTCTTTGCAGGTATTCACTGATGCTGATTGGGTTGGAAATGTAGATGACCGAAAGAGCACAACCGGTGGCGCATTCTTTCTAGGAGGAAGACTAGTATCTTGGACCAATAAGAAACAAACTTGTATTTCTTAGTCTACAGTAGAAGCGGAGTATGTAGTTGCATCCATGAATTGTACACAAGCATACTGGATGAGACATGTCTTGGAAGGATTCAAGCAAGATATGACAGAACTGGTGATCATACATTGTGATAACACTAGTACTATAAACATTTATAAGAACCCGGTACTGCATGCTAGGACTAAACATATTGAATTGAAGTATCACTTTCTGAGAGAAAGAGTTCAAGAAAAGAAAGTGAGATTGGAGCATGTGTCAAGTAAGGAGTAGGTGGCATATATATTCACTAAGCCATTGCCTAAGGCTACCATTGAATATCTCAGAGGTAAGTTAGGGGTTATACCCCTACACAAGATCAACTAGGATGCTAGTGATGCATCAATCCAATGGACTTCTTGAATATATTTCACTATTGATTGATGAGAAGAGGGCTACTCCTCAGGGGGAGCAGTAGAGATGAAGCAACATAAATGAAGACAGAAGATGCCTTTGCACCTTTGGCATTGTTGTCAAAGGGGGAGAAGAAATGTAACAGTCATGGGGAGAAGAACAATGACGAGGATAAGATCAAAGGAGAAGATCAAGTGAAGCACATATCGGTACAACATGGCATGATGGGGGAGAAGAACAATGACATGGAGAAGATCAAAGGAGAAGATCAAGTGAAGCACAGATCGATACAACATGGCATGATGAGTTCTTGGTATTTGTCAATAATTGATTGTTTTGGTGTTGTATTCTTTTAGTGTTGCCATCAATGCCAAAGGGGGATAATGTTGGCATATTGGCATAACTGATGGTGATGATGATGTATCGATAAAGGACTATTGGTGATGATATATTGATGGATTGTTGGTGATGATATAACTATGATATGATGCTTTATGATTAGTTATTTGTGTTTTCATTGATGGAAACCATGTTTGTTTATGTTTGGTATATCATCTAAGTTATCTAAGCTATCTATGCCTAACCGGTCATGGAATGTTTGCTAAGTTGATAGTGGATCGGTAAGAAGGAATAGTGAAGGAGATGATTGCGGTAGAGATCCATGTTGATTTAGGTGTTGCGGTTTGGAATGTATGCTTATGACATTGTATTGAGTCTATGACTAGAACCGTATCATGTTTGGAGAACCGGAAGTCATGTTTGTAATTGACTGTTGTTTATTCAGTGTAGGGTTTGAGAGCCGGTAACAAGATCTTTGATCGGTGATGTTTTATGGTTTGGCGGTAAATCTTATCATGTTCATTAATTAGTGGTGATGTGTCAAAAATCGTTTGTGATGATAAGGCTGCATTTAAGCATGTACAAGGATCAAATTTCTTGGGAAACAACAAAGTGCTTGGCAGAATATGATAAGGGTTTGACAACTTATCAGATCGATGTGCAGTGATGTGTTATGATCATTCAACGATTGTAAATGTCTTGAAAATTGTTGTAATAATCTATATGATGATCTGTAATGATTTGTAATGATTAGATATGATCTATGATGTAAATTCGATGTATTTTGAATGTTGTCAGGGTTATGTAATTGACCTAATTGTAAATCCTATTTAGGTTAAGTTTGAGAAGGTTTAGTGTGTCGGTGATCAAAGAAAAAGAGTGTGTCGAACTAGATTGAGATGTATGCATGTGTGAAGCAGATTGGAGCTGAAATGGATCTGTATTAGAAAGTAGAGAGTGCATTGATCTGATCATTTACCTATTGTTTCCTAACAATTGTAGTAGTATTAAAATCCCTTAATCGGGTAGGTCCTAACATCCCTTCACTGGGTGTCTCATTAATTTGGGTTTAAATCCTTTAGCAAGGTTACTCTTAACAGGGTAGAGCTCCTAACATAGCTGAGGTTAAAATCTCTTCATGGGGTGACTCCTAACAGGGTTTGCTCTTAACCGGGCATTATTGTAAAGCTTTTAACCGAGCTAGGCCTTTAACAAGGTGCATTCCAAAAGAGTGCAAATATTTGTGGGTACCAATTCCCACCGTGGTTTTTACCATTTGGGTTTCCACATGAAAATCTTTGTGTTCATGTTGTGGATGGATTGTTGAGTTATTCATTTGATGTATTTACTATATTTGCTTAATGATGAACACTTAAGTAGCTACTAGTATTAGTTTGGTAAATCTGTTTTGAAGACTGTTTGATCAACTATTTGTAGATTGGTGAAAGATTGCAGTTTATCGTTATCACTAATTCACCCCCCCCCTCTTAGTAATAACAAGATCTTCACAATAACACATTTATTGAGAACTTATAAGGTTTCCAATTTAGAGTTAATTTATCAAGTAGTAAGGCTAAGAGGTTAGAGTATGAATACCGACGTTGTTGGTTGCAACTCACATCTCGATGAACATCCTACTTACTAATTACTAGTGAGCAGTGAAGGCCTCAGAGCACTTTGACAGATTCACCCCTTTTGATTCAAAATTTTAATGAATTAGATTACAGGATGCTTACATTAATTTTTGGTGCAATTGATTCAAATGTTTAAGTAATGTTTTAAGGAAAAGTTCAAAGCAATTTTGTTCACATATTAATAATATTGGGAAAGGGTATCTATTCTTATGGTGAACTATTATGGTCTTATAGTCAGTGCACATCCTCTTAGATTTATCCCATTTACATATCATCATAATATGAAAACCACATATTAAAGTACTTAGGTAACTAGTCCCTTGTTCCAATAGCTCTTGTATTTGATTCTTGATTTCTCTGCTCTTGAAAGTGAATTTTGATACAAGTTGATGTATGGTAGGGGTGATAACTCAATGATGAACCACTAGTACCAAACTGGTACTGAGAGGGGGAGGGGGGGGGGGGGTGAATCAGTACAAACACAAATACAATCCAAAACCGGTCTGACAACAAATACTCCAAATGACTGACAAACAGGGATACTGGTAAAACAGAGTGCAATCAGTAACATCCAGTATAGCTCAACCAGTCATGAACCGGTCACTCAATAAGCTTTCCTCTTAGCTCAATACTATAGTATCATTATATTCTCATGCATAAACAGGTAAACTTAATCGCCAGATCTTCACAACAGTGAGTTCAATATGTTTTATAGACAGGCATAAAACATAGAACCTTCATATGCTTAACAGGTAAAACAAAGCATCACAAGACAAAAGCATTTCACTGACACACATATTTTTCACGTGGAAACCCAACTGGGAAAAACCATGGTGGTGATGAATACCCACAAGCTGCTTTTTGAACTCTTTAGAAGTCCACTCTGTTAGGAGCCTTGTCCGGTTAAGGACATTACAGTAGGTTCTGGTAGGAACCGATCCTGTTAGGGATCACCCAATTAAGGGATACCCGGTTAAGGGTTAAACCCGGTAGGGTCACCTTGTTAGAGGATTTCAAGAACTCAATAGCTGAAAGGATCTCCTAAGCTCTGTAGCTTCTCAGAACTCATAAGCCTTGAGTTACCTGGTTAAGGGATTTGAATCAAGCCAGTTAAGACCACCCGATTTAAGGGATTTTGAATCAAGCTAGTTAAGGCTACCTTGTTAGGGGATTTTACAACTATTGAAGTGGTTAGAGATCAACAGGTATTACAATGATCTGTTAACAACACTCAATGCTAATGCAAATCCGTTTAGGCTCCTCTTTTCCTTCTGCACATACACTTTACAGGTATATCTTCTCTCCTTTGGTCTGGCAAGAATTACGTATCACTTCCCTTGGATACACACTCACAACTTTTGCCAACAACCTCAGAAAGAAACACAACATCGACCTTATAGGAAACATACAAGTCGGTAGCAAAAAACCCTAAACCTGTTAATTTAGCAATTCAAATGGTTTGATCCTGATCGTTGAATCATATTGCATTAAATGCAACAATCTTGAATCGATCTCAAGACATTCTCCATCATCCATTATCGACCGATTTCATGGCGGCTGATAACCCATCACGCGTTATCACCGTTTGACAGACTTCGCTCATTCCCAAGGTAGATAGGAATAGTCTTCTTCATGCAAGATCCTTCACGCGCACAGAGCTTACGTGGCAACATGATCTATCTTCCATCATACTGCTACCTCATCACACAACGATCAACGATTGAGTCACACAGACTTGAGGTACTCCAACCGAAAATTCTGAAGTGGAAGCTACCTACCAACCAGTAGTCATACAATCCTTCCATGTGCCGGTTCCCATAACTACATGCTGGTTCACCTTGAACAAATATGCCGCTTCACTTTGGCATATAAACCAGTTCATACAAATGTCGGTTCCTGTCTCTCTTCACTTATCACATGTGTCGGTTCACACCATGTCTCATATTGACATCAATGACAACATACAATATCATTATGTCTTCATGCCGGTTCACATAATGCCAACAAGGGGAGATTTTGATAGGAGTTGAATCTCAATCCACTACCCTTGTCGATGGAAATCCATCGGGCTCATAGCACACTTATTGAGAACTTACAAGGTTTCCAATTTAGAGTTATTAATCAATTAGAAACATCCAACACCTCACAAAATTAAACAAAACTACCTACTTTCTTGCATTAATTTGATACCTTGATTTGAATTTACAATTTCAACTTTAGATTTATTTGGTAACCCTTTGTTATGTAATTAATTCGATTCTAGAAATTATTATATCCCTTCTCATTAATATTTCATCTACAACATATAAGTACATGCCATAAAATACAATATGAATTACATCAAGATGAATTACATTTGCATCGACTTCAAAATTATTCCCAACTTAAATCCACACTTCCCTTTTACTTGAAATTCCATGTTCCCTTTCACGAGCAATCGAATGTATATGTGTTAGAAGGATTACATTTTTAAAAACCTAGCTTCATAATAATTTTAATATAAATTAAACTACATTTTCAACTAAGTTATACTAGTGCATTAACACTTATTTTATTTACTTGCAAATTTAGAAGACATTTTTTCTTCACCTCATCAAATTGTTTATATACATGTTCATTACATGTTGTTAGCTATGCATCCAATATTATCATATGCATTGATAATTTCCATTTCCTCAAGACAATTGTTCTAGTGGATTCTTTTAGTCCTCTTTAGTATATTCTTAGGACATAAGTGTAGCTGTAAGTTCAAACACTTAGAATTTGCATGGCCATCCATGTTACAATTTAATGCTATAATTTTAGGATATGTATATTGATGTACAATAATATTATTTTTCATACCCTTATAATTATCATTTTTAATGTATCTTTCCTTCTCTTTCTTAGCCTAATAATTGTCACGTCCTTGCTTGGAAGGCCTAGATTCACCTCCAATTCTCTACTCTTCTAAATAGTAGGATTGGATGTGGGTTTGGAGATCTTTAAGGTAATTTTTTAGAATGTATTCCTCCCATCAACACACATGTCCTTTAAAATTGAATAGTATAATCCTACACAATTTTTGCACTACCCTTTATTTATTGCAACTATTCTATATTTTTATTAGTTTTATGCCCAATTGGATAAACATTCTTGCAAACAAAATATTTAAACCCTTCCTAATTAGACATAATATATTTTTTCATTATCTTCATGGTAGCTATTTAATTTTCACAATATACAAGTGTGTGTGTTAGTGTTTTTTCATCTACGCGTTTCAAATCACACTCAGTGATCCATCGCAGGACAATAATAGAGAGCTCAAGGTGATAAAAAGTGTTTATTATGGACCATGAAACAACCTAAAAAAGGAGAGAGGTGGGAGGAAAAGAGAGTAGGGAGGCTACATGATGAACAAGGTAACAAGAAGGGAGGAAAAAACAATGACCAAAGAGAAAACCAAGAGACAAAAAATGATTAAAAAGATATTGTTAGAGTAATCTTTTATTAGCCAATAATTATTTATTTAATTATTAGTCTATTATACTCTATGCTTAAGCTAAACTTAGAAATCTTATAATTCTTTAGGCTTTCGAGTATACTTTTATAAGGATTCTCTCTTTGTATTTTTAATAACAACTGTAATTATTGAATTGCATTCTTGTTGCACAATCAATATGACTCCTCTTTTCTGGATCTCTGAATTCTGGCCTCCATAACGTTTTTGCTTCTCTCTTTCTGTGACAGGTTTGCATGCAGGTGATCTTTGGGAGCTGTAGAGTTGATTTTTCCTCAACTCCAATATGGTTGTATATGGTGAAAATGGATAACAATAATAACGATATTGAAAGGCTAAATGAATTCAACCACAAAACCCTAGCCTAACAATCAACAAAGATCCACCATAACATATGAAGATTACCTAAGACAATGCAAATCACATGAAATCACAAAGATTATACCATCACATGTCCAATAGGGTTTTGATCTCCATTCTTCCTATCTCCATTGATCTTGCTTGATATATTTGCTCTCGGATTTTATATGCACAAGAGCTCAACAAAGAACGGAATGTGGTTGCAAGTAGGATCGTAGTGTAGTCAATTGCATAAAAGATCATTAGGTCATTAGAATTATTGATTAGGGTTTTATAATGAACGAGACATCTTCTTAAATAGAAGACACTATATGAAATGGAGGGATAAGATTGAGAGGTGTAAAAGGAGGTCGGCTATGATTAGAGGGTAGGTAGAAGAAATAATAAAATAATGAAAGAGGTAGGTAGTGTAGGAATTAAGATATGAATGACATGTGTCATGGGTAGAAAAGGTTAATGAATTAATTAAATAAATAAAGATTTATTTAATTAATAGAAGAAGTGGGATAATTAAATAAATAAGATATTTATTTAATTTAGGAAAAAGATAATTTAAATAAATAAATGTATTTATTTAAATGAGAAATAAGGCTAGAAGAGGATAAACGAATTAATTAAATAAATAAGGATTTATTTAATTAATAGAAGAATTAAGCTTAGATAATTAAATAAATAAAATATTTATTTAATTAGACTGGACAATTTTGGGTGTCTACATTTTGCCCCTCTTTGAGACAATGCGGCTTGTCGCGTTGTTTCAAAGAAGATAAGATGAACTGATATAGAGTTGCCCCAGGATGGGAATGATATGCCCCCTCGAGAGATTGGATGAAAATGTCTGAAAAGATCACAGACAATTTCTCGATAAGAAAGAGAGGCTAGAATGGACTGACCAGATAAAGTGACAGAGTCACGGGATAATGAAGACTGACTCGGGAAACGAAGGCTAGGGGTAGTCTATAAGATAGACCACGAGGGAAATACATCCTCATTGTCATCTACACCTCCAAGAGATTAGAGTGCAGAGAGAGAAAAGAGCAGTAGTAGTCAACAGCGATGGCTTTGGCTCACAGATTCGATTGCATTTGTCGATTTCAGAGGCCAGCAGAGGTAGGAGAGCCAATAAGTACCACAAAACCTCCTTGTACTTTGATGCATTTATTGTTGTCATTAATGCATGCTAGGTAATGTAATAAATGCGCGTTTATGTCAGGAAAGCGCGTTTGTGTCCAAAAATGTGAATTTGTGTCTTCTAGGTCAAATCGGCAGTTCTATGATGAACATACGCTGTCGATTGGATAAGCTGCTGAGAGGATACACTCAAGCAGGTCCTTTAGGGAAGACTAGGATAGATCAAGGCACTTTGTGATGAATAGTGAGTACCAAGATAGAGTACTTTGTGATGAACAGGGAATACTAAAATATGAGCAGCACTTTGTGATGAACGGGGAGTACTGAAATATGAGCAGCACTTTGTGATGAACAGAGAGTGCAAATGTGAGTAACACTTTGTGATGAACAGGGAGTGTCACATACGTAGTACTTTGTGATGAACAGTGAGTACCACTAGGATAAATAGCAACACTTTGTGATGAATAGTGAGTGTCACTACGGTAGATAGCCATATGCATTTAGATAGCGAGTAGCATTTTGTGATAAACAGTGAATGCCACTATAACTGACATGATTGAGTTGTTTGACTGCAAGAGTATTTGCCGATGCCAGAGTCACCGGAGAGATTCCCATCGACTCAGAGGTTGCGACCTAAGTTGACAGCCGAGGACCGAGCTACGATTGAGGTTATGGGTCTGTGACATATTCTGTATGTGCCTGAGTTTCGGGCGAACATGGGATTGCTGACTGCACTGGCGGAGAGATGGCACTCCGAGACTTGCACATTCCATTTGCTGATGGGGAAATGACAGTCACCTTAGAGGATGTATACAGGATTATGCGGATACCGATTGATGGGGAGTTAGTACCCTACGATCGAGACAAAGACAAGGATGCACTGAGATGAGTGTTCCAGGATCCGGCATTGGAGATGAGGTTGGGACATGTGGCATGGGATACCATGACATGGACAAGATTAGCACTACCAACAGTGTTGACAGGAGTTATCAGTGGGTTCCTCTGTCCGGATAGGGCGACATGAGGGGTGGCTGCAGGGGACACAGGGGCCAGGAGAGATGATCTTGGGGTGGGTCCTTCTAGGGCTCAAACTCTGTCGAGGCCAACCAGCTCTGAGGAAGGGAATTCATCGTAGCCGTAGAGGGCTCCCTATGTATCAGTATTGTACCATTTTGTATGATGATGTAGACACCTGCGGATGATTGTAGCCATATGATTTTGACATCATTGTATCATGACACTTTATATATATATATGAGATGATTCATCTTTGCGGAAGCTATATGCATGCATACCTATATGATGTATGTTTCTATGTGATGCTTATGATATGGATGCAAATATGTATATGATGCAATGCAATATATTTTTTTGTTCTTTTATGTTTAATATGTGTATGCATGATGCAAATGTGAATGTATGTGATGCAGATGAATATAATAATGCAAATGTAAATTGTGCTAACAGGTGTTGTGTGCAGGATGTGATGCAGTTGTGATATCTATATGTATGTATGAAATGCTTAATATGTGGTAATGCAGGTGCAAACTACATGAAATGCAAATGTTTTTGGTGTGTCATTATACTCAGTCATGTGATAGTAGGCTACACGGACTCGAGAAGGATGATGGAAGTCAATCAAGAAAGGGGGATGAAAGACAGAAGATATGAATGTGAAAGAGCTTCATGTGCGTTATCATCATTGAGCTTTATTATGGCAAGTAGGTTATGACAATCGAGGCATATGTTCGACCCAGAAAGTCATTGTACCTGTTTGCATGGAGATAAGATAGTCACAAACAAGGAATGCCCCAGTTCACACTAGACTCACAGTGTCCTCATATCCTTGGACAAGTCATAGCATTACTAAAAGACAATCCACAGACAACAAATACAAATAGGTAACGATACCCCATCCTCGCCTTTCTAGTCAGAGACATCCTAGAGATAGTATCTCTAGTCAAAGACATCCCGGAAAAGCTAAAAGACATGTCACCAAAAGATAAAATCAAAAGAAAACCAAGACTCGACACCAACATCCACTGTAGTCCTCAAGTTTAGTGTCTCTTGTCACTTGTATAAGTCTTATTTGACTGTGGTCACAATGTTTACTTTCACAAAAAGGATAGATAGCACTGAACCATATGTTGTCTAAGTCTGTTGAAAGATTTGATTTTGTTGAAGCTCATTGTTGCTGCTGTCTCATCTGAAACTGACTGAATCCATGAAGCTGATACTTTATTGCGGAGAAGATGAAACTTTATTGCGGACTGGCGATGCAGATGTTTCTTTATTGTGGATTGTGCGCAGATAGACTGAAGGAAGCTGGAAGAAACTGCACTCCTCGAAACATGTGATGTTCTCAGTTCCACACCCATTACTAGACGTAGGATTTGCCTTAGCCACAGATAGGATTTGATTTATTATGGATGGAAAGTGAGGTTTATTATGAATGGCTAACCAATCTTGGGTAGATCAATAACAAGCCATGATGGGAATGGGTAAGTTTATTATGAACGAATAGGTCGTGAGTGTGTGTGAAGTGAAAGGATGAAAGTGAATCTTGAAGGAGGGAGGAGCAATGTCTCTACACATGGCGCTGGTGACCCAGTTTTCACCATGGTACTTGCCCAGGGAGCCACCGAAGTGGTTTTCACTGTTGGACGAAATTATTTCTCTTTACTTTTTTTTTGAATTTTTCAATGTTTTCTGTGTCACAAGGCGCCTGTTTGCCAGGTTTTCACCAAGTAACGATTTTTTTGTATTTTCGAAATTAGGATACTCTGAAGAGCTATGCGTAGAACCTGCGAAGGTGCATGTTGTTGATAGGATCCTCCAAAGGTTCACCTTCTGTAGTTGAGAGCTGATATGCCCCAGATCCATATGTTGTTGTAATGATGTAAGGACCAAGCCAATTTGGTTTGAACTTGCCCTTCTTCTCTCTGTCTTGCTGATTTTTGGGGTTTTCTCTGAGAACCAAATCACCTACCTCAAATGTGTGAGGCTTAACCTTATGATTGTAGCTGTGTTGTTCCTTGACTGAATGATGTGTAGCTTGAGTGTCTGTCTTCCTTGATAAAGGAATTGAGATAGAATTACTAGTGTGTGGACTACACAGGCCCGTATGTGTGTCACCTGAAGAAGTTTGGGCATCCCTGATAACAAAGTCCTTTGAGGAAGCTCCATTAAAGGTCCATGATGTATCACCAGAAGGGGATGGATGTGTGGAACATGTGGATGCGTTATGAAGGCTTATGATTGCAAAAAGAAGTGAGAGTAGGATAGCATGATGGAGACTTAGGATCAACAAGTATGCTTTTTGACTTGAAATTTTAGAACTTTTGCCCCCAGTTATTTTGATATTAGGGGAGATCAACTCTTGCTCTTTTTGCTTCATAGGATTTTTATCCTTGACTTTGATTTTTGTGGAGTCTAGTAGCTTTTGATTTTGATTTGGACTAAAGGACTTTTCTTTATTTTTCTTTTCAAAGCTTGATTTTTGATCCCCAAGGAGTAAGGGCTTTTCTGATTCTTGTTGATCCAAGTCTAGGAGCGGACTATAAATGGAATGAGTGGATGCAATGGTAAAGCTATGTGAGTTCTCAAGAGGGTTGGCAATATGCTCAATAGATTCTTTGTTGGAGCCACTCTTAGGACTATTGATATCAAGAGATGCTTGCACCACTAGAGGAGATTTGCATTCAGACTTAGTAGCCACAACACTAAGTGGTTCACACCCAATTCCTTGGTCTTGCATATTGCTTGTAGATTGTTCCTGTCGACAAAATGTGTTAGGAGATAGTGGGAGTTGATCAACATGAAAGATATACTCACCACATCCCATGTCTTTAAACTTGAACTTTTCTTTGAGCTCTGATTGTTTGGATGTAGAAGCTTTTAATGATCCTGGATCCACATATGCTGATGATGGAATAGCCTCTCGATTAGCTAGAATTGTTATTTCTGATTTAGGTCGCAGATTATGGCAATATATGAATGGGTTAGGATTATCTTTGACGGTCACTTCAACTCCATTGTGCGGAAACTTGATACATCGATGATATGTAGATGGTACTACGTTCATCTCATGAATCCAAGGACGTCCTAGCAATATGTTGTATGTGAGATCAAGATCAAGTACTTGACAAACCACATCCTTTGTAACTGGCCCAACTCTGAGAGGTAAGGTGACTATACCCTTGGATGAATGCTCTTCATCATCATATGCTTTGATGGTGATTTGATTTGTAGAATTCACAGCTTTATCGGAATATCCCAATTGTTTAATTGTGCTCAATGTACAAATATTCAGACCTGCTCCTCCATCTATCAGGACTCGTTTGATTCTATGTTTGTGTATGAAGGCTTCAATGTGTAAAGGTGCATTATGTGGCTGACTTACAGAGGCGTCCTCGGCTTCTGTGAATGTAAGGGAGTGTGGAATGGAAAGGTATCCCACCATGGCTTGAAACTGGTCCACATTCAGATCAGTAGGGACAGAAGTGTCTCTCAAAGTTTTGTCAAGAATGGATTTATGTGCGGGGGATATGCGTAAGAGCTCAAGTATGGAGATGAGTGCGGGTGTCTTCCCTAACTGTTCTACAAGGTCATACTCGGGTTTGGTTGACGAAGAAGTGGTGTTTTTATTTGAAGCACCTGGCAAAGTGATTTTACCTCGACGGGTTGTAACATGACATTCAGAAGTAGGTTCGGAAGAAGATCCAACACCTTTTAGGATAATTTTGGGTCTTTGAGTAGGATTCTCAGGAGTTTTGTCCTTGATGATAATAGTAGAGACATGATTATCCATCGAGATGTGATTGATAGTTGAATCATAGTTGTAAGGTGCTCTAGTATAGTTGGCTTGATCATCTGTGACTTTAGCTTTTCCCTTGTCATGCTTTGGGAATGGTTCCTTAAACATCTCATGTTCTTGATTGGATGAGTGTCCCTCAATCTCAATGTCACCTCTATCAATGAGATCTTGTACGATATTCTTCAGTCGATGACAATTTCCTGTTTTATGACCCTTGCTCTTATGAAATTCACAATACTCATCATCATTCCACCAATTTAATTTAACCTTTGGTTCATATGGAGGAAAATCTGGAACTGTGATCACTTTGTTTGCCACAAGCTTTTTGAAGACTGATTCAAGTGGTTCTCCCAATGGGGTGTACTTCCTTCGTGATCTAGAAGTTGTTTGAGTATTCACTTGATTGTTTGTAGAGCTTGATCCAGAAAAAATGAATTTGGGTCGCACTGTGTTGGCATCAACAACACCATCATTGACTGTGTTCTTGTTTTTATTCCAAAATCTTGGCTTGTCTTTTCCTTTAAAGTCATCTTTGTTTTCCTTGAATATTTTAATAATTCCTTGTTCAATTAGGACCTTCTCTGTCGCTAAGCCTTTTTCAATGACGTCCTTGAAGGTGGACAAACAATCTTTCCTTAAGTCATAACCAATCTCTTTGTTAACATTTTGGGTGAACATTTCTACCATTTGTTTTTGTGGAATTTCACAAGAGCATCTGCTAGATAGATTTCTCCATCTTTGTAAAAATGATGCAAAAGATTCTCCCTCTTTTTGCTTAGTATTGCACAAAGTAGTGACTGATATGTCTGTCTCTATGTTGTAGGAGAAATGTTGAATAAATGCCTCTGCTAAGTCACCCCATGACTTAATTCCAGGTGGAAGTTGGGAGAACCATTCCATAGCTTGATCACCTAAGCTTTGTGGGAATAATCTCATCAAATATGTCTCTTCTGAAGCTACTTCAATGCAAGCTGTGAAAAACTGTCTTATGTGTGCCTTAGGATCCCCTTTTCCTCTATACTTATCAAATTTAGGCGTCACAAAGTGTGTAGGAAATGGAAGCATTGGAATGCTCTTGTCAAATGGATAAGGACATATGTCTCTCATTGTGTATGTTGGCTTTGGTGTATTTATGTCCTCCATTTTTTTTTGTAAGTCCCTGATTTGTTGCTCCAAATTTCTCTTAGGTGGAGATCGACTTCTTGGACCATACCCCATGCTTGAGGCACCAATTGGAGGAGGAGCATGTTGCATATATGGATGATATTGATCATACACATGTTCATATGGAGGAGGTCTGTAATGATGCTGTGTATATGGACCACTTGGTATAGATTCATGTTGAGGAACCCCATATCTATTTTGCGCATGTATACCATACTCTATAGGCATGTCATGTTCTAATGTGTTGCCCCCAAATTTGACACGGGGTTTCCTTGTGTCCAAATTTTGAGCATGCCTTTGAATATCCAATTGCTTTGGTGGTTGATCCTTAGCATTTGTATGTGATTGAGCATATCTTTCTGCATAAGACTTCCATAATGGTTTGCGAAGGTGAGTATCATATGCTTGACCATGTGTATGTGGGACCTCTGGTTTTTGAAACAAAGATGATGGTGATTCAGGCACCATATATGGTCCTCTATTTCCTCCACTATTAGGCCTCCTTTGATCCATGTTGGAGTGAGTTTGTTGCAAAGGTCGATTTTCCATTATTTGGGACATGTCAAAATCATGAGGTATCTTGGCTCCACTTTGTGCCATCATTTGTAAGAAGTATTGTCTATCCCTCCTCATTATTTCCTCAACCAATCGATTGAAATGGGGATTCATAATGGATTCTTCCACATCTGCTGAATGTATTGAAAAATTGTCCATATTGTCATTGTGTGTAACATTGTTGTTTGTAGTGTCCGTGTTCTCAACATTTGGAATGTTTCTATAGACATCCATGTCAGGCAATGTAGTGTGATCAGTATTGAAAAATATATCGTTGTCATACTCATAAGAACTCATGTTTGCGGACTCTTGAGCCTCTTTAGTTTCTCTCCTAGATTTTTGAAGACGAGTTTCAACCATGAACTAGGTATTGACCAAGATGTGTGAGACTAGATGAAAAATGGAAAGAGTATGGAAGACCAAGAGTTGGATGGAATGTAAATGAATCTGAGGTGTATTTGCAATGTCCAAAGTGTAAGACCAAGTATGTATGTAGTAGAGTAGGTGTGACTTCCAAAGAGAGGATAGTTTCTCTTGATGAGGTAAGTTGACCTTAACTCTAAGTAAGACCAAATGAGACCCAAAGGTAAGAAACCTTGATGAGGGACCACTTAGGAAAGTGTTGTTGTATGTAGTGTGTTGACAAAGTATGATGAGGACAAGCAAGTGACCTTTTGACTCAAGTTTAGACAAATGTGAATGTAATGTAAGGTGTAAAGCAATGATGGATTTTGTGAGACCCAAAGACAAGTTGAATGCTAGATGAAAACCCGGAGAAACAACCTAGGAAGCTCAAGAATTCCGAAACTGATTGCTCTTGTTTGCTGGACTGTAAATTTTTTCCAATTTGTGAAGTTGTGACCAAATCTGAATGTTTGACTGTTTTTCGTGGCAAGAGGACACAATGTTGATGAGGACTCAATGTTTGCAAGTGTTTAGACTCAAAATGACTCCAAGAAAAGTGTGTTGTTTGATGTAAAATTGTTTTGCATACACTTGAAAACACAAAAGACACAATGTTTTGCTATTTGGTTTTTGAATGTTTTGAATGTTTAAAATAAGTCAAGCACAATTCTTATGGCTGGCCAAGACAATAGTTGTTGATCCCACATGAGGTTTTACCCCCGAGGCTACGCTATTCAGAGCGGATACTTAGATGCTTGACCTCACTGGCTCCACCCTCGGCACTCACTTCTTGGGTCAGCCAAGCATCAGTCCCCACGAAAACTCCCCGTGGCGAACTTTGTATCTCTACTAAGAACCGTATGTGTGTGGGCCGCTACCAGAGGTCCGACCTCCTACCCCAACAACTAGAAGGATTTGGGCTTCTAAAACAAAAAGGTGCTAGTAAGGGCATTCGCTCGTGTGGCCATACATGTGGCACTTTCAGCTCTGTAAATACAGAAGGCTCCCAGCCGGTAGGGGTTACGCCCTACAACTGATCAAATAAATTTGATCAAACGGGTTTATGGGGAGACATAGTGTCGGTATGAACTAATCAGCACACGTTATCCATAGTTTTCACCATGAATACAGTTGTTTATAGTGGTTCAGAAGAGGTGGGTTTTCCTCGCTACCACTTGGGTCATTCTCTTCTCACTAGTAGTCCTAATGACCACACGGGAAGACAGGCCCTCTAAAGATTAAACAAAAAGAGCCTATTGCTCAAGACACAAAAGACAATGATTCAATTTTAGTGCACCAATTGAAGTGTTTGCTAGTCTATGAAAACAAAGTACACAATAAAAATCCAAAAACCCTTGCCAAGGACCTGCAACAAAGATTTATTAGTAGTTTGGATTGTTTCAAATGATCACCCCTTCCTGCAAGCACACAAGTTAGTTAAATTTTAGATCCAAAAGACTTTGTGAAATAGGGGCCTTCAATAATGCGTTTTGTTGACCAATTCAAAGATATGATTCATCATAAAAAAAGAACACCTGTAAAATTTCAAGAGATTTCCAGAAATTTAAGAAAATCCAAAAAAATTGCTAATTTGCTCCAAAAATTAATTTTTTATGAAAAATCATAAAAAATTCATATAAAATGCAAAATCAATCCCAAAAATCTAAAATTTTTACTGGAGAGTCCTGATGGTCTTCCAAACCTGCAAAAAAAATTTTCTGCAACAAATCCAAGTAGTTTGTGAGATATGAGTAAAATAATGCAAAACCCTAATTTTCAAAGATCTGATTTTTGAGGAATGATTTTGCATCAAATTTAAAATCACAAAAAACAGATCCTGTGTATAATTCTGAGAGATTTCCAAAAATTTAAGAAAATTCAAAAAATTCGCTAATTTGCTCTCAAAATTAATTTTTTATGAAAAATCATAAAAAATTCATATAAAATGCAAAATCAATCGAAAAAATCTGAAATTTTTACTGAATATTTTTGATGCTTTTCCTGATTTGTACAAAAAATTTTATGTCAAAATTCGAAGCCGTTTGTGAGATCTGATCAAAATAAAGAAAAACCTTAATTTTTAAAGATCCGATTTTTAGGGAAATATTTTGCATCAAAATTAAAATCACAAAGAACAAATCTTGTGTATAATTATGAGATATTTCCAAAAATGTAAGAAAATCCAAAAAATTCTCTCATTTTCTCTCAAAATTAATTTTTTATGAAAAATCATAAAAAATTCATAGAAAATGAACATATGCTCCAAAAATTCTGAATTTTGTCTTGAGAGCTCCTGATACTTTCTTCAACCTGTAAAAAAAATTTGGTGCAAAATTTCCTAGCCGTTTGTGAGATATGATCGAATCTCTCCAAGATCTTGATTTTGTGTCCAAAACCCTAGCTGCACAAGGTTATTCTCCAAATTGTTTTACAAAATAGCAATATAAGGTTAGAAAAATCTGCAAAAAAAACATAGATCTAAGAAAAATCCATGTCCTACGGGGCGTGCCAAAATGTATATGGTGAAAATGGATAACAATAATAACGATATTGAAAGGCTAAATGAATTCAACCACAAAACCCTAGCCTAACAATCAACAAAGATCCACCATAACATATGAAGATTACCTAAGACAATGCAAATCACATGAAATCATAAAGATTATACCATCACATGTCCAATAGGGTTTTGATCTCCATTCTTCCTATCTCTATTGATCTTGCTTGATATATTTGCTCTCAGATTTTATATGCACAAGAGCTCAACAAAGAACGGAATGTAGTTGCAAGTAGGATCGTAGTGTAGTCAATTGCATAAAAGATCATTAGGTCATTAGAATTATTGATTAGGGTTTGATAATGAACGAGACATCTTCTTAAATAGAAGACACTATATGAAATGGAGGGATAAGATTGAGAGGTGTAAAAGGAGGTCGGCTATGATTAGAGGGTAGGTAGAAGAAATAATAAAATAATGAAAGAGGTAGGTAGTGTAGGAATTAAGATATGAATGACATGTGTCATGGGTAGAAAAGGTTAATGAATTAATTAAATAAATAAAGATTTATTTAATTAATAGAAGAAGTGGGATAATTAAATAAATAAGATATTTATTTAATTTAGGAAAAAGATAATTTAAATAAATAAATGTATTTATTTAAATGAGAAATAAGGCTAGAAGAGGATAAACGAATTAATTAAATAAATAAGGATTTATTTAATTAATAGAAGAATTAAGCTTAGATAATTAAATAAATAAAATATTTATTTAATTAGACTGGACAATTTTGGGTGTCTACAATGGTATCAAAGCTCCAGATCTGCATGCCCCTATTCTCTTCATGAGAGATTTTGGGCCTTGTTCTTCAAATCTGTGTATTCGGGGGTTTGTGTAGTTGCTTTTTTCCATTTCTAGGGGTAGCTGATTTTTGGGTACATTTTGGTGCCAAAAGGACCTCACAATTGGATTCAGAAGGCCGATTCCATGAATTTTGATATATAATTTGCCTATTTTTGGTGACAAGGACATCTAGGGCGTGATTTTTTATTAGCACATTTTTTGAGGCAAAAAATCCGTACGGCTGTATCTGCAAATGTGTCAGAAAATTTTCATCAAAAAATAAAATAAAAATTTAACCCTCTTTATACCATACAAGAGGGGACTTTTTCTTTTGGTCATATGGAGGCGTTTTTTAACAAACCTTATATCATCGGAAAGCTCTTTCCGAGCTCTATCCAGATATGGAGGTTTGATCTTTTGATTTTTCTTTTTGATTATGTTTTTTGATGTCAAAGCCAGAGGTTCATTTTTGTACTCCGAGAGAGATAACTTGAGCATTTGAACTCCGTTTTTCAAAAACTTTCTATCATTGGAAATTTTGTTTTGTTTTCTTTCCATTCATATGAGTTTTATTTCCCGATTCTCCTCCAAGTATATTTTATTCAATTTTTTGTTTTTCATCACTCTAGTGAATATTTTGGATATTTCAGGTCCTGGGATCTCTTTCTCTGAGTAGGATGTCTCGTCTTTGGTTGTTCTTTTTGTTTCCAGTCTTTTGTCTCTTCTGATCATTGTAGTATTTTATTTATGCAAACACACTGAGATAAAGTGCCACCATGCATTGTATACTTGGGATCTTGCACATCTTGTGTCTTACTGTGCATGCACTACTTATAAAGTGTCATGGGGGGGATTGATGTTTGTCTTTGTTCGCTATCTATCTTTTTCACGTGAGTGTTCCTTACATGACATTAGCCTCATGATGTTGTGTCAAGTGAGTGTTCCTTCCACGACAATATGTACTTTCTCTACACCTTTGATGTTCCTTGTTCTTCATCATGCAGCTCTTATTGACAGTTCTTTTCAAGGTACCTATCCCTCTCCCTTTTCAACATTATGGGGAGGTTTGTCCTGTTGTTCTAATGCTTCCTTGGTTCGATTGATCAATTCTTCAAGCTTTGGTTTTTCATGTCATATGTATCTTCAAATTTAGTTGTTTGCCTTTGTTTGCCATTTGATTCGAGTAGTGTCATTTGAGGGCACTCATGCAGATTACAGTCTTCTCTACTTGGTCATGTTCTATTTCACTGGAGGTTCTTCAGATCAGAAGTTACTCTTTGACAGTGTTTGCAGCTATTTCATGCTTCAGTGGTGTTGTTCATTCTCTTCTTTTTGTTCCTATCTTTTGGAACACTCTTGTTTGGAGGCTTCTTAGTCCTTCACTTGAGCTTTCATCTCTTCTTGGAGAGGAGTTTTGTTTCCATGGGGTTTTATCCTTTTTTCTCCACTTTACAGAGATTTTATTGTACTTGGGTACCTCCTCAGGCCTAGTTGTTGGGACCCATTGTTGCTTTCCTGCATTTTTTTCATGTTTTTTAAGTCCTTAGTTGTTTTTTAGCTACTCCCTAAGTTCATCTTTAGGGGGGGTGTTAGAGTAATATTTTATTAGCTAATAATTATTTATTTAATTATTAGTCTATTATACTCTATGCTTAAGCTAAACTTAGGAATCTTATAATTCTTTAGGGTTTTCACCTTTAGGGTTTCGAGTATCTTTTTATAATGATTCTCTCTTTGTATTTTTAATAACAACTATAATTATTGAATTGCATTCTTATTGCACAATCAATATGACTCCTCTTTTTTGGATCTTTGATTTTTGGCCTCCATAACTTTTTTACCTCACTCTTTCTGTGACAAGTTTGCATGCAAGTGATCTTTGAGAGTTGTAGAGTTGATTTTTCCTCAACTTCAATAGATATTAATTAAATTAGATTAAAGAAAAATCTATAGCTATTAAAGATAGATAAAAAACTATAGAAATATTAGTTTATATAAAGAATATAAATTAATTAAAATAACATTTAAAGCATCTAAAATTAGATTATATTATGATTTAAATAAAGAATGAAAAAAATTTACAAGAGAATTTCATAAATATTAAAATATAGAACCTAATATAGAATTAGAAAGGATTATTTAATGTATAAAAATGTTAAAAAATAAAAATAAACTAAATTTAAGGAAAAAGGCTAAACCAAGAAAATAATTGAAAAAAAGATTATAAATATAATAATTAATATATTTGAAATAAATATATAAAACTATTTATACAGAATAAAGAATAAAACTAATAGACCTATCTTTAGAGGAATATAGGTAAAATACACTAAAGATGTCATATATATTCATTATTTCAATTAAAAATTTATTATTTTTAAGTTATTATTATATATGATATTGTAATTAACATCAAATTGTTAAGATACAATTATATTATATTAGTATGTTTTAATATTTTATTATTTTATATTATCAAATTATTATTATATTTTTATTTTATATTCCTTTTTATGGGTGAACTCACAATAATGGTTCCCACTTTTTTGCCACTTTTGACACTGAGATGAACATTTTTAGAATAATCTTCAACTTCCGAGAACTATAACTTTTAAACTATTAAGAATTTGGAGATAATGTCAATTAGTGATTTGTAGCATTTTATCTTTAGATTCTATATATATTAATTAAATCAATTTAATTTATATAATAACTCTATCTTAATTAATTCTAAATGATGTTATTTTTATTAAATTAATTGGAAATAGTGGGATTAAAAATAATCTCGTTTTAATTAAGATTAAATTTGAAATAATATGTGTATTTGAATATTTCAAATTCCATTACCTTGCTTGTTGTGTAATTGACATTTTCTCCCCCCCTTAAGTCCATTTATAATAGATCATGGTTTTAATTTAAAATTTAGATCATTAGGACCCCTCTCTTTCCCATTTATTATTTATAATTTAATTTAGATAGTCCATAAATATATAATTTAATTTAGATTTTGAAACCATGTGTCTTTATAGTTTAGCAAACACTTCAATTGGCGCTCTAAAATTAACAAACTTGTCTTTTGTGTCTTCAGTAATAGGCTCTTTTTGTTTTATCCTTAGAAAGGGGCCTGCCTCCCGAATAGCCCTTAAGGCTCGGTGAGAGGGAATGACACAAAGTGGTAACAAGCTAAAGCCAAGCTCTTCCAAGCCACTATAAATAAATGTGTTTGTGTCGAAAGTTGCAAGCAACGGGTGTTATATGTTGCTATAACGGCCTTATGACTCCTCATAAACCCTATAGAGCGCAACCTCTATAGGCTAGGAGGCCTTCCATTTAACGGAGCGTAACACGCTGCTGATTATAGCCACCCGAACGAATGCCTTTACGAGACACATTTTGTGTTAGAAGCCAAAAACCTTCTAGTTGTTGGTGCAGGAGGTCGAACCTCTGAAGCGACTTACATTCTCATGGTTTTTAGCAGAGATACAAAGTTTGCCATGGAGAGTTTTCATGGGGACTGGTGCTTGGCTGTCCCGGAGAAGTGAGTGTCGTGGAGGGGCGCCAGTGGGGTCAAGCACCTAAGTATCCGCTCTGAATTGCATAGCTCGGGTTAACCCCCAAAGTGAGATTCAACAACTACTATCCCGCCCAACTCTAGGATTTGTGCTTGCAAGATCAAAACAATCAAACATTGTGTCTTCTTCATTTTCAAGTGTATACAAAAATATTTTAGATTATACTTGAGTCCCCTTAAAACCTATATTATGTGATACTAGGACCTATTATGTGATATTAAGACCTATTATCTACGATAATACCTATCTTAAATATGACATAATAGATCCTATTATGACATAACAGGTCTTATTGTGACTTAATAACATGATCACGTATGCAAAAACATTTCACATTATATACCCGAGTCCAATCCTTAAGACCTATATTTATGATATATTAGGGCCTATTATGTACATGTGATAAATTAATGACCTATTATCGCATAATTTAGGTCCTAATATCACATACATAATAGGTCCTAATATTTGCATAATATAGGTCTTAAGGGGAGTCAAGTATAATGTGAAATGTTTTTGTATATGTGGTCATGTATTAAGTCATAAAATTAATAAGATCTATTATGTCATAATTTAGGTTCTAACTTATATCATATTTAAGACCTACTTAATTTCATGTGATAGGTCCTTTAATATCACATAATATATCTGTCTTGAGGGGAGTGAAGTATATTAATGTGAAATGTTATTGCATACATGGTCATATTAAGTAATAATAAGGCCTATTATGTGATATTAGGAGTTATTATGTGATTATAGGTCTTAAACGTGACATAAATTTAGAACCTATTATGTCATAATAGGTTCTATTTATATGACTTGACGTATGCAAAAACATTTCATATTATACTCAAGAGTCCTCTTAAGACCTATATTATGCAGATAATATTAGGACCTATTACATGTGATATTAGGAGGTCTATTATGCAATAATAGGTCTTAAATATGACATAATAATCCACCTGTTATGACATAATTTTTAGGTCTTATTAAATGTCTTGAAAAATTGGTTTCAAATTAAACTTGAAATTTCATTGCATTAAAAATATTCTCTGTCATCTAAAATTATGTGCAGAACGGGCTCGAGAAGAAGGGAGTTCTGAAGCAGGAGTCGAGACAAATGAACCTGTTGAAGAACACAATATAGTTGATGAACATAGGGAGGATCTTGCCCAATTTGAACCAATGGAGGTTGAAGGAGAGGGGTCAGGCTCCTTACCTCCTACCACAAGTATGGATGAGCATATTGTGGATCTAGCTAAACAGGCGAAGAGAAATATTTCTTATAAAAATTTAGATCATTTACTTGAAATGGATGTGGATGAGTTGAAACGTCTTCGTGAAGAACCTAGACATACTAAAAGGAGGTTAATTAATTAAAGTACAAAAGAAATAATGTCTCATTTCTACAATCTTGATACTACACTAGAGAAAGCTCAATTTTTATCAATTGCACTTACTCGTAAAGACTTAATAGATCCACTGAAATTGTTGGGTATAGATACAACAAGTCAAAAGAGGAAAACTTCTCAGCTACTAAAATATATTGTTGATAATGTTAAGAAAGGTTTGGTGAACATTGGTAAAAAATATCGAACATTAGATAAGACCATTTCAAGAAGAGTGATGTTGACATCTTTAGTAAATGAAAGATTGCCTCAAAAAAGACAAATCTCTTCATTGTCATCTGAGTTTGGTTTTAGTAGAAGGACAATATCAAAATATGTTAAAAGGAGAAAGAGTTTGGATGATACTACCTCGGAAGGGAATTGGGCAATTATGTGTAGAGCTCCTCGTTCTGATAGAATTGAAGATGTTGTTAGGAACTTCGTGACAAGTTTTTGGAATGATAATACTCGTCCTTCATCAAATTGTAGAGATGTTATCAAGCAAAGGATTGGCCCTAATTGTTATGATCTCCATGTAAAACATTGGTTAGACACAACAAAACATGAATTGTATGTATTGTTTACTAAAACAATCCCTCATATAAAGATTGGACAAACCATGCTTGAAAGGTTAAGGCCATATTATGTGAAGGTAAACAAAGTCTTCAAAACTTGTTGTTGTCATTATCACGTCGAATTTGATCTGTACTATCACGTGTTTCGAAAGATTAGAGAAGATAGCGATGGTTATGAAAAATCTCCTCCTAAACGAACAAGTCAATTCATAGCATCCATCTTATGTGATAAATCAAATGATAATGCAACCGGTCAAATAAATTGCATAAAAGGAATTTGTGGAACATGTGGGGAGTTGGCTAAATTGCCTTTGAGAGATGAAGAAACTGACATGAGGAAGATGGTAAATTGCAAGAGTTACAAGTACAAAAAATTTGAAACAAAATTTGGAAAGGAAATTACAAGGCTAGATTATGTAAAAGAGGAAATACCTATTGGAACATTTATGGAAAAATTTTCGTAAGTTGATAAAACCATACATATACCATGGTTTTTCTGTCAAGTGGCAAGTAGAATAATTTAAAAGATTAAGAGACACTTTTCCACTTGGAACTATTCTATCCGTAGTGGACCTCACAAAAAATTACTCTTTTGCACATCAAAAATAGATTCAATCAGAGTATTACTTTTCAAAGCAAATTACTATTATGGTGTATGTGTGTTATTGACATGCACTTAGGATTTTGATGGCGTTGATAGTACATTTGAAAATCGTGTCATTAAGAAAGAGTACCACTTCTATATCAGTGATGATAAGGAGCATGACACACTTTTTGTACAACATTGCTTTAAGAAGTTTTTTGAATATTTGAAAGAGAGAGACATAAAAATAGTTAAACATTTTGTTTGGTCTGATGGATGTGCGACACAATTCAAATCTCCAAGGCCATTTTATGTACTATGTAGATATCATTGAAATGACAAAATACCACATGTTTGGAGTTTTTTTTAGAGTGGTCATGGAAAGGGTGAACATGATGGTGCAGGAGCTTGTATCAAACGTGCTCTAAGAAATCATCAAATAAATTATATAGGATATCGTATAGACGATGCACATGATGTTGTTGAATGGTGTAAGAAACACTTTGAGTAACCTAATTATCCTAGTGAATCATCATCGAGAACATACAAACCCATTCAATATAGAGTGTTTTGGGAGATAACCAGTATTTGTTCTTGTAGCGTCCTAAAATTGCGACACTTGCAATTTCGACTGCATTTGGGTCTTCACGATGGCGACGCAACACTGAACCTGAATGGAGACCCCGAAACTTGTTCATGACACCAAAAACTGCATTTTTCCAGCACCCTGCCTGATCCTCCTTGCACCCTGCTGTCCCGGGAGGTGGGACCAGAGTGCCCAGCGCCCTGGTCCCTGGCCCTATTTTTGGGCCCAGTCTCCTATGGGACTTCGGGTCTTTTTGTTTGCAAATTGGAAAATAACATTTCCTGGTCGGCCTAAGGTCGGGAAAATCAGTCTTTTAACCCTAATTGGCAAGTATATAAACTACATTTCCTCTCCCATTTGAGGAGGAAGGACATATGTGTACAAGACGTGGAAACTCTATTCAAACATTCAAGCATTCAAGCATTCCTTCAAGCAATTGATCATTCTAAGTCTCCATTCAAGGCTAGGTGTTGCATTCAAGACAAGGATTCAACCATTGAAGAGGAGATCACATACTACAACATACAGCATACAACAAACAACAACATCTATACCTTCGCATATAAGGATACAAACATCCTTACAACAAGGTACTAGTACTTGTTTTACATTACAGTCATTTACATTTACAGCATTTCTCATTTCTTGGTTAATTCCAAAACCGGGGTTTGACCTAAGGGCAAACCCCTAATCCCTAACCCCCCAATCGTCTTCGCTTTTCTGTGTGTAGGTTGCAGGTATGCGGCTGAAATTGAAGATCTGGAATCCTTGTGCAGAGACGAACAGATCCCCCTTCGTTTCACGGATTTTTCGGAGGACCGTGTGCACGCCGGGCGCCATCGTCCCGTCAACTTTTGCTCAAATTTGCAGAACAGCACCGTCTCGACATTTTACTGCTAATTCCAGGTCTGCAGCTTCATATTATATCCCTATCTCTATTTATAAGTGAATCTTTCTCACTTTCTATGTATTCCTAGCTTAATCTTTCTATCTACATTCTTTACAAAAGAGGGTATCCTTGCTATCACAACCCTTGAAACTCATTTAGAATCCAATCTTGCATTGCGTGGGATTGGATCTTGTGGGTTTCAACCCCTCTTTTGAATGTAAAGTCTCCCCTAAGTGAAAACCATCAACCCTAGTGACTCTCCCTTCTCTCTCCTCGGAGTTGGGGAGGGGAGAACGACTAGGGTTCGATTTTTCCGCTTTACATTTTGGTGAACCCTACGTGAACATCCTTTCTGATTATTCATAGTTAGATCTGAAAATTGGATTCCTTGATTACATTTCCATGTTTGATCTTTTGCAAATTTTAGAGGCTAATTGCATAAAAACCCTAAAATTTTCTTTTTAAGTAATTAAACTTGTGAAATGTTTAATTGTTAATGCTTGTTTCAGATCTGCCCTTCTATTGCAAATTATCAATTCATATTTGTGTGTTAATTTTGAAAATTAAGTGGTTAAGTGTCAAAACCCTAATTTTTGAAACCCTCTTGATTCAACCTTTGTCCGACAATTTCATTGATCAAAACATCTCCAAATCAGCTGTAACTTTGGATTCCGCAATAAAATCATAATATCTTTCATCCCTGAAAATTTGGAAAAAAGTTGCGAGGACCGTGTGCACCCCGAGTGCCATCGTCCCCGACATTTTTTTCGAAATTTCGGGAGCTAGATCTTACTGTATTTTTCTGTTAAAATCCAGAATTTTGGCTGATTTTATCAATTTTAACACTTTCAAAATTACAGTCAAAGTTGGTCTAGTGATTGCTTGGATTGAGGCTTCTAATCATTCAAAAATTGTTGAAATTGAAATTTGTGTCAAATTTGTGTTTCTTACAGTCCTAAATCTGAAAAGTGTGTTATCATTCATTCGAAATTTCAGTGATTTATCCAAATTTTTTGCAATTTGTGACTTTTGAAATTAAGTGCTTAATTACAACAACTTTGATTTCCGCTTTCAAAATTGAATTTTGCGTGAAATTGAGTCAACTTTCAAATTTCAAAACTTGCATTGCTTTTGGTATTCCCTCTAAAATCATAAAATTCAAAATTTCAGTTTCCCTCTCTTTTTCAAAATTCAAATTTTGCATTTTTCGACAATCTTGGTAGGGTTCAATTTTGAGATTGCAACTTTAATTTGGCCTATTTACAGATCGTAAAATCACTCAATTTTTTCAGGTTAGCTGTAAAATCATCATAACTTTCATCCCTGCAAATTTCGAAAAAAGTTGCGAGGACCGTGTGCACCCCGAGTGCCACGGTCCCGGACATTTTTTTCGAAATTTCGGGAGATTGTCCTGATTGTATTTAATAGCTTAAATCTAGAAGATTGGCTGGTTTTACTGAAATTCGCTACCTCTAAAATTCAAAATCTTCTCTCTCTCTTTAGTGCATGAGTTTTACAACAATAAGCCCTACTTACACTATTCCCGTTAGACGAAGCCTTAGAATTAAGTCCTTCCAAGGTTTAATTACTGAGGAGATGGAACCTAATTTGAATGGCCTTTTTAACGAGGACATGGGTAATTCCTCTAATCCTCTTAATGATGAAGAAGCTCTCCATGAGGTTTCTGTAGAACAACTTTCAAAATTGGATAACCAATTTGATGATTTTCGACAATGGATGTCTCAAGAATACCCTGATAGTCAAGCTCTTCCTTTAATTGAGGGTTTAAAACATATGCTTCAAAGTGATAAGAATGGAATTGATATTTTGCGTGGTATTGCACACATTGTGGATTCAAATGTGATGCCTATGAAGAGTTGTGCTGAAACCCTAGGTTATACACAACCTCCTACTCAAGACAATCATTCTATTCCTTTGACGACTCCTATTGCTAGTATACCTACTTTTACATCAAACATAATGACTACTTCAACACAAGATATTCCTCCTATGATCACCAGTCATGGGGGCAATCCCTCTTCTTCAATCAGCCCTCTTCCTTCATTCAATCCAACTTCTTCATTCATTCCTTCAGTGAGTGTTCCTCTTATATCTCCACAAATGAACATGACGCAAGGGGGCAATTCATTTAACCATTCCATTCCTCCTTGTAGTGTTCCTCCTTTCCAATCATCTCCTATGACTAACTATCATAGTGTCCCACCACCTTACTCTCTACCTTCTTTCAATAACATAACACCTCCATCACAATCTAACACGTCTAATATGAACTCTTCGACTGAAGTGACCATTAACAATCTTGCACAAACTGTCTCTTCTTTACAGCAACAAATTGCCTCTATGAATCAATCTAAGTTTAGTGTGCCCACATTTGATATTGCGAGCCCACTTTCTCTTGACATTGTCCGAGCTATTCCCCCTAAACATGTTGAAATTCCACATTTGGAGCTTTATAATGGTAAGGGTGATCCTCTAACACATGTTAAGACCTTTCAAACAATATGTACTGATTTTGCTTATGACCAAAGGTTGCTTGCAAAACTATTTACTAGAACATTAAGAGACAAAGCCCAACAATGGTATTGCTCGTTGCCTTCCTATTCTATTACTTCTTTCGAACAACTTGCAAATGCTTTCATTCAACAATTTCAAAACAATATAAGTCCTAAAGTTACTTTGATTGATTTAATGCATTGTAAACAAGGTGTTAAAGAAAAAGTGACTGATTTCATTGGTAGATATAAGCATTTGTATGCTCAAATTTCCTTTCCAGTGCCTGACAATGATATTCAAAGAATCTTTATTTCTAATTTACAAAAAGACATTAGAGAAAAACTCCTGTTTTCTGAGTTTACTTCTTTCCAACAGTTGTGCGCAACTCTTCACAATTATCAACTGACTGTGAGTCAAATGGAACAATCACATCCTATGGCTCCGAGTGATAAGGGTGATAGTAGTCAACAACCATTTGGGAAGTTTAAACCGAACAGAGAGTCCATTAAATTCAATGAAAACATCATCAACAACAATGTGAATGCAGCATCAGGTGTGCCTCCTATTTCTAAGTTTTTCAAGAAAGAAAGAAAGTTCACTCCTTTGAATGAATCATTGCATAGTATTATGAATAAGTTATTGGAACAAAATGTGCTTACTCTTCCTCCTATAAGGCAAATAGACCCTACAAAGATTAACTCACCCTATTTTGATAACAAATCTTTTTTTCAATTTCATCATCATCCTGGGCATGATACTGAAAAATGTTTTGCTTTAAAAGGTAAAATTCAAGATTTGATTGATAATAATACTATCTCTGTTTCTGGTGTGAATGATAAAGGCAACACATCTGTAGCTCCTCCTAACCAAAATCTTCAGATTTTTACGGATCCATTACCTTCTCATACCTCTAATGCGATTGATACTACTGATTCCTCTGTCTCACCTGATGATCTTGTGTCTATGACTCCAAATGTGATTAACTTTGTGGAACAGCAGAAAATCCCTAAAGAACCTTCCATCACATTTGATTCTAGTGAAACTATCAGGGCACCTGATGGTCCTTTATATATAGTTGCAAAAGTCAAGAATACACCTTGTCGTGGAGTGCTTATTGATCCTTCTTGCATGGTTAATATCATTACTGAAGAATTTCTTTTTACTTTGCAATTGAATCAAGTGATCTATGACAAAATAGATATGGTTGTGAAACTATTTGATGCATTTTCTTCTCCTGCAATTGGTTCTATTACATTACCTATTGAGGTCCATAACAAATCCCTTGATGTGGACTTTGCTATTATTCCATCATCTGAACAATTTCGTGTGAAGCTAGGCTATCCTTGGCTATCTTCCATGAAAGCTATTGCTTCTCCTATTCATAAGTTCTTGAAATTTCCCCATAATGGTGAAGTTGTTACTATCAATCATAGTCTCTTTAAACCAGCTGAAAGAACTTCTAGCGTTCCTATTGATTACTTTTGGCCTAAACAATTCCAATCTCTTCCTCCGCGAAGTGATCATCTTTTCAAATCCTATCAAAAGTGGAAAAAAGATATGATCCTATCTCTAAGTGAACCTAGAACACCCAAACTTGACATTCCTATCGTTCTTGAGAAGGAAGTTCTTCCTTTGAAAGATAAAACCAATGTCTTTCCTCAAGAAGATTCCCAACCTATTCCTATGGATGTGACTATGCCTATATCTAATAAACCTTCTAAAGGTAGACCTATACCTCCTCGTCATGATGGACTTGGTCTCCTTCCTAAACCAAGTATTCCTCCCTTATACGGAGCAGTTCCTCCTCCTTCCTCTTATGGAGAGAAGAGACCTTCCTCTTCTCCTATTATTCAACCTAAGAGGCCACAACCTAAACACCCAAGTGATAAGGATGAGAACATTCCTCCTCCTCAATCTTCTCAACTTCCTACTAAGACTAGACGAAATCTTTCTACACGTGAACGCCGACGAAAGCGTCGTCTTAGAGCTCAGGCAGCTGCCTCTCAAACTTTGCAATCCCCAAAAACACCTTCAACAAGCATTATTCCATTTTCTCCTCAGCCGACGATTGAGCCGAAATCTCCTAAACATAAGATGCATGATGGTCTTGATCCTGTGCGAGTTAAAGATCCTATTTTCATAAATCTTGATGATGATATAGATGAAAATGTTATTCATGATGCAAATGTTACTCTTGTTCATTCTGATAGTGAATATGAACTTGTGGATATTGATAACCATTTATCTAATGAATTTTCTAAAGCACTTATCCTAGCTCCTAGACAAGAACAATGTGGCCCGGAACATGAACATAGCCCTTGTTTGGATCTTGTGATAGCTCCATCTGCTGTGTTGGATGTTCCTCCTCTAGTGTGTTCCCTACCTTCTCGAAACATTGATCAGCAAGATCGGGGGGTAGATGACGTGCTAGACTAGTTTCATTAGCATAGCAGATTCTCTCCTCCTCTCTTTTGTTACTTCTTCTATGTGTTATTCTCATTCTTCTATTTGTTGTCCTTAGTGTTGTCTACTTGAGGACGATGCAAAGCATTGAGATCTCTTGATCTCTCTCATGTTGACTCAAAAGACACATGTGTTCCATTCTTCTAGGTGACCTTCCTTGATTGGGGAATGAAGAACAATTATGCATACATACATATGATATACATGAATTATCATACAACATACTGACCCCAAGGAAAGCGAAGTCACCTTGTGCTTTGTGTTTTGTGTCTATTATCCTTGGGCTTATCTCACACTTGGGGGCTAAATCCTTGTGATAACGTGCTCCTTTCTAATTTCTTATATGTATCACTACCTTAAAGCAATCACTCCCGGTGAGGCGTGTGCAATCGCTTTAATGTAGGGGGGCATACATCCCGTTCATATCTTTTCAAGATACTTGAAAATTTCTTGGCAAATTTAGCCTTGCCTTGAAAATTTTTGATATCTTTCTTGCATGACTCATAGTGAGGGAACCTTACTACTGACAGTCATGGTTCTCCCTCGTGATCTTCCCTTTTACTTTGTCAATTGAAGTCGTAAGATCCTTAGTCCACTGGGGGCTTGGTGTATCTTGCCTCCTTGACGTGGTGAAAGTTTTTCAATGTTGTTTCCTTGTACTTTACCGGAAGTATGAGCGTACGCTTATACTCCCGCTAAAGTGGGGGCTAAATGTAGCGTCCTAAAATTGTGACACTTGCAATTTCGACTGCATTTGGGTCTTCACGATGGCGACGCAACACTGGACCTGAATGGAGACCCCGAAACTTGTTCATGACACCAAAAACTGCATTTTTCCAGCACCCTGCCTGATCCTCCTTGCACCCTGCTATCCCGGGAGGTGGGACCAGAGCACCCAGCGCCCTGGTCCCTGGCCCTATTTTTGGGCCCGGTCTCCTATGGGACTTCGGGTCTTTTTGTTTGCAAATTGGAAAATAACATTTCCTGGTCGGCCTAAGGTCGGGAAAATCAGTCTTTTAACCCTAATTGGCAAGTATATAAACTACATTTCCTCTCCCATTTGAGGAGGAAGGACATATGTGTACAAGACGTGGAAACTCTATTCAAACATTCAAGCATTCAAGCATTCCTTCAAGCAATTGATCATTCTAAGTCTCCATTCAAGGCTAGGTGTTGCATTCAAGACAAGGATTCAACCATTGAAGAGGAGATCACATACTACAACATACAGCATACAACAAACAACAACATCTATACCTTCGCATATAAGGATACAAACATCCTTACAACAAGGTACTAGTACTTGTTTTACATTACAATCATTTACATTTACAGCATTTCTCATTTCTTGGTTAATTCCAAAACCGGGGTTTGACCTAAGGGCAAACCCCTAATCCCTAACCCCCCAATCGTCTTCGCTTTTCTGTGTGTAGGTTGCAGGTACGCGGCTGAAATTGAAGATCTGGAATCCTTGTGTAGAGACGAACAGATCCCCCTTCATTTCGCGGATTTTTCGGAGGACCGTGTGCACGTCGGGCGCCATCGTCCCGTCAACTTTTGCTCAAATTTGCAGAACAACACCGTCTTGACATTTTACTGCTAATTCCAGGTCCGCAGCTTCATATTATATCCCTATCTCTATTTATAATTGAATCTTTCTCACTTTCTATGTATTCCTAGCTTAATCTTTCTATCTACATTCTTTACAAAAGAGGGTATCCTTGCTATCACAACCCTTGAAACTCATTTAGAATCCAATCTTGCATTGCGTGGGATTGGATCTTGTGGGTTTCAACCCCTCTTTTGAATGTAAAGTCTCCCCTAAGTGAAAACCATCAACGTGACTCTCCCTTCTCTCTCCTCGGAGTTGGGGAGGGGAGAACGACTAGGGTTCTATTTTTCCGCTTTACAGTTCTCTTTTAGTGTTTTATTTAAATGTTTTTTTAATTTTTAAAATGTTCCTAGTTCAAATGTTTGAATTTAACAACTTGATCTACATGTATGTTCGTGTACACATGTACATTTTGCAGATGTGGATAGAAGATTAATGCATGAATGCAAGAGTGTGGAGAGGACAAGATCTTTGCATTGTGTCAAGAGTACAGATATCCATGGACATTGTAAACTAGGGATAATTCATGTTTTTGTTATGATTGCATTTTGGAAAATTATGTTAATTGCAAGAACCGAGAGCTTGGATATGTCAGTGAATGGAAATTGGTGCCACTAGATGTTTCTGACACATACGAGGATTCAAATGAGCACGAAATCTTTGAAGACATTCCTTTTATTTCTGGTGATTATGATCGTATTTCGGGATTGATTAAAAAAGGTATATGACGTACACATATATTTAAAATTATATATATATATTTATTTCCTTAAAAAATGTTGTGTACATGTAAATAAATTATATATAAGTTTTAAATCGAGTACATGATGTTTTAAATTTATTTAACTTGTTTCAAATTGCAGGAGATATTTTTGCAGTCATAGCAGAAGATGAAAATATAGGTGTTAATTATTATTTATTGTGTTGCACAAAAGAGAGAAAGAAGTTAACAAAATTTGAAATGAGCGATGGAATGTCCTTTCCCACAGGTTTGAACTGATTCAAGAACGTTTAAATTATTTTAAATAAAATTATTTTAAACATGCACACATCTGCACATGTTTTCGTTTTTATATGTACACAACTCACTTATGTGCAAATTTTTAATTTCTTGTTTCTTATATACATGTACATGTAGACTCATTTGTAGTGCAAGGGACATATTTCAAACAAGTTAAAATTGTTCAACATGGGATTCATTTCACTAAATACCAAATTAACAAGAAGGTATATCAGTATAGCCACTTGGTCATTGATTTTGGCCTAATTCTTCATACAATTCAACGTTGCGGGCGGTCTCAAAAGTGGAGACTAGATAGTGAAGATCATGAGAAAATATTAAGTGTTATTGAAGAGTGGTCTGAACCATTTGATGTGGTATGAACTATTTAGTACACCAAAGTACCTGTGTTCAATCCATGAATTGAATTAATACTTGATAAATTAGAACTTAACTTGTTTTGAAACTTGGATAAATTATTATTTATGTACATTAAAGTGTTTGAATTTAATATATATATGTGTGTGTGTGTGTGTGTGTGTGTGTGTGTGTGTGTGTGTGTGTGTGTGGCTTGTGTGGACCATATATTGTTTAGTTAAATATGAAATTTTCAATTATATTAAATTAGGATGTATGAAGTTAATGTATACGTGTTAAATAATACTTATGTGCACATATGTAAAGTAAATTAGGACATGTGGATGAGTTGAAAATGTGATAAGGCTCGATGTATGCACTTGATTAGGATGTATAGTCTGTCTAATTCTAAATGCATGTATGCATATGTAATTTGTAAGTTGTTAATATAATTTAGCATGTATGTAAAGTAAATTAGGACATGTATTTATTTAATTAAAAATGCACATGTGTATAAATGTAGTGTTGAATAACTAGGAGGGAAAAGAGTGTGTAATGAAGCTGTGGCGGAGGAGACTGGGGCTTCAACCAAAGAAGTTGTCGGTTTTTCAACCACAAGGAGATTTCTCCCATGGTCGAAGATATGCAGATCAGGGATTGTGGCAGAATTTCACGCGGTCACGACCTGGTAAACGCCCTTGGCAAAATCCAAGCAAGGTTTGGGGGGATTAGGACAAGTTATTTTATCCCCACAAGAAATGGGGGGAGGAGGCGATAACCAGAGAATCAAAATATTTGAGAAATTATATTACCAGAACTCAAGGGCATCGCAATAAGGAGTACGGCTCAAAAACCATATGGCAACATTGCCAAGAGAAAGAATGACGACCTAGAAGGAATTCACAAAAGCTGTCGAAGGTCCCAGAGTGAAAAGAGGGCATGAGAAGGGAGAAAGTTTCATTGATGATAGAGAACAAAAGCTGGAACGACTCTGTGGCCTTCTTATGGGAGAGGGGATTATTTGTAAAATGTTTCGGTGATTGGCCACCGGTGGGTAAGATGAAAGGTTGGTGTGTTGAAAATTGGAAATGCAAAATCAAACTCAAAACCCTTCCAAATGGGTTTTTCTTGGTAATCATTGAAGACGGTAAGGACAAGCAAGGAATTTTAAATAACAGACCCTTTTTCATGGGTGGAAGGGGTTTGTACATTAGGGATTGGGAACCTAACTTCAATCCTGTGCTGGCTCTGATTGAAGAGGTACCTGTCTGGCTAAGATTATATAACCTTCCCAGAGAATACTGGAATGAGGAGTTATTCCAAGCCCTAGGTAACAAACTGGGATTCTACATTAGAGCGGATGAGGCTATTGATTCTAAAGACTTCAGTATGTATGCGCGAATATGTATTGGGTGGAAACCCCACTACCCACTTCCAGAACAAGTTGAAATCATAACAAATGCAGGGCAGTGGCTTCAAAAAATCGACGTGGAGGAATCTAATGAAAAATGTAAGCATTGCAAAAAAGGACACACAGAGGAAACTTGTTTAATAGGCCCTAAAGGGAAAACTTTGGAGACAACGATAGAAGATGAGGTTACCTTCTATGTGAGCAAGGAAAATACAAGTAAGGAGATGAGATCAAATGAGGACATGACTCGGCCTCTATAAAACCCCTTTATTCAGGGGGAGGTCTCGATGGCCCACAACAATACCACCTAGGAGTTGGAAGAAATTGCAACAAATGTTGCTCTTATTAATAAACATAGGGAGGCTATAGGTTGGGTAGAAGATGTCATTGCAAGAGTAGAGAAAGCAGTTGACATTCTAGATGGGGTTAAATCCAGGGTCATTTCTCCCGTGGAAACATGAGTAATTTCGGAGATCGTACAACACACTAGAAAGGATAAGGACTCGGGGACTAACAAGGAAGAAACCAAGGACAATAGAGAATTTGATGGAGCTGATGATGAGGATTAATGGGTGTGGATGGATGAGGAAGACATTCTAGAAATAAGGTCAATAGAGCAAACAAAGCCTGTGTGTAACAAGGTGTGAATGGGGGAAAAGAGATCCAGAGGCAGAAAGTCTAATTAGTTCAAGATTGCACTGGCTGGAAGTGCCAAAGGCCAAAGTAAATTGATAGTAGGGAAGGGTGTCACCCATCCTGAAGGACAATGAAAATCATATTCTATAATGTCAGGGGTTGCAATGCCCTTGACAAACACCGATTGATCAAACAATGGTTAGATCAATTAAGGCCGGATGTAGTTTTCTTACAAGAGACAAAGATGAACAAAGAGGAAGCTAAGGTACTCATGAGATCCTGGAAGCAGTGGATGAGGGTTTTCGTGGATTTGGAGGGAGCCTCGGGAGGTTTGGGTATCCTCTGGAACGCGAACGATCACAAGGTTGAGGAAGTTTTTGCTTCCAGTATGTGGCAGGTATGTAAGGTTCATTCCTATCCTCTAAACACTGATTTCACCTTGATCAATGTCTATGGACCATCAAAACCAAATCTTCAAAGAAATTTTTGGAAGCCCCTTTCTTCCCTCATTCGAGTTCTGGAAGGTGGTGTTATTATTATTGGAGGTGACTTCAACGCTATATTGGATATGAGTGATAAATTGGAGGGCAAGGGAGGACCTTCTGCGACCCAAGTAAATTTTCAAAATTTTGTGGCTGACAATGGACTCAGGGAAGTCAAATCCAAGGAAGGACAATTCACATGGTCCAATCGAAGGATCTTAGGGCACCATGTAGCAGAAAAGCTTGACTGTTTTTTCTTGGGAGGGCCTTGGGTGGAAACCAATCTCCTTTTCGCCTCAAATATCCAACCGATGGTAGCTTCAGATCATCTACCAGTGGAGCTCACCATAGCTTTCGATGGCCCCCCCATCAGATGTCCTTTCAAATTTGAAAAAATGTGGCTGAGAGATGGAAGCTTGAGGGATTTAATCAAGGAATGGTGGTCTGGGGTCCCAGAGATTTGTGGTACTAAGGCCTTTGTTTTTGTCAAGAAGTTGCAGTTTGTTAAGTCTAAAATCAAAGAGTGGAACCGAATCAAGTTTGACAATATATTTGCAAATAAAAGAGATCTGGAGGACAGGCTGGCGGCCTTGCAAGAAAGTATAATTCAAAAGGGGATGTCATCCGAGATGTTCTTGCAGGAGAGAGACCTCAAAAGGCAATATAGTGAAGTTTTGGCCCGTGAGGAGATATATTGGAGACAAAAACCAAGAGAGTGCTGGCTAAAGGAAGGGGACAAAAATACAAAAAAAAATTATAACTCAGTAAAGGCAAGAAGGTCCCAGAACAAAATCACATCCATTTACAATAGTGAGAATGTCTTACTAGACAAATTGGAGGACATAAATAAAGAGGCGGTTGAGTTCTTTTTGGCATTACTATCTAAGGAAAGTTCTACCAATTCAGCACACCAAAAAAATGGGCTTAATGTTATCCTGGAGCTGATAATAGACGCGCAAAATCAGGCACTTATGAAACCCATTCATGCTGAGGAGGTTCGAAAAGTGGTCTTTAGTATTGCAGGAGATAAAGCTCTAGGGCCGGATGATTTCCCGACTTTTTTCTACCAAACCTTCTGGGAGATTGTAGGAAATGATGTTTGGGTAGTAGTGGAGGAATCACAGAGCAAGGCGAGTGTCGCAAAGGAGCTAAACTACACACTACTAACCCTTATCCCCAAGGTGGAGCACCCTACTTCTTTCAATGAATTCAGGCCAATTTCTTTGTGCAACACCATTTACAAAGTAATAACTAAAGTGATTTCAAATAGATTGAAACCATTGCTAAGTCATATCATCTCAAAAGAATAGAGCGACTTTTTCCTACGTAGATTGATTGTGGAGGGAATAATAATTGCCCATGAGGCTATCCACATAGTTCATCAGTCAAAAGTGGATCGAATGTTGATCAAATTAGACATTAGAAAAGCATATGACATGGTGGATTTGGAATTTCTTCTCCAGGTATTGCAGAATTTTGGCTTCTACAAAGAATGGATTAGCTGGATACGAGCTTGTATAGGGGGGGTGTGGACTTCTATCCCGGTTAATGGTAGCCCGCAAGGCTTCTTTCAAATTACACGCGGGGTCAGACAAGGTGACCCATTATCACCTTTCCTATTCATCATATTGGCGGAAGTCTTTGTTGGTATTTTGGTATGGTTTTGTCATTGATTTCAACACCTACTAAACACATCAACTCTGGCACTTTCGAGAATCAACAACATTCACCTGCAAGCAAGTGACTCATGCACAGTCACCAGTATCTGGTACACCGACACAAATATAATGATCACCGGTACTTGGAATGATATGGAAAACACTTGGTAATGTCGAAGACATCATGTGGACACTTTATCCTGGAGTTTTGTTTATTGGTATATTCATATTTTCATATTTGTTGTTACCGGCAAATAGGTCTAGGGTTACACCGGCAGGTTTATCTTTTCCAGATCAGCACGACACATTATGGAGATGATTAATTATTGTTATAAATGCATTAAGCCAACATGTTGAATCGGTTCTTGCATCGGATATTGTATTGTTTGTAAAATGTTTTTATTGTAATATCTTGTAGAGCTGACCTACTAAAACTGGTCTTAGGTTATGGTATAAATGTAAGATCTTATTTGTAAGATCAAATGTGGAATGCGAAAAAGGATTGTGTGAAGGTATATGCAAGAATAAGCAGAGCTATACACGCAGACATCATTTGAAGATTGAAGAAGGGTTTTTTGAAGACAATCAGAACTACATCGGTACTGAATCGAGCATATGAAGATGCTATTTTATGCAGTACATTCTTATTGGATTTAACCATCCAACTATAGTCAGTGTGACTCCCATTTTGTGATCGAGCAGTGAGTTCTAGGCGTTGGGCCTTTCTGCATGTGCAGACCCCATTTATGTACACTTACTATCTGTAGTAGTATCATCTGATTGTGGGTAAGGTTTCCCACCATGGTTTTTCCCCTTACAGGATTTCCACGTACAAATATTGGTGTTATGTGTTATGGATGACTTTGTCTTTATGTTTCATGCACTAATCCTTACCGGTATAGCAATTAACTGTTAAAACTGTCTACCGGTATATTAATCTGGTTTACCGACATTAAACATTAAGTTGGTTAAGTTGTTTTGGTTTGAATTTATTAGACAACTGATTCACCCCCCTCCACCCCCCCCCACCCCCTCTCAGTTGTCTCCGGGACCTAACAATTGGTATTAGAGCTTAGTCCTCTTTTGCAGAAGTTTAACAGCTTGAAGAGATCCAATGTCTACTAACTATTTCAGGAAGGACAGTCCTAAACTTGATGGAACCAACTATGGCATATGGAAGATCAGAATGGAGACACATCTAAATTGCATTGGGAAGGACATCTGGGATGTTACAAAGAATGGTTATATTGCTGCTGTACAAGGTCAGCCTAGTCCAGCTAACTTGACTAAAGATGAGGAAAATGATTGCAAAGCAAGAGAAGCACTTTTGAGCACCTTATCAGATCAACAAATCATGGGACTATCAGATAGGTCTACAGCTAAAGCTATTTAGGATCATTTGGAAACACTGAATGAAGGAGATTCCATAGTCAAAATTGCAAAACTTGAAAGCTTCTGAGTCAGGTATGAACATCTGAAAATGGAAGAAGATGAAAGGATTTCTTCTTTTATGGAAAGAGTAAATGAGATTGTTTTGGGTATTAAATGTTGTTGAGGAACCTTAAGTGAAGATGAAATTGTTTCAAAAGTTTTAAGAGGATTGCCACCGGCATATAAAATGAAAGTCACTGCTATAAATGAGTTAAGAACAATGCCTAATACATCAGTTACTAGGGATACATTGATTGAGAAACTTTCAGCTTTTGAAATTGAAGAGTTTGGTCCTTTTGCTACTATAAAGATAGATTTGGCCTTTAAAGCATCAACATCATCTGCTCCATCATTTGACAAATCTGATTGGAAAGCCTTTTATGCAAGAGAACTTGAAGAAAGCAAGAAAGAGAATGAAGAACTTGAAGAACTTGAAGCACTATTTGCAAGGAAAATGCCTAAAGGTCCAGTTGGAAGTAAGTATGAAGGTTAAGCACCCTTTAAATGTTTTAACTGCAATAAGATTGGTCATATGGCTTTGAGATGCCCTGATAGACATGCTAGACTAAGAGAAGAAGCTAGAAGAACATACAAGCCTAACCCTGAATATCAGAGATACAGATTTAAGAAGAATACAGATAAATCTTGTTGCATTGCTGATGAAGGTGTGATTGATGATTCTGATGAGGATCCAACAGACAATGGATAGGTTTTTGTTGCTATAACAGAAGATCAACCGACACCTGCTGCTCAACCGGTAGTATAGGCCCTGGCAGCTAAAGTTGAAGTAAAGGATGAATGGATCATTGATTCAGGATGCTCACATCATATTACATGAGACAAAGGTAAATTCTTGAACTTTCAAGAATACAATGGAGCCTTAGTGAGATTTGGAGGTGGCAAAGCTTGTTCATTCAAAGGTAAGGGTACAATATCTCTTGATGGAAAGCATAAAACTGACAATGTTTACTATGTTGAAGGATTAAAGCATAATCATTTGATTGTTGGTCAATTAGTTGAGAAAGGATTTCAGTTACAATTTAAAATTGGAAAATGCAAAATCATGAATATAACTGGTTTGGAAATTGTAACCGGTAATCAAACTAGAGGTAATATCTTTCATTTGAATAACAGTGAAAAGACATGCTTGATTGCACATATAGATGAAAGTTGGTTATGGCATAAAAGACTCTGTCATGTAAACTTTGATTGCATGGTGAAAATCAGTACCACTAAGGCAGTTAGAGATTTACCTAAAATTATCAAACCTCAGAATATAGTATGTAAGGAATGTCAATTTGGAAAACAAGTTAGAGCTAGTTTCAAAAGTATTCCAGAAAAATCCAATAATGCTCTTGATTTGATTCACACTGATTTATGTGGTCCAACTAAAACTCAAAGCTTACAAGGTGATAGATATTTCATGCTAATTATTGATGATTACTCTAGAATGTGTTGGGTTAGTTTTCTTAGAGAAAAATCAGAAGCACTTGGAAAGTTTGAAACTATTCAAAGCAATGGTTGAAAATGAAACCGGTAAGAAAATCAAATGTCTAAGATCAGATCAAGGAGGAGAATTTACATCTAAGGAATTTAATACATTCTGTGAAGTGAATGGAATCAGAAGACAACTATCAACACCTCGGACACCACAGCAGAATGGAGTTGTTGAAAGGAAAAACATAACTATCTTGGATGCAACAAGAAGTATGTTATCTGAAGCAAACCTACCACATGTATATTGGAGAGAAGCAGTCAGTACAATGGTCTATACATTCAACAAAGTTCACATCAAAGGTGAAACCGGTAAGACCACTCATGAACTATGGTTTGGTGATACTCCTACTCTTAAGTATTTCAGAATTTTTGGAAGTAAATGTTATATCAGAAGAGATGAGTATATTGGCAAATTTGATCCTAGAGGTGATGAAGGAATATTTCTTGGTTATTCATCTAAGAGCAAGGCATATAGATGTTTTAACAAAAGATTACAGAAAATTGTTGAAAGTACAAATGTAAAGATTGATGAATAATTCAGAGGAACTTCAAGGTATATAGACTTTGAACCGGCAACAAAAATTTTGGCAAATGAACCTATACTAAATCCATCTATACAGAATGAAGATCTAGTTAACCCCGGTATCATCTGAGGATTCCACAGTAATTGAGGAACCGCAGCAAACAAAGACACCCAAGACTGAATCATTCTGAAGATCAGATAATTGGAAACAAGTTTAAAGGAGTTATGACAAGAGGAAGATTGGCAAATGAAGAGGTATGTCTTATTTCTCAAATTGAACCATCATCTGTTAATGAGGCATGTGAAGATAAATTTTGGATTAAATCTATGGAAGAAGAATTAGAACAAATTGAGAAAAATAACACTTGGACATTAGTTCCCCGGCCTAAAGATAAAAATGTAATTGGAACCAAATGGGTATTCAGAAACAAACTTAATGAAGATGGTAAGGTTGCCAGAAATAAAGCAAGAATAGTGTGTAAGGGATATTCTCAGAAGGAAGGAGTTGATTACAATGAAACCTTTGCACCCGTAGCTAGAATTGAGGCAGTTAGATTATTTTTGGCTTTTGCAGCACACAAGAACTACAAAGTTTATCAAATGGATATTAAATGTGCATTTTTGAATGGAGATCTTGAAGAGGAAGTCTACATTGAACAACCTGATGGATTTTCTTTGACAGATGACAATGATATGGTTTGCAGGTTAAGAAAAGCTTTGTATAGATTAAAGCAAGCTCCAAGAGCTTGGTATGCAAGATTGGATAAGTATCTTTTAAAGATTGGTTTTACTAAAGGAAATGCAGACAACAATTTATATTATAAAGTAACTAATGATGACATCTTGATTATAGAAGTATTTGTTGATGATATAATCTTTGGAGGAGAAGATGGACTATGTAAAGAATTTTCTATTAAAATGCAGCAAGAATTTGAAATGTCTATGATTGGAAAAATAAAATTCTTTTTAGGATTGCAGATTTCGCAGACTGATAAAGGTATATTCTTGAGTCAATCCAAGTACTTAAAAGAGTTATTAAAGAAATTTGGGATGGAGAACTCTAAACCGGTAAGCACACCTATGACAACAAATGACAAATTATCACAAAGGGATGAATCTACACCTGTTAATCCAACTAGATACAAATCTATGATAGGAGGTTTACTGTATTTGGCACAAACGAGACCTGATATTATGAATGCAGTATGTATTGTTTCAAGATTTCAAAGTAATCCTAGAGAAAATCATGAATCAACAATAAAAAGGATTTTCTGGTACTTACAAGGCACTATAAATCTTGGATCATGGTATCCTAGAGATGAAAACTTTGAATTATGTGCATACATAGATGCAAAATTGGGCAGGAGATGTGGATGATAGAAAAAGCACCACCGACAGAGCATTCTTTCTTGGAAACAAACTAGTTTCTTGGTTGAGTAAGAAACAAAGTTATACATCTTTATCAACAACAGAATCAGAATATGTTGCAGCAACAACTAACTGTATACAGGTACTATGGCTTAAGCAAATGTTGAAAGACATAAAGATAAAATGCAAGGAACCTATTACTATATATTGTGACAACATTGCGGCAATTGATATATCTAAGAATCCGGTATTACACTCTAAAACCAAACATGTTTCTATCAAACTAAATTTTCTAGGGGAAAAAGTTGAAGCAAAGGAGATAAAACTGGTTTATGTGAATACTAAAGAACATATTGCAGATATTTTTACTAAACCTCTGCCTAAGGAGACTTTTGAATATCTCAGAGATCAGCTTGGGGTCATACCGCCACCGGTAGAAACTTAGACAGTTGATGATTGTCATCAACTGACAGAATCAACAGAGAAATCTTTTATTCCGGCTTTGATGGGAAGCTACTTCTTAGGGGGAGTAGTTGGTATACTAAATTGATTGGTATTTTGTATATGAACTTGGTTTTGTTGTAACTTTGGCATTTGATGTCAAAGGGGGAGAGATTGGTATGGAAAAACTTTGAAAAACACAAGGAAAACACATGTTTCTCCCAGGGGGAGAGATTGTTGTTTGGGAGAGATTATTACTCTCTGTATATCTCTTTTTGGAGATTGTTGGTTTTTGGTATTTGGCATTTCTGTTTTGGCACTTTGATGGTTTTTCCATCTTGTGTTGCCATCAATGCCAAAGGGGAAGATTGTTGGTATTTTGGTATGGTTTTGTCATTGATGTCAACACCTACTAAACACTTATCAACTCTGGCACTTTGGAGAATCAACAACATTCACCAGCAAGCAAGTGACTCGTGCACAGTCACTAGTATCTGGTACACCGACACGATATAATGATCACTGACACTTGGAATGATATGGAAAACACTTGGTAATGTCGAAGACATCGTGTGGATACTTTATCCTGGAGTTTTGTTTATTGGTATATTCATATTTGCATATTTGTTGTTACCGGCAAATAGGTCTAGGGTTACACCGGCAGGTTTATCTTTTCCAGATCAGCACAACATGCTATGGAGATGATTAATTATTGTTGTAAATGCATTAAGCCGACATGTTGAATCAGTTCTTGCATCGGATATTGTATTGTTTGTAAAATGTTTTTATTGTAATATCTTGTAGAGCCGACCTACTAAAACTGGTCTTAGGTTATGGTATAAATGTAAGATCTTATTTGTAAGATCAAATGTGGAATGTGAAAAAGGATTGTGTGAAGGTATATGCGAGAATAAACAAAGCTATACATGCAAACATCATTTGAAGATTGAAGAAGGGTTTTTTGAAGACAATTAGAACTACACCGGTACTGAATCCAACATATGAAGATGCTATTTTATGCAGTACATTCTTATTGGATTTAACCATCCAACTGTAGCCAGTGTGACTCCCATTTTGTGATTGAGTAGTGAGCTCTAGGCGCTTGGCCTTTCTGCATGTGCAGACCCCATTTATGTACACTTACTATCTGCAGTATCATTTGATTGTGGGTAAGGTTTCCCACCGTTGTTTTTCCCCTTACAGGGTTTCCACGTACAAATATTGGTGTTATGTGTTGTGGATGACTTTGTCTTTATGTTTCATGCACTAATCCTTACCGGTATAGCAATTAACTGTTAAAACTGTCTACCGACATATTAATCTGGTTTACCGGTATTAAACATTAAGTTGGTTAAGTTGTTTTGGTTTGAATTTATTAGACAACTGATTCACCCCCCCCCCTCTTAGTTGTCTCCGGGACCTAACAGTCTTGTGAAGACTAATTCGAGCACAACAACAACGAGGAATCTGGAAAGGAATTAAAATTGTGAAGGGAATGGCCCCGGTTACACATCAACAATTTGCGGATGATACTCTACTATGTGGGCAGTCTTCACTTCAAGAGGATCGAGTGATTCGAAGGATAATAGATGTTTTTTGCAGAGCTACTAGTCAGTAGGTTAACTGGGCCAAATCAGAAGTTATTTTTTTTAACATAGGGGTCGACGTACAACAAGAAATCGCAAATATCCTAGGAGTCAAAATGGGTTCCTTACCTGGAAAGTTTTTGGGCGCCCCCTTATTTGGTAGGAATAATGACCCTACTCTATGGAACAACCTCATTGATGTTTGTGCAAATCGCCTTGAAGGTTGGAAAAGTAAATGGCTTACCTTGTCCGGGTGGATTATGCTTCTCAAAGCGGTCCTCTCTGCTCTTCCCATTTTCTCTATGACAACCTTGAAGATTCTGGAGAAAATGATTAACTGTATAAATAGGGGGATGAGAAAATTTCTTTGGAACGACAAAGAAGCCAATGACAAAATTCCCTTGGTTGCGTGGGATAAAGTCTGTCAAGCCAAACAGGCAGGGGGTGTAGGATTTAGAAACCGGAAACTCCTAAATGAAGCAATGGGGGCAAAAGTGATATGGCAGATTTACTCCCAGCCGAATAAAAAATGGGTACAAATTCTAAAACATAAGTACTTAGATCATATGAGCAAGGAACACATATTCACTATCAGCACCTTACCAAAAGGCTTCGCCATATGGAATTTTATTGCTTCCCGCATACATGTCATTACTGAGCACATCACTTGGGAAATAGGCAATGGGACAGTGGCCAATTTCTAGACAGACTCATGGGAGGGGAGGCCAGCTCTCTCAGATAGACAAGATATTGAGAATATTATACAGGTCACTAAAACCCAGTGGGGAGAAAAGGTAGGAGATTTTATCACGAAAATCAGGGTCCAGGGGGTAGACTTGTTTGAATGGAAAGACATAGAAAATCTACCCTTGCCAGCAAATCAAAAAGACCTGCTAAAGAGTATCATGCAGAAGTACACCCCTATGATTTCCACTAAGGAAGACACTATAAGATGGTGTGGCTCAAAATCGGGGTAGTATTCGGTCGAGATTGGTTACAGTATTCTAGACAAACTGGAAGAAAGAAAGGAATGACCAATAAAACTTATGTGGAGTTCCCCAATCCTCCCAAAAGCGAGAGCTTTCACGTGGTTGGTTCTGAAAAAGCGCATCTTGACAGGGGAAAGATTGTGTAGACTAGGCTTCTTGGGCCCTTAGAGATGCATAATGTGCAAGAAGGCAGAAGAATCCCTAGATCACCTGCTTCTACAATGTGAGGAAGCGCAAAAAGTATGGAGATCCCTTTTAGGGAACCTAGGATGGACAATCCCTCTACCTAATACAGTCCTTAACCTTTTTTCCAGCTGGAATATACCGAGTTGAAGATCTATTTTTTCTAGTTTATGGTTAGTGGTGCCATCCATTGTTGTATGGGAGATTTGGAAGGAGAGAAACAAAAAGTTTTTCCAAGAAAAAGAAGATTCAATAGAGAGTTTGTTGATAAGGGTAGAAAGAGAAATAGTTGAATATGTATCAGTGGCAGCCAGAAACCATAATTTGGCAAAATACCCTTACACTAGCGAGGACAAGGATATTCAAGCTAACTGGCCTCTTGTGAATTGCCAACCCATTAATGGGTCCCTGAGGGTTAATCCCTCTTTAGAAAAAGAGGAGGTTACATGGGAGCCACTGAGCAAGGAATGGATAAAAATAAACTTCGATGGGGCATCTAGGGGAAACCCGGGAACCTTAGGAGTGGGAGTAGTTGTGATGAATGATAAAGGGGTCATCCTTTTCAAGGGAGCACATCTACTGCAGGATGGAACAAACAATGAAGCAGAGGTACATGTGACACTTATGGCAACTGAATTGGCTTTAAACATGAAAGTTCAAAGGCTGCACCTGGAAGAAGATTCCCAGGTGGTCATCAACGCAATTGCTAAGGGAAATACCCCATCATGGAAATTATCCCGTTGGGTGGAGATCATCCGAGAGAAACTCAACCTCTTTGAGGAGTTTCGAGTCTCCCACGTCAAGCGAGGTGCCAATGCAGTGGCAGACCTACTCTCCAACATCGGATGTGACATGACAAGTCAAATGGCCAAGTGGTAGAAGGGAGACGATAGAGTATGGAAGTGGATTTAATGCAGTCCTAGAAGCATGAAACAATCAACATGCACACAAGGTAGCCTGAAATGATAAGTACATCCTTTTAAAGACACTGCATTTAATGAGGCAATTGCCGAGTGCAGAGTACCTGTTAGAGATGATGGTGGAGTGCAACAAATTTGCTGTGAAATCTCATTCCTTTGGTTTGTGAGCAGATTATTGAGTCTGCAATAATTTGATTGATAAATGTTTTCATGTCATTCGCATTTTAGAGTTTGGAGTTAACAGTTTGTGCAGACCCAATGGAGGCAAATTTCACTCTAAGAACTGAGAAGAAATTGGTCCCATTTCTAGGGACAGTGTCAAATAAAAGAATGCAAGGGCTCTTCAAGTACAAAGAGGAGAAGTTGTGGAGTTTCATGCACCTAATGCTAGGAGAGGAGGTGTCGCACATCCATTTTCGTTACCGGACGAATATGGAGGTGTACTCCCTGATTATGGTCTGGGCATGCGATTTCGAACCAGAGGTAGAGAAAATAAAGCTCACACTGACAAAGTTGATAGACGGGGAATATCTGATCAACCTCGACTCCATTTTGGAGTGGGTTGTTCCTCAGACGGGAATCCATATTCGGGAGGGAGACGTTGAGGAGGAGATATTGCCTTTTGTCCGAGGGCCGGAAAACCGCATTAATGAACAATGTCGTGAGCGAGCCTGCATTGGTTGGGAAGCCATGAAGCTTTGTGTCAAGCTAATCAGAACAAATGAAGTATTGAAGTCCCTCAAGGTGGTGGCACGTATGGAGGTTGGGAGAGATTTGCGAGACCGATTTGAGGAAGGGCGGGCGGTCCCACTGCTAGCAAGTCTAGTAGGTGACCCTGATTTTGGAAGTTTGGATTGCATCCCGAAAATGAAGAGTGAAGTAGCGAAGGGAAAATCATTGGCAGACATCGCGGATGAGGAGCAGGCGAATCAGAGTGATAGCGACTGAGCGGCCATGGGACTATGGTGTTTGTTTGTTTTTATTTCCACTGTTTTAAAAAAAATACTTTTTAAGGATGACTGTAATATTTTAGTGCAGAGATGCACAGAACTGGTTTTTATTTCCTTGTTTTAGCCTTGAATGTTCTCCATGTTAAATTTTGGGTCGATGCTTATATCTTGTGTGGGCTTGGATGATTGTATATCTTTTTTCGAATCAATATACTACAAAATTACCGATAAAAAAAAAATGCATATGTGTAAATTTAATTAAAAATGCATATTAAATTAGAATGTATGTGTAAATTTGATATTAAATTAGGACATGTGTGTAATAATTGAAGAGTGGTCTGAACCACTTGATGTGTTGTGAAATATTTAGTATGTACCTATAAGTACATGGTGTGAACTATTTAGTACACTTAGAAGTACACCTAGAATTTAAATTATTGAATATGTTCATTAACTTGAGTTTGTTCATTTGATATGAGCAAGTGTGATTTTTATATTGTTCATGGCTTGCACAGTGAAGTGGATATATTTTTCACAAATTCTTTTAAATTAATGCATATCTACATATACATTACATATGATCATGCACATCTACATATGATCATTCATATCTACATATACATTACATATAAAGTATATATGATCATGCACATCTTTCTACATGTACACAAATTCAATCACAGATATATATAAATTTGAAAGTTTTAGAGAACATGTGCATGATCATATATATAAAGTGTGTAAGTAATCTAACATGTGTGCATGATTATATATAATCTGAATACAAATGATGTGATATATAATCCTGGATCAAATGTACAAACTATACATATATAAAGTATAATCTAACCATACATGCACATGATATATATAATCCAGGATCAAACACAAACTGTATAAAGTACATAATCTAAAATACATGCATGAAATATATAATCTGATCAAACACAAACTGCATAAAGTATAATCTAGTCTAAACTTCATGCATGCATGAATATATAATATGAAAGTCTAAAATGTACATGTATATAAAAAGATAAACAAATGAGCTATATGTTAGGTCCCAGAGACAACTGAGAGGGGGGGGTGAATCAGTTGTCAAATAAATTCAAACCAAAAACAACTTAACTAGCTTAATGCTTAATATCGGTAAACCAATTAAGTATGCCGGTAGACAGTATTAACAGTTAATTGCTATACCGGTAAAGATTAATGCATGAAACATAAACATAAAGTCATCCACAACACATAACACCAATATTTGTACGTGGAAACCCTGTAAGGGGAAAAACCACGGTGGGAAACCTTACCCATAATCAGATGATACTACTGCAGATAGTAAGTGTACATAAATGGAGTCTGCACATGCAGAAAGGCCAACAACCTAGAGCTCACTGCTCAATCACAAAAAGGGAGTCACACTGACTACAGTTGGATGGTTAAATCCAATAAGAATGTACTGCACAAAATAGCATCTTCATATGTTGGATTCAGTACCGATGTAATGCTGATATGCTTCCACAAAAAACTAGCTTCACCTTCAAATGATGTCTTCATGTATAGCTCTTGCATATACCTTCTCACAATTCTTTTTCGCATTCCACATTCGATCTTACAAATAAGATCTTACATTTATACCATAACCTAAGACCAATTTTAGTAGGTCGGCTCTACAAGATATTACAATAAAACATTTTACAAACAATATAATATCCGATGCAATAACCGATTAAACATGTTGGCTTAAAGCATTTACAACAATAATTAATCATCTCCATAGCGTGCCATGCTGATCTGGAAAAGATAAGCCTGTCGGTGTAACCCTAGGTAACCCTGGACCTATTTGTCGGTAAAAGCAAATATGCAAGTATGAATATACCAATGATTAATTCTTCAAAATAAATTGTCCACGTGATGTCTTCAACATTACCAAGTGTCTTCCATATCATTCCAAGTGTCGGTGATCATTATATCCTGCCGGTGAACCATATACCAGTAACAGTGCAGTAGTTACTTGCTTGCCAGTGAATGCTGTTGGATCTCCAAAGTGCTAGTGTTTTAGTAGGTGTTGACATCAATGACAAAACCATACCAAAATACCAACAATTTCCCCCTTTGGCATTGATGGCAACACAAGATGGAAAAACCATTGAAGTGCCAAAACGGAAATGCCAAAAACCAACAATCTCCAAAAAGATCATAACCAAAATACAGAGAGTAATAGTCTCTCCCAAAAAACAATCTCTCCCCCTCGGAGCAACATGTGTTATCCAAAGTTCTCTTAAAAGATAATGTGTTTTTCCATAGATAGCTCTCCTCCTTTGACATAAAATGCCAAAGTTATAATAATACCAAGTTCATATACAAAATACCAAACAATTCAATATACCAACTACTCCCCTTGAGAAGTAGCTTCCTCATCAAAGACCGGAGTAAAAGATTTCTTTGTAAATTCTGTCGGTTGATGACAATCATCAACTGTCTAAGTCTCTACCGGTGGTGGTATGACTCCAAGTTGATCTCTGAGATATTCAAAAGTTTCCTTAGGCAAAGGTTTTGTGAAAATATCTGCAAGTTGTTCTTTAGTATTCACATAAACCAGTTTTATCTCTTTTTCTTCAACTTTTTCCCTTAGAAAATTCAGTTTGATAGAAACATGTTTTGTTTTAGAATGTAATACCGGATTCTTAGATATATCAATTGTTGCAGTGTTATCACAATATATAGTAATAGGTTCCTTGCATTTTACCTTTATGTCTTTCAACATTTGCTTAAGCCATAGTACCTGTGTATAGTTAGTTGCTGCTGCAACATATTCTGATTCTGTTGTTGATAAAGATGTACAACTCTGTTTCTTACTCAACCAAGAAACTAATCACTTTCCAAGAAAGAATGCTCCGCTGGTGGTGCTTTTTCTATCATCCACATCTCCTACCCAATTTGCATCTGTGTATGCACATAGATCAAAATTTTCATCTCTAAGATACCATAATCCAAGATTTGCAGTGCCTTGTAAGTACCGGAAAATCCTTTTTATTGCTGATTCATGATTTTCTCTAGGATTACTTTGAAATCTAGAAATAATACATACCGCATTCATAATATCAAGTTTTGGTTTGTGTCAAATACAGTAAACCTCCTATCATAGATTTGTATCTAGTCGGATTAATAGGTGTAGATTCATCCCTTTGAGATAATTTGTCATTTGTAGTCATAGGTGTGCTTACCGGTTTAGATTTCTCCATCCCAAATTTCTTTAGTAACTCTTTCAAGTACTTGGATTGACTCAAAAATATACCTTTGTCAGTCTGTGAAATCTGCAATCCTAAAAAGAATTTTATTTCTCCAATCATAGACATTTCAAATTCTTGCTGCATTTTAATAGAAAATTCCTTACATAATCCATCTTCTCCTCCAAAGATTATATCATCAATGAATAATTCTATAATCAAGATATCATCATTAGTTATTTTGTAATATAAATTATTGTCTGCATTTCCTTTAGTAAAACCAATCTTTAAAAGATACTTATCCAACCTTGCATACCAAGCTCTTGGAGCTTGTTTCAATCCATACAGAGCTTTTCTTAACCTGCAAACCATATCATTTTCATCTGTCAAAGAAAATCCATCAAGTTGTTTAATGTATACTTCCTCTTCAAGATCTCCATTTAAAAATGCACATTTAATATCCATTTGATAAACTTTGTAGTTCTTGTGTGCTGCAAAAGCCAAGAATAATCTGACTGCCTCAATTCTAGCTACCAGTGCAAAGGTTTCATTGTAATCAACTCCTTCTTTTTGAGAATATCCCTTACACACTAGTCTTTCTTTATTTTTGACAACCTTACCATCTTCATTAAGTTTGTTTCTGAATACCCATTTTGTTCCAATTACATTTTCATCTTTAGGTCGGGGAACTAATGTCCAAGTATTGTTTTTCTCAATTTGTTCTAATTCTTCTTCCATAGCTTTAATCCAAAATTTATCTTCACATGCCTCATTAACAGATGATGGTTCAATTTGAGAAATAAGACATACCTCTTCATTTGCCAATCTTCCTCTTGTCATAACTCCTTTAAATTTGTTTCCAATTATCTGATCTTCAGAATGATTCAATCTTACATACTGGGGTGTCTTAGTTTGTTGTTGTTCTTCAATTACTGTGGAATCCTCTGATGGTACGGGGGTAATTGGATCTTCATTCTGTACCGGTGGATTTAGTGTAGGTTCATTTGTCACAATTTCTGTTGCCGGTTCAGAGTCTATATATGTTGAAGTTCCTCTAAATTGTTCATCAATCTTTACATTTGTACTCTCAACAATTTTCTGCAATCTCTTATTAAAACATCCATATGCCTTGCTCTTAGATGAATAACTAAGAAATATTCCTTCATCACTTCTAGGATCAAATTTGCCAATATACTCATCTCTTCTAATATAACATTTACTTCCAAAATTTTTGAAATACTTAAGAGTAGGAGTATTACCAAACCATAGTTCATGAGGGGTCTTACCGGTTTCACCTTTGATGTGAACTTTGTTGAATGTATAGACCGTTGTGCTGACTACTTCTCTCCAATACACATGTGATAAATTTCCTTCAGATAACATACTTCTTGCTGCATCCAAGATAGTTATGTTTTTCCTTTCAACATCTCCATTCTGCTGTGGTGTCCGAGGTGCTGATAGCTATCTTTTGATTCCATTCACTTCAGAGAATGTATTAAAGTCCTTAGATGTGAATTCTCCTCCTTGATCTGATCTTAAACATTTGATTTTCTTACCGGTTTCATTTTCAACCATTGCTTTGAATAGTTTGAACTTTCCAAGTGCTTCTGATTTTTCTCTAAGAAAAGTAACCCAACACATTGTAGAATAATCATCAATAATTAGCATGAAATATCTATCACCTTGTAAGCTTTTAGTTCTAGCTGGACCACATAAATCAGTGTGAATCAAATACTTTTGAAACTAGCTCTAACTTGTTTTCCAAATTGACATTCCTTACAAATTGTATTCTAAGGTTTGACAATTTTAGGTAGATCTCTAACTGCCTTAGAAGTACTGATCTTTACCATGCAATCAAAGTTTACATGACAGAGTCTCTTATGCCATAACCAACTTTCATCTATATGTGCAATCGAGCATGCCTTTTCACTGTTATTCAAATGAAAGATATTACCTCTAGTCTGATTACCGGTTGCAATTTCTAAACCAGTTCTATTCATGATTTTGCATTTTCCATTCTTAAATTGTAACTAAAATCATTTCTCAACCAATTGACCAACACTCAGAAGATTATGCTTTAATCCTTCAACATAGTAGACATTGTCAGTGTTATGTTTACCATCAAGAGATATTGTACCCTTACCTTTGATTGAACAGGCTTTGTCATCTCCAAATCTTACTAAACCTCCATTGTATTCTTGAAAGTTCAAGAATTTACCTTTGTCTCATGTCATATGATGTGAGCATCCTGAATCAATGATCCATTCATCCTTTACTTCAACTTTAGCTGCCAGGGCCTATACTACCGGTTGAGCAGCAGGTGTCGGTTGATCTTCTGTTATAGCAACAAAAACCTATCCATTGTCTGTTGGATCCTCATCAGAATCATCAATCACACCTTCATCAGCAATGCAACAAGATTTATCTGTATTCTTCTTAAATCTGTATCTCTGATATTCAGGGTTAGGCTTGTATGTTCTTCTAGCTTCTTCTCTTAGTCTAGCATGTCTATCAGGGCATCTCAAAGCCATATGACCAATCTTATTGCAGTTAAAACATTTAAAGGGTGCTTAACCTTCATACTTACTTCCAACTGGACCTTTAGGCATTTTCCTTGCAAATAGTGCTTCAAGTTCTTCAAGTTCTTCATTCTCCTTCCTAGTTTCTTCATGTTCTCTTGCATAAAAGGCTTTCCAATCTGATTTGTCAAATGATGTAGCAGATGATGTTGATGCTTTAAAGGCCAAATCTGTCTTTATAGTAGCAACGGGACCAAATTCTTCAATTTCAAAAGTTGAAAGTTTTCCAATCAATGTATCCCTAGTTACTAATGTATTAGGCATTGTTCTCAACGCATTTATAGCAGTAACCTTCATTTTATATGCCAGTGGAAATCCTCTTAAAATTTTTGAAACAATTTCATCCTCACTTAAGGTTCCTCCATAACATTTAATACCCAAAACAATTTCATATACTCTTTCCATAAAAGCAGAAATCCTTTCATCTTCTTCCATTTTCAGATGTTCATACCTGACTCGGAAGCTTTCAAGTTTTGCAATTTTGACTGTGGAATCTCCTTCATTCAGTGTTTCCAAATGATCCCAAATAGCTTTAGCAGTAGACCTATCTGATAATCCCATGATTTGGTGATCTGATAATGCACTCAAAAGTGCTTCTCTTGCTTTGCAATCATTCTCCTCATCTTTAGCTAAGGTAGTTGGACTGGTCTGACTAGCTACAACAACAGTATAACCTTTCTTTGTAACTTCCTAGATGTCTTTACCAATGCAATTCAGATGTGTCTCCATTCTGATCTTCCATATCCCATAGTTGGTTCCATCAAGTTTAGGACTGTCCTTCCTGAAATAATTAGTAGACATTGGATCTCCTCAAGTTGTTAAACTTATGCAAAAGAGGACTAAGCTCTGATACCAATTGTTAGGTCCCAGAGACAACTGAGAGGGGGGGCGAATCAGTTGTCAAATAAATTCAAACCAAAAATAGCTTAACTAACTTAATGCCTAATACTCGTAAACCAATTAAGTATACCAGTAGGCAGTGTTAACAGTTAATTGCTATACTGGTAAAGATTAATGCATGAAACATAAACATAAAGTCATCCACAACACATAACACCAATATTTGTACGTGGAAACCCTGTAAGTGGAAAAACCACGGTGGGAAACCTTACCCACAATTAGAGAATACTACTGCAGATAGTAAGTGTACATAAATGGGGTCTGCACATGTAGAAAGGCTAACAACCTAGAGCTCACTGCTCAATCACAAAAAGGGAGTCACACTTACTACAGTTGGATGGTTAAATCCAATGAGAATGTACTGCACAAAATAGCATCTTCATATGCTAGATTCAGTACCAGTGTGATGCTGATATGCTTCCACAAAAACCTAGCTTCACCTTCAAATGATGTCTTCGTGTATAGCTCTTGCATATACGTTCTCACAATTCTTTTTCGCATTCCACATTCAATCTTACAAATAAGATCTTACATTTATACCATAACCTAAGACCAATTTTAGTAGGTCGGCTCTACAAGATATTACAATAAAACATTTTACAAACAATATAATATCCGATGCAATAACTGATTAAACATGTCGGTTTAAAGCATTTACAACAATAATTAATCATCTCCATAGCGTGCCATGTTGATCTAGAAAAGATAAGCCTGCCGGTGTAACCATAGGTAACCTTGGACCTATTTGCCGGTAAAAGCAAATATGCAAATATGAATATACCAATGATTAATTCTTCAAAATAAATTGTCCACATGATGTCTTCGACATTGCCAAGTGTCTTCCAT